>NW_028227267.1:29493851-30105101 GCF_978045245.1 Mus caroli | reverse complement strand
TTCTCATTCCTTAGGTTCCGATATGGGTGTATGTTATGTACCCAGTTCCTCCTCTCTTAATTCACCTCCTCTTGCCCAGGCTTTTGTAATACTCAAAAATTAAGCTGTAAGCCCCGTCTGCTCAATGACCAGTTAACTCCTTGGGATGCTGGAAGTTGTAGTTCTTAGAAAATAACAAAGCCTCATGGGAAAGTACAGTGGCCTATAAGTCAGTCTTTATCAACCCCTGCAATTGTCTCGGGAGCCATTCAGCTGAGAAATCCCGGGGAATGGTCCTAACCAAAATCCATCTCTTGGTCCGTGTTTAATACTTAAGAGAGTTTGCTTTAAATTTGGCTCAAAATGGTGGAATTGGTTTTTCTCCAGCGAATCTCGGAATTAGCACCTTATTGTCAACCATCTCCAGAATGACAGCCTGACCTGGGCACAGGTGACAGGTGTCTTAGACTCTTAGCACAACCTAGGCATTACAGAGCTCTGTGCCACTCACAGCTGAACTGTAATGATGCCACAGGCCTAGTGTCTGCCTTACCCTCCTCTTGCTTCCCGGGTTCATGCATTTGTCTCCCAGACCTTTGCTGCTGGGACGAAAGAGAAGTCTGAGAGCTAACCATCAACCACACCAGGTGCTGGGAAAGCTTGGGAGGGAATAGTTGTGAACTTGGTCTGGAAGAAGGACAAGAGCTAGGTCAGGAGCTGACAGTTTGAGCAGAGCTGAGCAAAGGCTCAGTAGAGTGTGTGGCAATTGCCCACATACTATCTATCCTACACAGGCTAGAAATCCCCTGGCTCATCTAAACCTCAAGATCAGAGCCTGGCACTTACTAAGGCACTGTGGTGGTTTGAATATGCTTGGCAGAGAGAGTGCCACTATTAAGAGGAGTAGCCTTGTTGGAGTAGGTGTGCCCTTGTTGGGGTAAGCGTGTCACTATGGGCGTGGGCTTGAAGACCTTCATCCTAGCTGCCTGGAAGTCAATCTAGTTGTCTTCAGATGAAGATGTAGTATTCTCAGCTCCTCCTGCACCATGCCTGCCTGGACATTGCCATGCTCCTGCTTTGATGATAGACTGAATGTCTGAACCTGTAAGCCAGTCCCAATTAAATGTTGTCCTTATAAAGGGTGCCTTAGGTCATGGTGTCTATTCCCAGCAGTTAAACCCTAACTAAGACAGTATTGTGCTTGCCCTGTCCCTCAGGGAGCTGTTTTCCATTCAATCCCTATGCTTAGGCCATGTGTCTTAGAAACCACAAACCATTCCTAAGAGAAAAAAGAGCCCTAAGTGTCCAGCATCTACCTACACAGCCGAAAGACACCAGGGCTACCTTTTTCATCTGTGGTCCAGGAAGTCCACCACAACCTGACTCGCCATACTGGCCCACTCCTACCAAACCTTATCTACAACATCTCTGGGTAGCCTTCTCTCCTTCCTTCTCCAACTGACTGTACATTATCTTTAATGGACATTTGGCATGGTTCTATGTAGTATGGCAGTCATCTCTCTTTGCACAGCAGTCTCTGGGGTCAGTCACAGTATCACATCCCAGTCCAGAGCATGTCTAAGGGATGAGCGATCTAGCTTCCTGTGGCTGGGAAACACTCCCTTACCCCTCCAGTAGGATTCTCCCAGATGCCATGCCTGGCTAAGGCTGGCATGTAGCACTCTTTTTATTTAATCACTTTGACAGTTGTTCCCCAAGGACTAGCTTCAGTCCCCACATAGTTTAACAATGGCATAAGTACCCAGCTTGGCACAGATGACTTCTTGGAACATGTCCTCAGGCAGCTCTGTGTCCACTTTACAGATGGGCAGCAGACTCAGAGACATTTAATGATGACAAGTTCAAGATAACACTGCTGATAAATGTCAGGGAAAGGATTCCAACCCAGGCCATTTGGCTCCCCCTGAGCCTTTGCCTTTGCTTTTATGGCCCCTTCCCCAGCCACATTTACAAGAGGGCAGGAAGATCTGCATTCGGTGGAGTTATTGCTCACTCTAAAAGTTAACCTTTAACCCTGGACTGTGGCTTTTCGCTACACAAGAGTTTCTTTTCGTAACCACTGAAGCCAACACAGGACAGCTTTCAGGGCTAGACATTCAGAACTACATGCAGCCAGTCACCTAATCCTTCTGACTTCTTGAAGAGCTGGTTTATTATCCTGTTGGGAGGGGCCCACTGTACTTATGAAACTTCTAGGGCTGGGATGCCTTGCCTATAGGGAAACGCCTCTTTCTGCCACCTTAAAAATGTCTTCAGAGGCCAAAGGGAGGTCTTTCGTGGCACAGCTTCCTCCCTAGGCGTGAGACTCCGGCTCCTTCACTATGAGACTTCTAGCCCTTTCCGGTCTGCTCTGCATGCTGCTCCTCTGTTTCTGCATTTTCTCCTCAGAAGGTAATCTGCCCCTGGGCATTGATTCCGTGGTCTGGGAAGGTTCCGAACAGAAACTAGTGGGGCATAGGTTCCAGCAGACAGTCCTGAGAATTATGCAGCTATTTTGTTCACTACAGTGCCCAACAAGTAGCTTGGGGACTTCAGACTTTATAGCTTTTATGCACATCTCCCGTTCCCAAAGATGCTACAGGCCTACTGTGTAAACAGAATTTTGGCACCAGATGTATAAACGGAAGACATTGCAGTTCCAAGGTACAGTAAAAGGGAAGGTGCGGTAGATACAAGGTAAGTACAGCCAGAGGCATCTGGAAGAGTCTGGAGCAGAGAGAAGAAGTAGTACACTAAACATAGCCAGCACACAGAACTTGATCATGAGAGAAAAAGGGAAGAGGAAGGGCAAGAGAGGAGGAAGACAAAGAGAATTTAGGCTAAGGAAACCAAGAAAGAGAGGGCCAAGAGAGGAAGACAATAGACATCACACATACTGAAATGTCATGCTTACGTAGGAATGAAAAGTTGGGAAAGAGAATCCCGTGGTTTGGAGAAGTTGAGACTAGAGGGACAGGATGAGAAGAATTGAGACAAGTTGTTATCCTGAGAATTCCTGGAGCCTGTATGCACTTTGGTGTCCTAGCAGGCTCCACAGACAGCCATTTGTCTCTTCTGAAAGTAATAAGGAAATGGCTGCTTTGATTGAGGAAAACATGTGCCAGCTTTTGGGAGAGTGGAGTTTCCTTTGGACCTGACAACTATATAAAGTTGCATACAGTGTTGCATTTGTAACAGTGTAAATGAACAATTGGCCATCTAAACTTGAGTATTTCAAATCCTGCACAGAATGCTCCACATGCAGAAAGAATGAAGTTATGTACAATAGGGGGATATATGTATGGGAACATACATGGTCTTTTCATCCCTGTAGAGAAGAATATTTATACCTGCTGCCTTTAAGATTTATTATTTTATTGATGTGACTGTATGTGGATATGCCACATGTGAACAGATGCCCTCAAAGGCCAGAAGTGGGTGCTAGACTTCCTGTGGAGTTACAGGTGGTTATGAGCCACTGGACTTGAGTTCTTGGAACCAGACTTGGGTCCTCTGGAAGAACAGCAATTGCTCTTCAAGCCTGAGTCACCTCCCCATGCCCCTACTGCCTTTCTTCATTCTAAAAGCTGAGTATTGGAGCATTTTTTTCCTACTTAATCCTCTATTTACTTTTTTCATATTGATACTTATGATTTTAACTCTTAGTGGACATAAAAGATTAAAAAAAAAAACTCCCCTTACCATATTACTTAATCACCCACGATAGTGATGATTGACTTCAGTCCTGTGCAGGATCCTCCCTGAGTGATCCGGTTACGGGAAGCATTTGCTTTTAGTTTTGGTTGTTTGATTGGTTGTTGTTGCTCAAGTTTCTACAGTGAAAATGCACCTTCTATAAAGAATACAATGACTAGTTTCTTCAACACAGCCCACAGCATTGCCATTTAACAAAGCCTTATATTGGAACAATTTCAAGGTCACCAATTTGATTCTAGTGGAAATCAAATGGGTATGGTGTCTTTGACCTTAAACCTTTCCCCCCATTTAGGATTGTATCCTGCAGCTTCAGGGCATAGCATTCCTCAACAGATATGTATGTGCACAACTTGACATCCTATGAGTGATCATTCATGAATTCATGTGCACATGCGTGTGCACCTATATTAAGTATGCAATCACAAAAGCTTTGTGTATCTACGATGTTTCCTGGATTTAGGATGTTTTTCTAAGACTATAGATCTGGGTTGTCAGTCAGAATTAATGACTAAGCACAAAGGCATTTCTCCACAGTGCTAAGGTGTTTTCAAAGCATCATGAGAAAAGAAATACTCAGAGGACACAGTGACCTCCAAGATTGATTTTGTCTCTGGAAAGCCACACAGCATAGGCTACCTCTTGCCTCCCCTCGACAACCTCATCCTGATTTTGTTGTCATTGGAGGTGGTTGTTTGTTTTTTAACAAATAGTCTTTTTTTGTTGTGGTGGTTTGTTGATTTTTTTTTTAACACAGGGGTTCCTTGTGTAACCCTACCTGTCCTAGAACTTCCTCTGTAGACCAGGGTGGCTTCAAACTCACAGATCCACCTGCCTCTGCCTCCTGAGTGCTGGAACTAAAGACATGTGCTACCATTGCTGAGCTTTTAATGAATATTTGTAAACTCTGGATCTTGAAGCTCCCCCAAGTCATCCTTATACAGACTGGCCCCATGCTGGTCCTGGCCCATTAAAAAAGGCTCTATATTCCTTTTCTTCTCAGGGACAAGGCATCCTGACAAGTCCTTGAAACCCAGGCGCTGTTGTCACCCATCTCCTAGATCCAAGCTGACAACCTGGAAAGGTAAGTGACCTCATCCTGTCTGGGCTGGAAGTGGGAGGATTTCTAGGGTGGCCAGGGGACCAGCCAGTTGGCACCTGGTTTCAAGTGTTAGTACAGAAGGACCACATTCAATCTCAGGCACATAGAGTTTAGAGTCTCCTCAAGAGACAATAATTTAATCATTTAAAGATGGATACTTTCTGTCAAGAAAAAGTAGGTATAGGGGCCAAGCATGGTGGTACATAGTAATCGAAGAAGAAGAAGAAGAAGAAGAAGAAGAAGAAGAAGAAGAAGAAGAAGAAGAAGAAGAAGAAGAAGAAGAAGAAGAAGAAGAAGAAGAAGTAGAAGAAGAAGAAGAAGAAGAAGTAGGAGGAGGGGGAGGGGGAGGAGGAGGAGGAAAGAAAGAAAGAAAGAAAGAAAGAAAGAAAGAAAGAAAGAAAGAAAGAAAAGAAAAGAAAGAAAGAAGAGAGAGAGAAAGAAAGAAAGAAGAGAGAGAGAGAAAGAAAGAAAGAAAGAAAGAAAGAAAGAAAGAAAGAAAGAAAGAAAGAGAAGAAGAAGGGAGGGAGGGAGGAGAGAGAGAGAGAGAGAGAGAGAGAGAGAGAGAGAGAGAGAGAGAGAGAGAGAGAGAGAGAGAGAGAGTAGAACAGATCAGGGGAAACAGCAAGCATGAAGATCTGGTGTGAGCAAGCAGAAGGAGCAGAGGCAGAGGAGCTACATGACAGAGGGGCCCAGAGCACCTGCAAACCATAGCCCACCTACAGACCTGAAGCAGAACCTGTAAGTGGGTCTCCAGCCAGTGTGTGGGGTATATGCATGCAGAGAACAACAGCTCCAGTAGAAGACAAGGCTGCACCCAAAGATGTAGACAGGGACTCTGAGGCTCATTCTTGACATCAGACTGGGATCTATGATCAGCATGAGCCTGCAAGAGCCAAGCTATCCTCCTCCAAACCTGGGAGAGAGTGAGTAGTGAGGTAGACAGGCCCAGGTTCAGATCCAAAGCACACAGATTGTAGCACCAGGACAGCAGCAGGCTGATGCTCTGAGTTGCTGTCCCCCCGGTGGATGCTGAACTTCTGTGATTTTTGTACAGAGTCCTAGAGCTTAGTACAGGCAGAGTGCTGTGGAAAGGCTGCAGAGCTCAAGACAGAGAAGTCCAACTTCAACTTAGGACCCGTGTCTTAGCTCTCTGCAGACCCAATGCAAATTCTTTCGAGTCCAAAACTACAGCTCCCCTCGCTCCTCCAGGCTATGGCACCTGAAGCCCATGACCAGTTACCAAGAGTCCTGACTTCCAAGAGGAAACATTGATGTAAATGAATTGGAAAACAAAATGAGGAAGACAGGATAGCTCCAACCTCAGTACCCCTGAAAGGCTGACAGCCCCTCCTCCATACTGCCATCACACCCTGTCAGGGCCGGGTAAAAATAACTGCTTCTCTCACACATATCTCGTGGATAACCAAGTGTGAGGCACCCGCCTAGGGAAGGTGGGGGATGAGCACCAGCTGCCAGCAACTCTGCTCCCACAGCGGCCTGGGAAGTAAAGTGCAAATGTAGGGGAGAGAGGTGCCAGCTCCCTACTGAGCGCTTGCTGGAACCTGTCCTCGCCTTTAGCCCCTCCCTGCACAGATGCACAAAGGCAGACAAGAAAAGAGAAACTGAGGGAAGGAGGAGTGTGCACGCACACACCACACATATCTGCACAACCACACAGATGCATAGGCAAGTACGTGCATGCAGACACACACTCACACCACATAATTACACAAAAGCATTCACATTACACACCCAAACCTGCACACACCACATTATAGACACACATAAATATCACACATTTAGGCTTACAGACACACAAAAACATACATATATACTACCTATTACATATGTAGACACAACACTATACACATATAGACATACAGATTCATGTATACACACACACATATAAAACCACATACAGATATGCACATCACATATACACAAACATATACCTCTACTTGACACACACAGACTTGGGCACATAAATACACATGTGCAGACAGGGATGGATAAACACACACATCGCACTCTGCACATGTGGAATGTGGCTAGGTACATTCGTTGTGTCCAGTAAAAGTGCAGTCTTTTGTTGAGTATATAATACTATAGGAGAATGACCTAAGTCACCGATCCTATGTTGAGACAGAATTTCCTTTTGAGTGTATGTTTCAAAAATTCCATGACAGAACTCATGAGCAACTTAGAACAAGAAGCCTGAAGCAAGCATCTTTACCAGACCCTTTCCATGTAAACACCAGGCTCTGTGGGGTTTTTGCACTATGACTGGCTGCTTCATCTCTGGTGGGAAGTTTCCCACAGAATGTCAGGATGAAACTTTCTGGAAGGAAAGTGCCCTCAGGGTGGGGTCTGAGCTCCAACACGTTCTGGCTTTGTGCTCCTTAGCATTTCCCTTCTCTGTAGAAAGTGTGTGACTGCAGGATCCAGCTTGCTGCTGTTCAGAAATCAGTAGGGTTATGTCCACAGAACACTCGGCATCAGGCTAAGTCCATGACACCCTGTGAACCTGTCTTCCTGTCACAGTGGAGGAGGCTAGGTTTCCAGGGCTGCAGTGCTCACTAAGAAGCCACGTGTATTGTGTATCTTTGTGTATGGAGTTACATAGCGCATAGGCGCTGAGTATGTGGTATTTGTATATGTTTCTATGTACATGTGTGTGTTTGTGTGTATGTGGTGTGTGTGTATGTGTGAATGTATGCATTCATGTGTATATATATATATATGCATGCATGTGTGTGTGAGTGTGTGTGTGTGTACCTCTCTTTCCTCCAACTTCTTTTGTCTCTCTTGACTCTTCACTGCTGTTGATTATGCAACACTAATCCAGAGCACATGCTTGCCCAGGCTTGGTGCTTTCACCCAACATCTTCCAGGATAGACCTGAGATCCAGAGAGAAGGAATGAGAAGATGAAACAAGGAATTGGGCAATCAACTGCAGAATTTCAGAGTTGTTTCATGTTCCTGTCATCTAGTCTCCTGTTGGGATTCACAGGCAGAAGTGCCTGCTCCACTTTCTACAGGATGGTGATTTAGGCCCTCAGAGTGACTGCCGCTCATCCTAAAACCTTTCCCAAGCTCTGCTTTGTGTCTGTTTGCTGGGCTAAGACCATGGAATGACACAATGTGCAAGACTTGGCATTCTGTGCCAAAGTAACAAAACCACTTTTGAAAATTGACATGATAAGTGAATAGCTGACTGAAGTGACTGCATTTAGCAGCTTACTGGAAGGAGTAATATAGAGTTTTCTTAAAGCGGTTTTATAAACTGTAGGGAGATCTGCTGCATAGCGATACTGTCCAGGCAGCAATTTTGAAAAGAACACTCAATACACTGACACAGCTGGCTATTGAGGGGTCTCAACACTGGCCTACGTCAGACTCATAGCTTCTTAGATCCTACCAGATCAAAGTTATTAGCCTTTGTCAGGTCATCTTCGCCCCATGTGATCTTACAAGATCACCAGGGGAAGCTCTTGGGAGGCCATGTAGAAAGACTTTTGATACCTGAGACAAGCCTAGGTCCTAAGGATTTGGACCACACTCTCTGTTTCAAAGCTCAACAAAATGAATTAATGCATAGGCCAGACTTAGGGTGGAAGGCTGCAGAGCCCATTCCCTTACCATGCAGCTGCCTCTGTCTTTACAAGAGGCTTAACTGAAGTCATGAAGGTTACCCATTGGGAAAGAGGGGTCACTTGAGGGTTTCAAGATAGCAACACCAAGGTAGATGTATAACATGCATACCCAGAACAATAACCACTAGAAAGGAGGTGGCAGCCAGCGCTGGCAGTCTTACTGCCCAGGAGTCCAACCAGAGGAAACAATCCATGTCTCCTGATCCTTGTAATTCTATTCATTAGCCTCGTCTACATCATAAGCTATCCTCACCCTGAGTAACCCAAAGCAATAAGTATAGTTTGCATATCACATAGCTCTGTCTTTCATCCTAGCCAATCACATCCATTTGTTCGTTTATTTGTTTGTTTGCATGTTTATGATAGGGTGATCGAGTCTAATTGGTGATGACTGCATGTGGTTGAGGATAAATAAGTATTGCTTTACATAAGTATTTACATCCATTAACACTTCCAGTATCCTGAAAATTAAATACTATTACTGTTGTTGTTGTTGTGGTGTTGTTGTTGTTGTTGTTGTTATTGCTGTTGTTGTTTCTTTTAGGATGCAGGGCCAAACAACAGAGAAGTTAAGTTAGAGAAACTTGCTGAAGGTGTAGTCAGTTAAAGGCTAGATTGTGCTATAGGTTTTGAATCCAAGCAATTCATCTCCCGATTCCATGCCATTAATTTCCATGTCACAGTGCAGATAGGGATAAACTTGAGACATAGAGAAGAATAATTGTATCACCATTACTTATTACCCTGTCCACTCTCACTCAAAAAGCACTTGCTCAGGGTTATTTTAATTGATGCTGGGAAAGGCCCATTTAGGTTCCAGAGTGGACTGTAAGATTCCTCTTTTTGATTTTTTTTTTTTTTAGATTTTTAGGTGTAAGTATGAATCTTAATCATGTCTTCCTCCTCTCCCCACTCCCCACATCCCGTGTTCTACCCTCTTCACTTTGCCTTCCCTTATTTCTTCTTTGTGTCTGCTGTCACTCACACCCAGGAAACCACACAAGGCCCTGCAGACTCTGCAGAAACAAGCTACCAGTCATGCCATGGGTGGTGCCTGGGGCTCTCCCACAGATATAGGGCCTCCTCCGCCCAGATGAAGCGTTGATGCCCAGATGTGGAGACATCAGAAGCATACACACAATGTTGCCTTGCCCCTTGCCCACCTTCATGGCCAGTGAGCTGTGACACTGGAATGCTTCGCTTCAGACATCAGGGCGGATTGCAGAATTCCAAGTCCTCATTCCAAAGGTGTCACCAACCTTCAGAGTCACTAAGATCCAGACTCAGCCCACAAGTCACCATGGCTCCTCCAGAGTAAAAGTCCAAGATTCCACCTGTGGGAGCTACAGATCCAGAGACTTTCAAGCTGACTAGAGAAGCAAGACCTCAGTGTGATCAGCTGAGACTACAGCATCTTGGGAATCCTCAGACAGCCCCAAACCCCTAACACTTAACCACTGGTCTCCAAACCAACACCTGTAACTTCCTAATGAAATCATCAGGAGGACACCAAAAGAAATAAACCATAAATCAGCATACACACCATGCCTGGAGCATCCTTGTCTGAGAAAGTTAGTAATATGGTCTAAGATACAATGTTACACTAAAAGGAAAGCGTCTGTAAAAACTTGAAGCCTACCCCTTCATCACAGAATAACCTGACCAGTAAGGAAAAGGGACAGTACTTAGGTGTTTGGGTCCCACACAGCAGGACACAAAGCCTAGTCCTGCCCAGGATTTTCTGTCTAACTTAGGCTTGACAGTTCAATTTTCTATAAAATAGAAATGACAGGAAGACTCTACTTAGGAGCAAGCAGACAGTTGTTTGCAGAGTGCTAGGCTCAGAAAGGCCCAGGAAATGTCTCAACTTAAAGTAGTGTTTATATCCACAGTGAGCACGGAGCTCAGAGGAGACAGGTGGCTCAGCTCTAAGAGGTTTGTCTCAATAAAGCTCCCTCTAATCGGATCCTCCCGGCAAGGTGAGAAGCACCCATTCCTGCATTACTCCCAGGCCTGAGTGAGAACACCAGGACCATGAAGTACAAGGCTCATAGGCAGAGCATCCTTTGAGACAGCCATTTTCAGGCAAATCCGAGCCTGTATCTTCTCGTGGACCAACTTTCCACCCCCCTTTCATAGCTGTTCACTCGCTCATTCACTCACTCACTACTTCCCCTATGCATTCCCAGGGAGAACAGTGACCAGACTTATTGGCAACAAGAGGGGTGCTAGCTTCTACCTCACATCCTCATCTCTACTCCATTCTCCCTTGCAGAAAGAAACACGTGCATGTTAGTTAGTGTTTGTATATGTACTTGCGTCTACTAAAGAAGGAAAGATGAGAGTCTAAGGACAAAGCCCATCCCATCCTGGAAATGGGCACAACATGAAAAGCACATGATGGAAGCCCCAGTATCCCTGAGGGGAGGGGACATGAGAGTTAACATGAATAAGTAATAGATGGGCACAGCTGGTCCTTAGACAAGGGGAACAGATCCTAGGGTAGGGGGATGGTAGTGACTGCAGTGTGCCAGCCCAAAGCTACTTCCTGGAAAAGGGTAGAGATCAGCCTTCCAGGGCCACCAGGCCCAGGGCATCTCAGGTCATAAGAACTCAAAAGGAGCTAAGATCTACCACCTACTTGCTCCTTACCACCTACCACCACCCCACACTTGCCCTTTCCCCAAAGAATAAAATAAATCCCAAATCTGGTTTCCAGGAGCAACTCAGCTCAGTGTCAGGCTTTGCCCATCCTTCCAGGAGATGGATGCTGATCCCCACAAAGACCAAGCATCTCCTTCCTCTTTCACTGGCTTCCAGCATCAGCACCATGAGATTTTAGATGCAGTGAAGAACTTTGCTCATGAAGGGCTGATGGAAATTAATGAATGTGGCTACTCACACTTAGGGAGAAAACCCAAGCATATAGAAGCGATTGTAAAGTAATGAGACCACAAGTTTTATATTGCTTTTGTTAGCTCCTTGAAGAACCTAGGCATACTTAGAAGATGGAGTAGGTCATTAGAGAAAGTATAGCCTGTCTCAAACAAACAAACAAAACAAACAAAAACCAAAAATATCACATGTAGATGAGCATATTTACATGCAGATGGTATGTATGTTCATGAATGTGTTGTTTGTGTATGCATGTATGTATGTATGTATGTATACAAATGGGTCTACAAACAGGAGTCGAATTCATGTTTGTGTTGTAGATAACTGTAGAAATGAATGAGGAAAAGAGATTGTGGTTTAACAAACTCATGCACAACCGTTCTTTATCTGTGGGTTGTGAAGCTGCCCAGGGTACCAGGGTAAGGACCAATCCTTGAGTTCCATGGCAGATGTTTCTCCTGTCAGAGACATCAAACCAAGTCATCCAGGGAGCCTCCAAACTCTCTAGACTGTAAGGTCAAGATTATGGTACATAAACCAGGTGACAGTGGAGCGTGCCTTTAATCCCGGCACTTGGGAGGCAGAGGCAGGTGGATCTCTGTGAGTTCAAGGCCATCCTTTGTCTACAGAATGAGTTCCAGGACAGCCAAGGCTACCCAGTGAATCCCTGTCTCAAAACAAAACAAAAACTAAAAAACAAAAAAAACAAAAAAAAAAAACCCAAAAAACAAAATAAAACAAAAACAAAAAAGAAGTTTATGGTCCATAATCAGAGCCACCAGGAAGAGCTGGTGTTAGGGCAGTCACCTACCCATGCCAGTTACCTGAAACTTGCCTGGTGTTAGTATTGACAGTCTTGTTTTCCTGGGAGCCCCTGAGTCATAGACAAATGCAGATGAATGGCAGACCCTCTGACAGAGCACATTATTATACATTTTTGTACATTTATGGGCAGGCCGGGCTCTTTAAAGAAAAAAAAAAGTGTAAGTATGAAATTACAGCTATGGACTGAAGAGTGGGCAGTCCAAAGCTTCCATAGCTATGTGACTACGGACCTAAACCATAGAGAGTTTCAATTCGAAAGCCAGCTAAAATCCAGTGAAACTCCAACTTCTGCCCCTCATTGGCTGGGTGAGCCTAGGAAAGTGACTTGCCTTCTCTTGGCTTTGAAGGTTTACTCTGTAAAGAATGGGGAATCATTCTAGGAAAACTGTGCAGGCTAAATGAGACACGTGGTTGAGAGTGAGCACACACACACACACACACAAAGTGTGTGTCCAACACATCTCTGTCCCTCTCTGGTGCAAGTGCATTGGTAGAATGAACTGAGAGCAGAGATGTCAAAGGCCTGAAGCAGCCTCTTAGGGAAGAGATGGTGGAAAAGATGCAGAGAGAATCAGGTCTTCTCAGCACGCTAGCAAGACACCTGCTTCAGGAACCCTTAAGTCTGAGTAATCTCCAGCAAACCGGTCGCCCACTCTCTGTGTAGGGCCTGGCTTTGTCCTAACATCTTGAAAAGCAAAGATGCAGAAATACTTGTGTGGTTTCCTGTACACATTCTCAGCCAAAGACCCAGCAGAATCCTTACAAAGGCTTTTGGTCAGAATACCCAAAACTTAACACACTTTCTTGGTATACCAATTCAGCCCCTCCAATTGCTGTCTGAATCCCTGGTTCCAGCTAAGAGTTGATCAGGGAGGCTTGGATCAAGGGGTATAGGTGCTCTGCTTCCTTGAAGTACCCCGGGAAGAGAGGATTCTGGGACCTCCAGGGAACTTACAGAGGGTCTCCTTTGTCTAAGGGCACAGCATCACAGGGGCAACTTTGAAAGCAACCTGGGTTCAAGTTATTACTCAAGTTGGGGGGAATACCTCATCCCAATTGATAAATGGCCCAAAAGGAGTAGGGCACAAGGGATATCTCTGCCCACATTCCAGTGTTAGAGAAGAAGGAGGATTCAAGCCAGGAAGAGCCTTGGACTTTTCCTGCGTTCCTACACCATTTCAGACATCACTCTCTACCCTTGTTCTTTTGGTCTCACTCAAAACTAAAGAACGTATTTGAATTGGCAAGGCAATGCCGCTTTCTTTTCTCCCAATGTCTTCCCCTCCATCCTGAGAGAGCTGTTTTTCTGCTCATTATTTTATTTCCAAGAGTACTTTGATCAGAGAGGTCTTGGCACCCGAGAAAGCCACAAAACAAGTTAAACAAATCAGGAAAATCCCTGCGCAGCCTGAGCCACACCAAACCACAGCAAATCCCGAATTTCTGGTGGCTTGCTCAAAGAAGTCTGGGGATGCCTATTTGTTTCTCTGTGCAGAGCTCCACCTCTGCACCTGGTGCTCCTGGGTTGCTAGGGCAGACTGGGCGTGGTAGGAGAGAGGTAGTCTTGTCACGCCCTCCCACCCGCCGCTCTAAGCCGGTCCCAGTAATTGGTCTCATTAGTAACCTGACCGGAGCCATCCAGCTGTGAGGATCTGTGAGCGCTGTCATCCGCTTAACGCCCTCGCACCACCCGCTCTCCCTCCCTTCCGCCCCTGCCGCCGCCGCAGTCACCCACAACGTTCCCTCTGCTCTCATCCAGCGCCCAGGGCATGCTCCGAGGTCCAGCACCCGGCCTCGGCAGTGGCCAGGCTTTCGACCCTTCCGCGGAGACATGAGGCGCGGCCCGCCGGTCGCCCTGGTCCTAGGGCTGCTGCGCATTTACCTAGGTGAGTGGCAAGGGCCCTGGAGGGTGGGTGTCTGTGCTCCCTAGGGGAATGAGGGGACAGAGGCTGCACTGTACAGTTGCAGACTTCGGGAAAGGGGCAGGCTTCCTGCCGCGAGGCAGGAAGATGGGCACTTCTTCAGAGACTTAGAGCCATCATCCCCCCAGTCTCCTGGCTCTGCCACTAGACGCTTTGGTTCCTTCAAACTTCTGCTCTCCTGGATGCCTGAGGCAAGGCAAGAAGAACGAAATTGGGGTTGGAGAGATGGCTCAGAGGTTAAGAGCACTGACTGCTCTTCCAGAGGTCCTGAGTTCAATTCTTAGCAACCACATGGTGACTCCCAACCATCTGTAATGGGATCTGATGCCATCTGCCAGATATCTGAAGACAGAGACAAATACATCTTAATAAATAAATTAATTAATTAGAAAAAAAAGTACGACCTTAGCCAGCGGATACACTGCCTCTCTCGATCTCTGAGATCTTTGATGGGGTGGGATTGTCTTTCAGCTTGTTTCTATGTGACTGCCATAAAATGTGTCCCTGAAAAGCTCCAGCTCAGACCATGTATACCTTGCCCAGGTCCCCACAGAGGAGTTCCTTGCAGGGAGACAAGCTCCTCTTTTTTAGCTGGGCCCAGATAGGCGACTTTGCTGGTGTCAAACTCCCTCTGGGTGTCTGTCTGTCCTTCTGTCTTCATTCTTTTCCTAGCCCAGGCCAACTTTGCCCCTCACTTCTTTGACAATGGAGTGGGCAGCACCAACGGGAACATGGCCCTGTTTAGCCTCCCAGAAGACACTCCTGTAGGTAAGAAAGTAGCTTTGGCCTTAGCAGCCATTCCAGGTCTCCCAAAGGGAGTTGCCCCCAGAGGGCAAACTCACCTCCCCAGAACTCAGTGACACCACTCACTCGTGACTCCTCCGGAGCCTATGGCATGCGCATGCCACACGGTGTTGGCTCCCATGGGTACCCTGTTTGTGCTCTGAAGGCCCCAGGGTAATGGCAAGGCAGGAGGTCACTGCTGCCGTGGTGACCTAAATTGGACCCCTTGTCGAGACTGGGATGGGGTCTTCCAAAGATGGGGGTTGGCTGGCTTCCTCAGAAACCCGGTGCTCCTCAGAGGGTGACCTTGACCAAGCAAACATATTTGCCTCCACAAGCCTACTGTACCCAGGATTTAGAACCAGCCAAGAACTTCCAAGCAGCTGAGATTCTCAGAGGGGTGGGGAGTTGAGAGGAACGGCTCATACTCTGAACTTTACCTTGTCACTGTTTGTCTAGCTCCTGGGACGAGAGCAGAACAGAGGTGCTTGCATTCAGAAATCCCTGAAGAGCCAGTCCCCTCACTGAGAGGCAGCCGAACCCCCTCCTCAGAGTGTCTATGTCTTATTCCACTTAGCTCCCGTTCCCAGGGACCCCTCTAGCTTCAACTTTTGGGAGAGAGCTCATTCCAAGCAGAGGGAAAGTCGCTAGTGTTAGACACCTCCTCCATAGGCTGCATTACAGATCACAATCTGTAAAGTGGCTGATGAGAACATCTGATGACTTTGAGGAAAAAAGATAAGTAGGAAGCAGACAGCAGGGGTGAGGCTGGCTGGGGGCTTGTCTCCTGGGCACTGAATATTAATAGTTGACTCTTATCTCCGAGCATCATAATTATCAGGAAAAGTTGGGTCCCTGGTTCCAGATAACCCTTCCTTTGTCTCCTTCCAGGTTCTCATGTGTACACCCTAAATGGGACTGACCCTGAGGGAGACCCTATCTCCTACCACATCAGCTTTGACCCCAGCACTAGAAGTGTCTTTTCTGTTGATCCCAATTTTGGAAACATCACTCTGGTGGAAGAGCTGGACAGAGAAGTATACATAAGAGGGGGAAATTGGGCCAGTGCTTGATAGTGTTCAGACACCACCTCCGTGCTGCTGCCTGTGGAAGAGGGCGTAAGGGAGGGGGAGGGGTGATCCCCATACTACAGCTCTGCCCCTAGATGGTTTCACATTAGCAAAGACTTCTTTATTCTTCTGGTGTGACAGTGATAATCCTTTCAATGGCACCTGTTAGCTTTGCTTATCTTTAAACATATTTAACTAAAAAACAAAACAAAAACAACCTGTATTTAAAAGTTTCAGAAATAGCGCTCATTAGAGTGGGTTTTTAAGTATGACCTTGGAGGAGCCCCCACAAACCCCAGGGAGCACCACAGCCCGGGCTAGAGAGGAGCTGAAAGGATGCATCTGACTTTGGAAAACAAGCCTGATTCTGGGCATTACTGAATCCCTGGAATGGTGGGGCTTGGGTTTCCTTTCCCTCCACTTGCAAACATAACTCCACCCCAGCTGTGGAGCTACTGCTGTTTCTGGTTCTACAGTAAAACCAACTAACCACAGATCAGTGGAGTGAACAGGAGAGAGGCTGTGGGGAAAGAGAGTACTCAGCACTGTGGCGAGGACTTTGTGGTGAAGGCAGATATCTGCCAGCACAGTGCCCTGAATATGTGTGGATCTAGCAACCTCCTGAGATCCCACCGAGTCCTAGGAAACACTTGTGACATCAAGAACATGGACTGTTGCCAAATCCTGGAGTGTGGAGAGATATGGGAAGGGAGAGGAGAAGAGAAGTAAGGAGGACTCCTCTCTTGGGTCCAGCAGGGTTGCTCCTCCCATTTCTCTAGCAGGGAAACATCCCTTGGGGACACAAGCAACCCTCTGGATCTGTGAGGACTCTGGACACAAAGAGCCTTCCCAGATAAGGTCTCAAGCCTGGCAAGAAGGGGCTTCATAGGCCTTGCATGCTTTCACTACCTTGTTCAGCTCCTGGGTTTCTTAAAGCAGTCTTCTCTGATGGGGCTACAGCTTAGCACAGCCTCAAGTCTAAGCTGCTCTCAGCTTTTCAGAATCTAGATGCTCACTCAATGCCTTTGCCTCACAGAGGGAAGATGAGATTGAAGCCATCATCAGCATTTCCGATGGCCTGAACCTGGTGAGTCGGTCCTCCTCATCCAGTGTTCTGGCCTGAATGGCGCATGGTTCCCCCTTCCGGCTGTGTGACTCCCTGATCAAAGCAAGGCCAGGAGAGTGAAGGCTTACCCAAAGCACCCACGTCTGAGAGGCATAGTGAGACCATAGGCGAAGGAAGGCAGGAGACAAATAGAGATCATGACTGCTGGGCTTCATTTCACTTCACCATGCATCCTCTTAAACCCACTGATTCCCTGTCTGCCACTGTCTGCCACTGCCTCGTGGCTCCTGAGTGCCAGGTGTTCTTCCTGACTCCCCCACCCCCACTCCCACATCCACTACTTTCAGGCAGCCACTTCAGGGTTGACATGATTACAACAGGCCCCATGGGGTTCCGTGACCACCCAATCTGCATTTAAAGTGCTGTCACAGCATTCACTGTGGAACATAAGTCTGGAGGCTCTCCAGCACTGACAGCTGGACCTCACCTTCCCCAGGATGAAATCCAAGTCACCCTACACTGCCTCCCTGTCAGGTACCATCTGCTTCTCCCAACCCTTCTCCCCATCCATCCTGCCATCCAGCCATCCAGCCATCCAGCATCTCCTGTACTTGAACTCTCTCTGTGTCCCTCTCCTCTCAGCTCTGCACATTGACCATGACTTCCTGGCTCACTTCTGCCTCTTCACCCTGGCAAAGTCCCTGCAGGATTGACACCTCCTATCCCACAGGCTCCCAGTTGTCCACCACCACAATTCAGGCTCCCTGCAGTGCCTGTGGGTGCAGCATTTAGGATGAAGGACATGTTGGCACAGGCTATAGGCACAGATTGTCTCCGGTGGTTCTCTTTAGGGCATTGCTCTCAGAATTCATATATTGCATTGTCATTCTAAATGCTATCTCTACATACATGCATCTGGGTGCATTAGAGGCCATTATTTCTACTCCCAAGAAGGTCTCCCTGCCCCAACCTCTGACCCTTCTACCTCACAGGTGGCAGAGAAAGTCGTGATACTGGTGACAGATGCCAATGATGAAGTACCCAGGTTTATCCAGGAGCCTTACATCATCCGGGTTCCAGAGGTGAGTGAGAGAGCCCCTGGAAGGGACAAAGCTCCCGAGTGGGTCCAAGTCCTGACCCCAAGGGTGCCCTGTGACTTGTGCAGGGGACAAAGCCCCGAGTGTAGCACACCTGTCCATTACTCACTACACCCACTTGCTAATATCACTATAATTGTAAATGCACAGTTACTGAAGAAATGTTAAATGTGTTTTTTAAAGTCCTCTACTTTGAGACCTCTCTAAATTTGGATGTACTTCCTTTTAGTATTTTTCTATATGTGGTTTTTACTCCTTTTGTTTGACATAATTGTGATTCTAAAAATATGCTTTCTGTATCCTGTTTTTCATTCCCCTATAACAGGAGCATTCCATTCCTCTAGGGTCACAGTTAGGTCATCAGCATCATTTTCATAGCTTCTGTCAAGTGAGCAGTCCATCAGACACAGAGAACCAAGAATTCCCTTAGACTTTACTTAAGCTTTAAATGTCTACTTCCATAAAAGATCAACCTTTAAGCACAACTTTTAGAAATATTTACTTATTATTGTATGTACATGTGACCATATGTGTACCACATATATACAGTGCCGTCACAGGCCAGAAGAAGGGTCAAGTCTCCCGAAACTGGACTTAGAGGTGACTCTTGGCTGCATGTGGATGTTGGGAACTAAATTCAGGTGCTTTGCAAGACCTAATGCTCTAACCCACTGAGCTGTTTTTCTAGCTGAATACAGACATGTTTTCCCTCTTTAATTTTGAATGCTTTCAAGCTGGATGTGGCAATACACATCTGTAGTGTTATTTCTTGAGAATTAAGAGGGTCACCAAAAGGTGCCACCAAAACCAAAAAGGTTTTTGGCTTTTTGTTTTAGAGACAGCTTCACTATGTAGCAAGGATGGCCTGGAATTCTGGTCCTCCAGTCTCCACTCAAGATCATTTTGTCTCCAGACTGGGTGGTTAAAGTTCAGTGACATAAAACTAGCCAGCAATGCTTGAGGCTCTGTTTGCCCCCTAGTACAAAAAGAATTCTTAAGATGGAGTAAAAAAATTGCATTACTGTACTGAGTAACTTCACATAAATGCTTTTTAAATTTTATCATTATTTTTTTATGTGCATAGTGTTTTGCCTGAATGCATATCTGTGTACCACATGTGCACAGTACCCCAAAGGCCATTGTTACAGATGACTGTGAGCACCCCATATGGGTGCTGAGAATTGAACCCAGGTCCTCTGGAAGGAGTCACTCATTTCTTATGTTTCCAAAAGAAAAAGACTAAAAGGTCACCTTGCTTGTCCTCTGCTCTAAGATGCAAGAGAATAATTGTCTCCTTTCTAGTGTTTACAAGGGGGCCATTCACATAGATTAGCGGGTAGGCATTTGCCAACAAGCCCTATGATCTGAGTTTGATCCCCGAGACCCACAAGGCAGAGAGAATCAGTTCCTGCAAGTTTCCTCTGACCTGCGTATAAGTGCTGTGGACACACACACACATATGAACAGAAGACACACACGCATAGGCACACCTAAGCACTTCTCAGAAACCATATTTTCTAAGTCAAGTCAGAAGTCAGTGGTGGAAGATACTCCATTCTTGCTGTTAACCGTGTTTGTGTTCTCTGATGATCCTGAATATGTCTGTTTATAATCCTGAATATGAGCTTTGTCTTTGTTTATAGATTAATATTTTCTTTTAAATCCTTTAACTCTTAGGGGCCTAGCTTTTCCTTTTCACTCTCTCCTTGAGGACATCCTCTGACTTCTTGCCTTGCCTCCTTTCCCTCAGGCCCACTGTCCCTGTCCCTCTCCATTCTTGCTGGGTGCTTTGTTTGTCACTGCCCCTCACTATTCTTTAGTCAGTCATGACCCCTCAGTTCCATGGCCCCCATGCCTCTGCCTCTCCCACCATCTTGTCACTGACACTGACACTTCTCTGTCTGTGATCCCTCAGAACATACCTGCTGGGAGCAGCATCTTTAAGGTCCACGCAGAGGACAAGGACACAGGCTCTGGAGGCAGTGTCACCTACTCCCTTCAGGTAAGATGGAGCACACAGGATGCATCCTGGGCCTTGAGATGGAAAGAGCACCTGGGTGTCTTCCACTCCCTCACCAGCTAACCCCCATATGCCTGCTAGTTGTCTCTGTTTCTTCAGGGTACTCCACAGGCTCAAAGAGCAGAAAGAAATAGAAGACCTCTTCCTCCCATAGGCTCATCTTGACTTCTGCAGAGTTGGCCCAGTCCCTGCCCCGCTTCTAGGATTCTGGAACCCTCAGCTCTCTAGTTTCCCCATTCCTTTCTTTAAAGAAATCCTGGACATTTGGCATCCACCAAGGATGTAAAAGTCCATTTATGACTGAAATAGTCAATAAGAAAAGGAGGAGAAGGAACTATACCAAAACGAGAACTGGGATGCCCCAGCCCTCACTCCCATCCATTCTCACTGTTTTGGCAAAGATGGAGGCTTCTCCCCTGTACCTCTGCCTTCTCCTGGTCTCCCAGGGACAGCTGTCCACCCTCACATGGCTGCTGCTTATGGGCAGCGCTTCCTCCTCTTCTTTCCATATTCGGTCAACTGCTCTCAGAATTCTCAAAGCAATACAGCCTCATGGCTAAACCTACAAATGGTAGAGAAAGCCTCTGAACTCACAGGAGTTAGAGAAAAGCCCCACAATGCTGACCACTCATACTCCTCCAACACATTCCTCAACTCTTCTCATTCAGCTTTCTCAGGTTTAAGATGGGAATGAGAAGCATTGGTTTGCTTAGTCAACCATCAGGAGGATTAAACATGTAACTTTCCCATTATACTCTCTGGATCCTATTTCCTGATCCTCCCCAACTGTAAGAGGCCCCTAGCACCTTGCCAGAGGCAAGGGCTTTTGTAGCCTGGTTACTCAAACCATCTCCTGTCAGACACTACATATAATCACCGCAGCCGGTTACCTGGTGTAGTTTGGAAGTCCCCAGCTCTCTATTTTGCTACTACGCTTAATCTCCAGCTTCAGCCACGTTAGAATACTCTTTGAATGTTTTTTCCTGCTACGATCCAGTAGGATTTTCTGGGAGGGGATGAGATGCTTTTGACTGAGGGGTAGAAAACCCAAGCAAAACTGATGAAGGAAAACCTCAAGTTCAAACAGGGGTCTTGAACTGGAATCTAAGCCTGAAAGCCAGAGTTTCTGCAAGGAAGACCAACAACTCCTTCAGTAGTCAGAGAAAGAGCTCTTGGTGTGCCCTGTTTCCTCCCTAAGTTCAGCTGTTCCCCAACTTTACAGAACCTACACTCCTCCAAGTTCTCCATGGACCGTCACAGCGGGGTGCTGCGACTCCAGGCTGGGGCCACACTGGACTATGAGAAGTCGAGGGCTCATTACATCACTGTGATTGCCAAGGTAACAAAGGAAGATATAAGAGGAACTTCCAGTGGCAATGTCAGCCTTTGCTAGGTTGGAGCCCAGTGACGTTCTATGAAGGAGCAGGTATTTTCATGAGCAAGAGACACAATGTGGACAAAGGGAGACCAGGAGGCAACTGCTTTGAATCTCTTCTGTCTGAACACATTTTCCAGGAATGCTGGGGGTGTTAGGCTAGAGAGGCCACATTTTCTTCTGGCGGTGATCATACAACTCCTTAGAAACTTAAATATTGGGTACACTTCATAGAGGAGGTAGCCATGACACAGAGATTTTCATCCCTCTCACAAGCTCCACTACCTCTCCTGCTGGCCAGACTGGCTCATGCTGCTCTTCTTGCTGTGTGGCCAGCTCCTTTCTCTGAACTTTGTTCCCTCATGTTCCCATTGCTGAAACTTACTGAAGACTCTCATTTCAGTTTATGAAGCACATGGTGGGAAGGTGGTAGTTAGCAGAGTCTCAGCCAAGCCTCTTTGACCAGGGAGAAGGAAAACTCAGCTGTCCTATTAGGCCTGTTGGATTCTTCTGCACCATCTCCCTTTCAGATCACTGCTTTCCTATAGGTCACTCTCCTACAGTCTGTACCAGGAGGCTGGGTACCAGTCTATGTGCTAGCTGCTCACTTCCCTTACTCTTAAACAGAGGAAGGCCCAAGTCATACTCCTGAGATCCTGTGGTTCCCAGCGTAGACTGGACATATGGAAAGTTCTTAGGAATTACCTGAGGCTTGGTTTTCAGCTAGGAGTAGGAATTTAGGTCTGATTCTTCCTCCTAATCACACATAATGTACCCAGAGAGTTAATTAATCCTGTATCCAAAGAAACCTGCCAGACACCTGACTTAAAACTTCCATGCGTCATTGCTTTGGCATCCACAACACCATTGAGAAAGGAGAAATGGGCTCCAGAGACCCAAGAACAAATAGACACTGAAAGGGTCCAGCTGGCTTCACAATTGGGGAGGTGGGAGTCCCATTCAAGTGGAGTCTATCACCCCTAGGACAGCTTGTCTTCATCTTCCTTCTCTGGACTGATTCTTCCCCAGGATGGTGGGGGCAGGCTTCGAGGGGCTGACATGGTGTTCTCAGCCACCACCACCGTCACCATCAATGTGGAAGATGTTCAAGACACGGCCCCTATCTTCGTGGGTACACCCTACTATGGTTACGTGTATGAAGACACCCTTCCTGTGAGTGGCTGCATCTCTTAGCCAATGTTTCTTGTGTGACTCCCTCAGATTACCCTGAAGATGGCTGGACTGGCCAACAGTCTCAGAGAAGATGGCTAGGTGTTAGTTAGGAGGCCAAGAGTTTCTGGAAACTCATGCTTTGATCCTGGGGGCAGGGAGTGGTGAAGTTCATGTAGGTGGTCCCTTCAGCCCTAGGAGGCCAGATGCAAAGAGCCCTAAGTAGGACACAGCAGGGTCACCTTATGGGGCCACCCAAAGCCTAGCTATTTTCCTGGGTGGGATGATACCTCCTGTCCGTGATGGGGCACTGTCACCATCAGCCTCAGACAGTGGTTCCTGTTCTCCAAGGGCTCAGAGGTGCTGACGGTGGTTGCCATAGATGGAGACCGAGGCAAACCCAACCACATCCTCTACAGGCTCTTGAATGGTAAGTGAGAGTAATTCTCTACCATAGCTCTATTCTGGGCAACTGGATCCTTGTTTCCTCACGTATGAGAAGAGAATGACAGGAAGCTGGGACAGGGGGTGGGGTCCGTCCCCTTAAACTTTTGCTTTATCTGTGCTTGTCATTACATTGAGAGAGAGAGAGAGAGAGAGAGAGAGAGAGAGAGAGAGAGAGAGAGAGAGAGAGAACCACAGGCTTCTGAGAGCCATGTGCATTCTCTTTGCCCTGGACATAGTCACCAATGGCATGCATAGTAACATTTCTCACGCTTTCACAATGGATGTGTTTTGTTCTTATTCGTTTTGACTGGGACAGATAATCAAATGCATTAGATACAATGATGTTGTGGCATTTCTATAGCACCACGGTGGAATGTTGAAAACTGAGGTTCAGAGGGGCTAATAGGTATTGATTACTTTGTGATTTTACTAAGTTAGATAACTCTGGAATGTTCTCTTAATATAACTGGACAGTTGCTAAGCACCAACAATGTCCCTGGGGTGAGCTCTACAACACTCTGGAGATCAGGAGATCCTAGATACATTTATAGCTCTAATTTCCCTAAGACACTCCTAGGACACAGGAGTTCAAATCAAAACATGTCCATGCCCATCCAGAAATCCCTCATGCATGGCTCCTATTCCAGGCAACTTCCCTCACCTGAAACCATCTCCCAGGAACAGTCCACTCACCTCATGCCCCGTCCCCACCTCTCTGTTACACCCTCCATCTCCTGCACCTTCAAGCTGCTTTCTGTCTTCTTCTCTCGCCTCCTTCAACTCCTCTCTGCACCATCTTTGTTTTCTTATTTCTTTCTTTCCTTAGGTCT
Organism: Mus caroli; assembly: GCF_978045245.1. NCBI lineage: Eukaryota > Metazoa > Chordata > Mammalia > Rodentia > Muridae > Mus > Mus caroli. The sequence continues at coordinate 30,081,152 of NW_028227267.1, read as the reverse complement.
TCTGGTTCATCTTTTCTTACACACACACACACACACACACACACACACACACACACACCTGTATAAGAAAAGGGACACAAGGGGCTGGAGAGATGGCTTAGCGGTTAAGAGTACTAACTGTTCTTCCAGAGGTCCTGAGTTCAATTCCCAGAAACCACATGGTGGCTCACAATCGTCTGAGGGATCCAATGCCTTTTTCTGATGTGTCTGGAGATAGCAACAGTGTACTCAAATACACAAAATAAATAAATGTTTAAAAAAAAAGAAAAGAAAAGGGACATGAGATAGATCCTGAGAGCATTAAAAATGTTGGAATCCAGATCTGTACTTCTCTACTGGCTGAAGGACCTTAAACAAGTTTCTTGACCTCTCTGAGACTCAGTTTTCCCATTGGCAAGGCCCAGATAGTTGACAGTATTACAATCTATGAGAAGCTCCCCTCCACCCCGCCTCCCGCATGGAATACCAGAGAATTATGTGGTATGACTCCCCTGCCTATGACCTTATGCTAAACTGCAGGATGTTTTTCTGTGACAGAGAGTGACGGAATCTTTGAAATTAATGAGACATCTGGAGCCATCTCCGTCCTTCAGAGCCCTGCCCAGCTCCGAAGAGAGGTGTATGAGCTTCATGTACAGGTGACACTCCACTAGTTTGGCTTGTCCCAACCACTCTCCAGTCAGTCCTAGAGCAGTGAATGCGATGAGAGGCAAGGGCTCAGTCTGGGGAGGACTGAAATGTTCCTCCAAAGAGCGTCTGCATCAGGCTGCAGAAGACACTTGCAGAGGGGAGCATGAGTACAAGCAGGGCTACTGAGAATGCAGAAGGAGCATCATGTCATGGGCTCACTACAAGAAGAGAAAGCTACATGTGTCCTAAGCAGGAGCAGGCCAGCAACATGAACACATTTCTTTTGGAACTTCTCAGCAGTGATTGACAGTTCCTGAAACAGTGAGCAGGAGCAAGCCCCTTTCTCTCCCATTACTTTTAGCCAGGGTGTTTTGTGACAGCAACTGAGGCAAAAGTAGAACAGGCATGGAGGAAACAAGATATTCAGGACAGCCGTGAGGGAACGAGATATCCCACCCCACACCCGCCCCCAAGAGGATGGTTGAGTCAAGGGAAGAGATGTTGGCAAAGTCCACATCTGCAGAGCATCAGAGACTAAAGGAGAGGAGGATGGGGGAACAGGTGGAGGAAAAGGCAGGGACTGAAGAAGTCAATGAGAACTTGCCGAGAACTGAGTCCCGTAACCTAGGGTGCTGAGCCCTCTGACGCTAAGGTGGTAGTGCTGGATGCAGTGTGGAAGCCTGTGTGGGAACTCTATGTGGGGACAGGTGAGGCCTGAACGGGGTAGGGTAGAGGGGTGACACGTAGGGGCTTCTGAGGAGGAGTAGGCTACAGACAGTTGTGGCATGGGGTCTGGAAGGGTCACTTTAGAGCAGCAGTTCTCACCCTGTGGGTCACAGCTCCCAGAAGACCATTGGAAACCACAGATATTCACATTATGATTCATAACAGTAGCAGTTACGAAGTGTCAGTGAGAATAATTTAATGGTTGGGAGATCACCACAGCGTGAGGAACTGAATTAAAAAGTTGCAGCATTAGGAGGGTTGAGGAACACTGCTTTAGAGTATCTTCTTAAAAGTAGAATATCCTTATACAACACAGGATGAATGCCTTAGAAAGGGGATGTTAGTCACAAGTTCTGTGGGGTACCTATGAATACTCAAGGCCACAAAGAGGGGTATTTGACACAAGTTTCATGGGTTGCCTATGAACACTCAGTCTTGACTTTATAGCTTATATCAGATAGATAATGCTTCATGAGAAATCTCCTAGATTTAGTGGCTTAAGACAATATATATTTGTATCTAACAGTGTGCAGGAGTAGAGTGTCTGGGTCCTGCTTGACTGGATCTTGGATTCCAAGGTCATTGACATAGCTGTCATCAGATACTTGGGGCTGGTATCTCATTGAAGGCTTGGGGAGGGAAGGACTGGCTTTCTGCTCACTTGGTTTTTGGTATGACTCAGTTACTTAGTAGATGTTATCTGTGGGTTACAGGTAGCTCCTTATCCCATCCATATCCTCTCTAGCATAGCTGCCTGCTTCACAAAAGCCTTGGGAAAGAGAACTTCTGCTAGCAAAATGGAATTACAATCTCTTGTAATCTAATATTTCTGTCAGCCAAAAGCAAGTGGTCAGGCAGAGTCACACAGGACAGAAAACTCTTAGGACCAGTAACAGTGTGCCTGCCACACAGCCATAGCCACCTGTCCCCATCATAGGTGACAGAGGTCAACTCTCCAGGAAGCCCAGCTGCTCAGGCCACAGTTCCAGTGACCATCAGGATCGTGGACCTCAACAACCACCCTCCAACCTTCTATGGAGAGAGTGGGCCCCAGAACAAGTTTGAACTCTCTATGTTTGAGCACCCACCCCAGGGGGAGATTCTCCGTGGACTCAAGATCACCGTCAATGACTCGGACCAGGTGTGTCTTCATGCCCTTGAAAGTGACTGGGTCTGTCTCCCATGCTAGGTTTCAGTGAGAGGGCCTTAGAGGGCCTTGTCGAGTCACAGAATGAATAACACACTGTGGTGTAACTAGCAGAGGGATCAATCCAATACTACTTGCCTACACATACGTAATCAGTTACAAAGTAAAAGCCAGTCAAAGAAAAGGCCCTCTGCATCTGACCTTTCAATTGCACATCTTTAAGTGTCTCTGCCTCCTCCTATGCTCAATACAGAACCGGGCCTTATTAATTTCTTACCTTGATTAATTGTCATGGCCTGCTAAGTCACCTTTACAGAGAAAGATTACACATTGTATATAGGGTAAAGGGCATGTAAGGGTTCTACATCTAGCCCAAATACATAACACATGCCAATTCTCCTTTATCTTCTATTTCTGCTCGTCAAACTCTATTGCTCAGGGAGCCAATGCCAAATTCAACTTACGGCTGGTGGGACCTGGAGGCATCTTCCGAGTGGTGCCACAGACCGTCCTCAATGAAGCCCAAGTGACCATCATAGTGGAAAACTCAGCTGCCATTGACTTTGAAAAGTCTAAGTTGTTGACCTTCAAGGTAGGTTATGTTTTGCACTGCCCTGAATGACAAGTTGGGCTGGGAGAAGGATAGTTCACACTACTTTCTGAATTCAAAGTGGAGTACCATTGTCATCTCCATCCCTTAATAGTGCTACTTACCCTGCTCCCAGAGTCTCTGCCCATCCTGTGGGCATGTGAACAATAGGAGGTAGGTTGAGGGTGGGAGTGGAGATACCCTCACATCCAGCTTCTGCAAAGCACTCATGGCCACGCCCTTACTGAGCATCTAAATCACCACTGGCTCAGGAATGTAAGGACTGGGGATTCAAGGGTACACTACCAATATAGTGTGCCATGATCACAGATAGAAAGAGAAACTGTGTGGCTATCAAAACATAGGGTTTCTCATGTGCCCTTGCATTTGTCATCTGTTTCAATAACAACCTGAACAGAACTAGGGAACGATGCTCCTTTGATGTCATTTATAATTATGTAAAACTATAAATATATATAAATAATGCCTACCATATATTAACATGGAAGTAATATATCCATGAAAAGGAAAAAAAGTACTTCAACAATATTATTTAACTCATCATTACTTAAAATTCTATATACTCACAGGGTACATAACCAGCATCATGGTAAAAAGTGAAATACTAAAACTTTGGCTGAAGTTGGGATAAACATGAATGACTGCTGTCACCAAGACGATTTAGCTCAATGCTCAGAATGACATCATATTCAGATAGAGGAAATAAGAGCTGCAAATGTTAGAAGAGAGGAGATGAAAGTAGTATTGTTGTCTTGTTAGAAATTATGTGACTGTTTTCTTAAGACAAATCTAATAGAAATTATTGAAAGACTCATAACTAAAGCAAAATCACAGCTCAGAGTCAGAGCACTAAACCCAGCAGTTTTCTTATGGAGTGGGAGGAGGGAGTGAGGAGTGAGAGGAGGGGGTGGGGAGTGAGAGGAAGGGATGGAAAGTGAGATCACGTGGCAGGCAGTGAGAGGAGGGAGTGAGGAGTGGAAGGAATGAGCGGGGAGTGGGAGGAGGGGGCAGGGAATGTGATTATGATGGGATAAAAAACATTTCTGCCAAATGAACTACAGCATTCTTAGGACTAACCCTAAGGAAGACGATGCAAAACTTAATGAAAACTGCAAGCTTTCACAGAGGAATCTAAGGAAGCCAAGAATAGAAAGCTGTCCCTGGCCTTAAAATGCAAATCCTCCCTAAGTTATTGAAGACTTTAATGCCATCCAATTAATTAATGCTTTTTCCTTGCTGGTTTTGCTTGTGGGTTTTTTGTTTTGGTTTTGTTGTTGTTGTTGTTATTGTCTTTCTGACAAAGCCTAGTCATATAGCCGAGGCTGACCTGGAGCTCACTGTGTAGCCCAGTCTGACCTCAAACTCACAATTCTCCTATCTCTGTATCTTGAGTCATGGGATAATAGGCATGTGCTACCATGGCTAGTCAAGCCAAGTTAGCTCTTACCTAGAATTTCCTTTGGTGAGAAAATGTGATAAAATCATACTGGTTTGTATCTGGAGAAATTTATAAGAACAGCTGGAGTTTGAATTACAATGGAATATGTAGGTCTGTAAGTCAAGAAAACAATGGTGACACCAAGCCTGAGTAGAAATGGGAGTGATGAGAATGCTAGCATTGAGACTATCCAAGGAGAGATGATGTGAGACTGTGGAGATGTGGCAGGGATAGTCCACCAGGATCCAGAAGAAGAAAACATTGCAAATTTGGTATGGTGGTACCAGCCTACAATCCCAGCACTCAGGAGTCTGAGAAAGGATTGTAAATTTCAGGCTGGAGTATTTGTAAGACCTGGACTCAGAAAACAAAAAAAGGCAACAAAAGATGGAGGGATGAGCAGATGAGCACATGTTCACAAGGTGACAGGTGGTAGGGGGCTCTTGGTGGGGTAACTGCCCACCCAGACAAGAGTGTTTTGGATCTTTCTCCAGCTCCTGGCCATTGAAGTGAACACCCCAGAGAAGTTCAGTTCCACAGCAGACATTGTGATCCAGCTTCTGGACACCAATGATAATGTCCCCAAGTTCACCTCACACTACTACATTGCCAGGATCCCAGAGAATGCTCCAGGAGGCTCCAATGTGGTGGCTGTCACAGTAGGTTGGGGAGTGGCTAACATGGTCTACAGTCATTAGGTGTGATCTTGAACAGGCTCTTCACCTCCTCTTAGTCTCTGATTCTTCATCTAATGATTGTCTGTGTCTTCCATCACTACTTCTGCAGCAGGGTCCAGATGAGAGACGGGTCTTGTGTCATGGCAGAAGTTACAGTCTCATAATCCATTCATGAAGGAGTATCTATCTCCTCACCTTTGCCATGAGTTATAGAAATGAGTAGGCTTCTATAACTTCTGGTGATAATTGGGATGTATGTGAAAACTTCAAGTACAAGGCCTGAAGCCCATCCCCCTCTTCCCATCATTTATGAAAGAAGAATAACTGTCTTCTGGATATGAACCTCCTGGGTTCTCTCGCATTTGATATCTCCCTGAAGAAAACTGCATACAAAGCAGCCTTCAGGCTACTTCCTCGCCGGCTGGACATACCCCAGGCTCTGCCAGCTTTCCATGCAAGCTGCCTTTAGCTACAGGAACTACCATTTGCCTCACCACAGTGCCAAAGCTATTAGGAGCTTTTTGTCTTACAGGCTGTGGATCCAGATACAGGACCATGGGGCAAAGTCCAGTATTCCATCTATGGGACCGGGTCAGACCTGTAAGTAGATCCAGCATCCCAGACAAAGATGCAAGCAAGGAGTTTATGAGGCTCTTGGTGAAGGGAGTCTTTGCTTATGACAGGAAGGATGTGGAGAAGGATAAGAGCTAAATTAGGGAGGTAAGCATCCAAGGGTACAGGGTAGAGGGGTGAGGAATGGAAGGAAGCCATGGAGAGCCTGAGGTAAAGATAAGGAATATGCTACTGAGGTGACTGGAAAAGGAGAAGGTTGTGGTCATAGCCTGACCTATATGTTGAAGTCTCGGTGTTTTCTGGGATCAGGGATAGCATGGGTCTTGGGGAGAGCTGGCAGGCCAGGGGTAAAGGAGTACAGACTGAGGTTTGGGTTGTTGACCTCAATAGTCAACAACTAGATCTGCCTCTTAGAGTCAGATATTAAGGATGGGGAGGAGCAGGTGGGATCCTTGGAGAACTTGCCCGATGTCTCATTAAGAACTTTTGGGTACATCTTATTACTGTAGGCATTCATATGTGCCTACAAGTGTGCATGCATTCCTGTGTTTTCTCCTTCCTATGCCTGACAGGTTCTTAATTCACCCATCCACTGGGCTTATCTATACTCAGCCCTGGGCCAGCCTGGATGCTGAGGGCACTTCGAGGTACAACTTTTATGTGAAGGCAGAAGACATGGATGGGAGGTACAGCCTGGCTGAGGTGTTTGTCACTCTCTTGGATGTCAATGACCACTACCCCCAGTTTGTACAGAGCGTCCAGGAAAAGACAATGGTATTGGGGACCCCACTGAAAATTGAGGTAGGTATTAGAGGCAGCTGAGCACCCCTGCTGGGCCATAAGAATTTAACTTCAACATATTCTGCTAAGGGCAATAGACTACATGACATTTTATATAGCTTCTTCTCCACCCCAGCTAGAAAATTCATCTAATAATGAAAACATCAGCAATGAAATACCTAAGGTTCAGAGGGCTTGAATGTTGAACTTGCCTGAATTAATATAACTGATCTGCCTGCCTTCAAAGTGTGCTATTCCCACAGTACACTATCTTCTCTATGCAGAAAAGGCATGCATTCTGAGTCCCAGGAGACTCACTTTGAATGACAGCTATCCCCTTTCCATCTCATCCTGGACCAGCCATTTGGCATCCAAGCTTTCATCCCGGCATTTATAATGAGCCACCAACACCCACTCCATAGATTTATTCTGGGAGTGAAGCCACATAACAGAGTAGGGCCTAACATGGACCATGGCTCAGAGTATCACATGCTTTCTCCTTCCCCAACTCTATCCAGTGCAAATAGGATCTGAATCCTTTTCCATTAACTCAGAAAGCCCCACTATATATACCGATTTAGCCAATGCACACAGATATCATTCCAAGTGCGTTCCCCCTCTCTTTCCCTCTCAGGCAACAGACCAGGATGCAGAGGAGCCTAACAACTTGGTAGACTACTCCATTACCCGTGCAGAGCCAGTCAACGTGTTTGACATTGATGCACAAACAGGGGAAATTAGACTCAAGAATTCCATCCGCTCCTTGGAGGCCCTACACAACATCACACCCAGCGGGGACTACTCATGGTCCCTACAGGTGCAGGCCAAGGACCGAGGCTCCCCATCTTTCAGTACAACAGCCTTACTCAAGATCGACATCACAGATACAGAGGTGAGTACTATGCTGTGATCAGGAAAAAGGGGCAGAGAGCAACTTCTGTCAAAGGATACTGAGTTCTACCAACTGTGAAATCAAACCCTAGGACTGGGAATCAAGTTAAAATTCTAGTCACAATGTGTATAGGTATAATGGTGTGTCTCTGGGCTATCTAAGTCTCTATTAGCTTTTCCGTGTTGAAAGATAGGAGTAAAATCACTCATTGTGTGTAGTTCTCAGCTCAGTATCTGTTAGGAGTTTTTCACGTATGAGGTCCCTAGTTCACTTAGGTTTATGGGTCTCCCTGTAACAAAAAACAAGCAATATTCTGCTATTTAAAGAGAACACTCCATGAAAATAGGAGTTTGGAATCTAAAGGAGGCTATTGTGGTCTGTTGTGGTTTAGTTTACCTGAGGTTCTCAAAGCAGTGCCTTGGGGAAGGATGCTTACTCTGTCAGGTGTAGGGAAGCTCACATAACCACTACTCTCCAGGGGATAGGAGGAAGAAGTTGAACATAGTGGTTGGTTTTCTCTTCCAGAGGCTGTCCAGAGGTTCCATGGCTGCCTTCCTGATTCAGACCAAGGACAATCCCATGAAAGCCGTAGGTGTACTGGCTGGTGTCATGGCAATTGTTGTGGCCATAACTGTCCTCATCTCCACGGCTACCTTCTGGCGTAACAAAAAGTCTAACAAGGTCCTGCCTGTGCGGCGTGTGCTTCGTAGAAGGCCCAGCCCTGCTCCCCACACAGTTCGAATAGAGTGGCTCAAATTCAGGAGGGCCAAGGCTGCTACCAAGTTTATACTCAAAGAGGATCCTCCCAACGAGAACTGCAATAACAGCAGAGTGGGAGTCAAGGTGCCCCCAAGAGCTCCAGCTCTCCCACCACCCCCTAAAATGGCATCCACTATGGTGGCCCAACAGACAGTGCCTACTGTCTCTGGATCCCTCACCCCACAGCCATCCTCACAGTTACCCACACCCAAGACCCTAGGAGGCCCCGTTCAGTCTTCTTTGGTGTCTGAGCTCAAGCAAAAGTTTGAGAAGAAGAGTTTAGACAACAAGGCTTATGTCTAGAGTGTGTCCCATGATTTTTCTCTTCTCTTCCCCCAATTCTGACCCTCAGGGTCACCCCTATTTTGTATAATGTTGTAAAACTATATGCAGGACTCTACAAAGGGCTTTGAGCAAGAGATGCCTCAGACTGTGAGATGCAGTTGGCAAATACATACCCACTGCCTAAATCCTTGGCACATCTATAATGCTCTCTATTCTTCAGAGAATAGAAGTCCACACGGAGTCAACTCTGTGTATTTCTACCCACCAACTCTAGACCCCACAATCACTGGAGTCCTCCTGGGGCCTTGTCATCCTTAGTTGAGAAGTAGGGCCCCTGGCCACAAGTAACAAGACTGGCAGAAATCTGGATCCCCAAGCTTCAGCCAACCAGCAGGTTAATGGAGGTTTGTTCTCAGCTGAAGTTGAAAGTCAGTGGGCTTTGTAGGATGTAGCGATACAAACAGGCAAGAAAAGGGCCAAAATGCTCTGAAAGTTCATGTTGACTGTGCCCAAAGCCAGTGAGCAATAGAATTAGCATCTAGATAAGACTATGCTCCTGATGGAAGGTGTAAGGTGACCTCTTCCTAGACAGAGAGCAGAAATCTCCAGCCTCCCTTGAAGAGACAAGGCAAGGTGGATATCAAGCTTGAGCTTAGGGAAGGCTTCCATTCTGATCCAGCTCTTCTCATATAACGTGTTCTTAGAGATACTGTTAACATCTTATTGTCTTCTTCCTCGTCTGTAAGATGAAGAAAGAAAACCCCAGGAAAATGGTGAGTCTGGGGGTTTTAAGCAAGTGCAAAGCATTAGGATTACAAAGTATTTGTTGGAAGCCAGTTATCTGGCTCCATCTCATGCAGAAAGTGTTAGCACCCAGGAGGGACTATGCTGAGGTTGGGAACAGCCAGCCTGATTATGGCTTTCCCTCAACTCACATAACTTTCCTTCTGTTCACCACTCTCCACCATGTCATTGTCACAAAGAACCAGAGTCAGGCAGCAAGCTCCAGTCCAAGTCTGTTTGGCTGAGACAGGGAAATGACTCTCTAGGGTTATTGACTCCATGCATGCAGTGAATTGGTGGCAGGGATCTGGTCTGAGAGCCCCCCTTCCACACTGTTGACTGTTTTTCTCTTGTTGGGATTTATCTTGTTCATATGTAATAATCTTGAGGAGAGAGATCTGGCAAAGTGGAGGATTTTGGTGTTCTTTTGAGAAAACATTAAGGATATCATATGTATACTCTATGAAGCCCTCTAGAATTCCAGAGTTACTGATGTGATCAGATTGTATGAACATGTGGTTTTCTTGCTCACCCTCCTCCCCGCCCCCAGTCTGTGTTTGGAGGCATTACATAAACATGCGAACATTCAGAGTCCTCATCTGGAAGTCTGTAGTCTCTGGCCCACATAGTATTGAGGGACAGAAACTAACCTGCTAAAGTCCAGCCTGGAAAGTGCTGAGCTGGATCATGTTTGCCACCACAGGGAGTTCAGCATCCTATAATATTCATGCTGTTAACCTCTTCTGTAAACGGTAAATAAAATCTATTATTCAAAGGATAAACTGACCTCCCGGTCCTCTTGTATTTATGTATCCTTGACTTACAGCTCATTCAGTGGGTGATGTTGTTCCTGACCTCCATTCTGACACTAAAGGATTTTGCAACATTTTGTCTAAATTGTCTGCCTACATATTCATTACTGCACCATTGCAGACCTTGTTTGTTCAGGACTTAAATTCTACTCTCCCCTCACCCCCAATCAAGAAGAGTCCAGTTGAGATTGCTTGGAGGAAGAAATAGGTCTGGAGCATGGACTAATGACTCCTAGGAAAGCCCAGCAGGAATAGGATTTGTAAGGTCTTAAGTGTGTGCGACAGCCAGAAAAGCAGTTCATCTTTGGGAACAGGGAGTGAAGACCTCTGGATTGGAAATTCCGCTCTGCACTGTAGTCCTTAGCAGGATGGTGGAGCTTTATGGACAGACTCAAGAACTTGATCCAAGGAAAACTACTGACCATGGAAGGGGAAAGGGCCTAGTAGGAAACATGTGCCTACTGAGGAAACGGAGAATAGACCAACCAATAAGATCAGTAAATGTGGTCAGTACTGGAGAAGAGGCAATCAATGGGGTGAGGCCTGCCATGTTTCACAGTGTTAGGTTATGGCAAGCTGAAGAGCAACCTAATCTAGTACACTGAGATAGGCCCAGACCTACAGTCTAGCTTGATATTCGGTTTCCTAGTAGGTAGGAAGAAGGCAGCAACAGCAGGTAGGAATGGCCTCCCTTTTGTAAAATCTACAATTGGAGCCCTATGACCAACCAATAGGAGTGATTCTAAGTGATCTGGAACCATTTCTCCTTCCCTGTGAGCTTGGACTTACATACATGTGTGTGCTCATGTATGTGTGTATTCTTGTGTGTGTATGCAGGTATAACATGGGAGGGGTGGTACCCATATACATGAGGAGGTCAGTGCTCAACTGCAGATGTCTCTTTCAATTACTATACTCCTTGTTTATCAAAATAGGGGCTCTTGATTTTACCTGAAGTTTTCCCATTCCACTAGACTAGCTGGCCTGCAAGCTCTAGTGATCATCTTATGTGCGACTTTCTGGGATTACAAACATGCTCCATCATGCCAGCCTGATTTTTAAAATGTGGTCCTGGAGATCAAAGTTAGGTCTTCATGCTTGCATAGCAAGCACTTTACTGTCTCAGCTATCTCCCAGCAACCTCTAAGCTTAGGTGTTCTAATTTTATGAACTAATGAGGCATTCTAATTTTATGAACTAATAAGGCGTTTTCACAGTTTGACAGTGTTGTAACTTGAACTCAGGTTTTACTACTTAAGTGTGACTTTGTGCAAAAGACCAAGGCTATCTGGGTCTCACTTTTCTCATCAGTACATGGTGCAAAGGCTTATTGCTCTAAGAACAGCAAGAACTAATATATGCCAACACCTAGTGTCTGCTTTGTAGCTACTGATAGAAGTTCAGTTGCTATTCTTGGTTGTATAGGATACATTTGAGGATGACTTTCTGTGGCCCATATATGAGAGCACATGTCCTGAAGTAAAGGACCTTTGTATGCAGCCTAACACATGGATGGTCCTCCTAGAAGGGTCAAGGTCAGGTGGAAAGAATTGGAGGAAAGCAGGCAGACACCATATCATTCATCTGAAACATGCTTTGGCATAATCTTCACTCTAAGGAGTAACTGACAAGATATCACCAAAGAGTTGGTGGGACTTTGTCCTGCAGTTGCTCTCCCTCAGAGCCAAGCTGGCAAATGGGTCAAAAGGTGCAGATGAGATTATTGTCCTTGTTTCTCAGAACCTCTAAGGATTCTGTCTACATACACAAAGGTTCTTTGTTGTTGATGTATTGTTGAGGCAGGATCTTGCTGTGCTAATTAATGTAGTCCTGAACTCATGGACTCTAATAATACTCCTGTCTCAGCTTTCCAAGTAGTTGCGACTATAAATTCTATGCTCGTCACAATGAAAGCTTTGAGAAAATGCAGCTAACCTGACATGGATGCAGGAATCAGTTGGCAAGCAATTACTCTTCTCTGATGGTTATAAAGACTTGAGTGATGGACAAATAGGCTGAGATAAGAGGGAAGGTGCTACATAAGATCAAAGGCTACCCACCAGGTATATGGACACACAGAGTTCCCTTTTGGAGGGTCAGAAATAACTAAGAGATGGGGTGTTAGAGATGCTTGCATGCCTTTATGAAACCATACTAATGGACCTCTTTGGCTGAATAAGGTTCAGTCACTTGTCACTGTGCAATAATGTATTCAGTCACACTTGTGCTCATACATGTTTAGAGTCTATCATCTATGCTAGACTGTTCTCTGTCTGTGAGGTAGATAGGCTCCAACAAGATAGAAGAAGAAAGAAAAAATATCCTTCAATTTTCTGGAACTAAAGATGGCTTCCTCCTAAAATTTACTTTAAAATTGCATGGTCTGGAACTTGATCTACATCTCAGTTTTATTGTTCCCATCTAGCATGTGTGAGGTAAGGCCTCATATTTTATTCCCAACACACACACATGTACACTTACATGGTGTGGTGGTTTCAGTGAGAATGGCCCCCACCACGGGTTCATGTATTTGCATGTTCAGTCCACAATTGGTGAACTGTATAGGAAGAGTTAAGAGGTGTAGTCTTGTTGAAGGAAGTATATCACTAGGTGTGGGCTTGAGATTTTCAAAAGTCCATGCCAGTCCCAGTCTCCTTGCTACCTCACCTCCACCACCCCTGCCGCCTCTCATTTTCTCTCTCACTTTCTCTACCTGATGCCTGAAAATCAGGATGGAAATCTTAAAGCCACAGTTCTAGCACCATGCCTATATGCTTTCCACAATGATAATAATGGACTAACATTTTGAAGCTGAAAGCAAGCGCTGGATTAAATGATTTCTTCTATGAGTTGGCGTGATCATGGTGTCTCTTCACAGCAATAGAATAGTAACTAAGATACATGGTCCAAATTAGAATTTGTTTTGAGTATAACATGTCCCAAATACGACAATGAGACATAAGGCTATAAGAATTCTTTACACGGGAATTAAGCAAAAGAAGTGAAGGAGATCAGCATAGGTATCATGACATCACATATGCAGATGCTTCTGGACTTACACTGAGATTACAGCCCCAATAAAACATCATGTGTTGACAAATATACTAAAAATTCTAAGCTAAAGCTGTTTTTGGTAGACTTTACTTAACAAAGCACAGCGACCAAACAACCTTAGCAACACAGAATACTGTGATCTCAGCTGATTCTCTTGCAGTCATTGCCTGGGATCCCAGCATGTCTAGGGAGAATCACAGTGTATATCACTAACTCAGGGGGGAAAAACCCAATGTTCAAATTCAATTTTATCTCTACTAGATGTGTATTGCTTTTGTACAAATATGATGTTGAAAACTGTTAACTAAAACCATAAGCCTATGACCACGTGTAATGTGAATTTTTGGGACTTTCCAAGGGTAGCTCAAGAGTCTTTAAAAATACCCTATTTCAAGAAGTCCTATCTAAACCACATTCTTTCTCCTCAAACAGCTCACCAACATGCTCCTGACCCACTCCCAGGCTTTCTCTCTTTCCATGGCCCTTCCTTCTTCCCGGCTTTCTCTTCCAAGCCATCACCACGGTCATTATATCTTCTCTCACTCTGTGCTAATCCTAGGCCCCTTTGTGATGATTGCATCCTCCACATCTCACATACCAATTTTTCTTACTCCTACAGATGGAATCATAAACAGGCCAAGAGCAGCACGGTTTCCCCTCTCTCCAGATGCTTGCTTTAAAAAATGTACTATCGAACATTTCTCATTAATAATTTTTTTACTATATTATGTGTGTGTTGTTATATATGCACACATCTAAATATATGTATAAAAATATAGGATTTTAAGGAGTGACAATCATCTTGTGGTTATATTAGTTTAAACATCTTCTGTGAAACAGTAAAGTATTCCAGGTAATCTAATGAGAAGCTTTGAATTAGCTTTAAAGTGCAATCTATGTATGTATGTATGTATGTATGTATGTATGTATGTATCTATCTATCTATCTATCTATCTATCTATCTATCTATCTATCTACACATATATAAACATATACACATACACACAATATGTATGTAAAGGATCAGGCAAAATAAGACTAGAAAATGCTAAAATTTATTGAAGTTATCAGAGGGGAGGAATGTAATTTTTTTTCTACTTTTGGTACAATAGTGACTTAATTAGGTTTCCATTGCTATGCTGAAACACCATGACTGAAAAGGAAGTTGGAAAGGAAAGGGTTTATTTGGCCTACACTTCTGTGTCACAATACATTGTTGAAAGAAGCTAGAACAGGAACTCGAACAGGGAAGGGACCTGGAGCCAGGAACTGATGCAGAGGCCTTGGAGGGGTGCTGCAAAATGGCTTGCTCAGTCTGCTTTCTTATAGAACCTAGGACCACCAGCCCAGGAATGGCACCACCCATAATGGGCAGGGCCAACCCCCCCTCAATTACTCACTTTAAAAATGTCCTACAGCCCCAATCTTATGAAGGCAGTTTTGATTCAAGTTTTTTCCTCCTATCATATGACTTCGGCTTGTGTCGACTTGACATAAAACTATCCAGCACAAACAGGGAATTTCCATTTTAAAAGGTTTAATTCTTTTTCGTTGAAGAAAAATATAAGAACCTAAAGTAATGAAGGGTGATTAATTTCAATATGAGTGTTGCCACCAATTTTTAAAATGTTATTTCAACTGCCATTGAGTCTCCATGCATCCATATGAGCACAGTGCTTGTAGTAAGGCCAGTTGTTGGCTTATTTGTAAAACAGCAGAATACATCCTCTGTAGACCAGTGCCCTGCCACTGGCTAGATAAGTGATGGACAGATCATAGACCTTTCTGAAATCAAGTTTCTTTATCTACAATAAATCTTATACTTTGCAGGATAATGCATATGAGATGTTCTGTGTAAACCTTATAGGCCTAGGCATATATAAGAGTAATATTTATTAATTTCTAGCCACTATCAGGCATATAAAATTATCAGTTTAATAGGTCAGAGCTTCATTGGCTTTAGCTTTATGAAGATAAATACTGAGTCCTCTTTCTTACTTCTGAATTCTCTTCATCAAATACCTTAATTAGAACACAGTGGCTTCTCAAGAAATACTTGCTTGATAAATGGATGGAACCAAGTTGTGCTGTCATGGAAAGTTGGATTCAGGAACTAGAGGTCTATTCATTTCCATGCCATGGTGGGTTGTTAACTAATACCCTCCTTTTCTATCTCCTCATCCTCCTCCATGACTCTGTGACTCTCACCATCCTCATAGACACCTGAAGGGTCTTTGAAAGAGCTATCCTTGCACTGTGGTACTGCTTGTGGGCATCTTAGGGTTTTCCTATGAAGAGGACAACAGCGCCAACACCACTCACTGAAGTTGTATGGACCCTGGGATACCCAGATATAAGCACCCACAGGCAGTGCCAAGAGCACAGCACACAAGACTACAGTGACATGCAAGAGGTGCTCACGACCCTCTAGCCCACCACTGTCTTTGCCTGTCACAAAGACCACACACTGGCCCTGGCTTGGAGGCTGATTCCTAAGGCTGAGACATGCTTTATATTTTGTAGCAGGGAGAAGGTCATCCACGGCATATGTGTTGATTCCAGGGCCTATGTGGACCACCTTCTTCGTGAGAGCTTCATCAGATGTAATATAGAGGGTGAACCATTGTTCCTTGGCAAGGTTGGTCACTGTGAGCCACTCCAGCAAGATGCCATGCACTGTCTGCTTGACCACTCGTAGGTCAACATAGGCACTGACCTCTGAAGAGGTGGAAAGGAAATGCAATCCAGGCATGGCCTGTGCAGGCTGGACATAGAGTAAGATGACAAGGGAGCTTCTGCCGATGGAGTTGAAGGCCATGCAGGTATAATTACCGCCATCTACCAGTTGAGCTGCTGGAATGACAAGCTGAGACAGAATGATACCTTCTGCAATTGGCGAGGCCAACACTGGGTGAAAAAAAGAACAAAACATGTGTGCGTTTCTGTGATAGACAGCTAGAAAGTTCTCAGTCTAGTGCTAGGTCTTATGTTTAAAGGATGGTTATTATTTATTAAGTATGTTCCTGTGTCCGGGGTTATCTTTCTTGAAGTGTTATAGAGTAAACATTTAATTTGCTAGAAGATGCTGAGAGTTGGAGCAGGTGATTAACTTATCCATGCTTGTTTAGAGGTAGCAATTATGTGGAGCCCATTCTTTTATCTAAGGAGACCATATTCTTTTAGCATTAGTTGTGCCCACTTTGGCCTTACTGAGCCTGATACCATGTCTTAAGGAGACTTCAAAATGGTGTGATTAAGAGATATTGTGTGCCGGGTGGTGGCGGCGCATGCCTTTAATCCCAGCACTTGGGAGGCAGAGGCAGGCAGATTTCTGAGTTCGAGGCCACCCTGGTCTACAAAGTGAGTTCCAGGACAGCCAGGGCTATACAGAGAAACCCTGTCTGGAAAACAAAAACAAAAACAAAAAACCCAAACAAACAAACAAACAAAGAGATATTGTGAGCACCAAAGGAGCTCTTACTTCACAGATGTGCAGTTCCTCAGAACCTAGAAATCAAATAACTGGGCTCCCACTTCTTTCAAATACACCATACTGGGAAAAAAAACTTAAGTTCTCTTAACCTCAATCTCTTTGTCAAGAATATTAAATAACATACTCTCTACAAGTTTTATAGAAAGTGTCAGTAAGCTTTACCTGTAAGTATTTCTAGGTATAACACAGTATCAAGAGTGATTATAGTGGGCTGGCAAGATATCTCAGCAGTTAATGATACTGGTCGTTCTTACAAATGATCCAGGTTTGACTCCTATCACCCACATGGTAGCACTCTAGCTTCAGGAAATCCAATACGCTTTTCTGGCCACAGCAGGCATGAGGCACGTAGGGGATGCACAAACATACATGAAGGTAAAACACTCATTGGGCAGGCCAGTTTTATGGCAGCATGACACAGCTAGAGTCATTGGAGAGGAGACAGCCTCAACTAAGAATATATTTTCATAAGATCAGGCTGTAGGCAAGCCTATAGCATGTTATCTTAATTAGTGATGATGAGGGGTGGGGCCACCGCTAGGGTGGTTGTCCTGGTTTCTTTAAGGAAGCAGGCTCAACAGCTCTGTGGACCAAGTCAGGAAGCAGCATACCTCCATCTATTAGCTTCTGCCTTGAGGTTTCTGTCCTGACTCCACTCAATGATAAACAATACAGTGATGATGAAGCATAAGCCAAATAAACCCTTTCCTCTCCAAGTTATTCGATCATAGTGTTTTATCACAGCAATAGTAACAGTGGCTAAGATACCATACACATAAAATATATAAATAAAACATTTTTGAAAATAGTGATGATAGAGCATCACTGGACACCAGTCTTCCCTGCCTCTCTCTACCCCCCTTCTTCCCTCCCTTGCTCCCTTGCTCCCTCCTCCTCCTCCTTTTCTTCTTCTTCTTCCTCTTCTTCTTCTTCCTCTTCCTCTTCCTCTTCCTCTTCCTCTTCCTCTTCCTCTTCCTCTTCCTCTTCCTCTTCCTCTTCCTCTTCTTCTTCTTCTTCTTCTTCTTCTTCTTCTTCTTCTTCTTCTTCTTCTTCTTCTTCTTCTTCTTCCCTTCTTGTTTATTTTTTTAGAGACAGCCCTAGCTGTCCTACTTCTCACTCTGTCTAGCAGGCAAGCCTCAAACTCAGAGATCTGCCTGCCTCGGACTGTGCCTCTCAAGTGCTGGAATTAAAGGCATTTGCTACCATTCCCCACCTAATTTCTTGATTTTAAAAGAAAACTAAAATGATGAATCCTGTCTCTCTTGGCTGTTAGCATTTAACACCTTGCCAATACAGTAAGATAAAAAAAATGGGAAAGTAAAAACTTCAGTCAGTTGTGTATTTTTTTAAACCTCCTAGAGGCTCATCATTATCTATGAATACTGGCTTGGTTGAATCCCCGAAATATTATTGCATTTCAGCTGTTTTAGACAGAGGACAAGTTAAGACCCTACAACTGTCCTTCGAGATCCAACATGCTCCTGGGAGCACTGGCACAGCTTTGGGAAATGGTAAGACCTACTCCAAGAAAGAAGGTGCCAGTCCTGGGTCTCTGGAAGTCATTTAATCTCTCTAGGCCCTATAATTTTGAGCTAATATTGTCTGGTTAACACAATAATAGGAAGTAAATATTCAGTTGATATGTAGGACTTGCTATTCTTATCTTAAGGGGATCACTCAGGACAACACAACAGAAATACATATGTAACAATACATATTGTTGGCCCTGCACTGACTGAGTTCAAATATCTGGAGTGGGGCCGTATAAATCGTATTTCAATAAGCACCCCATGTAATTTTGGTGAGGCAAGTCTAGAAGATAAATAACACTTACTATAATACGTTCTAGCTAGAAATTTTAGGATTCTAAAATGTTAGTATTGTGCTTTTCACCCAGAAGGTCCTCAAACAATTTATTTGCCCATTGTAAGTCTATTAACATTTATATACTATAAGAGATGATCAGACCCAATATATCTATTTATATATGAGATCAGCATGTACCCACTTTAAACAGTGCTGATAGTGGAATGCTGCCTTGGACTCTTTTCTGTTCTATGGAGTTAATCCATACATATGTCCATCTTACCTGCACCCATCCTTTATGACAGGCACCGTTTACACCTCTATATTGAGGCAGAGTCCTAACTGACCTCTACACTGCCCCCATATATATACAGAGAGTACAAATGGCTTACCATCAAATTCTCTCCACGTGCTCAGGGGATACTTCCATGCAATGGTTGGTGAGGGACTGGCTTGTGCAAAACATTGCAGAGTCACATTCTTTCCTACCTGGATAGTGACATTGACACTAGGGGTTGAAATAGTTGGCTTCATACAAACTCCGAGCTCAGTCTCATGTAAAAGCTGCCCTGCCTTAGAGACAGGACCCTGGCATATCAGGTACGAATTCACCAGTATGAAAGGGGGAGCAACGGACTTGACAAACTGAGCAAGTCCCCTTAATCGGCAGTCGCACAACCAAGGATTGTTGTGCAGCGACAATACCATGTTGGAGAGAAACTCAGCTCCACAACCAAGCTGTTGCCATTTCTGATAGGCTGGCCAGTTCAAGAAGACACCCTTGGATACAACTGTCAACCTGTTGGAGGATATGTCAAGGTACATCAGGTTGGTTAGGAACTGAAGAGCCAGTTCTGGGAGAGAATCAATCCTGTTGTGTTTGAGATCCAAAACCCGCAGGAGAGGGGTAGTGCGGAACGCTGTCCATGGTACTGAACGGAGTTTGTTCCCCTCTAGTCTCAGCTCTCTCAGCTCTGGCAGGTCCTCCAGGGCGCCTAGGTGGATCACAGTGATATTGTTAAAGTTGAGCCAAAGGTATTCCAAAGTGCTCATGTTGGTGAAAAACCCCTGGGAAAGTTCAAATAAGGGTGAGTTTTCAATTCTCACTTGCTTGAGTTCTTCGGGAAAGTTGTCTGGAATCTTTCCCAAAGACATAGACATGCACTGAAGGCTCCTGTATAAGAAAGCAGAAAAACTTCAATAAGCCTCAAGGAACCTATAAGTGGTATTTTGTGAATCCTGTCATTAGACATGGAGATTAAATGAAAAATAATGAATTTAAAATAAAAGAGATGGCTTTTGGTAGAAATGCTCTCCTCCATAAACTCCAGAACCAACTAAAATGAATCCCATGGGGATTTAGCTGATTTCCCACAAACTCTAAGCCTATGTCACTCCATATCATTTTAAAAGAAAATCTCCTCCACCCCCACATCACCCTCTGGAATCCTGTCAGCATAGCACACCTGCCAAAACTCTCCTCTGAACAGGTACACTCTGGCAGACAGAACGGCTGCACTGCATGTATAACCCAAGAGACCAGAACTTTCAAGAAACAGTAAAAAACAAAAGCCATATTTATCTGTAGGCAAATACCTTGTGTGGTTTGGGTAGGTATGGTCTCAGCTCCTGAGTAGCAAATCCTATTATTGGTAATCCATAAAGATGTAGGTCAGCACAGCAGCACTAAAGCGCTGAATGCCCCGAGGTCTGTTACAGCCCAGCTCCCAGGCTCAGGAAAAGCCCATGTTGAGAAGTTGTGTCTCTTAACTAAAGTGAAAAGACTGTGGTTCTTAAGGTTGCAAAGACGAATATGCATCAGACATCAAGCTCCATTTTGTTTCTACCTTCTCTCGGCTTCTTACAAAGAAGCCAGGGAAACAATCAGGTGTTGTAATCCTGAGTACCATAGCTCGGGATTTGACCAGAATGCATCTAATACTTTACAGTTCACAAAGGAATCCTGAAATGCCAATTTCCAATTATTTTCTTGAAGAAAAGCAGATGATGAGCAACAAAACAACCCTGGGATTGTTTTCCTTGCTTGCGGTCTGCCAGCACCGCACTATGGATGATGTGTTTAGTCTACTTCTACTGCGTTAAGACTAATGCTTTTACAATTCATATCACTAGAATTGGCGAAACATCATGGTGTCCTTCCAATATGGAAGCTTAAAAACATGAGGACAAAGCTTTACAGTCTGGGGCAAGAAGCTTAATGGTCTGACTTTTCCTTGACTTTTCTAAAACACTACATCCCACCATAAAGAGCAAATGTCAGGCTTGTAAATGTCATCTGTGATACTTCTCTCTCTTCACACGTCACTGTTTATTATTTGTTCACAGTAAGTCGTGTTTTCTAGGCACAACAGTGGTAAGAAAATAAACTCTATAGATATTTCCTCATTTAGTCTTCCTTGTGCTTCTGCTTCTGAGTCTGGCTGTTTGGGGGATATCTTCTAATGTGTAAGCCTTTGTGTCTCTTCTACAGAACAAGAATCATCAGCCAACACTTCATGGTTTGGACAGGAAATGTTTAGATTAATTAATACACAGTGCCTAGGACAATAGGTGCCCCATAATTCATCCCCTCTAAGTGACAGAGTCTAGATGAGCTGAAGTGCCACCTTTCTTATTAAACGAGAGCATATCAAGAAAATGCCAAAATTCTATGAGTTCTTATAAGATTCATGATATACATTATACCCCACAAAAGGCTTCAGTAAAAAAACAATCCGCTTAGTAGCTCACCAGCAAGGCGGAAATGGGTCACCAGCTAAGCTGCTTACATCCCAGGCTTCCCACTCATACCAGATGTATTTTCTGGCATTCCTAAGCAATCTAACTCGACATTTGGATAGATCTTTGCAGTTACTTTCAAGGTAAAAAAAATCAAACAAGGAGTGTGCTGTGGCATACACAAAGTCTGTGTGAGATGGGGAGATGTGCAGCTCTCATTATCTTTTAAATGATGAGGAGGTGACACTCAGCTCCAGGAAGAGCTTGCACAAAGCAACATCCGTCCCAAAGCAGCACACACGCAGGGATGGGCTGGGGGAGACATCCGTTTCTGGCCAGTTTGTCAAAAAAGAAACAACACTGAGAGAAGTTTGCTCCAGAGCCCTTTACCAAGTTTCCCACAACTTAGGCTTACTCCATGGGACCCTGCAATTCAATGGATGGCTATCTGAAAGCACAAGTAAGTTCCTTTTTTCCCTCTTACACCTAAATATGAAAGCCCAAAATTAAAAATCTTCTTCCTTTTCTACAATATCTTTTCTGTCTATTCCATGTCCCACTTAGTATAAATTCAGACCAACTCACCTTTCTAGATGTCGTCCTAGCGCTTGTCTGTATCTAGATAGATATACATATATATACATATTATGGATATAAATATAGATTCACTCAATAAGTTAGGAGAACCCTGACTAATATATTTACTTAGTGTTGTTGTTGTTGTTGTTCAGCTTAAATAACCTGTTACCAAATGTAATCGTAAAAGTCATGAAACTCAGACATCAAAAGAAAGATAGGATCTGAGGTTATTTCATATTTAATGTACATCCTGAAGGAGGCTTTTAAGAATTTGAACTGTGGCATTCTCTCGAGACATGATTACTGGAGAAGAATTACTGTGTGGTTATGGCATAAATATAAATTATTGCTAGGAGACAGTTCCTGTTTTATCTGAATACACTCTCAATAAAAGTATATCCCATCCAGTTGAAAAGTGCCACTT
The DNA here is from genome assembly GCF_978045245.1 of Mus caroli. NCBI lineage: Eukaryota > Metazoa > Chordata > Mammalia > Rodentia > Muridae > Mus > Mus caroli. Next base: position 30,058,945 of record NW_028227267.1, on the reverse strand, counting down.
ATTCCCCCAAATAAGTCAATTTGAGACAGCTTAAATCAGACAGAGAACCGGTGTGCTACTAGGTAGCAGACAGCTATCCTCCCTTTTCTCTAGACAGAGCCTTTTCCCTTTCTATCTTTTGCCAACAATCTCTGAGATGGTGGTCCTTTGAGCACTCATGCTGTGTAGTATGCCAGTGAGAGAAACACAGACCTCATTTCAAAGCCCCTTGTACTATTCAAGCTATATGACCCCATTTTTACTACTGAGATGTTAGAAATCATGATATCTAAAAAAACCCATCCATGATTCTCTAGTTGTGTTTTGGTTTTCCTTGTTGAGGTAATTATTGATATTCCAGATGGTGGTGTTTCTCATAGCCTAGGTCTTTGATGACCAGAAGCAGAGCCCTCCCTCCATCCTTCCGCTCTCAGTCAGTGAGCAAACTGCTTGAATAAGAAAGACTCATGATGGGCAAAGCCACTGCAATGTGAAATCTGCTGCTGTAGCATAAGCTGGATATGCCCTACCTACAATTCCATTGCAAGTAAACAAAGTATCGTGCCTGGGGATTGGTGGCTATCTTCAGTAGATTCAGCTCTATTCCTCTGAACAGGCTCATTTGGTCCCTTGATTAAGAACCTAGTATGACAGAGTACATCCTCTTTCCAGCATATAACTTGGTTTCATCTGTTTATATCCTGCAACTGGGAAAGGCAGCTGAAAATAAGTGAGTTTGCGCATACCATCTGAGTAGGCAGGAGGAATACAATCATGCTATAGTCTCTGGAAAATATATGATGGAGATGCCATATAAACTGATTGACATTGATTTGCAACTCCTAAACTAGCCACCCAGGGGCAGTGTCCCACAGGATCACTGTAGCCCAGTTGGCAGCTATACAGAAAGACCAGGAATTCTTTTTCTAGGCTATTCAAAGAACATTCTGTTTTCAGGACATGAGTTACACTAAAAGATTAGAATGTAAATCACATACCGTTTATTTATTCATTTGTCAGAGGAGTTTGTTTTAGTAACATACATACCCACAAGAACACGCCAGAATGACTGTTCCCTACAAGAGAAAACTCAGGGAAGACAGAATACAGGTAGGAAAGTTGATACATTGAGATTAAGAGTCTGGACATCTTGGAGGCAATGATCACCCACACCCTGAAGGCAGCCCTCCTAGACTGCTGGAAAATTTGACCCCATCCCTATTTTTTTCTCTTTCTCCTCTCCTTTCTCCTCCTCTGTCTCTCAGTCAATATTGGGTGTATTACTTATATATATATTTTTTGCTTTCAAGTTCCTGGTTTTCCTTTTACAAAGTGCAGTAAAGCTAGTTGGATATTGATTCCAGTTTGTTATCTATTTGTGTAAACATTTTATTGGATCACATCCATGCCCATTAACTCACCTGTAGTATATTGGTTTTTTTTTTCCCATTCCATTAGCAATGACAGAGCTTGTAATATTCATTATCAAGTTTTGTTTGCCAAAAAATATCATGTTGATCCCTGATGCAGACAAGGCCATTACTGTCCAACCAAGTAGCTTTTCTTGCTAATGGTAATGACCCACAAGTTATAATCAAATACAACCTTCATGGAGCTGACAGAAAAATATAAAGCTTGGTGACTCTAATGTCCATGTGCACCTGGGTTCTTGTGGTTCTGATTCCAGGTTTCAGTGACTACCAAAAATTTAGTTTTCATAGTAAGTCTTCTGTGGACTATACTTCAAAGATCATTAATGAGTAAGACATAGCATCCAAAAAGTTGTCAAAGGCATGGATTCCAAAGACAATCCATTTCTCCCTTCTATACATATAATTGGTTCTTAGTTTCCTCATCTGTAAAATCAAAAATCAAAAATACCAACCTCTAGAATGGGCTGTTAGGGGCATGTTGTGAGGTCTTTTGGAAATAATAAGGGGATCTACATCCAGTCAATATTCACATGATATCAATTATCTTGAGTGATACTGGTTAAATACTTTCCTTGGATCACTTCTGACTGTGGAAGTCCACAGTTGTTACCAAAGGACGTGCTACCCATCTTCTCAGTAGGCAAGTAATAAACAGTTTTCAGTAGGAACGTTCACTCACTCCTGTGCCCAAGCATCTCAGCAGTCTCTGCCACAGGCGAAACTCAGCAAGAATTCTCCTGCTACTAGCTTGGTGACCAAGAAAAGCTCCTACATACTCTCCAAAACCAAGAAAATTTCAGAAAACCCTGAAAAGGCTCCTCCATGGACATGGGCTGGGTGTGAGACAAGACTGACTATGATGGTGCCCTCAGTTGTAGAAACCCCTTGGCTCTCTCCAGTCTGGCATACTGAGAATAAAAGAGCAGCAGTCCTTAGGATTTATTACAAGTAAATTCTCCAAGAATTTCTCCAAGATTATCTCCAAGAACCCCAAAGGATAAATGTTAGAATTCAATGAGGGGGGTGCCTGTAGATGAAGTGTGCATGTGTTCAAAAACATGGCTAATGTATAGAGAACCTGTGTATATGTGTGCATGAACTGGTATAAGTGAAAACATGATGTAATAGTATAGAGGTTGGTAAAGACTTTTCAGTAGAACCAATTGTCCAACTGCCTGGTCCAAAGCTGTCCATTGTCCAGTGGCAGTACTATAAGTGGGCCATGTAGTAAATTTGTTCTGAAAATGTGTTGTCTTCCATCACCGTCTTCAGAGGATTAGTGTCTCTGTTTGCCTCGTTAACATTGTCTTTGGCCATGAGACTGTCTTTGGCGGGTACAATATGGACATGAGCAACAGCAACATGCCAGTCTCACATGAAGACATTCAGAGGCATTGCATGGTTTTGCTCTTCCCTCTTATGGCATCTGAGAAACGTCTGCCCCAAGTAGCCATTGTTGTTCTCCACCTCTGAGCCCCAGTGGAACACATGTAGCAGAGCCATGCCAGTCAACCTACAGACACATAGTGTAAAAATACATATCTAAGTGATGCATACCAGAGTTTTTGCTTTCATTTGTTAGACGCAGAATCTGACCGATACAAGCTAAATACTCAACAGCTGTTTCTTCTCCTGGAAAATAGAGAGAAAAATGATGCCTGATCTGAATGGTTATTATGAAAGTTAAGTGAGTAAATACCTATGAAGTCCTTTGGATGCTTGCTGGCACACAGTAAGTGCTTAAAACCCTGTGTTAACTATTGTTGATGTAAATGGACAAGTTGCCAAGTATCCAAACAATCAGGGTGACTGAGCACACAGTCAGGTGTAAAAGTAAGTATATGAGACTGAAGAGGGATGGCAGGTGTGAGCGGGGACTCAGACTCAGCAGAAGTACTCATTGATGCGTCTGCCACCCCTGACACCCAAGACCTGGGAGTCCAGGCTGGAACGGGCTGAGAGAAGCCTATCTCCCTCACTGAGGCTGCTCCTGGACAGCACCTCTGAACCATCCTCACTATGGCCCAGTCTTTCCAAATTAACATAGGCCCCAGAGGCCTCTGCAGAACCCCCAGTGCGGCACTTGTGGCAGCGTCTTCGGAGAGCCCCACAGCAAACCAGCAGGGTGGGAGGCAGCGCGATGATGGCGGCCACGCTGATCACCACCATGTTGATGAGTCGCTGGGTGCCCTCTGCATCCACTACCTCATCAGTAGAGAAGATGACACATTGTTCCTTCGTAGGCACCAGGCCCCGCACACAGACACATGCCACATACTTGGTCTTTGGAGCAAGTCCCTCAATAGTGACACTAGTCTTCCCAGGCTCCACAGTCATCCTTCTCATGTCTCGCTGCCCAAAGACTGCATAAAGGACACTAAAGGCAGTTGTGTTCCCACCTTGAGGGGCCTTCCACACCAAAGACACACTGTGGTAAGTATCTCCTACTACCTTGAGAGACCTGACCATCTGTGCCTCCTGGTGTTCTGGTGTCTCTCTGGAGAGCTCTCCTGGGACATCCATCTGAAAGTTCTGGAGAGCCAGCTCTTCCTTTATGCTGGGCACTGAGGGCTTGGTAGCCAGGGCTACATGCTCGGGCATATGAGGAACATGCCTGGCCACCAGCTTGTTGTTGTAGGCAGCAGCTTCTGCCCCCTCCCCTGTCCTTGCCCACAGGACACCTGGAATCCCACTGTATCCGGTAGAAGTCTGTGGCTCAGTGACAATCAAGGAGATCAGGGTTTCAGACGCTCCCAGGAAGTTCTTGGCTTGGCAGATGTAGTCCCCAGAGTCAAAGAGAGACACAACAGGCAAATCTAGCAAAGTCCAACTTGAGCCATCACTGGAGACTTCCTGGTGTACTAGGGAGAGAAAAGGCATATGGAGGAATGAATATGTTGTCTTCACAGGCTCTCTTCCTAGGCCAAGGTCACAGCACCTGGTCTACACACACTGTTGTGAACAACAGTCATCACAAGAAAATACTAGCGTGCACTCAAAGGTCAAGTGCTTCAAGGCCCAACTCACTCAACAATACACTACCTAAGAATAAATTGCCTTCTAAGTCTGAGGTACCCAGAGTTTATCCTTCAGGTCCTAGAGATTTACAAAGATGTCCCCTCAGGAAAGCAGGCTGCATTGGAGATAGGTAGTTTCAGGGGTGAGCATGAGGCAGAGGATAATCCGGAAGTGCTGTACCCACCCCTGCATACCCCAGTGGACACGCCTAATAAGCACCTTTACCTTTGTGTTTTTACACAATGGAGCCTTTTGCACTACTTTGCAAACTAGTCTGAACCCCTTATTCTAGGGTAACAGCTGTCAGTCTTGTTGAGGGAGCCAGAAGAAAGCTAGGTGCGATGTGAGATTTACCAGTCAGGTGCAAGAAATGATTTCTCTTCAATTTATCTTCTGCCTGTATACAGCTGTGATTCTTGTCCCTGCGGCCACCATAACAAAGATGATCCATCTCTGCCCACACAACTCAGCCAGAACAGATACTTCACATACACTATGAAGCCAGAGCCAGACTGATTGGAATCCCAGCTGCTTCATATGTGAGCTGTGCGATATGGGCTGAGCATTTGCGTCTCAGCACTTCTTTCTCCCTTTCCTTTTCTAAAAGATTTATTTATTGATTATATGCAAGTACCCTGTAGCTGTCTTCAGACACACCAGAAGAGGGCATTTGATCTCATTACAGATGGCTGTGAGCCACCATCTGTAGTTCAGTCTACTAAACCTTAATGTAGCTAAGATTGCTCTTGAACTTCTAATCTTCTTGCCTCCCGAATGCTAGGGGAATAGACTCAGATTACCACGCCCAACCTTACCTGCTTTCAATGACATAATAGTCATAATTTATTTAACATAAGGTTGGACGCATATGAAGAGCGTATGGCAATTCCATAATTAATTATTCCTGATGAGTCTGGGTTACCATTTTAAAGAGAAAAACTTGCTAAAATATTAACTAAATTAGGAGTTATTCTAAAAGTCAACCCTAAAAGTCAACTTTGTATTGCTCCCAACATGAGCCCTGAGTTTCTGATAATAGCATGAGCTATAACAGGATGGACTGAGAGCCATTGTTATAATCGATGTCCAGTATATGAGCACATTCTATCTAATTACATGCATACAAATGAGAGCCCAGCCTGGATTATACCAGACCCTGCTAATACGGTCCACTTGGTTGCTCACACACCTGTGCCATTGACTGGTCGTCCATTGGCCCTTCTCCAGCTCATCTCAGGTCCTGGGATCCCAGTTGCTCCACAACGTAGCAACACTGTGCTACCCAAAGGGGATATGATGCTGGTCACCCCTGGACGGAGCTCTGGGCTCTGACACTTTCTTAGCTCCAGCTGGCTGAAGGCCACTCCAGCCAGGCTGCGTGGACTGGCACATCTCAGTCTAGCCTCGATGAAGATCAGGTTTGAAGAAGCCCAGCCATCTAGAAGATGAACCAGGTCATAGAGCCGACAGTCACACACCCAGGGGTTGTCCTGAAGCCCTGTAGAAGTGAGAATAAGCAAGAGGTTAACCTTAGATCTTCAGAACCAGCTCCATTTCTCCTCTGGGAAGAAAAGGCAGTTTTTCCACTTAGAGTCAGCAGAGCTGACCTCCAATCCCAGCTCCTTGCCTTGCCAGATGTATGACCTGGCATTGGTTTCCCTCACAGTTCCTTTCTGCATTTATTTAAAGTACTCACAGTGCCAAGGATGAGAAGTCACTCAAAGATACCCGCTGGCTTGGTGACTAAAGCCCTCTGGATGAGCATGGGGACCAGAGTTTGGCTTTCCTAATACACACGTGAGTCAGGCAGGCATGTTGGAAGGCTGTATTCCTAGCACTACGAAGGCAAAGAGAGGAAACTCCTAGGGCAAGCTGTAGTTAGACTAGCTGAATCAGTGAGCTCTGCATTCAGTGGGAGACCCTGCCTCAATGATAAAAATGGAGATTACGGAAGACAGTTGACATCAACTTCAGGTTTCCTCACACTTGCATGTGTACCTGCACACACATGTACCCATATACATATAAGCGTACAAACACACATACCACATACACTTATATATGCAAGACAACCTTACTTAGTGACCATACGAATGGGTGATCTCACATGCAAGTGGTGAAGACTGAAAATTATACCAGCCTCTTTAGAAGCAATCAAATTGATCGTAAAAGTTTAACATATGTACTGTTTTATCTGGCAAATTCACTTCTCACCTTCTATCCTTCAGAGACATTTGCACACATATACTAAGAATACATGGCTGACAGAGAGGTCAAGGACACCACAAAAACAAACAAACAAACAAAAACAAGCAAGCAAACAAACAAAAGACCCAGAGAATAAAATAGCCTGGCCCCATAGGGGCTCACAGAGACTGAATCTCCAACCAGGGAGCCTGCATGGGACTGACCTAGGCCCTTTTCACCTGTTACAGTTGTGTAGCTTGGTGCTCTTATGGGAGCAGGAGTTGTCTCTGTTGCCTGTCCTTGGGAGACTTCCTCCTTTTGGGTTGGCTTGTCTAGCCTTAATAGAAGAGGAAATGTCTAGTCTTACTGCAACTTCATATGCCACAGCTGGTTGATATCCATGGGAGGTCTGCACTTTTCTGAAGAGAAATGGAGGAAGAGTGGATGAGGGGTAGGGACGGGAGATGGGAGGGAGAGACTGAGAGAAGGAGGGAACTGTGATCAGGATGTAAAAACTTAACTAATTTAAAAAAAAAAAATACATGGCTGAGAATAGATTTTTGTGGCACCAAAGGTGTTACTGAGTCAGTGGAAACAATTTAAAGGCCTGGGGGTGTGTGGCTGCTATACTGTGAAATACTTAATACACAAACTTGTCTCATTTGCAGTTACTTAGAAAGATCTCTGATACATCTTGTTTGGATGAGAAAGTTGATGCCAATTAATACATACATTATGCTTTTTAAAAATGTAAGACTCTCTGGTTAAGGGCACTTGCTGCTTTCCCAGAAGATCTGGCACCCACATGGAAGCCCACAGCCACCTGCAACTCCAGGTACAGGGGATACGGCGCCCTCTTCTGGCTTGTGAGGGCACCAGGCATCTGTGGTGCGCAAACACAAATTCTGTAGCACCACACAGCTTTTCTCTGTGTGTGTATGTATATATTTGTGTACACATGTAAACCTATTGTAAAAGATAAGGAACTTGTAAGTAAACGTGATGATTAGTAGCTGCCCTCGAGAGAAGGGGGAGAGATTAGGGTAGGAAAAGGGACAAAGGAATCATTAGCCTCTTTGTCTTGTTTCTAATGGCTTTTTCAGCTATACTATTCCTGTCAGCCCCATGAGTAAGCAGGTGACCTGGGCAGCAGGCTTGCCTGTTTATTTGGTAAAACTTTGTTTTTTGTTTGTTTGTTTGTTTTGTTTTGTTTTGTTTTTTGAGCAAGGCGGGATAGGAGAGAGAAGGCTGGTATATTTTACTAACTCATTCTATCCTGAGCTGGGAAACTGAGTTTAATAGAGCCCCCCACACTGGCTGTGTGACTGGGGACCTCTCGAGTCTCGGTTTTCTTATTTCGAATGCTGGAATATGAACTGGCTCAGTTTCTCTTGATCTACTAAGCCTCTGATTAATGCCAGCATGACTCCATCTTCCCTCGGGTGTAGAAGGCGCCCATGATGTTACTCAGAGTCAAAGAGCTTAGATAGTTGCCCCAGGGTGGCTCCGGGTGAAGGATGCTACCTTGATTACCTAAGATTAGCCTGGCATGATGGCCGGAAAGGAAGGGCCCGGTCTTCAGGTGAGCCCACGCGTCCAGTAGCTCCTCGGGAAGCCTCATCAGCTGGTTATTGGACAGGTCCAGGAAAGTGAGGTTCTCCAGGAAGTGTGCAGCTTCGGGTGGCAAGGTCGAGAGGCGATTGGCCTGCAGGTCCAGCAGCTGCAGCTGCGGAGTGTCTCTCAGCGCAGCCCAGGGGAAAGTGATCAGGCGGTTCCCAGGCAGCCGCAGCTCTCGTAGGCGTCTCAGGCCCCTAAGCATGAGGGCACTAAGCTCACTGAGAGCGTTGTAAGGTAGCCACAGCTGCTCCAGGCGGCTGAGAGGCCTGAAGGTCTCACCCGGCACCCTGCGGATGGCGGTTCTCTCTAAGCGCAGCTTGCAGGTGTCCGGAGGAATCGAAGCTGGGGGCAGAGTCAACTCAGGGTCGTTGCACACCACTGTCCTGGTCACAGAAATGGAGACTATTTGAACAAAGATCCTTCCCTTAGGAGTTCCCAGATCTGCCTGTTAACACAGACACCAACTGCGGTAGATGATGTTCTGGGAAATTTTTCTGAACTCTGGAGCTCAGAAAGAGGCAGCATCCCAGAACAATTGAAGTCACAGTGCCTGTGTCTGCTGTTGATAATCTGGCCAAGGAGGAGAGACCCTAACACAGGGTAGGATGCTAGCAACGAAGAAGGTTTGGATACAGGTAAAGGAAGGAAACCAATTGGGAGATTGCTCCTAAACAGGAGGAGGGGGGTGGTCACGGGAGGATTTAAAGGGTGGTAAGAGGCTAAAAAACTGGGCACTAAGAGAAAGAAGGAGACACCTATTTAGATGCAGATATTGCTCCCGCCAACCACCTCCCAACACACATATCTGTATCTGTAATCCCCAGAGGACCACATTCTATGTTCAGGATTCGAATGTGAGTCAGAAGGGGTACTAGGATGGCACTCTGCAAGCTTAGAGCTGCTTCCCAGGAAGGCATTTACATACAAAAGGAACTTTGATCTCTCTGTACAGTCCATGCCTGTGACAACTAGAAACCTTGGGCTTGCCCGAAGCCTCTCATGGCCGTTCTGCTCTCAGAGGATGCTCTATGCAGGTGACTGATTTTTCTGTTTCCCACCCATGGCAGAATTTCCAGAGTCTAAAAATTAGATCCATGGATTCTGGCAATGGTTCCATCGCCAATGGCATGTGATTTCAAGACATTTGCTCTCTGAGGATAGTGTCACCTTTGTGATCAGGGTGACAAAAAGCAATCCCACCATACTGTCCTTAGTCATCAGCCATTTTGCAGGCTGATTAAGTACCAACCTGTCTTACTTCCTGAGAAATTTACTTTCCATGTGAGTTAAATCATCAAAGATGGAGTGCTTTCTTCTCTGGGCATTCTGCTTCCTTTCCAGCCACCATCATCCCCAGTAAACCCAGAACTGCCAGGATCATGTGAAAAGGGTACTTCCAATTATATCATTTCCAATAACCAAAAAGAAAACAATTGCATAAACAAGAAGAAGAAGGGAGAGAAGAAGAAGAAGAAGAAGAAGAAGAAGAAGAAGAAGAAGAAGAAGAAGAAGAAGAAGAAGAAGAAGAAGAAGAAGAGGAAGCCTTAAAATTCACTGGCAGGAGGAAGAAAATGAGCTACATGAGAAAAGCAGCACCCACCAACCAGAGTGGTTCTGGCTTCAAAGGTCTGTGAAGAGGAGAAGAAAGAGGAGGGAAAAATCAAGGACTAGGCTGAAGATGGAGGGAGCTTAAAGTGTGGAACATCCATGGAGTATGGGGGTAGGTATCCCACCAAGAGTTAGGAGGCAAAAATCACCTGTGGAGGTCAGGCATGAGCATGGGAAATGCCTGAGAAAGAAGGAGCTGGGAGATACAGAGATAAGATAAAAATGGAAGAAAGTAAATGGAGGATAAAAAGAGTCAAGGAAGAAACTTCTGGACCTTAAAGGAGGGAGGGCCTTTCCCTGTAAGAAACATGCAGGAAGGCTCAGGAAGAACATCTGGAACCTGGCTGGTGCATGTCCCATGCCCTTCTGGGCAGAGTAAATGCCCCACATACTGAGGATGACCAAGGACAGACTGCTTTCTCTCCAACTCAGGTTGCAAGGGCCCCAAATCCAGTATACCAAGTGGGAGCAGGAGACTTGCAAGTGGACAGTTGCTGGGCATCCAACCCCCTCTCAACCCTGTCTGATGGGCCTAAGAACGCTTGGTTGCCCACCCTGCATCTGTTAGTGTCATACCTGGCCTTGCTGCCGTCACTCAGGATGCGCAGACTGCAGCTGCATTCAGAAGGACAGAAGCCCCAGGCCTGGTGAGGTCCCCCAAGTGCGAGGAGCCAGAGCATGCCCAGAGCCACCCACATGACTTCTGGCTCCTCTTGGGCCCAGGCAGGGGCCTGTCCCAGAGGTGCTCTGTCCTGCTTGTCCAGTAAGTCCAACGGCTACCCACTTGCTCATCACTCAGCAACCCCCATCCAAGGCCATGGGATAAACACAGGCTGGGGATTAGGGAGGGAGCCCCAGCCCTAGCACTCAGCAGCTTACTGATGCCTGAATCACCCAGTCTTGAAGGGAGGGAGAGAATCCCTCTATAGCATCAACCCCAGGCCTGAAGAAGCTGGGGCACAGAAAGATAAGGCAGATGGGCAGTTGTTCAGAGGCAAGTGACTAGTGACTGGCTGCTTGCAAAGAACTCCATTTCAACCAGGCCGCGGGTAATAAATCTGTGTGCTTGGGGTGCTAGGCTCAGGAAAAAAATAGAAACAGAACTCTGGCCTCTAAATAAGGGCCTCTAAAAATTGTCTTCTACGATAGTCTCTGAAAAAAGAAGAGTAACATGAAGCGAGGCCTTCTGAAGGTTGTGGAGGCATTAGAAAGAGTCCATGCTTCAGGGCCTGGCACCTGTATTCCGATCTCAGATCGTCAGTCACAAAAGGAAATAAAGCTTTCCACCTGGAATACTGGTGAAAATTAGCCCAGGCTTGCACATCCCTGACTGCCGTGGGGACAGAACCTTTCTGAAAATTGTCAATTTCTGGTACTTACAGGCACGTGTTCACAGAGGAGCTGGGGAGATTCTGATATTACAAGGAGACATTAAAGGTGCCCATATATGCTCCTGAGCATAGGCAAACACCTGCCTTCCCTTAAGGCTTCATGGGCACCCGGTCGCAGAACCCTAGGATGTCAGTTGGTAACCTTTGAGGTACTGCCACCCACACTGAAAACAAAAGGAATCACTACAAGAGAGGAATGGTCTCCCCTCCTCAAGCGTCATACACCAGGGAGGGTCCTAGTGCTGGATCTTGCAGAGGTTTTGGAGATTTTATTTGTTTTCTCTTCTCCAACCCCATCCTGTAAAAGCCTTCTCAAGATGACAGGCAGGACCGAATACTAGACTTCCTTAAGTCACCCACTTGCTGGCTTCATTTTTCTGTCTCAGAATACTTGGTCCTCTGAATTCCAGTAGGTTCCACAGTCTGTCATGCTTAGGAGTCTGATCAAGCCTAGACTACTTAGGCTCAGCCAAGGAAGATGCCTGGGGACTGTGCTGGATAGTTTTATGTCAAGAGGATGCAAACTGAAGTCTGAGAGGAGGAAACCCCAACTGAGAAATACCTCTATAAAACTGGGCTGTACACAAGCCTGTATGGCATTTTAAAATTAGTGATTGATGGAGAAGGGTCCAGCGTATTTTGGAATGTGCCATCCCTGGGCTGGTAGTTCTGAATCTATAAGAAAGCAGGCTGAGAAAGCCATATGGGTCAAGCCAGTAAGCAGCATCCTTCCATGGCCTCTGCATCAGTTCCTGACTCTAGGTTTCTGCCCAGTTTGTTTCCATCACGACTTCCTTTGATGATAAATAGTAGTGTTGAAGGATAAGCCAAGTGAACCCTTTCCTCCCCAAGTTGCTTTGGTCTTGGTGTTTTGTTGCAGTCTTAATAACCTGTAGACAGGGACCTAGGGCATACACATACAGTGCCTAGCTCAATGTCAATCCTGTCTGGACACTATCAGCTTCTGAAAGATGCTTCTCATATCTTCTCTTCATATCCTGCCAATAGCATTTTCTCAGTGCTAGGATAGTACCTGTTACTTTCCTGTCTAAATCAAAGTCTTCCCTACTTGCTGCTATACCCAGGCTGCCATTTCCTCTTGTTTGGAATGCCTCCACTCTGACTTTATTTAGCTGACCTTATATGTTATTTTTAACCTTGTCCCTTCTCTTCGTTCCTGATATCTTTGGTGATCATATGGGTATGGGACAGACAGCTGTAGGTGTTAACCAGCAGGTTAGAAATCAGAAAAGAGTAGGGAAACTCCTGGAGGATATAGCCGGTGCTTTGGAATCTAGGAATCACTAAGATCAGACTTAAGTAGGTATTAGGAAGAGGGAAGATTTGTGACCTGGACATTATCAGAATAGAAGGAATTGCTCTAAAGGGAATCAGAGGTTGGTGTGGTGGTTTGTATGCTTGGCCCAGGGAGTGGTACTACTAGGAGGTGTGGCTTTTTGGAGTAGATGTGGCCTTGTTGGGGGAAGTATGTCACTGTGGGGGTTTGAGACTCTCCTCCTAACCATGTGGAAGACAGTCTTTTCTTGTCTGTCTTCAGAACAAGATGGAGAACTCTTAGCTCCTCCAACACCATGCCTTCCTGGACTCTGCCATGTTCCCACCTTAATGATAATGGACTGAACCTCTGAACATGTAAGCCAGCTCCAAGTAAATGTTTTTTTTTTTGTTTGTTTTGTTTTTGTTTTGTTTTGTTTTGTTTTTTTAAATAAGAGTTGCCTTGGTCATGGTGTCTCTTCACAGCAATGGAAATCCTAACTAAGACAGAAGATGATACCAGGGCCTAGGGTATTGCTGTGATAGGCCTGACGGCAGTTTTGTTTCAAAAAATGTGGACTTTGGATTTGGAAAACTACAGAATGCCTTAAGTGGGGCTTGATGGGCCGTTCTATTAGCAATATGGAAGATGTTGGTGCTGAGGGTGATTTGAACTGTGGGAGCCTGGCTCAAGAGGTTTTAGAGGATAGGAGTATTAGTATGTTTCCTAGAGACTGATTTTGTGATATTTTGGTGAAGAATGTGGCTGCTTTCGCACTTGTCTGAAGAGTCTGCCTGAGGCTCAGGTGAAGAGACTCAGATGAATTGTATTGACAAAAGAAGTCTCAGAAATGCCGAGCATAGACTTTCTCTTCTGTTCTTTGCCCGTGAAAAGCATTTTGATCAAGTGTAGTAAGCTTAAGAAGAAAAAAATAAAAAATGTATGGTTCGAGTAATAAGGGGCACCAGGAAGTGAAATGCAGCTGAATCCTGTGTTCAGTGAGATAAAGATATTAAGGAAACGGTAATCTCAGAGCAAGAGCCCACCCAGCTAAGCTTATTATTGTTTATGTTTGCAGTTGAACAAGAAATAATTTGTACCTTTAATCTGGAATGAACTACAATACAGAAATGGAAGGCACACCTGTGATCCAGATCTTGAGTCTGGAAGACACAGGCTTTTGATCTGGATCTTAAAGAATAGTGGTCATGAAAAGCTTAGATCAAAGCATAATGGTACAAGCCCTTAACTCCACAACTCAGGACACAGAGGCATGCAGATTTCTGAGTCCAAGGTCAGTCTATAGAGAAAATTCCAGGATAGCCAAGCTTAAGCAGTGAAACAATTGGAAAACAGGAAGCTGGTGAAGATATAATACAAAAGTAGGCTATGTTCCATCCCTAGCAAGCAGAGTAACTGAGCAGCTTTGACCATGTAGCTCTGACTTTTAGGTCAAGAATAACAGGGGTTACTGGGACAATTGATGCTGGTTAGCTGGAGCTAAGAAATTATTGGAGATTAAGAAAAGACCAGCATTACTGAGGTGAAATCTTCTGACAAGTGTTTTCTGAGAGCACAAAGAAGCTGTGTTCCAGAGATAACCAAGTTGGACCTTGTGCTGCAGCTGGACTTGGTAATGTGTAGGAGTCACGCAGGTGGTACTGATTTTGAAGTCATGAAGGAGTCATGGAGAACAGCTGAGGTTTGGAATTGTGAAAGGCCATTGGTGAAGATACAGCTTGCAGTTGATGGCACAGTACTTAAGGGGTCATAGAAAGAAGTTGAGGCTTGGCACCATAAAGGGAGCTGTCTTAGTCAGGGTTTCTATTCCTGCACAAACATCATGACCAAGAAGCAAGTTGGGGAGGAAAGGGTTTATTCGGCTTACACTTCCATACTGCTGTTCATCACCAAATGAAGTCAGGACTGGAACTCAAGCAGATCAGAAAGCAGGAGCTGATACAGAGGCCATGGAGGGATGTTCTTTACTGGCTTGCTTTCCCTGGCTTGCTCAGCCTGCTCTCTTATAGAACCCAAGACTACCAGCCCAGAGATGGTCCCATCCAAAAGGGGCCTTTCCCCCTTGATCACTAATTGAGAAAATGCCTTACAGTTGGATCTCATGGAGGCATCTCCTCAACTGAAGCTCCTTTCTCTGTGATAACTCCAGCTGTGTCAAGTTGACACAAAACTAGCCAGTACAGGAGCCTATTAGAGGCTACTGGTGAGGCCAAGTTGCAGTGAAAGCCCCCAGCATGCTAGAGATGCCAGTACCATGGAATGATCACCAAGAGCAGAAGCACCAATGAAGTAGAGTTAACCAGATCCTGGAGTGTTACATAGAGCAAACTGGATGTGACTGAAGCTCTTTGTAAGAGTTCAGAAGATCATGTGTGGATCCCAGACACTGGAACAAGAAGCTGTAATGCTGAAGTTTCATTGAAGACCTCAGACTTTAGAGATGCCAGAGCTATGGGATACCTGCTGAGAAAAGCTGCTAACAGGGAGTGGAACCAGACCAGGAAAAAGAAGTTTGCTACAGTCAACAAAGATGAATGAAATTGGAGATCTGATGAGCACTCTGACATTAGAAATGGAGATGCAGAGTTTGGAGTTTGCCTATCTATTTTTTGGGGTGTGGGGTGGGGTGGGCCCTTGTTTGGTCCAGTATTTCCTCACAATGACAATTTAGAATGATGGTGTATATAATGCGGTATTTGAGGTATGTGATCTGCTTTTAGATTTTGACTTTATAGGAGATTACAGATAAGTGATCGAATGAATCTCAGAAAAGACTTTGACCTTTAGACTTTTAACATTATTGAGAATGCCATAGACTATGGAGACTTTTGAAGTGGGGACTAAATTTATTTTGCATCATGCTTTGGCTAGGTATGGCCTCCATAGACTCATCTGTTCGAACAAGACTAAGGGAGCCAGGGGGTGGAATGTGGTGGCTTGAATATACTTGGCCCTGGAAGGACACTATTAGGAGGTATGGACTTGCTGGAAGAAGCTTGTCACTGTGGGAGTGGGCTTTGAGATCCTTTTTCTACCTTGATGATAATGGACCAAATGTCTGAACCTGTAAACCAGTCCCAATTAAATGTTTTCTTTTATAAGAGTTGCCTTGGTCATGGTGTCTACTCACAGCAATGGAAACTCTAAGATGGGGGACAATAGGAGGTGCCAGGACCTACATGCTAGAAGGACAGGCATTGTTACAATTCCACCTACCACTCACTACATGGTCTTGGACTGGTTTGTAACCAACTTCTCTCCAATGTCCTCCTCGGAAATAGAGATGTCCTGGCATCTCATCCATGGGGTTATATTTAGGAGCCTTTTGATGATCATCCACTAGTTCAGTCTAATGTCTACTACTTTAGTAGATAGACATGAGCTCCTTTGCTAATAACCCTCTGGGATTTAGTTTCTCCATTTGAAAATTAGTTGTCCCATGGCTCATTGTTTTCTCGTGAGAATTTCAGCATGAGCCAGTACAAAAGCTGTACCAAGACCTTGTGTGTAGAAGCCGAAGTTCTTAGTGGGTCATGAGGTACTTTCAAAAAGAATGCAAGCCATTCTTTACCCTGAGAGATATTTTATGATTGCATAGCTCAACGGCTGTCTGTGAGACAGGAAGTGAAGCCCTAAATCCATGATGGAGTTCAACCAACACTTAACTAGGGAAGGGCATGAAGCAGAAATGACTCCGTTGATAGGAAAACCATCCAATGGCAGCAGTGCAGAGCAGACAGCCAGTCATGGCAGACTCAGTACCAGAGGTCAAGGGTCAGGTACTAGTCAACATTTGCTTTATGACAGCACGTGACTTTACAAACCTCACCCTGCCCACCAAACGCTTGCCTGCACATACTTCTGAGCCTGTGAATGAACACATAACACACACCCACACACATGCAAATGCACACACACACACACACACACACACACACACACTCAGAGAGAGAGAGAGAGAGAGAGAGAGAGATGCACACGCACAGGCAGCTTGTCAGCAGCTGTGCACATACAAGGACCTGGCTATCCAATTCTCGGGGACAGCTGCAGCTCAAATCCTTTCTTCCACTTCCCTCCCTTAGTTACGCAACCCTTACCCAATTCAGCTTTCACTCACACACCATTTGGATCCAAGACCTTAATCCTGCCTAGTGGGCTGGAACGAACAAGACAGAGCTCATTCCAGCTTCACAAAAGCTGCACTATCCATCTACTGAATGGATTCTTTCTATGTGAGCCAAGAGGAAGACTTAGAAGGATAAGAAATAAAGAAGGTGTTATTGGTCTACCATAATAATCTCCATATGCCAGCAAGGGAGTGACCATTTAAAAGGAGAGACCTAGCTTCAGAGAGCCAGAAAAGAGCTGTGTAGCTGACAGAGGGAGTCCAGAAATGGCAGCAACGAGGGCCCTGCCTGCTGGTTTTGGGGAACTCGAGGTGCTGGCTGTAGGAACAGTCCTACTGATGGAAGGTGAGATATTGGGTGAAGCAAAGACCCAATGGTTCCTACAATCCAGGACAAAACTGTGGAGTGGGCAGAAGACTGGGTATCATATCATCTTGGCTGCCTCTCCTCTGTGTCTGGATCCAGGAGGTCTTCTCATGACACTTCCCATAGGATGTAGTTTGCTGCATAGGAGTCAGGAGAGAAAAGCCAGGCAGAGAGAGAGAGAGAGAGAGAGACTTGGACAGGAGCTATCTGCTTAGGAGATGACTGATGACTTGGTCGAGTCTAGGGTTTTCATATCCCCAAATCCAAGAGAAAAATTTATTCAAATCCCAAGAAATTTTGCTAAGAATCTCATATTCTGAGACCAGGTCTCAGAAGAAGAAGACTCCAGGGACAGACAACTCAGCCATCTGCTCTCTGTGAGACTTGATCAAGTAATTTCATCTCTCTGACCCTAAGAGCCTCGTCATTATAAATGGATATCTGCAGAGGCTAAGTACAATTCTTAGTATAAAATCATTGTCTAAATAGACATACAGGGAATTTAAGTTAATTATTCCTCTACCACCTCTGCCCACATCTGCCACTACTTCTACCTGGTCTATTCCTATCACCAAAGGCACTTCTCCAACAGCAGCAACTTGGGCCCACGAGATACCTGCCTCAAGCTAGACTCACTAAGATGCGCAGTGAGTACAGAAATGGTCCTTCTTGATGCCAGGCTGATGGGGCACAGTCTTCATTCATACCAGGCACAGAAGAGTAATCTTTACATCCTTGCACTTGGTGAGCACTGACAATGTGGAGGAGGTGACAGCCACTAGGACTGTCCTGAAGATCCTGGACACCTCTGAGTGGGTCTCATTTCCTGAGAACCACTGAAACTTACCCTTATTTCTGGCCCTTTCATATGCTGTGAAATTTTAATTTACATCTCTACACTTTCTTTTCCATGCACTGGCCTCCACAGTTTTAAAGGAGAGATCTTTCCCTCTCTACCATTTCTCTCCTTTCTACTGAGAGCAAGATGTTACTGAGGCTGTAACCCAGGGCCCTGTGCAAGCTAGGTAAGTTCTCTGCCACTAGGTTATATCATTAGTCATTTTTACCTTTTAGATTTGAGGTGGGTTAGGTAGGCTGACTTTAGACTTGTAATCCTCCTGCCTCTGCTTCTTGAGTAACTTGGCCACCAGGCCTAACTCTTGCTCTTCAGTTCTGAAACAAGAAGCTAAGGTTAAGAAAGTTCAAGGAAGAGCAAGGGAGTGGCCAAGCTGAAATTTGAGGTCAGCTCTCCTGCTTTAGAATCTCTCCTGCGGTTTCACATTGCCTGGAGTCCTGGGTTACTCTGGGCTCTAAGTTGAATTCTCTTTTCAGGAGGCCATCCCTGACATCCCGCAGCTCTTGAAGAAGGAATTTTAAAATCCTGGAAAGACTGGAGACTGTCCCTAGCTCTGGTACTTCCTAACTGCACTTAGAGCATGCTATCTAGCATCTCTGAGCCATGGGAAGAAGACTGGATGAAAGGATCCCTGCAAAGTGCTCTTTGGGGTACCTGGTACCTGCTTGTTCAGCACTTGTCAGTGACTGACTGTCACAGCATGGGCCTCACTGGACTGTGTAGTCTTCTGCATTTTTCCTGTGAGATGGTCAGTAGGTAGCGGGCAGAGAGAATCACAGGTTTTAGTACCTGGGGATCACCCCACCAGAGCAGCATTTGAAAAGCTGTGCTGAGAGGTCACTGATGTGGAATCTGGAAGGTTACTGGAACTCCATCAACCCTAGACCCTGCTTCTCACACCCACATGGGTCTCACCAGCCTTGATACCAGTCCTCACCCTTCCTTTCAGCGCTCTCTGGCATCAGCCTCAATGGCCTGACCATCTTCTCTTTCTGCAAGACTCCAGATCTGCGGACTCCCAGCAACCTGCTGGTACTGAGCCTGGCCCTGGCAGACACTGGGATCAGCCTGAATGCTCTTGTTGCAGCTGTATCCAGCCTCCTCCGGTACCAGTCTTTTCCCCTTCTCATTCCCCTTCTCCTTCCATGGGCTGTGGGGTTTTTCTTGGATCTTCACTTTGGGTTTATGGGCAAACAGACCAGAGCCTCTCTATATATATATATGGAGATATATGATCATTCATAAAGACTATTTAGTGCACTGGTGGTTCCAAAGTCACTGAGCCTAAAGGGCCTGCATTCATAGATCTTTTTACCCCACTGACCTAACTTCAAGACCCCAGTTCCATAGTGGGAAGACTTTGATAACAGCATCCTCCCTGCATGAGCAAGGCTAATATCCAGGAACTTTCCAGATTCACCTGGGCAGGTGTTGGGGTGGGAAGGATGGAGGGAAGGGTCATTTGCCCATTGTTTCCCACAGGCGCTGGCCACATGGTTCAGAGGGCTGCCAGGTTCATGGTTTCCAGGGATTTGCAACAGCACTGGCCAGCATCTGTGGCAGTGCAGCCATTGCCTGGGGACGTTATCACCACTACTGCACCCGTATGTCTGCCCCTCTGCCCCCACCAACTGTAGGGACACTCTGGGGTATCCGAGGATAAGATAGAGCAGAGTGGTTAGTATTCAATTCCACTCAATGTTTTTCAAGCGAGAGAGTGTGGGTGAGAGGAGGGTCCATGCATATACGATGTAGACGTTCATTTTGGAAAAAGAGGGAGGGTGGACGAGTCTGAAGAGTGCCTGCTTTGAGAAGCTCGTTAGAAAGACCAAGTTTGCCTTTTCTGCAGCCTTGGTGACTCAAGATTTTGAACATTGGTTTTCTCTACAAGATTATTTTTAAAAAACCAATCTCAGAGACTCATTTTGAAAATCAAATGAGATCATGGATATAGAAAATTTCCTGGTAGTCAGGTACAGTTGGGGGACAAATAGTTGTTGTTACCCTTCTCAACTGACTTCCCAGTCTTCTGCAGTGGATTTTTATCAGTGTGAGCCTTTCTCCGTGTGAGAAACTGCCTTGCTCTTATTCTGAGTGACCATATGTTAGCTTTTTTTGTCAACATGGCCTTGGGGACACCTCTTTCACTGCTTTCATCTTAGCACCTGTTCCAAATATCCCCAGGATCTCTCTCTCTCTCTCTCTCTCTCTCACACACACACACACACACACACACACACACACACACACATACACACATACACACACACACACACACACAAAGGAGAGGGAGAGTCATCACTGTCCTCAAAGGCATAAGAGTTCTATGCTCATTATGGAGAAACAAGGCTCAAAGGTAGCCCTGACTTGCCCAAGGCACCATGCTGTTACCATTGGACTAGGGATTTGGGGACACTCTGCAGCTACAGAGTCCTTTCTTTTTCATGTGGTCATCCTATCTCTTTACCATGTATCCTTCCTCTATCTCATGCAGGCAGACAGTTGGCATGGGACACGGCCATCCCTCTGGTGCTGTTTGTGTGGCTGTCATCTGCCTTCTGGGCATCCCTGCCCCTGATGGGCTGGGGCCACTATGACTATGAGCCTGTGGGGACATGCTGTACGCTGGACTATTCGAGGGGTGACAGGTGAGGTGGAAGTTGTGGCTTTGAGGCTTTCTTCCATAGGGGTCTTGATTTTAAGCTTCAATGAGAAGGATGTTCCAGCTGGAACAATGTCAACATTTGGGGACATCAGAGCTCCTTAGTCATGACATCTACTCACAGACTGTCACTGAGAATGGGCAAGCAGTGTAAAGGGTATGTAAAGTACTGCTCAGATTCAAGCATCCAGAGGAGTGGGACATTTGCCTGTAGCCATCATAGCCCTCATGGAGCCCCACTACTCTTTGACCTCTTTAGCATAAGGAGATGTCTTGGCTCAGAATTCATTGATTTTGAGAAGCACCCATGCCCTTAGATCAACAGATCCAAAGTGTGGAAGGGCTTTTCATTGGTGTGGTCCTCCCAACATAGAGATAAATTCTAGATCTCTGAGCATCCACTTTGGTCTGATCCATGACAAGGTAGGACTGAATGTATGCAGTCTCCATAACCATGGGATTTTCATCTATTATCTGTGTAGCTCTGGGAGAAAAGAGCTTTCATCAGGGATCATTTGGGGACTGGTCACATGGCTTCTAGTGCTATGCCTCCCACCTCTCCCACTGCTGTTTCCAGCATAGTCACGCTCCAGTCCTGTTTTATAGACAATAGTGACTAACTGAGCATTTGCCCCTGACATAGGCTTCTCAGATAAAACTAACCTCTGCACTTGAGTGGCCCCAATGTCCAGCAGAACACAGCCCAACAAAGCTCTTCTGAAAGTCCTTAGTGAACAATAAAATCTTAGTGCGTAGTTTCTCCTTCATGAAACTAGGATCTTCCTCCTGCTGATCCCTATTTGTTTCCGCTCATCCTCCTGTCTCCTCAAGGCCTAAACTGAGACCCCAGATTCTTTGGTGACCCTTTTAATGAGTTTTCCATTGTTAATAGTTTGAAATATGATCTCCCACTGCAGCTCAAGCTGGCCTGGAATTCACTATAAAGTCCAGCCTGGCAAGGTACTGGTGGTAATTCTCCTGCCTTGGCCTCCCAGGTGTTAGCCACTGATTTCTTAAGTGACATAGTATTCAGTGTCTTTGCCATCCATACATTATTTTTAAATCCTTATGTCTAGCAAGAGAATCACTTAGATAGTCTTTTCTCTTGGCCCACTGATTCCTCCAGGATTTGATTTAAAAAAAAAATACCAGACGATTTCCACCCACCAGCTCCCAATAATGACGTGGAGACTTTTTAACCTATTTATTCTAGTTCGTGAGTGCCACATGGCCCATTATCTCTCACTCAGTCCTGGTATGTCCAACTTCCTCCACGTCTGCTGATGAATCCTGTCCTTCTCAGTTCTTTCCATAGTACCTATTTCTACCTGGAAGTCTTGCCTTTCCTCTCCTGCCTCGGCTATAAGCTGTCATCTCTTTATTAAACCAATGAGAAGGTGATGGAGAAGAATGTTTACAAAATACACAGGCAGGTGATGATCCAATAAAAATAACAGTACCAAAGTCCGCCTGTACTCCTCTCTCTGCCAGTACAGAATCCAACATTTGAATAATATAAAGACAACCTTGACACGGAGCACAAAAAATGTTATCCCAACATTTTCCAAATTGGAGAATCCCATCCTCCATCCTTGGCTAACAAATGAGACATCAAGGGTGAGCATTGGAGCTTGACAAAATACCTCTTCATCTCAGCTCCTGACTCCCAAACACAAACTTTGGAAGACCCATGGCCTCTGGCTGCGGAGGAGAGTTCAGTTGGGAACAGGAGCAGCTACACTCCGAGTACTTGTCTAGGATGGGATGATGGGATGATGCCTCTCGTTGTCTAGCACAGATGCTGATGGGCCTGGGTTGTTGGCACCCTGGAGCTGACCTCTGTTTTCTTCCCTGTACTTGTAGAAACTTCATCAGTTTTCTCTTCACCATGGCTTTTTTCAACTTCCTCGTACCCCTGTTCATCACACACACTTCATACCAGTTCATGGAGCAGAAATTCTCCAGGAGTGGTCATCTCCCGGTAAGAAGCCAGCTCCTACCGCAGCTGTAATCTCTTGGTTCTCTCAGAGACTCTGGAAAAGCACACAACATGGCAGAAGTCAGTGTTTTCTGTGTTTGCAACAATCATGAGAAAAATAAGGCTGCATAGAGAATATGCTGTGAGGGCTAGAAAATACCTTCTCATTGCTCAAATTTCCAGAGCTTAGGGATCAAGGGACATAATAGGACAGGTTTACCCAGACCCTGCAACCCCGAGATCCAGGCATTTCCAGTACGTCATCCACGATGTTCCACTCCACTCTTCCTAGGAATTCAAGGCTAAATTGCAGGACTCACTCTTCAAATGGTACTTTAAAAATTGCTTTAAGATGTTTAATTTAATCACAGTCACAGACTATTACCCACAATGTAAAACCACATCTGCAAGCACATTTGTCCAAGAAAAATGATGCTTTAAAATAAGACCTGCTGGCCATTTCAGAATTTCTATATTAAAATTCCCTTGCCAGAGGTTTTCATTTAACTTTGCTACCTAAAAATTAACAAACGACTCATAACAAACCACAAATGTTGGTTTTTTGTGAAAGCAAATATTGATATTTGTGTGTATTGTGTGTATTGTGTGTATTTTCACTTCATCTTTATGAGTCTTTTCTAACAAATTAAAGCTTTATGATTCCAAGTCACGGACTAGGTTGAGGCACAGAGAAGGTGGCTAAAAGAGTCACCAAATGCCACAGACTTAGTAATAGCAGAGATTGATACAAACCCAGATTTAGGACTCTACAACAAAGTGCTCAATTTTAGTGCACAAAAATATTCTTCTTATTAAGACAATCTGCCATCTAAATTTATTAGTATGCACTAGAAAATAACATTATAAACTAGTTTCATCTGTGGATCTAACTAACAGGTTGAGAGCTACACAGGTACAAGAATCCTGGATCCTAGCTTGGAGGCAGGAGCATCATCTCCTAGATTCTCTTCCACATTGCTCATTTCCATCTAAAAATATTTTTATTAAAAATTATTTGAGAGTATGATACAATGTATTTTTATGCAATCCCCACTCTTTCCTGTAACTCCTCTCAGGTCCACCCCCACTTCCTTAATCCCTGGCTTCATGCCCTCATTTTTAAAAAAGTTACCCCACCAGCCCCACTTTGCACTTTGCACTGCCCACATGCAGGAACATCCGCTGCAGCATGGATAGCCAAGATGAGACCACACCCGTGCAAGCTATCAACTGCGCATAGCTTCCCAGTTAGAAGTGGAGCTCACAGCAAGCTAGAGTGCTGACTGGCCTAACCTTGTGCAGACAACCTCAACTGCTGTGACTTCGGGAGTGTAGCAGTGTCATGTCCAGAAGACACGGTTACTCCCACCCTTCCTGACCCCTGCCTGTGACAGTCTGTGTTCCATCTTCCTCTATGGTTTTGCAGCTGTGTATGTGTGTGTGTGCACGTGAGCACGCGAGTGACAGAGATTTTCTATCTGTGGCTGAATACTCCATTGACATCTGTATTAGACAAACAGAGTCCTTTGGGTATATATATCCAAAAGTACTATTGTTGGGTCACATGGTAGATCAAGTTCAAGTTTTCTGAGAATCTAACACACGGATTTCCCAGTGACTACATCAATCCGTGCCTCTTCAACAGTGCATGCCACCACAACTTAAAAACAAAATTATTGGGAGGTGAAGGTAGATTGATCAGCGCGAGCTTAAGATTGTTCTGGGCCACATGGGTGCATGCACGGGCAGATGAGAGAACAAGTTGCCAGAATCAGGTCTCTCCTTCCACCACGTGGGTTCTAGGGGTTGGAGTCAGGTTGTTAGGTTTGGATGTAACATTTATCTACTTAGCCATTTTTACTGGCCTCCCCCGTGCCCCACAACTTTTATCTGCACACATGAAGTCTTCACACATATAGAGGACTCCATCGGCCAGAAGCCCACCATCACGATTTTCTCACCTTTCTGGTTGATTCTGGGCCATTAGCTCTGCTTGCATCAGAACTGGTCACTATCCACAGGCCCAAGGGCCTGAACAAAGATGGGTAGCTTCTGGAGGTGACACTGTCTGCCACTGAGGTGCTAGCTTCCCACTATCCTCAGCTGCTCCCTGGAAGGCCCTCCATCAGTCTTAAGTACATGTTTTCCTCCGTGTTTGAAGAGCTGTAGGGGAGGGGCTCATGCATCTGTGGAGAGCAGAAGTCCTTGCTCATTGCTTCCTCTGTCACTATAGAGTTTAGTTTTTGACGAGTCTGTCCCTGAACCTGGGAGTTTGCTGCTTGACTCACGTGGGTAAGCAGTGAGCCCCCTATATATATATTTTCTTCTTCTTCTTCTTCTTCTTCTTCTTCTTCTTCTTCTTCTTCTTCTTCTTCTTCTTCTTCTTCTTCTTCTTCTTCTTCTTCTTCTTCTTCTTCTTCTTCTTCTTCTTCTTCTTCTTCTTCTTCTTCTTCTTCTTCTTCTTCTTCTTCTTCTTCTTCTCCTTCTCCTTCTCCTTCTCCTTCTCCTTCTCCTTCTTCTTCTTCCTTCTTCTTCCTTCTTCTTCTTCTTCTTCTTCTTCTTCTTCTTCTTCTTCTTCTTCTTCTTCTTCTTCTTCTTTTTCTTCTTCTTCCTTCTTCTTCTTCTTCTTCTTCTTCTTCTTCTTCTTCTTCTTCTTCTTCTTCTTCTTCTTCCTCTTCCTCTTCCTCTCCTTCTCCTTCTCCTCCTCCTCCTCCTTCTTCTTCAAAATTTTTATTAGATATTTTCTTTATTTACATTTCAAATGTTATTCCCTTTCCTGGTTTTCCCTCCAAAAATCCCCTCTCCCCTCCCCCCCACCTGATTCCCAACCCATCCACTCCCATTCCTGGTTCTGGCATTCCCCTATACTGGGGCATAAACTTCACAGGACCTAGGGCCTCTCCTCCCATTGATGACTGACTAGGCCATCCTCTGCTACATATATAGCTAGAGCCAAAAGTTCCACCATGTGTTTTCTTTGATTGGTGGTATAGTTCCAAGGAGCTCTGGGGATACTGGTTAGTTCATATTGATGTTCCTCCTATGGGGCTTCAGTCCCCTTTAGCTCCCTGGGTATTTCTCTGTCTCCTTCATTGGGGACTTTGTGCTCCGTCCAATGGATGACTGTGAGCATCCACTTCTGTCTCTGCCTCCCAGTGCTGGGATTGCAGGCACATGTCCTCAAATGTACCTTTGCATGTGGGAGCTAGGAATCCTAATCTGGTCCCCATGCTTGTGCAGCATGAGTGTTACCCAACTGAGTGGTGTTACAAGCATCACTGCTCAATGAATTTAAAAAATCCAACCAACCTTGAAGGAAATGTGTCCTCATATAATTAAATCTCCTTTGTCAAAGAGATGTTTCGCGTTAAAATCCTCATGCCTCGGAGTATGTGAAAATTGAAGCCATTTCGAATCTATCCTGACATTAGACATCCAGTTGTTAGTACTCCTGTGGATCCAGGAGAAACTTTAGCATCAGCAACCTTTCCTGCCAGCCCATTCCCTATTTAGGTCTGATATGGTGAAACCATTTGAGCCCAGACAGGCTGGTCTCCCACATAGCTGCAGCTACTGATAGTGAGATCACGCTAAGCTCTCTAAGGAGAGCTCAGAACCTCAAGACCCGGAAGGAAGCTTATTATCCACCCCCACCCCAGTACCTACCTATCTACAGGCAACTCAGACTATTTTATAGACAAGGAAAGTGAAGTCAGGTAAGCTTAACAAACAGGCTTACAGCTGTATACCCTTTCAAGGCAAAGAGCTCATGTGATGCCAAATCTTCTGGTTCAGACCTTTCCAAGAGCACGATCTGTGCTAGGACCCCTGCCTCTGCATGGTTATGGCCTATGGATCTGTGCTAGGACCCCTGCCTCTGCATGGTTATGGCCTATGGATCTGTGCTAGGACCCCTGCCTCTGCATGGTTATGGCCTATGGAGACCCCTGCCTCTGCATGGTTATGGCCTATGGATCTGTGCTAGGACCCTGCCTCTGCATGGTTATGGCCTATGGAGACCCTTGTCTCTGCATGGTTATGGCCTATGGAGACCCTTGCCTCTGCATGGTTATGGCCTATGGAGACCCTTGCCTCTGCATGGTTATGGCCTATGAAGTGACTTGATGCTTCTGATTTCTTTTCTTCCTAGGTGAATACTACTCTTCCAGGCAGAATGCTGCTGCTTGGCTGGGGCCCCTATGCCCTCCTGTACCTATACGCAGCCATCGCAGATGTGAGCTTCATCTCTCCTAAACTACAGATGGTACAGAGTCTTCCAAAGCCCAAGGAATCCTGTACATCCTGACATCTGTCTCTCTGCATCACTCTTTCTGGCTTTCTGCTAACTCGCTCATTTGTTCTTTCTTTCTTCCTTCTCTCTTCTTCCTTTAAATATTCATAAAGTGCAGAAAATGTTTTTGTTCCACATACACCCCTCCCCATCCTGGGCCATACTGAGATGTCAGGGACAGCTGGACATAAGAGCGAGCATGTGCTCTGAGACCAGGGGCTGAAATTGATACCCAGTTTCAGAACAGGTATGTTCTGATGACATACAGGGGTTCTATGACATTCTATGAACAGTGAAAATCTGCCAGGAAAGGCTCAGAGGCCAGTGGATCAAGCTGAGGACAAATGAGTGATAGTTCCAAGTGGGGAGGGTGAGACCAAAATGTCATGCCCTGAGTGGGACTGGGAGAAAAGTAGAGGCTTCAAAGCATCTTTCATGGACTTTTCCACCACAACAGGTGCCTGCCCTCGTCGCCAAAACCATGCCCACAATCAATGCCATCAACTATGCATTGCACAGGGAAATGGTCTGTAGAGGAACCTGGCAGTGTCTGTCTCCACAAAAAAGCAAGAAGGACCGAACCCAGTGAAACTCGTCAAGGGGCTGATCACAGTCAAGGCTACCTCTTCAATCCTGGGCTAAGTATGCCCCAGGTCAGGAAGATGCTGCTGCATACTTCCCAACAGTCCCAGAAACCATGCCAGACACTTACTCACCAGCCCTAAGATCCCTGATGAGTCTAACCTTATGTTGGACCCAAGAATTCAAATCCTAGGTTCAATGAAAGGTCATAGCCCTCTACACACAGTCTTAGGGGCCATGGGAAAGTAACTCTCTCCAACCCCATCTCTCTAAACCGTAGAGTAAAGATGACATTGTGGACTAACACTAGAACGGTTGAACAAGCTAACGTGTGTATTCAGCAAGCACATAAAATGCTCACTGAAACAGATACTGATATGAGCCTTAATCACATTCTTCATGAACCCAGCCTACAATAAAAGGAGAAAGCGCTGGGATTTGTTTATTTTTGGAAGTCATCTGAGGCTGCCATCTTTCAAATAGCATGTGCTTAATTGTAATGGCACGAGTGACTTATTCTACTCCTTGCTCTATGTCCCTTAGTGTAAGATAAGATGACAGAAATGATGATTTGACCATACAGATTGGACAAGAGTATGTAGGTTAGGTGTTCCCTGACCACCAGCACCAGCATTCAAAATGAACCCTTGGTTATATGAGATTTGGATTAAACATTGCTTCTAAATGTTTTGAAATTCATTGCCAGCATTTAAAAATTAAAACAATTATTTAATGCTCCAGATGTCAAAAGATATAGAGCCACATCTTTGGTTTCCTCTCCACAGTGACAGTCTCCAGAGCTCAGGATGACTGTGTCCTTTGCCCAGAACATACATGGTTCTGTTTAACTCATGGGTTCTCTGAAGAGCCCACGTGCCTCGGGTTGGGGACATTAATGCCCCGGTCACCTTTAGATGGACGTCTGCATCTTCTATTGACTCAGCAACTAAGAATCAATATATAACAGGTGCCTAGTCCTTCATGAGATCTGCTGTCCTAGAAGAAAGTAGAGATGACCAACAGGGTAATGGAGACCATCCTGGAAGTCTAATGGTGGAAGGGGCAGGTGTCCCAGGGAATGTGAGAGACAGAAAGCACATCCTATAAAGCTGAGAGCCTGAGCAGGCAAGTTCCTGGGGGGTAGGGTAGGGAGCTCATCTACAACTTGCAGATTTGGGGTTGACTCCTGGCTCTCCAGATGCAGAAAATCAGGTTATATGTACAAAACCCAGACAAAGCTTTCGTAATTCAGTCTTGATTGGTTATTTTGCAGAACCAAGGATAGTAGAGGAGACTAGGGGGCAGCCTTCCCACAGCACCCTTTTCTGGATTATGTTCTCAACCAGGTGATATACAGACAAGATGACACTTGGCCACACTCCAGGGCCCACATATGATGCTTGACCTAGACTCTGGATAGAAAATGAAGCAAGGAAGTCTTGGTGTCTAGGTGGCTTGCACATGGGTGGAACAGGTGACCAAGAAAGTGGTGGGGTTCAGGCCTAAGATTTTGACCTTACCCCCACCCCAAGTTAATGCCCTGAATAACCTTGTTGGGGACCCTTCCTCTCTTCCACCATTATTGACATAATGTGATAAATTAGGGGAAAGGCCCTTCAGATAGAGAGAAAGGGTGGAGCCAGAAGACAAGCAGCAAGAGTGGGAGGTACCAGCGTTGTCCAAGTCTCTGGATTCTCACTAGATAGGAAACAGGCCAAAGGGATCAGCATCCAAGCCCAATCTCAGTGAAGACATGGGAAGAAGGCAGATTGGCCAGGCTGTGACCAGGAATATTTTGAGCTCTGCCCTTCAGCTTCCTGGAAGAAGAGAGTTATGACCAGACTAGGAATGATGGGAAGGGACAGAAGCCCATCCAACAAAAGTCCCAACAAAGTCACTCATTTCTAAGACCCCAATCTACCCTACTCTCAAATTCCCCTGTGAACTTTAGAGTGTTTCTTCATCCTTGAGCACTCTCAGGATCTTGAGTGCATGTAGTAAAGGCTTCTCCTCTGTCCTGCTTCCCATTCACCTCTAGTACCCCTACCTTGCCCTTCCATGGAGTAATTCAGCTGTCTCTGGGTCAAGAGAGACCAAGGAAGGATGTGGCTCAATAATGCTTGAGATCCATCTTAGAGTAGGACTTTGGTACAGTCCCTAAGCTTGATTAGCAATCAGAAGTCTACCTATCCCCTGCACTTGGATAGGCTTGGCTGAAGTTAGGCATCAGCTCCCAAATATCTGGAGCTTCCTCAGACCCGTTTATCTGCCTTTATAGGCTGCTCATTTCCTGGCCTGTAAGTTAGGTCTCTCCCCACTTCTCTCCCTCACATGCCTGTGAAGCAATTGACGATTCTTGGGGCTTGCTAGATTTCTTTCCTCCATTCACTCACGTGTGCCCTCAATTGTATCTATCAGTACAGTGTCCTGTCCCCCACATGCACAAATGCAGCAAGTTTGGAAAGGCTTACCAGCAAGGACCCTTAGTTCATGTTGCCCATCCCTGGCTTCACCATGCTCTGTGAACGTTCCTGAATCCTCAGAAAACTGAGGCCTCATCACAGCGAGGAGAATGAGCGCAAAGGGAGAAGCTCTGCGGCCTGAGAAGTCAGGGAAGAAGAGTGAGGACCAGCGACATTGCGCTGCAGTCTCAGCTACAGAACCCAAGGAGTGTAACACCAAGGACTGAGGCCATCACTGTTTTCCTGGGGAGCCTTGTCTGAACTTCCCTTCCAATCTCATTGGCTTTAGCATTCTTTGCTTCACTGAGATGCAGACCTCTGGGATGAACTCAGAAAAAGTCAACAGGAATCAGGCCAACTGCAGGAACCAGGCAAGCACCAGGTCCCAGAACAACACTGCAAGCAGCGCTTCCTTCTTTGTATGCCAGCATCCACTTAGTGCTTGTAATCCTATCTCTGTCTTTTGCTCTTGTCCCCACCTCCTCTGTGTGTGTGTGTGTGTGTGTGTGTGTGTGTGTGTCTGTCTGTCTCTTTCTTTCTTTCTCTTTTTGTACACACACACACACACACACACTCAACAGCTGTTGTGTGCCACACACAGTGCATGGCAATGGTGACATGAGCCTGTGCCAGGGTTAATTCAGTCACCTCAGGAAGATGGCTATTATACTCTACCATGACATTTGCAAGCGAAAAAATAAAAACAAAAACAGAAAACAAAAAAAAGAGGACTCACAATGTCTCAGATGTCAAAGTAGAAATTCCTGAACAACTTCATCCATGTAATTGCAATTAGACGTAATAAAAGGGCCTGAAAAGACAATGCTGGAGTTTCAATCAATTTCTTTAAGTCCTGAGAACAAAACTGAACCACTTTTCTCAAACCGTATGAAGTTAGTATGTAGGCCGAGATTCACAGTCACACCATTCAACTCTGAGTTTCAACAAAATTAGACTGAGTTTCCACATTCAGCCCCATTCTGAATTAAAAAGAAAATTCTGAGGTTTAGCCAGAGAATCTAAATGCTGCTGTGATTTCTGAATTTTCCTTTGAGAGTTAGTTCAGTTAGAGAAAGGCACAGTCTATGCATGCCCGCACCATGAGCAGCCTCTGTCTCTGCTGCCCCCTTGGGGATGAAGAACCCTCTTTGCCCAGGTTTTCTGTCTTCTTGATCTCAATGGATACTGATGTGGTCCCAAGGTTCTGAGACCATCAAAAGCCTCTTCCTATGGGCTCAGTTCTCTTCTCCCAACAAAACAAAAGCCAAACAAAAACAGCAAGAAAAAAAAAAAAAAACCAAACCCCACCCTGGAAGCAAAGTCTCCACAGAAGTAAGTTAAGTGAGAGTGTTGCCCTAATGTCACAAAATGATTCCTTTCTATGAAGGGACAGCACAGAGCCAGGCCTCTAGCTACCTGTCACCCCCCATGCATCCAGCAAGTCAGGACCATGTGAGCCCAGAGAAAGGCTGCCAGCTGCACCCCTAGAGCACAGGCCTCACTCGACACCAACGTTAGCAGGAACCTGAGCTCAGATTCTGGGCTTAGGACCCCATGGAAGAGATGTATGTGTGTTAGATGAGCCTCGGGCCTATGGGGCTGTGTTACAATAGCACTAGCAAGCAAATGGTTTTTGACCAAAGCTCATTTAAAACAGAGTAATAGCAGAAGAGAATGGGGGCTTAGAATGAGCGCCCTGGGATGCCCAGGGCCACTCATACGAAATTCCAGCTCAAATGATATCATTTTAATTTAAAATGTGAGAGCCAGGCATGGCGTTCCGCATATCTTCTTCATATATATAGACACACACACACACACACACACACACACACACCCTTTTCAGACAAGTCTCATGTAGCCCAGGTCTTGAACTCTTCATTGCAGTTAAGGAAGACCTAGAACTTCTGATCCTTTTGTTCCTGTACCCAGTTTATGCTGAACTGGGGATCAATCCCAGGGGTGCAGGCTTGGTAGGTAAAGTCTCTATGGACTGAGCTACACTCTCGGCCTTCTGATACATTGTTGTGACACAGAAAGCTTCTGTTTTCCCAGTTAGAAAGATTCTTGGTCAGTTTGTTTAAATATAAGCTCACTCTTCGTGCACAAACTCCTGGTTCCCATTTTCTATCCCGGTAAATGCTGATGCTTATCAGTCCTGTCTTTTAGCCAATGAAAGAGAAAAGGGTAAGCAAAGCTCTAATATGCAGGAATCCTTCATGGGTCGGTGAAGGTGTGCAGTGCCTAGCTACTACCACAAGGTGGCAGTGCTCTCTCGATGATGACAATGTTGGGCTACCTGCCTGGTGGCGCCTTTTGGGAAAAGCCTATGAATTCCCAGCCCAGGCTGCTGGATCTTCTCTGAGCTTTCTTTTGTCTGTTCTAAGTACCGAAGCCTGTATCCTGCCTGTTTCTTAATCTTAAGACCCCATTTCTCTCCTTGAAAGAAACAGACTTACATGTACGTTGTCTGGAGTGATTGCAGACAGCCCCCATAAAGTCCCCCTTTCTCTGCCTTCAAAAGCATCCCCGGAAAGTTTAGTTGGATGTGAAACTTCAGAACCCTCCCACATAGGACAGAGGTGCTGCTAGGCCACTTATGGCCTGGTCTTTGTCTAACTTGGATGTTAGGACTGTCCCTGGACATTTCTGGCTTTGGAGTCTCGTGTAAAAACAAAACAAAAACCAAAACAGTGACAGTCATAGCTCTGGATGCTGAGATTACATGTGAACAAACACAAACTGTGAACTACTGAGTGCTGGGTTTGAGGGCACTCTGGTACAGTTCCTGGAGAAGCGGCTGGTGCACATTCTCACTCCGTGCCCTTTAAGGGTAAACAATATTTCCGAAGAAACAAGAGCTGGGAAACTTCTGGATGAAAACCAAAGGCACAGCCCCTGAGCCTCCCCTCTCCTGTCAATCATGGTCACTGGTTGCTTCTTTCTCAAGCTGTTCCTTGGCTCCAATGCTGCACACCTGTTCTTCTCTCTGCCCATCAAACTCTCTTAACAATGGCCTCCGTTGTCTCTGTAAGTTGTTTCTTTGGCTCAGCTGCTCTCCCCACTGCAGCTGTTGGGCATCGGTGACAGCTTCGCCCCTCTAGGTAGGAGTCAGTGTGGCAGCTTGGAAAGCACTTAGAATCCACAGTCAGGAAGACCTGGGCAAGAATCCAAGTTTTTCCACTTAGTCAATATGACAGACTCTGGCAACTCCAGCACTCCAGGCTTCTTTTAGCCCCCTCTGTAAAACCTTTATGACACACAGTTTTAGATAATTGGTTTAGCAAAAATTCTCTCATCCGCAGTATCTGATGCTTGAGTGGGTTACCCTCCATCACTTCTGATGTCTGACCTCTGTCCTTGCCCAAGTCAGTGATACAGTTTAGGTCTTAGGTAACCCCTAAAGACTCATGTTTAAGAGTGGCTCAGAAGTCTGTGTTGTTATTAGGGGATAGGTGGGGATTTTAAGAGCAGGGACCTAACAGAAAATTTTACTCATAAGGTAACAGCTTTACCTTTTCATGTCCCCTGGCATGATGGCTCTTTGGTATGGACCCCAATGCACCCACAGGCTAAAGCCTGCAGAACTTTGAGCCATGGCGAACCTTTCCTATTTCTAAGTTGATTACCTTGGGTATTGTTACAATAATAGGCAGATGCTAACAGAATTGTCTTAGCCAGTATCCACTTCTACCCCTGCACATCTCTTGGTCATTTTCTATCCACTGACCACCTCCTCCTTCAATATAAATTCCCCCCTCACCCATACTGTTTTATGTTGACCCCATCCTTCTCCGCACTGCATGACTTGCAAAGGTACCTATTCCTAAAGCAACCATCCCAGATAACATCTATGCTAACCACACTTTAAGAAGGATAACAGAGAGGAATGGATACAGAAAATGTGGTACATTTACACAATGGAGTACTACTCAGCTATTAAAATGAATGAATTTATAAAATTCCTAGGCAAATGGATGGACCTGGAGGGTATCATCCTGAGTGAGGTAACACAATCACAAAGGAACTCACACAATATGTACTCACTGATAAGTGGATATTAGCCCAGAATCTTAGAATACCCAAGATATAAGATACAATTTTCAAAACACATGAAACTCAAGAAGAACGAAGACCAAAGTGTGGACGCTTTGCCCCTTCATAGAATTGGGAACAAAACACCCATGGAAGGAGTTACAGAGACAAATTTTGGAGCTGAGATGAAAGGATGGACCATCTAGAGACTGCCATATCCAGGGATCCATCCCATAATCAGCTTCCAAACGCTGACACCATTGCATACACTAGCAAGATTTTGCTGAAAGGACCCAGATATAGCTGTCTCTTGTGAGACTATGCTGGGGCCTAGCAAACACAGAAGTGGATGCTCACAGTCAGCCATTGGATGGATCACAGGGCCCCCAATGGAGGAGCTAGAGAAAGTAACCAAGGAGCTAAAAGGATCCACAACCCTATAGGTGGAACAACAATATGAACTAACCAGTACCCCCCAGAGCTCGTGTCTCTAGCTGCATATATATCAGAAGATGGCCTAATCGGCCATCATTGGAAAGAGAGGCCCATTGGTCGTGCAAACTTTATATGCCTCAGTACAGGGGAACGCCTGGGCCAAGAAGTAGGAGTGGGAGGGT
This sequence comes from Mus caroli, assembly GCF_978045245.1. NCBI lineage: Eukaryota > Metazoa > Chordata > Mammalia > Rodentia > Muridae > Mus > Mus caroli. The sequence continues at coordinate 30,024,439 of NW_028227267.1, read as the reverse complement.
GGGGGAGTGGGTAGGGGAGCGTGTGGGGGACTTTTGGGATAGCATTGGAAATGTAAATGAAATAAATACCTAATAAGAAGGATAACAGAATAATTTCCCTTTAACAAATGCAGGATGAAGTTTGAGAGGACCTGTACCACGGGCACAAAGGACTCCTTGAAGTAGCATCATTTCACAATGCTTGGGCATTGTGAGTCCTTGGCTAGCTTTTCTCCATCCAGTCCTTCCTTGATGCCTTATGCTGCCCTCTGGATCAGTGGCTGCTCATGAAGAGTGGGCAGCAGAGTTATGACAGCTGAGTGACAACCAGAAGCAACAACCATCTCATCCACCAACTCCTTACTACTTAACCCCCATAAACTCCTCAAAGCTTAACTCTCCTTTGTGCGTGTGAATTTCTTGGGGTCTGGAAATTCAAAAGGCAGCCCCTAGGCCAGACTCAAACTTACCTGGGGAACAGAAGTCTCTGAACCACCCACAGCTCCTAAATCTGATTTGAATTTTAATGAACACATCAGGGGCTTTTGTGTGTGCTTTAAACCTGAGTGGTTGCACAGCCTGCAGATGTCTGGGCTCAACCCACATCATCTGATATAGCAGTTTTGATTATTAATGTATTTTTGATGACTTCTCACATATAGAATGCACATTTTGGATGTTTTAAGTCCTGTTTCCGTCTTCCACTCCCTTCCCACTCTGACTGAACCTTCCTTCTTTCATCAAATGAGGCTCCTTCCTACTTGCAGTTTGTTGATTGACCTGCTGCTGAGTTTAATTAGGGTTGCTTGCATGAGCACAGATGAGATGTGGGTTTATTCACTGGACCATGGGCAATGTATCCATAGCAATAGCACTGAAGACAATGATGATCCTCTTCCCCATCAGATCTTGGATGCTGTAAGCTTCCCAGGAAAAGTGGGACCTCCTGAGTTCTTCCTCGTGCAAAATGGAATGTCCACATTGACCCATCGTGTCCAGGTCTTGTGTGTGGGTAACCACAACTAGATACACTGGACTGGTGTGGGACTTCTCAAAGTCCTTCGGGGATTGTAATAAGCAAATCGGATTGAAAAGCATGGTTATTGGATATTAAGGACCCTACGGCTCCATGAGACATGAGTTATCACCATGAAATGGCTATAAGTTCTCTCTGAGGATGCTCTTTACTGAGGTGTATGTATGTATGTGTGAGTGCACATATCTTTCTCCAGAAGTGAATTCCTTCTTTGTACATCCCCCTTGTCTCATAGCTTACTTCCATCTTTCTCTTACTAATTTCTATAGTTTCAAAGACCATTGGTAAGGAATCACCTGTGCCCAAGGCTTTCCACTTTGTCATCATGATGTTATTTAGAAGATAAGAAGGCCAGGTCATGTGATGGAGAAAGGAAGGCACAAGAGGACACAAATACTGCTGCAGGTGTCACAGTAATGAGGAAACATGCCTCCTGACTCCTGGCTCAGAGATTTTCATGTACAAGTGCAGCCAGAGTGAGTTGAGACTGGTTAAAGGCAGTACCTCACACACACACACACACACACATACACACACACACACACGTACACGCGTGCCTCATACAGTGCACAGGGATTGCCTGGGTTCTCGATAAGCACAGGAGCTGGTTTGGTATGTTGAGCAGTGAGCCTAGAATCTGCATGTCCAAAGTTTTCCAGGTAAGGCTGACACATTTTTCCAACAGTTTTAAACAGCTCAACAAATCTTTACTGAGCTTAACCTGAAATCAAGGAGACAATCTAGGCACACAACATCCTTCTGGTTTGCAGTCTATTGACAAGAAGAAATAATAAGAATGATGATTATCCATGGAGAGAAATACTCCAGAGGACCAGAAAGAGCCAGGAAAGGTGGTCAGGAGTGATATGGTTCAGAAGGTGACACTGGAACAATAACTTACAGAACAAGAGTATGCTAGGTCAGGAGCAATGGGATAAATGCTCCAGCTGAAGGAACAGCAGCAAGTGGGGAATGAATGAGCAAGCAGCTCAAGAAACTACGATGGCAGGGCCAGAGAAGAAAGAAGCTTAGGACATGTTTGTCTGTCAAGGCCAAAGGATAAAAGGGAGAAAAAGAGTAATGAAGTTATCTGTTTTTGTTTTGTAGCCCCAGGTTAGCCTAAAACTTCCTTAAGATGTTCAGCTTGGCCCAAACAATCCATGCTCCTACCTCAGCCTCTCTCACTGCTGGGATAGCATGCACCATCACACAAGATTTCATAACTGGGTCTCATTTTGAGAGCAGTTGAAGACTTTAAGGGATTTAAGCCAGAAAATAGCCGGTAGCTGATCCCTTCTCTGCCATGGTCAGGACCTGCAGTGTAGGACATTGACCAGAAGAACAGGGAAAGTGGCTGTGGGCTAGGCCAGAGGTGCTGCTGTCTAGGGATCAGAGGTGGGGGGTAGGGATATCACAAGAAGATATGAGCAGATTTTTCAAATATAGTTTTTAAAAGATATTTTGTGTCATGAACAATTTGAACAGTTTTTATCAATTTTAATGCTCCTGTTTGTTTGTTTGTTTGTTTTGTTTTGTTTTGTTTTGTTTTTTTCACATAAGAAAGCCCTTGAGAGGGGCTGGTGAGATGGCTCGGCGGTTAAGACTGCCGACTGCTCTTCCAAAGGTCCTGAGTTCAAATCCCAGCAACCACATGGTGGCTCACAACCATCCGTAAAGATGCCGTCTTCTGGAGTGTCTGAAGAAAGCTACAGTGTACTTACATATAATAAATAAATAAATAAATAAATAAATAAATAAGCCAGGCGGTGGTGGCATACAACTTTAATTCTAGCACTTGGGAGGCAGACACAGGTGGGTTTCTGAGTTTGAGGCCAGCCTGGTCTACAAAGTGAGTTCCAGGACAGCCAGGGCTATACAGAAAAACCCTGTCTCACAAAAACCAGAAATAAATAAATAAATTAATTAATTTAATTTAAAAAAGAAAAAGAAAAGAAAGCCCTTGAGAAAAAAGTGGTCAGGGAGGAAAGAAACCCTGTCTCACAAAAACCAGAAATAAGTAAATAAATACATTTAATTAAAAAAAAAAAGAAAGCCCTTGAGAAAAAAAGTGGTCAGGGAGGAAAGAAACCCTGTCTCACAAAAACCAGAAATAAGTAAATAAATAAATTTAATTAAAAAAAAAAAAAGAAAGCCCTTGAGAAAAAAAGTGGTCAGGGAGGAAAGAAACCCTGTCTCACAAAAACCAGAAATAAATAAATAAATAAATTTAATTAAAAAAAAGAAAGCCCTTGAGAAAAAAAGTGGTCAGGGAGGAAAGACCTCTTGTGGTTCGTGAATACAATGTTTCAGTCCGTCATAGCATTGCAGCCAGAAAGCACAGAGAGAGGACCTTTCTCTGGCAGCTGGCCAGCTATCTTCATTTCAGTCCTTTCATCTAGGTCCCCTGCCCTATGGCATGATGCCACCATCACTCAGAGTGACAAGTTAGAGAGCAGCTTGGAAGCTACATGAAAGCATTTATGAAGAATATGAAAACAAATTTTAGGAAGAACAAATTCAAGTCCAGATATCTGATTTTCATACCTCCCTGCAGAGTACCTACAGGGAGTCTGTATGTGGAGGGAAGCTTGCAGAAACACTTTGGAAACTGAGGTCACCTGAAGACTTTCTTAATTTGCTTGGGTCTAGGCATTTGGCAAACCCAACCAAATGGCCCAGGTAGTGAAGAGTGGGTGAGGGTAAGACAGATACTGAGAAGAAAATTAGAATTTCCACATGTACACTATATGTGTTTGAGGGCCTGAAAGAACAAAGGATGGCACATAGGTTTTTTTAAAGGGATTATATGCTAAGATGAATAGAATTTGGCGTGGAGCAGAACAAATACATTAGCCTTGTCAAATACCTGTATCTGGTAAGCTCCAAGACATACTGAGATATGAAGACGCTATCTTCGGTTGGCTCAGCCATACCACAGAGTATCCTGTAGGTGTGGGGCAGAGGGCAAACTTCCAGCCACTGGCACAGTCTCTCTTTGATAGACCAGAGATCAGTCTGAGGGTGATCTCATGGTAAGAGGGCTAGTGAAGCAATTGTCTAAACAAAACAGGGCCACAAGTGAGGATCGGTAAACAGGTAAGCAGAAGGAAATGAAAGAGAAAACTGTCTTTCCTATATTTTGTTTTAGTCACCTCCAAAGCAGACAAGCAGACAGGAAGAGGACCCAGAGAAAAGAGGGGACAGGCAACGGTGAAGCAATAGCTCAGTTCACACCAGAGCCTGAGCATGAAACTCACCCTCTCCGTCCTAAATCTAACTCCCAGGTAGTAAAGATTCAAATATCTATGTTCAGATATCTTGAGGACGAGATGTCCACAAACAAGCAGAACCTGTGACTCAAGTCTACTTGAGATACTGAGATATTATTTTCAGGTGCTCCTGGTGACAGCTTAGCAGTGAGGTGGCAGGAACCTTGGACTCCTGGTCACGACAGATACCAAATGGCTACTCCCTTCCTGGCTTTGGGGAAGTCAGCGAGATTTTCTGAGCTGTGTTTTTATTTATCTAATGATGAGTTAGATTAAGTCCATTGTTTTAAAATATCAGAAAGGAATCATTTTTGAGAGGTTGAAACCTAGCCTCTCTTATCAAAAGAAGGCGTGAGATAAGCCTCCTCTCCTTGTACCTGATCCTGGAAACTCTCAGAGCCTCTTTGCTTTGCTTGACCAAAGTCTGAAATTGTTTCCCATCCCCCTGTTCTGGTGCCACAAATGTTCACCCAAACTGTACCACATCCCTTACCTGGCCAGCACCAAGGCAGTAGGTAGTCTCTGTCTGTGGTGCTATCAGAACATGAGGCCCAGAGATAGTGTGCCTTGACTGGTGCGTTGTCTGGGTTCCACAGAAGGTCCTTGTGGAAACTCACACACCTATGAAAAACTGCCGATTATGTTCATCAGTTGTATTGGTGGATACATTCTCTAGACCTTTGTTCTTGCTAAAGAGGAAGTGGTTTGAAAGGACTCCCCAAGGTCAGGAAAGGAGGGCAGAATAAACATGTAGTGACACATTAGTGTCTGGCATGATGTTCTGGCTTTGTATGTGTACACACACCTAGTCCTTTGGATAAAAGTGGATCCAATGTCATGATGATATGTCTTATCCTGTACTACATGCATAAGAAAATTGAGGCTGTGAATAGTTAGAAAAACTGCCTTTAGAATATTCTATAAAGAAGTCACACCACTGGGACAGAACTCCTCAGAACTATCCATGTACAAATGCAAAAATATTTTTCAAGGATTCCCTAACTTTAAGAGGAAATAAATATCCTGGAGTTGCAAACAACATACACTTTTTTGTTTCATCTGATTTCATTCTTCATTGACGATTTAATCCCTTATTCTTTCAACAACACACTGGTATTTTCCAAGCTCATTGCTTTGCTCTAGACGGGGAGAATAAGGAGGTGAAAACTCATAACTTGTCAGGAGAAGAGGGCAAGGCATGCACTGCCATTGGCTGCAAGTGCTGTAACAGGAGAAAATTCAAACTCCCATGAGATTAGCATAGGTGAAGGAGTAATGGTTTCTGTTATATAAAATCAGTGAAAATGCCAGCTTCTGGGGGGGGGGGTGTAAGGGGGACTTTTGAGATAGCATTTGAAATGTAAATGAAGAAAATACCTAATTAAATAAAACAAAAACAAAACAAAATAAACCACACCACAACGTTAGGAAAATAAAAAAAAATAAAAAGATAAAAAAAGAAAAGAAAGAAAGGTTAACAATACCAATGGGCTAGGGATATGCAAAGACCTGGGCTCACTCTCAAGTACCACATCAGTTGTTGCTGGGTACATTTCCCAGACCATTGTTCATGTTAAACAGGAAGTGATTTTAAAAGGACTGCTCAAAGTCAGGAAAGAAGCGCAGAATAAACAGAGCATGCTGGCACACACCTGTAATCCCACCACTTGGGAGCAGAGCCAGAAGCACTGGAAGTTTGAGATCACCTTTGGTGAGTTCAAGGCAAGCTTGGGCTATACAAGGTTCTATCTCACTATCTAAAATTAAAACATCAACAACCAAAACCAAACTTTGGATCATCAAGAAGAGCTCTGTCACAATGGTGTCAGTTCTTGGTATGTTACCCTAAGAAAGTTTTTATAATCATTCCGGTCCTCCATTGTCTTAGTTGTGCAATATAGATAATAAGACTTAGTGTCATTATATCATGATCCAGTATTGTTCAGAGGCTTAGAGATTCCAATGAATACAAAGTCAGTAAAAGTGCATGCTGCCAAGCCTGAAGCTCTAGAGTTTAATCCCCAAAACCTCCAAAGTGGAAGGAGATAACTGATTCTCATAAGTTACCTGATACACACACACATACACACATATATCAGTAACAAAATTTAGACTATGGAGATAGTTCAGTGGGTAAGAGATTCTCCTGCAAGTGTACGGGCTTGAGTTTGGATCCTCAGAACGACATGAGAGCTGGATGCAGTACGGTATGCTCATGATGCCAGCCTTTCTGTGGCAAGATGAGGAGATGGAAAGCCAACACAGGAGAATGCCCAGAATCTGGTGGGCCAAGTAGCCTAATGCATGCAGCAGCAGCCACCAATAGGAGCCTGTCCTCAAATAAGATAGAAGGCCAGGCCCAGCACCCAATAATGTTTTCTAAGTTCCACATTTGTGGTTCCCACGTACACATCACATATACATACATACATACATACATACATACATACAATTAGCAAGAACATCATTCATATGACCCTAGAAATTAATGAAGAGCTTTCAACAATTGTATGTCTTGATTCATGAAAATTAGTAAATTTTAAGCAGAAAACCAAAACTCAAAGCAAACAAATACAACCCTATGAGATGTGTGAGAAAGTAGAATATACCTCTTACATGCAGGAAACATGTGATAAGAAATCCCAGCTACCAAACTTACAAAGCAAAAAACTTCCTTATATAAACATATAAATCTGCTAACTACAAATATTCAAAGACGAAAGGAAATCATCTAAACAACTAATTACTGCAAACTGTGAAACTAATTTTCCATCAGGTTTAGAATACCAATAAAGAGAATTTATAAAAAGAGTGAAGCAGAAATTCTGAAGTTAAAAGAATTGTTTTTCTAAAGTGTCTATAAATATGAAACAGCGAGAAAATGGAAATTGGTAAACCTCAAAATAGGTCATTGGATGTTTGTTAGGATGAAGAACAAAAATAACGAGGTTGAGCGCCAGGCAACACCATCAAGCTTGGAAGTATACTCACTGTTAGCATCCCAGGAGGAGAGGGGAGGGAGACAGGAAAGAAAAGCATTGGTGTTCACTGTGTACATCTCGAAAAACCCCATGGGCTCCAAGAAGGAATAAAACTAACAGATCCAACCAGACAAAGAATACCCCATGTCTCAAAGTCAAAGAAAAGACAAATATTGAAGGAATCACATGGATTGTCTTCAATATAGTTAACACCTAATCTTCCAACAAAAGCCACACAGATAGAAGACAGGGAAATGACATTGTAAGCATGATGAGAGAATTAAAAAACGAAAAAACACTCTTCCTGTAAGCGGCCAGAGGCGACCTGTGAAGATGGTTCGCTACTCTCTTGACCCAAAAAACTCCACAAAATCATGCAAATCAAGAGGTTCAAACCTCCATGTTCACTCTAAGAACACCCGGAAAACTGCCCAGGCCATCAAGGGTATGCATATCTGCAAAGCCACCAAGTATCTGAAGGATGTCACTTTAAAGAAACAATGTGTGCCATTCTGGTGGTATAATGGTACAGTTGGTAGGTGCACCCAGGCCAAACAGTGGGGCAGGACATAGGGATGGTGGCCAAAAAAAGAGTGCTGAATTTTTGCTGCACATGATTAAAAATGCAGATAGCAATGCTGAACTTAAGGGTTTAGATATAGATTCTCTAGTCATTGAACACATCCAGGTGAACAAGGCACGTAAGATGCGCTGACGAACCTACAGAGCTCATGGCCGGATTAACCCATACACGAGCTCCCCCTGCCACACTTTGATGATCCTCACTGAGAAGGAACAGATCATTCCAAAGCCAGAAGAGGAGGCTTCACAGAAGAAAAAGATATCCCAGAAGATACTGAGGAAACAAAAACTCATGGCACGGGAATAAATTCAGTATAAAACAAATGCAGATAAAGTAAAAAGAAGAAGAAGAAGAAGAAGAAGAAGAAGAAGAAGAAGAAGAAGAAGAAGAAGAAGGAGGAGGAGGAGGAGGAGGAGGAGGAGGAGGAGGAGGAGGAGGAGGAGGAGGAGGAGGAGGAGGAGGAGGAGGACGACGACGACGACGACGACGACGAGGAGGAGGAGGAGGAGGAGGACGAGGAGGAGGAGGAGAAGGAGAAGGAGAAGGAGAAGGAGAAGGAGAAGGAGAAGGAGAAGAAGAAGAAGAAGAAGAAGAAGAAGAAGAAGAAGAAGAAGAAGAAGAAGAAGAAGAAGAAGAAGAAGAAGAAGAAATGAATGAACGAACAAACAAACAACAAAGACAGTCTGGAGACACACCTCAGCAGCTAGGAGCATTTTTCTGTACAATCATGATAACTTGAGTTAACATCCCTGGCAGTAATGTAACAAAATCTCAGTGTGTGTGTGTGCATGACTGTCAACTAAGATATCTGTATTTAACAAAAGTATCCTTCAAAAACAAGGTGGCATTCATTATCCTTTGCTTCCTGAGTGTGGGTGCAACATGACCAGCTGCCTCAACATCCTTGTGCTATGCCTCAGCACACAGCACTGCAGAGCAATGCTGAAAGAGAAGCCATGCCCAATACCAAGACTCTAAGTTTCCCACGGATCTGAATGAGTAAAAGGAACAGAAAGAACAGAAGAGCCGTGTGGAGGAAGCATCCAAGGGCACCATGCATAAGGATGGCCTTGAGGATACCCAAGATATAAGATACAATTTGCTAAACGCATGAAATTCAAGAAGAACAAAGACCAAAGTGTGGACACTTTGCCCCTTCTTAGAAATGGGAACAAAATACCCATGGAAGGAGTTACAGAGACAAAATTTGGAGCTGTGACGAAAGGATGGACCATCTAGTGATTGCCATATGCAGGGATCCATCCCATAATCAGCTTCCAAACGCTGACACCATTGCATACACTAGCAAGATTTTTCTGAAAGGACCCAGATATAGCTGTCTCTTGTGAGACTATGCCGGGGCCTAGCAAACACAGAAGTGGATGATCACAGTCAGCTATTGGATGGATCACAGGGCCCCCAATGGAGGAGCTAGAGAAATTACCCAAGGAGCTAAAGGGAACTGCAACCCTATAGGTGGAACAACAATATGAACTAACCAGAACCCCGGAGCTCTTGTCTCTAGCTGCATATGTATCAAAAGATGGCCTAGTCGGCCATCACTGCAAAGAGAGGCCCATTGGACTTGCAAACTTTATATGCCCCAGTACAGGGGAACCCCAGGGCTAAAAAGGGGAGTGGGTGGATAGGGGATTGGGGGGGATGGGTATGGGGGACTTTTGACTTTTGGGATAGCATTGAAAATGTAAATGAGGAAAATACCTAATAAAAAAATAAATTAAAAAAAAAAAGAAAATGAGTTCTGCTGGGAAGTGCATAGTAGGGAGTAGTTATCTCTAAAATAAGATGTGGCCTTTCCTCTGGTGCTCTGCACTCTGTTTTGCTGATGTTGGAAAAACCAAAACCCCTTTAGTTTTAGAGTTTTTGAGATGAGAGTACAGACAATGGTTGAAATTCATGAGGGCCAATGAGACAGGATGTGCCTAGTTCTGCTGAGACTAGATGCTACAGGTGGGATGGTATACAAGGGGGTGGGGGGATAAAGATGGGAGGGATTTGTAAGGGCGTGTAGTGGTTTGAATATGCTTGGCCCAGGGAGTGGCACTATTAGGAGGTTTGGCATTGTTGGAGGGAGTATGTCACTGTGGGGATGGGCTTTGAATCCCTCCTCTTAGATGTCTGGAAGAGTCTGAACAAGATATTGAACTCTCAGCTCTTCCAGTGCAATGCGTGCCTAGATGCTGCCATGCTTCCCAACACGATAATGGACTGAACCTCTGAACCTGTAAGCCAGCCCCAATTAAATGTTGCTGTTTATAAGAGTTGCGTTGGTCATAGCGTGTCTTCACAATAATGAAACCCTAACTAAGACAGGGTGGGACTGGGAAGAAAGGAGCGAAAGGGGCTGTGATTGGGATATAAAGTGGATGTTTAAAAAAGAAAGTTTCAGGGCTGGTGAGATGGCTCAGCAGGTAAGAGCACCCGACTGCTCTTCCAAAGGTCCTTAGTTCAAATCCCAGCAACCACATGGTGGCTCACAACCATCCGTAACAAGGTCTGACTCCCTCTTCTGGTGTGTCTGAAGACAGCTACAGTGTACTTACATGTAATAAATAAATACATCTTTTAAAAAAAAAAAAAAGTTTCCTGGGCTTAAGTAATAAATGAGACTAAATAGTTTGTCCTGAGACAGGACAGAGGTGGACAAAGGTCACAGAAGCCTTGTAGGCCAGGTAGGATGTGACCCTGAATGCTAGGCACATATGGATGGCACAGAAGCTACTTTAATCCAATATGTGTTTTGATATTCTGGCCCAAAGTATAGTCCTTGGTAGGCAGAGCGGGTACACTGAGAACAGTTAAAGGCTATTATTGAGACCCAGGTGAAAGACAGCGATAGCTGGTTCTGTGACATTGGCAATGGGAAGAACAATGGAAGTGGATGAGGTTTCTAGGAGGGAACGTGACCTCAGCCCTGTTTTGGTGCAGCTGATGTATCTTTGTGACAGTCAAGTGGGAGTGTTGAGAGAACAGTTGAGTATGGAAGCTGGAACTCAGAGAAACCTGGATGGGAAGGATACAGTCTTTGCTGTAGAGTTGATTTCCATATCTGTAGTACTGTATTCAATTTTAAAAAGAAATGTTAGAAAAGAAACTGGAGACTAGGATGAGCCTTAAGAAACTGCAGTGTTCCTGCCATCCTGGGGAGGGGGACCTCTCAAGGAGACAAAGACTGAGTATCTGGAGGAGAGGGGCAAAGCCTAGAATGGGTTGTTTAGGCATAAAGGGAAGAGGATATTCCAAGAAGAGGAAAGCCAACAAAGATAAGGTTTGAAAAATGTTCACTGGATTCACTGACTGGGTTGGTGATTATCACCGAACCAAGGCAAGATCTGTGTCAATGAGGAGAAAGAATAGAAGCCAGACATAAAACAAAACCAGTACTGGTTAGTGTACCCCCCCCCCCCAGAGCTGTGTCTCTAGTTGCATATGTAGCAGAGGATGGCCTAGTCGGTCATCAGTGGGAGGAGAGGCCCTTGGTATTGTGAAGATCATATGCCCCAGTACAGGGGAATGCCAAGGCCAGGAAGTGGGAGTGGGTGGGTTGGGGAGCAGGGCAGGAGGAGGGTTATAGGGACCTTTGGGAATAGCATTTGAAATGTAAATGAAAAAATCTAATAAAAAAATGCCTTAAAAAACAGTAAAAACTATGTTCAGGAAGAAAGAAGTAAGATAACTCAAAGAATGATGGGAAGTTCTATGTGCTTCTGTTTAAAAGGTCACAGGGGCAGGTTTGACTGGACAGATTAACTGAGAAGGATCAGTTGAATGAAAGAAAGACACCACTGATGAAAAATGCAGTATTCTGAGAGGAGGAGACAGACAGACCACTCCTCAATCTTCCCTTCCCCCACCATGCAGGACAGAGGGCTGGGAAGCACTGGCTTGGAGGAGTGATGGAGCTAGAGATAGAGTGTGGAGGAGACGTCAAGAAGCAACTGTACAGAAAGCAAGATGTAAAATGGCCAGAAAGTTGAGAAGAATGGAGATTTGAAATACTAGTTGAGTTTTAATGAAGAAAATTGCAAATGGCATCTAGAGACCTGAGATGTTATTAGACATCAGAGAAACGCTGTCTAAAACCACAGTGAGAGCCGCTTCCAGGAAAATGGGAATAGGTGAACTGTTGTCTACTCCTCCTCCTAAGTACAATGGAAAACTCTAGAGCATCTATATATAAGCATAGAAAGAGCAGAAGCCAGAGAAAAGGTAGTGTACTCAGAGACCTTAACACAAAGGAGTGACACAGTAGTGGCTGCCCTGAGAGTTCTCTTTTGCCTCAGGAACCTCAAATTTGGAAAGAACAAAAATTCTATTCAAAATACTCAATACAAACCCAGAAAAAAAAAAAGAATTGAGCTTCAGTAAGAGGGAGGGAGGGAGGGAGGGAGGGAGGGAGGGAGGGAGGAAGGAAGGAAGGAAGGAAGGAAGGAAGGAAGGAAGGAAGGAAGGAAGGAAGGAAGGAAGGAAGGAAGGAAGGAAGGAAGGAAGGTCAGTCTATCATAGTAATAGCCAAAAGAATTTTTAAAAAATCACTTGATCCAGGTGGTGGTGGCACATGTCTCTAAATCCCAGCACAAGAGAGGCAAAGGCAGATGGATTTCTGTGAGTTCCAGATCAGCCTGGTCTACAGAGTGAGGCCTGGTACAGGCCGGGCTACACAGAGAAACCCTGTCTTAAACAAAACAAAACAAAACAAAACAAAACAAAACAAAACAAAACAAAACAAAACAAAACAAAACAAAACAAACAATCAAATCACAAGACCATCTCAACAGATGTGAAAAAATCAGTAGTTATTAAAAAATAATCTAATGTATATGTGTATGATTTGGGTATAAAATGCTCCCCACATGTTTTTCTATATGGTGATGTCATGACAGGAGCAAACCCTTAGGAAGTTTGGCCTTTAGGAGCGGGGTCCCAGCTGCAGGAATTGGGTTACTAGGGTAGGTCCTTGGTATTACACTATCCTCAAGTCCTTCCAGTGGATCTGAGCTTCTGGTATAGTGGCAAACACCTTTAATCCCAGCACTCAGGAGGCAGGGGCAGGTGGATCTCTGTGAGTTGGAGGCCAGCCTGGTCTACATAGTGAGTTCCAGGATAGCCAGAGTTATTATACAGAGAAACTCTGTCTTGAAAACTGGAACAACAGTACAAAGCAAAATAACAAAAAAGATCTGATATCATGCCTTCTTCGCCAGGAGGGACTCAACTCATGGGTCAAAATAGACCTTTCCTTCCTTAAATTGTTCTGTCAAGTACCCTGTCACAGTGATGAAGGTTGCTAATACAATATATTAATGAGCACCTTTAAAAAGCTACAACTAACATTGCATTCAGTGAACATGAATGCTTTCCTCCTAGGATTGGAAGCAAGGTGGGTGTCTATGGTCACCAGGGCTCTTCAGCAAGAAGCTAAATGTCCCAGAAAATTCAAGTAAGGAAAAGACAGGAAATGAAAGGCATGCAGACTGGAAAGGAGGAAACAAGATGCTTCTATTTATATATGGGATTATTCACGTAGAAAACCCCAAGCAATCCAGACAAAGATATCCATAAATAATGAGTTCAGAATCAGTGGGAAACTCCAAGACAAATGTTGAAGAGGGGGTTGTATTTCTGTGTGGAACTGAAATTGAAACATATGTCAGGATGCCTTGTCCAACTTCCATGTGATGGGCTTTGCTCTAACTTCTTATATTTTACTTTGGGGAAAAGGGGACAGTAAACAAGCCTATTTTAAAATTAGGGATTGATGTGGGAGGGCATAATTCATTGTGAGTAAGGCTACCCCAGGGCTGGCAGTCCTGGGAACAAGACAGCAGGCAGCATTCCTCCATGGCTTCTGTATCATTGCCTGCCTCCAAGTTCATACTGTTTTGAGTTGCTATTCAGTGGGTAAGCCAGAAAAACCCTTTCCTCCCCAAGTTACTTTACATCACAGCAGTTGTAACCCTAAATAAGTCACAGGGTTTTGATTAGATATGAAATCTTGGAAAAAAAGAGAAGGGACTAGAATGGTTTCAGGAAGGAAGATAGAACACCATTTACAACTGCTCAGAGAAAGGAAACTATGTACAAGGAATGGAACTAAGTTGTACCCATTATTTCTCTTCTTTCAAAATAATAAGATAGAGCTGGCAAGATGACTCAGGGGGTTAAAAGTACTTGTCATACAAGCCTCCTAACCTGAGGTCAGTCCCCAGGACCCACAGTGGAAGGGGCGAACCAACTCCTGAAGCTGTTCTCTATCTCCCCACACACCCACAAGTGCACACACTACTAGTACGACTGCTACTACCAATAATAATAAGTGAGATTTTGACTGGAGGCATAGGTCAGTGGCTAAGAGTGTGTCTTGTTCTTGAAGAGGTCCTAGGTTCAGTTCCCAGCACTCACATCTCAGCTCAGAACCATCAGTAGCCCTGTTCCAAGGAACCTGATGCCCTCTTCTGACCTCCCAGCACACCAGACATGCTTATGATGATAGCAAATATAAAACGCATACACGCTAGAAAACATTCATACATATAAAATAAAACAAATGGATCTAAGTTTTTAAAGATAATAATTTAATGATAATAATTTAATGATAGTGATACTAAGAAATAAAAAGAGTATTAAGAATTTGATCCCCATTGCCTTTCTCTTTAGAGTTGGAAGAGCAGAACTGCGCTAGGATTTCTGTACTAATTGCTTTACCCTTGCTTGTCTATTTAGAGATGTCCTGTTTACTGTGCCGCCAGTTCATGAATGCACTGAGTCTATTTCTTCAGAGCTTTGAGTTCTCTAGTCAGCACACCACACCCTACATAGGTGCTTTGCTTCACCTTCCCGCTCCACTGCATTTCCCTCCACCACCACTTGTGTCTTTTACTTTCTCTGAACTGGGGTATATGGTGTTCTATTTTTCAATTTCAGTTCCACATGCTATTTGCCAGTGTATAGAAACATGATCAGGTAAACTGTTTTTTGGTCTTGATACGAAATGTCAGCTATTAGAAAGGAAAGATAAAATCAGCTTCATGTGGTTAAGCTGGGTTTTTTTTATTTTATTTTTTATTTTTTTATTTATTTTTTATTTTTTTGCAAAATGTTTTATTGAGAGGATGAAAAGACAAACAAGCCCGGAACTGAGGGCAGACAGGGAAACAAACTCCAGAATGTAGGGAAATATGAGAAATGATACTGAGGAAATGTCGTCCAACTTCAATAGCCATTAACAATATGCTAATTGGACTGGAGAGATGGCTCTGAGTAAGAGAAGTTACTTTTCTGAGGGCCTGTGTTTTGCTCATGCACATGGCAGCTCATCACCCTCTGTAACCAGGTCCAGAGAATCCAACGTGTCTTCCGACTTCAGCAGATGCCAGCACTGAGATGGTTTGAATATGCTTGGTCCAGGAGTGGCAGCACTATTGGGAGGTGTGGCCTTGTAGGAATAGCATGGCCTGGTTGGAGGAAGTGTGTTACCATGGACCTGGGCTTCAAGAGCTTCCTCCAACTGCTTGAGGATGCCATGCTTTTCTTGTTTGTCTTCAGAACAAGATGTAGAACGCTCAGCTCTTGCAGTGCCATGCCTGCCTGGATGCTGCCATGCTTCCCTCCGTCATGATAATGTACTGAACCTCAGAACCAGTAAGCCAGCCCCAGTTAAATACTGTCCTTTATAAGAGTTGCCTTGGTCACAGTGTTTCTTTACAGCAATGGAAACCCTAACTAAGACATGCACATACCTGGTGCATATACATATTATCAACCACATATATACATATAAAATAAACATTAAAAAATAACATGCTAATTAAAGCCTCAAGTGAAGCTGATAATGGTGACCTGAAATTTCAGTATTAGGAGGCTGAGACAAGGGGATCACAAGTTTGAGGCCATCCTGGGCTATACAGAAAAACTTGACTTAAAACCAATCAATCAATCAATTAATCTCTTCACAATGGGATCACCTGATATAGCTTCCAAATAACTAAGTTGAAAAATAGAGACAATACCAGATATTGGTGGGAATATAAACAAATAAACCGTGACTTAGTGTTGCCAGCAAAGATCTAAGTTGATAATCAGCTATGAAAGACAGCTGGGAATTGCTTCAAAATTGGAATGCATAGTACATGATAAACCGGAATTTTGTCACTGACCCACCAATGCAAACTAAACTTGATTATTTAAATTGTGATGTTAGTAACTCGATTTCTTTTTGTGATTTAACTTAATTTGTGTGTGTCTGTGTGTCTGTGTGTGCATGTGTACTGCTGAGGACTAAACCCAAGTGATCCAGCAGTAATCTAAAATTAGGACATTAATCCTAAATGGGATCTTTTCCAGAACTGCCCATCAAGGCTCAGGGATCTATGACAAAGAGAACGCAGAAAGATTGTAAAGGCTAGATGTGAGCCAGGTATGGTGGCGCACACCTTTAATCCCAGCACTTGGAAGGCAGAGGCAGGCAGATTTCTGAGTTTGAGGCCAGCCTGGTCTACAGAGTGAGTTCCAGGACAGCTAGGACTGCACAGAGGAAAGCCTGTCTCAAAACACCAAAACCAAAACCAAAACCAAAAAAACCCAAGCAAACAAACAAACTAACTAACAAAACATATTCTCGGGCTGGTGAGATGGCTCAGTGGTTAAGAGCACCAACTGCTCTTCCGAAGGTCCTGAGTTCAAATCCTAGCAACCACATAGTGGCTCACAACCATCTTAATGAGATCTGACACCCTCTTCTGGTGCATCTGAAGACAGCTACAGTGTACTTAGATATAATAATAAATAAATCTTAAAAAAAACAGATAAATAAAAAGATAAACAAAAGTAAGGGAAAAAAGGAACTATTAAAGAGCATGAGAGAAATACCACAGGCACACATACACACACTCACAAACTCAAAATTGAAACCCATAAAATACAAGCAAAATAACAGTAAGGTTAAAAAAAATAAAGTCCAAACAAAGCAATATGAGACACACACACACATACACACAATACAAAAATACCTACCGGGCGTGGGGGCTGCCTGTAAGTGAGGCTTGAATTCCCAGTAAGATTCCCTTGTGGAAGCTAACATTTCCTTTCTGAGTGGTTGTTAATTGGTGATAGCTTTTTAGCTGGGCGTGGGATCCTGTGCCTATTTCCCCTCTCAGTGCTGAGAGCCCATCTGGTTTGTATCTGTGATGGCCCTGTGCATGCTGCCACGGTCTCTATGAATTCCTGTGTAAATCTTTCCTGCTTTGTCTAGAGGACACTGTTTCCTTGGTATCGCCCCATCCCCTCTGGCTCTTATAAGCTTTCCACTTCCTCTTCTGCATAGTTCACTGAGCCCTAAAGGGAGAGATTTGATGAAGACATCCCATTTAGGACTGAGTGGTCCATGGTCTTTCACTATTGAATACCATTCAGTTGTAGATCTTGGCATTAGTTCCCATCTACTAGAGCTTCTTTGAGTAAGACATTCATCCTCAGGTATAGCAGAGTGCCACTGGGATCATTTTACTGCGTCTTCTTTAGCAGAAAAATATTATTTAGTTTTCCCCCAGGTTCATAGCCTATCTAGTGTCAGATTCTTGGTCACCTAGGCAGTGTCATGGACAGGTTCCATATGGAGAGGGCTGTAATCCTAATCAGAGAATAGTTTGTTACTTCCACAACATGTGTGCCACTATTGCACTAGTGAATCATGCAGGGAAGTTACCATTGGACAGACAAGGGTTGCTCTTTACCTTTCTCTATGGTTGCATGCAGGGCATCTTCCAGTATCATGAACACTTTCAGTAGGAGTGAAGGCTCTAGGCACCAGTTTAACTTCTCTGTGTTCAATGATCTATACAGGTGGGTGTTGTCTTCAACAATAAGGCTTTACCATCAATTTCTAGAGAGAAACCAATAATCTTGTCAATAGCCTGAGTTGCTTGAGAATTTCCATAGAATTCCTTTGGCTAAAAACTCAGATGTAACCCACTCCTGGCACTGGATGTATCAATTGGTGGTGAGAGATTTTTGTTGTTGTTGCTGCTGCTGCTGCTGCTGTTGTTTTCTTTGTGTGTGTGTGACTGACAAAGAAGATGAAATTGGGTGAACAGAGGTAGGGAAACTGTTGAAGAAGTTGGAAGAGAGGAAATTATAAAATAAAAATATGTTGCATGAACAAAATCATTAAAAGGCAATTAGTTTTTAAATTAGATATTTTCTTCATTCACATTTCAAATGTTATCCCCTTTTCTGGTTTCCCCTCCAGAAATTCCCTATTCCCTCCCCTCTCCCTACTCACCAACCCACCCACTCCCACTTTCTGGCTCTGGCATTCTTCTACACTGGGGCATTGAGCCTTCCCAGGATCAAGGGCCTCTCCTCCCATTGATAACTGACAAGTTCCTTTGCTACATATGCAGCTAGAACCATGATTCCTATCATGTTTACTCGTTAGTTAGTGGTTTAGTCCCTGGGAGCTCTGGGTGTACTGGTTGGTTCATTTTGTTGTTCTTCCTATGGGACTGCAAACCACTTCAGCTCCTTGGGTCCTTTCTCTAGATCCTCTATTGGGGACCCTGTGCTCAGTCCAATGTTTGGCTGAGAGCACCCACCCCTGTATTTGTCAGGCACTGGTAGAGCTATATCAAGCTTCTGTCAACAAGCACTTTTTGGTATCCACAATAGTGTCTAGTTTTGGTGACTGTGTATGAGATGAATTCTCAGGTGGGGCAGACTCTGAATGAACTTTCCTTCAGTCTCTACTCTATACTTTGTCTCTGTAACTCCTTCCATAGATATTTTGTTCCCTCCTCCAAGAAGGACTGAAGTATCCACACTTTGGTCTTCCTTCTTCTTGAGCTTCTTGTGGTCTGTGAATTGTATCTTGGGTATTTTGAGCTTTTGGAATAATATCCACTTATCAGTGAGTGCATACCATGTGTGTTCTTTTGCAATTGGGTTACCTCACTCAGGATATTTTCTAGTCCCATTCATTTACCTAAGAATTTCATGAAGTGATTGTCTTTAATGGCTGAGTAGTATCCCATCGTGGAAATGTACCATAATTTCTGTATCCATTCCTCTGTTGAAGGACATCTTGGTTCTTTCCAGCTTCTGATTATTATAAGTAAGACGGCTATGAACATAGCATTTGTCCTTATTATATGTTGGAGCACCTTTTGTATTTATGCCCAGGAGTGGTATAGCTGGGTCCTCAGGAAATGCTATGTCCAGTTGTCTGAGGAACCACCAGACTGATTTCCAGAGTGGTTGTACCAGCAGCTGTTTTCTTATGTTCCCATAGTGAGTTGAATCTTTATGTGTGGTGGGCAGAGTCAAACCCCTTTAGGAATAATCAGCACTGACAAGAAGGACAGCGCCTTCTGCCCAAGCTGGGTCCCACTCTGGCCATGGTGCTGAAGGAGACTTAGCAACTTTACTTCCTCTTCCCCCTCCACTCCCCCTCCTCCTCCTTCTCCTTCTTCTTTTTTTCCTACCTCTTTGAGTCACAGGGTGGCTCGTGGGTTTGAGAGAAAGCCTAGACACACTTAATGGTCCATCTCCATGGTTTACTTTTGTAGTTTTCCATCAGAATCATCTATCTATCTCTGACTCCACACTCAACTTCAACAACCAGCTCCCTCTTCAAGAAAGAATTAAAGGAATGCTGGTCGCATCTACTTCCCTGTCTCACTAAGCTAAGTAATAGTGTATAATATACTTGAACTCTGACCTGATGCAGAATAGCTCACTTTGGGCATTGTTATTTTACTTTTGGTTTTTTCAAAACTCTAATGAGCAGATAATGCCACCTTCATGTTGTATATGAATAATCTAACATTTGTAATGAACATATAGCACATACTGAGGCCACTAATTCAGAAAACATCAGGAAGAAGTTAGACGCAAGGTCATATTGCTAAAACAAAACAAAACAAAACCCTGTTGTCAAAAATTTGCTATTTCTTATATATATATGTATATGTTTGTGTGTGTGTGTGTGTGTGTATATGAATGTGTGTATGCGTTCGTGTAAGGGTTACAGGACAACATCTAGTTGTCATTCATCTGGTGATGTCTACGTTTTAATTTTTTGAAATAGGCTATCTTACTGGCCTGGCGTTTACCAAATATTAGACTGACTGGACGGAGAGCCTCAGAACTGTTTGTCTCTGACTTCACAGTGGTGGGATCAAAAGTGCATTCCACCACACATAGCTTTAAACAAACAAACAAACAAAACCACAAGGATTTTGGAGATCGAATTCATGTCTTTCTACTTACAAGGCAAGCATTTTGCTTAGCAAACTATAACCTCAGCTTCACTGGGCTATTTATTAAGATGTTTCTAAGCCACATGGGCAGAAGTACATAGGATGACTATATGATCAATCTATTTCGTCTGATCACAAACAGAGTACTCAGGAGGTGACTCTTGTTGGTTTGAAAGAACTGATTGTCCACCTCCCTTCTCAACTCTGTGCTCAGTGACATCATACTTGTAGCCTGAGATTTGTATGGAGGGATTATTTACACTGTACAACTAGGTAATTATTACAAATCAGGGCTAAGTATTTCTAGAGATTTGACTGACTGAAATATCATTGGCTAAGACTATTAGAGTAAGATATGGGAATGTCATTAATGTCACTAAGTGACCTTTATCACTTAGGTCTGTGATATTTACAGCATGGTCTTCTAACTACATATGGGCTATATAAACAACAAAAGCAGCACAAATTGACATTATTGTTGTATTAATTATGAACTGCCTCATAGCAAATTACCTTGAAATATAGTAGCCTAAAATAATAAATACATACTATATCTTACAGATTATTGGGCCATGATTTGGGGTTAAACTTAACTAATACTTCTGAATGAAATATTTTATAAGGGTGGGCATATGACCATATGTCTGTAGTTCCAACACATGGGAGGCAGAGAGGAAGAGAGAGAGAATTATAAGTTAAAGTTCAACCTGGTACAGTGTATAGTAAGGATCTGATTTTTAAAAACAAATACAAACAAAGAAAAATGTGTCTAATGAAATTATAGGAAAGACAGTGGCTGGGATTCCAGTTAACTGAGGAGTTAGCTCATGAACAGGGACTACGAATTTGTGTTATTTGGGAACACGCCAGGTCTTGGCCATTTGGACTTTAACAAAGTGCTGTCACGGTGATCTTTCTTTATGGTCAGTGATCCAAGGGAGCAAGGTAAAGGCTGCAGTGTCTCCCATGACTTAGCTTCGATTTTTTTTTTTTTTTACAATCACCTGTCCAATGTAGGAGAAGATGACATGTGATCATGGACCCCAGGGATGAGAATCCCTGGGGAGATGTTGAAGGCTGGCACCACGAGTGCATCAAGATATTGTGATTTGTTCATCCAGTGGGTGTGTTAACAAACCCTATAGCACCTGCTTGCTATCTATAGCAAACAGCTTTCTTTTTCTAAGCAATAAAGGAGGTTGGCTGTTTGCAAGAAAAACAAATGATAGTGTCTGCTACAACATTATACACTCCCAGACATGAAGCTGTTCTTGTTCTCAGCAGACAATTGGCCTCTACATGTTTTCTCCCATCTTATTAGCCAGAATAAATCACCCTTGTGTCTTCTATGCCTGGTTGGCACAAGGCAAGTTTGTGTCTCTAATTGAATAGACAGCCTTGTCATGGGGGTGGGGCTGGAGCCCAGAATGCATCTCTGGGCAGTGAGTAGGAGGAAAACAGAAACTGACACAGAGAATAGGATTAGTTTCCTTGGCTCTGAGGGGGTAATGACAGAAGATGCCTGTAGCGCATTTGGTCTGATCCCAGGTGCATTACTGCAAAGCTTCTGGACCTGGGCCTAGGCTGAAGGAGAATGTGTGTAAATGATTCAAACTCTTCCTTTTGGAACTGTTTGAAACATTTCCAGTGAAGAAAGAGAAGAGAGGAAAAATTTTTTATATAACAAATCATTCTTTTATGATTCTCAATATCTTTGTCTTCAAAATAAAAGCAGCATAAGTGAGTTCCAAGGAAGAGATTGTGTTGATATCCCAGACTGCTTACCATTCAAAACTTTAGCATGAAAGTTCAAAGAACACAGCTGATAAATCTTTGTCTCATAAAAGGGGTTAGATCAACGAGATTCTACACACTCCCCTTTACTCCCTCCAGCCCAACATTAAATATTTAAAAACAATGAAATCACAATGGGCACATATACTCCCCTCCTAGCTGAGGTAGTTATTTGTTCGTCAAAATACCCTAAATGCAGATTTTCTTATTAATACGATCAATTGCTCTGCCTACTTGTTTATATGTTCTAGGTAGAAAAGCACACCAATACAAAGCATGCCAGACACAACATCTATTTGTGATGAGATTCCCTAATCAGCCATGTTAAAGAACTGTTTATATAGAGATGTTTGGCTGTCTATGAGGTACATAGCAGAACACTTTCTTGTTACCATGGGGACAGAAGTGATGGATAGAGGACGGATGGTAGTATTGTGGGGAGAATCACACGAGGGTCTTTGAAAAAGGTGCATCTCTGCCCACCTGAAGCAAGGTCCCCCTTTTTCCTCTTAGGAACTCTTAGGTGTATTCTTGTAAGATGCCTGCAATAACCAGGGTTCACCGAGAGAAGCAGAATATTAGAATCTTGACTTTGCATAGGCTCGCACAGTGTTTATAACCAACCTTGCAAGCTGACCAAACAGTCTCAATGAGGCTGGCACATTTGTCCTTGGGGCTGAAAGTTAAAGTCATTTTAAGGCAATTGGGAAAGAGAAAGGAACAGGATGGGGAAAGAGAACATAGGGGGAGGGGAGAAAAGAGGAGGGTAGAGAAGAGGGATGAAAATGTGAACAAATGTGACGAGCTAAGTCCAGAGGTGAGCTGGACGGTATCCAGTTCTGGTGTAACCCTGCCTCCCAGTGTGCACATATTGTGCTCCATAGGAAAAGCTGGAATCTTCTTTGTGGCGCTAAGTACACTCCTTCCCCATGTGTAGAAGCTGGAGTACAATTAAGGTGAGGAAGGAGTTGCTGCAGGATGGTTGATGTTCTATTCCAGAAAAAGGGACTAGCAGATAAATGCAGAGTGTGGAAACTTTCTGGTGCTAACATTACGTTTCTTCCTTACAAATGCCTCACAAATAGTCTATTGTGGCCAACCCTACTGGAAACAAACAAGGAAAGGATTCTGAGAAACATTTTCTTTTTACCAAGTCAACAAGTGATAAAGCTACCACAGTGTGCCACAGACTACGGTGCTAGGTTCCTTGTCCACAGCCTTGTTCTCCATCTTCCTATTGCCTGCCCATGAATTTGGTTATTTCAGCATATAATATGTGAGACTTTCTTATTCTTGATCTATTACCAAGGACCTTTTGGTCCACAGACCTTGACATGATTTCCCTCAAGGTCCACCTGCATGGTCTAGTTAAAATGCCCTGTCTGAAACACTCTTCAAACCAGCTTGCATTTTCCTGAATTCCATGGTGTTCTTTGACCTCACCATAAATAATGGGCTGTAGGTTTCGTGGTTTTCAACAACCATATAAAACCTTATTTTTAAAAATATATTATTTATGTGTTTGTATGCATAAGTCTCTGTGTGGATGCATGCACACAAGTCAAAGGGGGGCTTTGAATTCCTGGGAGCTGGAGTTAAAGGAGTCTGTTAGCTGCCCCATATGGATGGTAGGAGTCAAACTCTTGTCTTCATGACTTAGCCGAAAATGCTCTTAATCATAAACCATCTCTCTAGTTATTCTTTTCCTTTTCTCTTTCTAGGTTTATTTATTTTATACTATGACTATGGGTGTTTCACTTGCAAATACATATGTACATCACATGTATGCCTGGTGCCTGCAGAATCCAGACGAAGGATGCAGATTCCTCAGAACTGGAGTTTCAGATGGTTGTGAATTACCATATTGGTGCAGGGAATCAAATCCCAGTCCTTTGTTATATGGATATAAGCCATCTCCATTAAGCACTTTACCGGTTTATAGAGATATACAGATAAAATTATAGATTTACACAATCCTTAAAACTACTACAGAGATCTTCTGTGCATTTGGACCAATTTTTTTTCATTAGTAAAGTTTTGTTTTATCACAGTATCTCGACACTGATAGATTTCCCCGAGCTTATCAGATTTCCTCTGTACTTGACCTGATTGGTACTTTAAGTTGTATATCATCACTGTGCAGATTCATACATTCTCCAGCATCACGAGGATGCCCTCCATCTGTTTACAGATGCATCCTTCTTGATCTGATTGGGTCTCCATCCCTAACTCTGAACAATTGCCACCCAACCTGCATATCTAAAATATTATCATTTGAGAATCACTGTATAAATGGAAGCATAAGGTATGTAACTTTCTATGGCACAGTTTTTCCACTCAGGAAAATTCTATATTGTTTGTATGGTGTGAGCCGGGCTGTGTAGATGTGTATGAACATGTGTGTGCACACATGCACATGTATGTGAAGCCAGAGTGTGGTTGTTCTCTTCAGTCATTCTTCATTTTTTTTTTTAAACAAGGGACCCACTAAACTGATATCTCATCGACCAACCTGTCTGACCATTGTATTCCAGGGATCTGTCTGGCTCTGCCCCTCAGTGCTGGGGTTGCAGATATGGGCTCAGACTGCTGGGAATCTGAGCTCAAGTCCTTATGCTTGGCTGGTAAACACTTTATGGACTGAGATTTCTCCCTAGCCCCCATTTCTCTATTATTGGAGAGTCTACCATACATGTATATGACACCATTTGTTTACTTATTCTACCTGTGAAAGACTGCTGGGGTTATTATAGTCTGGAGCTATTGCAAGAACAGAGTCAGCTATAGGTGTGTGTGTGTGTGTGTGTGTGTGTGTGTGTGTGTGTGTGTCTATACAGAAGCCTTCCAAAAGTATCTGTGGGATAAATAACAAGGAGTGTGGTTACTAAGTAGGATGTTGGTTTCCCATTACATTTTTAGTGAAGTTTTCTGGTTTTATTTAGGCATAATTAAAACGTGCACACGAGCCATCTATTCATTTCCTTTAGTGTGAAGCCTGGCAGCCAACTGTGCTGCTCCTTCAGGGGAGGGGAGATGTGGTTCTTAAAGGGAGCGTTGTGAGTGAGCTCAGCTCAGTAAGATCTACTGCACACCAGCAGCACTTAAAGCAACTTGGCATTGAGAATGGGATGTTCGGAAAGCCACCAGGCAGCAAGTGCTTTCCTAACCTTTTCGTTCCCATAACCAATACCGGCATCATTTTCGCTGACTCTTCTCCAAACCCTGTTCTCCATGTCTCTTGATTTTGGCTAGTTACACTTAACTTTAAAACAAAACAAAACAAAACTTGGTATTGATTCTTTGTTAATCTCACATTACACACCCCAATCTCACTCATCTCCCCATTCTGCTATATTCACCCTCTGCCCTTTCAAACATCATCCCAAGAAAACAAAAACTAAAAATAAAAAATAAACCATCTTACTGTGGAAGCTGTGGTATGTCACACAGTATACCCTTTTGCCCAAACAGCTTTGCTTGAAATTATTCATTGCCATGAGTCTGGTTCAAGGCCTCTGGCTTCTGCTACACTATCAGTACTGGATCCTTCCCAGGACTCCTCTCAGATATCCTATCCTGCAGCTTTAGTTCTGCAGGACCAGACCCTTCATGTTTATACATGGAATGGATGTTGCAGTGGGCCAACTCATAGGCCAGGATCTGAGCCTGGGTAGTAGCTGGGTTGATCAACTCACCAGCTCTCTTGCACTGCCCCAGTGAAAGGGCAGGGACAGCCCCCCTCCCCCCCAGTCACACCACCAGGGCCATTGCTCTCATGCTGCCCAGGCCAGGGACAGAGCCAACTCTCCTACACTTCACAGGTGGTGAGGGGTGGGACTATCTCTCCTGTACCCCTGCAGGACCAGCTCTACTATGCTGCCCAATCAAGGTGGGATGTGGGGTGCTATCTGGAGTGCTGTAGCCAGAGCTCTTCAGTCTCATGCCCTCAGAACCAGCCTCCCAAGCTACCCAGGCAAGGGTCAGGGCCAGCTCTGCTCAGCCCTCAACATGGTCCCAGGTGGCAGACCAGGAACATCTGCATGGCCTTTGGTGGTAGCATGAGCCATGGATATAGACACAGACCATACTGTAAGGCCACAGATCCAGACATAGTCCTCTGTGGCAGCATGGGCCAGGATATCACCATGGCCTGAGGAGGCAGCGCATGCTCCTCACATCAGGCTTTCTCTGAACCCTCACATAGCTCCAGTTCCACTTCTCTTCATTTTGCCCATACTGTTTCTTGGTTCTCTTCTCTTTCTCTCCCATTTTTCCACCACATACTTGTTTATTTTAGTGGTGCCTGGGCCTCTGGGTGTCTTCCATGCCTTCCATGCCACATGGCAGCAGGTATGGGTCCTCTGGGTGTCCTCTTGTGACTGGTGCTTGGTGCCTGGATGAATTTCTTGGTGCTCTTTTTGACAGTCTTGGCTGTCCCCAGAGATCTCAGGGCAGGCTTAATGTTGAGCTACAGACAACAACCATCTCATTTCCACTTTAAAAAAAAAATCATTGCCTTTTAAAATGATGGAACTAGAAAACATTATCCTGAGTGAGGTAACCCAATCACAAAAGAACACACATGGTATGCACTCACTGATAAGCGGATATTAACCCCCCAAACTCAGAATACCGAAGATACTAAACCACTAACCAAGAGTAAACACGGTAGGACTCATGGTTCCAGCTGCATATGTAGCAGAGGATGGCCTTGTTGATCATCAATGGAAGAAGAGGCAAGGCCCCTGGTCCTGTGAAGGCTTGGTCCTTGGCCCCAGTGTAGGGGAATGCCAGGGCGGGGAGGCAGGGATGGGTGGGAGGGTGGGGAGCACCCTCACAGAAGCAGGGGGAGGGGCGATGCAATAGGGGGTCTCTGGGGGGGGGAACCTGGAAAGGGGATAGCATTTGAAATGTAAATAAAGAAAATATCCAACTTAAAAAGAAAAGAAGAGGAGAGGAGAGGAGAGGAGAGGAGAGGAGAGGAGAGGAGAGGAGAGGAGAGGAGAGGAGAGGAGAGGAGAGGAGAGGAGAGGAGAGGAGAGGAGAGGAGAGGAGGAGAGGAAAGGAAAGGAAAGGAAAGGAAAGGAAAGGAAAGGAAAGGAAAGGAAAGGAAAGGAAAGGAAAGGAAAGGAAAGGAAAGGAAAGGAAAGGAAAGGAAAGGAGAAAAGAAAAGAAAAGAAAAAAAAGAAAAGAAAAGAAAAGAAAAGAAAAGAAAAGAAAAGAAAAGAAAAGAAAAGAAAAGAAAAGAAAAGTCCAGCTGAAACAAGAACCCTAGAAACAAGAAATCTCTGGGAAAAAAGGGTTACATAAAACCAGAATTGTTCTATGTTTCTGGCTTTAAGAGGCTGCCACAACAGCCATGTTCCTTCTTAGCAATGAAGAAGACAGGAATGAACATTAGGAGCATTTATACCCTATCCTCATCCCGAGGCAGGCAAGCACAGGGGACAGGCTAGCAAGCTGAGACTCTACTTGATTGGGTTATGCAAGCCACCCTCTTCTAATAACACAGCTGGACACCCAGCTACCTTACCCAAGAGTACAACGCATAAACATCCCTCTTCAAACAGTGCTCCTAGCAAACACAGACCCCCACAAGCATCAGAATACAAGCAAATCCCTCTCTGAACAGTAGTATAACTTCCCCTGCTCCTACCAACAACAATTTAGACAGATTCTATATAAATATATTCCCCCTTTTTTTTTAAAAAAAAAAAAGAAAGGCTGACTAAACTTGAACTAGTTTGGGGTGCAGGCACAACAAAGCAAAACTGTCTTCAAGTAAATGTTAAGAGAAACGAGAGACAGCCTTTTTTATCATCTTATGTGAATACATAAATCAGATGCATTATAGAAAGGAATGTGAGCAGCAGGAAAAACAATCCACGACTTAATCTGTAAATCTAACTACAGAAACACTAACTGTTAGGCCCCTTAGAAACTAGCCCATTCTTTCTTTAGAACTCACAAAAGAGAAGCCCAGGCTACAGCCTGGAGCCCCAAGTATTCTCACGCATGAAGCCCAATGTCAGACTTGTATAGTCTGTATTACTGCTTGCTGTGGATTGTGTTATTTTGCTATTTTGCTGATCTGTGTAAGCCTCTTCCCCCCCCCCCCAATTATCTAGATAAGAGGCCAAGAATTTGAAAACACGCACACTAACCTCTGATCACTGAAGTGGGAGTCTCCCAATTACTTTTAGTAGGGAAAAGAATCTTATCGCAAATCTCTTGTCCAGACACACCCAGATCATTCGAGTTTGAACAGCACTGTTTCCAAAAAGCCAACAACCCAGTAGATATTCAACTTACATAAAAACTAACTGGATTTGGGGCAGGCAGTAGAGGTTGCTGATCTTAGAAGAAGTTGAACCTGGAGGTCACTGCTTCCTGTGTACTCCTCTCTTCAGCTTTCCTGGTGCTGAAGTGTCTGTTTATACTAAGTCCTTCCCAGAACAAGAAAGTAAGACAGTCCCTCCTGGAATGCCAATACCCTGAGGCCAAAGAACACCAACATTTGGATGCAATTCGGAGATTGCCTGATTCAGGAAGGTCCCTAATGAACAGAAGGGGCCACTCACTATGAGATTGTCATACCTCAGATGTGGTCAGGTCAATGAGAAGCATACTCTGTGATAAATACTTATGCAAAGATAATAGTGTGGTAGCTAAGTGTCAGCACAGACTGTCTGCACCCAAATGAAATTTCCTCTTTCTGGGTAATTGGAGACATTTACTTGACTCCGTAGGTCCCAGTGTTCCCGTCTTTAAATGTGAATGACAGGGTTGGATGTATGCAATTATGTATGTCATGTGCTTAGCCTGGGAGAATATTCAATAAACGTGGCTTCATTTGTTACTACCACTATTATTACTGTGCACTGATGCAGGTCATGGAAGGAAAAAGCTCAGCTTTTCAACAGCAAAAAAGGAGACGAGGCTGGGGAGCTCCTGCCATCGTAGAGCAGCACCTGCTGACCATGCCCGTGGCTGTGAACTTGAGTTTCCACACCTCCTCCTCAGTAAAAGAGATACTTCTTCCTGTGTCTTCACCTTCTCTGAGTGAGAAAAGGAGAGACAGTGGATTTGGCTTCACCTCAGGCCCTCCCTGCTGAGTCTCAGGGATGGCCCCCTACAACCGAAGCTCCACCTATGCCCTGTACTCTTCCTAACCAGCACAGGAGAGAGACATCGTAGCCTCAGATTCCCAGGTACATCACAGCTAGGCTGCTTGTCAGATGCCTACCAATTCCTGGAGTGCCTCTTCTCGTTCCAGTCACCCCTGTCCCTTGCCTTGATTCTTAACTCACTCTTCTGCTGCTCTTTTCTGAGGATAGAGGCTCCCCACCTGGACCTTGTGGCATTTTGCCCAAGAGTGAGAGAAAAGGACTCCCATGTTCTTTTGTGATAACAGCTGAGCTCAGTCCTTTGAGTATGCTGACCTCCAGGGAGAGGAAGGCACAATCTGCCTGGTGTGCCAGTTGTCACTGTGACTCTCTCACCCAGGGGAGCACTTGTTACTTCCTGGGGAGAGCCAGCTGCTTACTCAAAAGAAGATCTGGTCCCCCAGTGACAGTCTGGCTTTGCCAATCTATTTGGTAGTGCAAGGTTCCCTGTGGATCTTGCAGATGAACTTGCCAAGGACATTCTACTTCCAAAGAACCTTGCAATAAGGAAACTTCCTCATCCACTCCTAGGCCTCACCCCAGTCTGCTACCAGCTCTTCTGCCTCTACTCCATTTGCATTTGCATGTTAGTGATGCCTGCTTTCCTGCAGTATCTCAATTCTTAGTGGAATACAAAGGCAGGCCCATTCTCCCATAATCAAGGCAAACCCATATGCTGTTTTCTAGTTAAATGTTTCTGATTACTGTAGGAACACTGGAAACAGTAATCTTGCACTTATTAAATATTTATAGTTATTGCCTTATAAGAGCGAGACTGAAGCTTAATCCGGAGGAAGAAGGTGGTTACTTGGTCACTGTTAATATCAGTCAGAATTCGCTAGAGAAACAATTCTGTGTGTGTGTGTGTGCGTGTGTGTGCATGATGTACATGTGTAGTACAGTTGTGTGGTGTGTATGTGTCTATGTGAAATGTGTGTATATGCATGTGTGGTGTGCATGTGTATGTGTGCAATGTGTGTACTATGTATGTGTGTGATGTGTATGTTTATGTCTCTGTGTGTATATGCATATAGAGTGTGAGAATGTATGTATGTATTTGTATGTATGTGTATAGTGTGTGTGGTATGTATGTATGCACTATGTATTTGTATGTACTGTGTGTAGTATTTATGTGGTACATATGTGTGTGGTATGTGTGCATCTGTGTGTGTGTGTGTGTGTGTGTGTGTGGTGTAGTAGTTAAGAGAGGAGGAGTGTTAACAAGGATGACAT
Organism: Mus caroli; assembly: GCF_978045245.1. Lineage (NCBI taxonomy): Eukaryota > Metazoa > Chordata > Mammalia > Rodentia > Muridae > Mus > Mus caroli. The sequence goes on along the minus strand of NW_028227267.1, from coordinate 29,994,123 downwards.
ATGTACCGCAGGCCAATTTGTAGAAAATTTGAAAGATCAGACAAGATTCTGAAAACCTCTAGCCCACGCTATTTGTCTATGTGTGTGGCATGCATACTTGTATCTTAAATGTATTTGGAGACTCGAGACTGGCTGATGTCAACGATCTTTCTCAATTGCTTTCCTCTTTAATTTTTGAAACAGGGGCTCTCAGCCTATTCCAGAATTCACCAAATGTCTCCCAGGACTCAGTCATAGAACAGGACACTCACCTTCAACTTTGCAGTTACAAATCGGCTTCCATGCCCACCTGGCACTTCCATGTGCCAGGGATCCTAATGCCTGCACTCACCTTCAGCTTTGCAGTTATAAATCGGCTTCCATGCCCACCTGGCATTTCCATGTGCCGGGGATCCTAATGCCTGCATGGCAAGCTGCTTTCTAGCCCTAAGACTGAATTTCTTTTAACATTTTGAAACAGAATGCATTCTGCTCTGAAAACCTTCAGTGGTAGCTCTGAAGGCCTTCAGACGATTGATCTGGCCCATCCACCTTCTGGAGGATTCAGCTTCAAGGAAACTTCTAGACTAGTATTTGACCATACAACTGGCTAACACATCTTGGCTATCTATGCTGGAACATAAAATTAACTCTCTTAAGGTCTGAGTAAAGTATTTACATTTTAAAAAGAAAGATGCCTGTGTGCCCTTCCTTGATCAAGTTCCTTTCAGTCCCCTCTCTGGCACTTATTTTATAAGATAGAGGTAAATCAAGAAGAGCACACTTCATATGAAGAAACTGTATCCAAACATTCACTGCCTGGCTGGGTCTCTGACAACAAATACTCAGGCACTTCCTATCAGTCAGGAAACCTGAAAAGTAGAGTCTCAGTTCCAGAGAAGTTGGATTGTGGCAAATATTCTTGGGAACACCACTACACGTGTTAATTCTGAAGGAAAAGGCAGCTCTTCCACAAGAAACTCAAGGATGACTAGAACAGAGATTTCTACTTCCCAACATAGATCTGGACCCTGGGAACAATCTTTGGTATTGACATGGGACATAACCCAGAGATATGGCTAACTGTCCCTCTCTCCCAGCTGGGACAGTTTTAAGTGAGTTTCTTGTGCTCAGACAGCTCTCCAATAACCTTAGCCCACATAGTGAGAATTAAGTGGGGTGCTGGTTGTGGTGAATCTTGGCAGAGCCAGAGGCTGGCTATGGCTTATGTTTCCTGTACAAGCCCCCTTGCCAAAGAATACAGCTGATCCAAAAAGCAGCAGAGGAGTGGATATGTTTTCCTGCTTTCTTTGAAAAACTTTCCTGTGCAGTTCTAAAGCAATGTTTGTTGTCAGAATGCGTGTTCTTCCTGTTTTTTTTTTTCTTAAAACAACCTTTTTTTTTTTTTTTTTCAAGATTCAAACATTAAATACTGCACTGAGAGACAAAGCTGAGAGATGCCTGGTCTGGCCTTCTCCCAGATGACCAAGTTCCTGATTGGCTCAGACTCAGCTCTCAGGAATTCCTGCCCACTCATCCATTCACCAAATATGTTTAAGAACATATTCCCAGGGTCTGTTATGTACCAAATGTGAGGGTAGGAGCCGAGGACATAGCTGTGGCAATTCTTTTGCAAGAATAGGTACTCTGTCCTCCCATCCCAATGGCCAGATGTGTTCAGAGGACTCTGAATCCTCTTCAAGATAGCCCTTTTTGTCCCACATGTTTAAGTATTTTAAATAAGAAATATCTTGTAGGAGACAAGGTTTCAGAAAAAGAAGAAAGTGAAAGGAAGTATAAAAATTAATGAAACTATCATTTTTACAACCATGCCCAGAAATATAATTGATAACATACTGATATATTATTTTCCACTCTCTATTTTTCTCTAATAGATGTAAACTTGGAGACACACTACATCCTTGCAATTGTAAGACTTGGTCCTATGACCCTATCCTTCAAAAGAACATGTGGGAACAAAGGCTCTTGGCTGAGAATAAAATGAAGCCTTTTATAAAGGGGGCTTTGTAGCTACTCCAGGGTAACCAGGGGAGCTTCCTCAGAAGCATGAAGTGCCCACTTTTTAAAGAGCCACAGGAAACAAACCAAACATGACACAGTCCAGCAATACAGACACAGACTCCAGGAAAAAGGGAAGTGCACACTAATTATGTGGCCACGAAGGAAAGAGCAACTTGCATCCTGAGACTTGGGGCTCTGTCCCTGACTTTTAGTGTCAATGCCTATCCTTGGACATTGTAGGTGTTAAATATAACCACAGAAACAGAACAGAGGATCATACAGGTGGGGATGTTGCAAAGAAAATCTTATGCAGGGGATGGTAGACAGCCCGGTCAGTAAAATGACTGCTCTGGATCCTGGGGGAGTTGATTTTGAACTCTACAATCATGTAGAAATGCCAACTGTGATGAGAATGCACTTGAAATCCCAGTATTGTGAGTGGAAACATGAAGATCTTTGGAGCTTGCTGGCTAGCAAGTGAGAGACTGTGTCAAAAACCCAAAGTGGATGTGGATGGCAACTGAAGAGCAACACTTAAGGCTATACTTTCACCTCCATGTGCATGCACACACATGCATGGGCATGGACACACACAGTTTGACCTAGTGCTAATATCCATTTAAATATCAAAGCCCTTTCAGGCCCATGTTGCACTGAGGTCTTTGTCACTGTTTGGGGAGATGGTGTGCTACAAGACAAGCACTCTTTCTTTGATTTAGCCAATACCCCTGAATGGCATCGGGGTTATCACACCCTGATCAGAATAGTATGATAGATGCCCCTGGGAAGGACTTTGCCTTTTAAGAGAAAAAGTGGTTAACTCCCAATTGTATACCATACCACAAAGACTTTGTTTTTGTGGACTTTGTTTAATAGAAGGAAAGAAACAAAACAGAGCCCTTGGACTCATTCCATAAGAGAAAGACACAGAGCCATGGAAGCAAAGGTTGGGAGTCACAGCATATTCTTAGCTCTACAAAGAACATTGTTGATGTAGACATAATACGATAGCCTCTATTGATTGATTTAAACAAAAAACAGTAATGGAGCTATAATGGGAAAAGGGGAAAAGGGTGATGTAAGAACTAGCTCATCAGCCATAGGAAGTTAATCCATTGTTCTGCAACTAGAACACAATCCCCAGGAGGGAGTAATTTATGAAGGAAAATAATTTATTTTGGCTCCTGGTCCTGGAGGCTGGAAAGTCTCAAATCAGGCAACTGTACCTGAAGAGAAAAATAGGATTCAGCTCATAGAGGAAGGAAGAAGGGCAAGCAGGCACGTGCGAGGAGACAAATCATAAGAGGTGTCCTCACTGTGCCAAGTCATTCTTGAACTTGCCACTGTCTGCTGACCTCTGCCCTGTGACTTGATAACTTTTTGAAGGCTGCACCATTCCTCAAAGCCATTGCATTGGTGGTTCAGTTTCAGTGTCAGTTCTGGGAGAAACAAACCATGTCTATACCACAGTGACTGTACAGTGGTAATATCTAAAGTTCATTAATTACAAGTGATGGCCTGGAAGAGGTGTACTCAGCAGTGTACATGGCCCCCTTTATCATTATCCCTGTGTGTACTCGTAGGTATTTTAGTGATGTTTATATAAAGTCATCGCTAAAATGTTATAATCAATGAAGAATTACCACCCAACCATTTGCAAAATGGAAGTGGCCTTGCTGTAGGGCTTTTGTAGGCAGATCATGTCCTGGGATTGCAGGAGGCTGAAGGATAAGGGTTCCTGAGCTGCCCACTCTTCTTTACATGGAGGGTGAGAAGCAGCTGTGACTTGGCATAACCAATGGTCTACCAAGTGCATTTGTTCACAAACGTGGAGGACTGAGTTCAAATCTCCAGAACCTATGTAAAAATCAGATATGGCTCTAATCACATACATACAACCTGGTATTGTTGGAGGTGGGGTGGAGGAAACATGTTTTGTTGGCCACCAATCCAACTCCAGGCTAAGTGAGAGAATCTGTCTGAAGAGTATACAGCAGAGAGATAGAACAGGGCACCTGATATCATTCTGGGGTCTGTGTGTAAGCATGGCTGTATATACTCTCACACATATATGCCACACACACTTATACATACTGTAACCTCCCCTCCTCAGTCTGAAACCTGTTTGCTCAGGTTTCAGTGTTAGAGAGCATGGGGCAGAGCTTGCCGCCCTATCGTCCTGCTACTCCCACTGCCGCTGCCTGCCAACTAGCTGTTCCGGAGCTATCACGTGTTCACCTGCAACTTTACTCCAAGATGATTTAGTGGGAATTGGGCCCCTTCCCCTGCTTCATAACTGAGTGTCAGAAATAGTAAAATTGAACCTTGATCAGACTGTCTTGGTTACGTCTCTCTCGCGCGCCGCCTAGCCCCCTTCTTCTCTTCCAGGTTTCCAAGATGCCTTTCCAGACTAGAACCCAAACATGTGAGCCGCTGGCTGGACACAACAACACACTACAATTTTTTAATTAAATCAACGTTTAAAAAGCTAATATTTCTTTACTACCATAGGTTAGAGGAAGCCAGTTCTGACCAGGGAAGCCAGGGAGCTACACAGCTCTGTATATGGTCTATGGCCTTTCTTGTTAACATAGCCTATGAATGTTTTCTGCATGAAGTAGTTCTTGACAATCCGCTTCTCATGACATCTGGTCTCATGCCACTGCCGCATTAGTGGCAAATCTACATGCAGAATACCGTGTAGGTCCCGAGTGCAGTGTGCCAGTCTTCTTTCCTGGGCTGGAGTTCCAGCCCTGCCACTTTCCAGCTTTGGCACTGAGGTACACAGCTGTACTTTCTACCTCTGAGACAAGGGAAATACCTATTCCACAGGGCAGTGGTGAGACCTAAAGAAACAAATATGCACAAAGTCCTGAGCAGAAGACCTGCCACTCAGTCCGCACTCAGTAAATCCTAGCTGCTTCTGGTTGTTGTTGTTATTTGTTTGTTTTAATTTACCCATCCTTTCTTTAAATATAGAGTTTCCATTTTCCAAACATTCACATTCATAAACTGTGTAATATTGTATATTCCTCTATAGATTTTATTTTTTTTTATATTTTTATTACATATATTCCTCAATTACATTTCGAATACTATCCCAAAAGTCCCCCATAGCGCCCCCCACTTCCCTACCCACCCATTCCCATTCTTTTGGCCCTGGCATTCCCCTATATTGGGGCATATAAAGTTTGCAAGTCCAATGGGCCTCTCTTTCCATTGATGGCCGACTAGACCATCTTTCGATGCATATGCAGCTAGAGACAAGAGCTCCAGGGTTCTGGTTAGTACATCATGTTGTTCCAACAATAGGGTTGCAGATCCCTTTAGCTCCTTGGGTACTTTCTCTAGCTTCTCCATTGGGAGCTCTGTGATACATCCAATAGCTGACTGTGAACATCCACTCCTGTGTTTGCTAGGCCCCGGCATCGTCTCACAAGAGACAGCTATATTTGGGTCCTTTCAGCAAAATCTTGCTAGTGTATGCAATGGTGTCAGCGTTTAGAAGCTGATTATGGGACGGATCCCTGGATACAGCAGTCTCTAAATGGTCCATCCTTTCATCACAGCTACGAACTTTGTCTCTGTAACTCCTTCCCTGGGTGTTTTGTTCCCAATTCTAAGAAGGTGCACAGTGTCCACACTTTGGTCTTCATTCTTCTTGAGTTTCATGCGTTTATCAAATTGTATCTTATATCTTGGGTATCCTAAGTTTTGGGCTAATATCCACTTATCAATGAATACATATTGTGTGAGTTCTTTTGTGATTGTGTTACTTCACTCAAGATGATGCCCTCCAGGTCCATCCATTTGGCTAGGAATTTCATAAATTCATTCTTTTTAATAGCTGAGTAGTACTCCATTGTGTAAATGTACCATAATTTCTGTATCCATTCCTCTGTTGAGGGACATCTGGGTTCTTTCCAGCTTCTGGCTATTATAAATAGGGCTGCTATGAACATAGTGGAGCATGTGTCCTTTTTACCGGTTGGGACATCTTCTGGATATATGCCCAGGAGAGGTATTGCTGGATCCTCCGGTAGTACTATGTCCAATTTTCTGAGGAACCGCCAGACTGATTTCCAGAGTGGTTGTACAAGCTTGCAATCCCACCAACAATGGAGGAGTGTTCCTCTTTCTCCACATCCTCGCCAGCATCTCCTGTCACCTGAATTTTTGATCTTAGCCATTCTGACTGGTGTGAGGTGGAATCTCAGGGTTGTTTTGATTTGCATTTCCCTGATGATTAAGGATGTTGAACATTTTTTCAGGTGCTTCTCTGCCATTCGGTATTCCTCAGGTGAGAATTCTTTGTTCAGTTCTGAGCCCCATTTTTTAATGGGGTTATTTGACTTTCTGGAGTCCACCTTCTTGAGTTCTTTATATATATTGGATATTAGTCCCTTATCTGATTTAGGATAGGTGAAGATCCTTTCCCAATCTGTTGGTGGTTTTTTTGTCTTATTGATGGTGTCTTTAGCCTTGCAGAAGCTTTGTAGTTTCATGAGGTCCCACTTGTCAATTCTCGATCTTACAGCACAAGCCATTACTGTTCTATTCAGGAATTTTTCCCCTGTGCCCATATCTTCAAGGCTTTTCCCCACTTTCTCCTCTATAAGTTTCAGTGTCTCTGGTTTTATGTGAAGTTCCTTGATCCACTTAGACTTGACCTTAGTACAAGGAGATAGGAATGGATCGATTCGCATTCTTCTACATGTTAACAACCAGTTGTGCCAGCACCATTTGTTGAAAATGCTGTCTTTCTTCCACTGGATGTTTTTAGCTCCCTTGTCGAAGATCAAGTGACCATAGGTGTGTGGGTTCATTTCTGGGTCTTCAATTCTATTCCATTGGTCTATTTGTCTGTCACTATACCAGTACCATGCAGTTTTTATCACAATTGCTCTTTAGTAGAGCTTTAGGTCCGGCATGGTGATTCCACCAGAGGTTCTTTTATCCTTGAGAAGAGTTTTTGCTATCCTAGGTTTTTTGTTATTCCAGATGAATTTGCAGATTGCACTTTCTAATTCGTTGAAGAATTGATTTGGAATTTTGATGGGGATTGCATTGAATCTGTAGATTGCTTTTGGCAAGATAGCCATTTTTACAATGTTGATCCTGCCAATCCATGAGCATGGGAGATCTTTCCATCTTCTGAGATCTTCTATAATTTCTTTCTTCAGAGACTTGAAGTTTTTATTATACAGATCTTTCACTTCCTTAGTTAGAGTCACGCCAAGATATTTTATATTATTTGTGACTATTGAGAAGGGTGTTGTTTCCCTAATTTCTTTCTCAGCCTGTTTATTCTTTGTGTAGAGAAAGGCCATTGATTTGTTTGAGTTAATTTTATATCCAGCTACTTCACCGAAGCTGTTTATCAGGCTTAGGAGTTCTCTGGTGGAATTTTTAGGGTCACTTATATATACTATCATATCATCTGCAAAAAGTGATATTTTGACTTCATCTTTTCCAATTTGTATGCCTTTGATCTCCTTTTGTTGTCGAATTGCTCTGGCTAGGACTTCAAGTACAATGTTGAATAGGTATGGAGAAAGTGGACAGCCTTGTCTAGTCCCTGATTTTAGAGGGATTGCTTCAAGCTTCTCACCATTTACTTTGATGTTGGCTACTGGTTTGCTGTAGATTGCTTTTATCATGTTTAGGTATGGGCCTTGAATTCCTGATCTTTCCAAGACTTTTATCATGAATGGGTGTTGGATCTTGTCAAATGCTTTTTCCGCATCTAACGAGATGACCATGTGGTTTTTGTCTTTGAGTTTGTTTACATACTGGATTACGTTGATGGATTTCCGTATATTGAACCATCCCTGCATCCCTGGGATGAAACCTACTTGGTCAGGATGGATGATTGTTTTGATGTGTTCTTGGATTCCGTTAGCAAGAACTTTATTGAGGATTTTTGCATCAATATTCATAAGGGATATTGGTCTGAAGTTTTCTATCTTTGTTGGGTCTTTTTGTGGTTTAGGTATCAGAGTAATTGTGGCTTCATAGAATGAGTTGGGTAGAGTACCTTCTGTTTCTATTTTGTGGAATAGTTTGTGAAGAACTGGGATTAGATCTTCTTTGAAGGTCTGATAGAACTCTGCACTAAACCCATCTGGTCCTGGGCTTTTTTTAGTTGGGAGACTATTAATGACTGCTTCTATTTCTTTGGGGGATATAGGGCTGTTTAGATCATTAACCTGATCTTGATTCAACTTTGGTACCTGGTATCTGTCTAGGAACTTCTCCATTTCATCCAGGTTCTCCAGTTTTGTTGAGTATAGCCTTTGGTAGAAGGATCTGATGGTGTTTTGGATGTCTTCAGGATCTGTTGTTATGTCTCCTTTTTCATTTCTGATTTTGTTAATTAGGATGCTTTCCCTGTGCCCTCTAGTGAGTCTGGCTAAGGGTTTATCTATCTTGTTGATTTTCTCAAAGAACCAGCTCCTTGATTGGTTGATTCTTTGAATAGTTTTTCTTGTTTCCACATGGTTGATTTCACCCCTGAGTTTGATTATTTCCTGCCGTCTACTCCTCTTGGGTGAATTTGCTTCCTTTTTTTCTTGTGCTTTTAGGTGTGTTGTCAAGCTGCTAATGTGTGCTCTCTCTAGTTTCCTTTTGGAGGCACTCAGAGCTATGAGTTTTCCTCTTAGAAATGCTTTCATTGCGTCCCATAAGTTTGGGTATGTTGTGGCTTCATTTTCATTGAACTCTAAAAAGTCCTTAATTTCTTTCTTTATTCCTTCCTTGACCAAGGTATCATTGAGAAGAGTGTTGTTCAGTTTCCACGTGAAGGTTGGCTTTCTATTATTTATGTTGTTATTGAAGATCAGCCTTAGTCCATGGTGATCTGATAGGATGCATGGGACAATTTCAATATTTTTATATCTGTTGAGGCCTGCTTTGTGACCAATTATGTGGTCAATTTTGGAGAAGGTACCATGAGGTGCTGAGAAGAAGGTATATCCTTTCGTTTTAGGATAGAATGTTCTGTAGATATCTGCCAGATCCATTTGATTCATAATTTCTCTTAGTTTCACTGTGTCCCTGTTTAGTTTCTGTTTCCATGATCTGTCCATTGGTGAAAGTGGTGTGTTGAAGTCTCCCACTATTATTGTATGAGGTGCAATGTGTGCTTTGAGATTTACTAAAGTTTCTTTAATGAATGTGGCTGCCTTTGTATTTGGAGCATAGATATTCAGGATTGATAGTTCCTCTTGGAGGATTTTACCTTTGATGAGTATGAAGTGTCCCTCCCTGTCTTTTTTAATGACTTTGGGTTGGAAGTCAATCTTATCAGATATTAGAATGGCTACTCCAGCTTGTTTCTTCATGCCATTTGCTTGGAAAATTGTTTTCCAGCCTTTCATTCTGAGGTAGTGTCTATCCTTTTCTCTGAGATGAGTTTCCTGTAAGCAGCAAAATGTTGGGTCTTGTTTGTGTAGCCAGTTTGTTAGTCTATGTCTTTTTATCGGGGAGTTGAGTCCATTGATATTAAGAGATATTAAGGAAAAGTAATTGTTGTTTCCTGTTATTTTTGTTGTTAAAGTTGGCATTTTGTTCTTGTGGCTGTCTTCTTTTAGGTTTGTTGAGGGATTACCTTCTTGTTGTTTCTAGGGCGTGGTTCCTGTCCTTGTATTGGTTTTTTTCTGTTATTATCCTTTGAAGGGCTGGATTCGTGGAGAGATAATGTGTGAATTTGGTTTTGTCGTGGAATACTTTGGTTTCTCCATCTATGTTAATTGAGAGTTTGGCTGGGTATAGTAGCCTGGGCTGGAATTTGTGTTCTTTTAGTGTCTGTATAACATCCGTCCAGGATCTTCTGGCTTTCATAGTCTCTGGTGAAAAATCTGGTGTAATTCTGATAGGCTTGCCTTTATATGTTACTTGGCCTTTTTCTCTTACTGCTTTTAGTATTCTATCTTTATTTAGAGCATTTGTTGCTCTGATTATTATGTGTCGGGAGGTATTTCTTTTCTGGTCCAGTCTATTTGGAGTTCTGTAGGCTTCTTGTATGTTCATGGGCATCTCTTTCTTTAGATTTGGGAAGTTTTCTTCTATAATTTTGTTGAAGATGTTTGCTGGTCCTTTGAGTTGAAAATCTTCATTCTCATCCACTCCTATTATCCGTAGGTTTGGTCTTCTCATTGTGTCCTGTATTTCTTGGATGTTTTGAGTTAGGATCTTTCTGCATTTTACATTTTCCTTGATTGTTGTGCCGATGTTCTCTATGGAATCTTCTGCACCTGAGATTCTCTCTTCCATCTCTTGTATTCTGTTGCTGATGCTCGTATCTATGGTTCCAGATTTCTTTCCTAGGGTTTCTATCTCCAGTGTTGCCTCATTTTGGGTTTTCTTTATTGTGTCTACTTCCCTTTTTAGGTCTAGTATGGTTTTGTTCATTTCCATCATCAGTTTGGATGTGTTTTCCTGTTTTTCTGTAAGGACTTCTACCTGTTTGATTATGTTATCGTGTTTTTCTTTAAGGATTTGTAACTCTTTAGCAGTGTTCTCCTGCAATTCTTTAAGGGATTTTTGTGCTTTCTCTTTATTGTCTTCTGCCTGTTTAGCAGTGTTCTCCTGCATTTCTTTAAGTGTGTTATTAAAGTCCTTCTTGAAGTTCTCTATCATCATCAGGAGATATGCTTTTAAATCCGTGTCTAGTTTTTCCGGTGTGTTGGGGTGCCCTGGACTGGGCGAAGTGGGGGTGCTGGGTTCTGATGATGGTGAGTGGTCTTGGTTTCTGTTAGTAAGATTATTACGTTTACCTTTCGCCATCTGGTAATCTCTGGGGTTAGTTGTTATCGTTGTCACTGTTTAAAGATTGGAGCAGAAGCTGTGTTCCACTCACCAGCAGTCTCTAAATCCTGCGGCGGGGGTCGTGGGTAGCTGACGGTACCCCGGTGCTGGTCCAGCCGGAAGAGGCCTGTGGTCCTACACAGGCCGTTTTTCTGCTTCCCTAACTAATGCAGTCTCTGGTCCCGCGTGCAATTGGATTGGAGCAGAAGCTGTGTTCCACTCACCAGAAGTCTTAAGATCCTGTGGTGGGTGTTGTGGGTAGCTGGTGAGTGTCAGCCGACCCTGCGCCCCAGCTGCCCAGGTGCTTTTCTGACCGGAAGAGGGTTGTGGCCCTATGTAGGCCGGATTTCTCTCTCCCCAACCAGAGCAGTCTCAGGTCCCGCGTGATTGGACTGGTACGGAAGCTGTGTTCCACTCACCAGCAGTCCCAAAATCCTGCGGCGGGGGTCGTGGGTAGCTGGCGGGTGTCAGGCAACCCTGCGCTCCCGCTACCCCGGAGCTGATCCGGCCGGATGAGGCCTGTGGCCCTACTCAGGCCGGTTTCTGCTTCCCTAACTAATGCAGTCTCAGGTCCCGCGCAATTGGATTGGAGCAGAAGCTGTGCTCCACTCACCAGAAGTCTTAAGATCCTGTGGTGGGTGTTGTGGGTAGCTGGCGAGTGTCAGCAGACCCTGCGCCCCAGCTGCCCAGGTGCTTTTCTGACCGGAAGAGGGTTGTGGCCCTATGTAGGCCGGATTTCTCTCTCCCCAACCAGAGCAGTCTCAGGTCCCGCGTGATTGGACTGGAGCAGAAGCTGTGTTCCACTCACCAGCAGTCCCAAAATCCTGCGGCGGGGGTCGTGGGTAGCTGGCGGGTGTCAGGCAACCCTGTGCTCCAGCTACCCCGGCGCTGATCCAGCCGGATGAGGCCTGTGTTCCTACTCAGGCCGGTTTCTGCTTCCCTAACTAATGCAGTCTCAGCCCTCTATAGATTTTAATTATCCATCATAAGGGTACATCTCTGTGATATACCAACTTCTGCATGTCTCCAGCTTTTGGGTTCTGTCTGCAACACCAAAACATCCATTTAATTATGTAATGTCCTGGCCATTGTTCTATTCCTGTGAAGAGTCATCATGACTGTGGCAGATTCTTCCCCTTCCCCCTATTTATTTATTCTTCTCTCATATATTACATCCTGACTTACTGAAGCTTCCCCTTCCTTACCTCTCCCCACCCTCTCTCTCCCCTCTCCTTTATGCGCTGCTTCATACCACCTCCCTTCACCTTCTTTCAGAAAGAAAAAAAAAAGCAGGCCTTCTAGGGACATCAAGCAAATATGGCATAACAAGCTATAATAAGGCCAGATACATATTCTCACATAAAGGCTGGATGAGGCTACCTAGTAGGCGGGAAAGGGCCCCAAAGGCAGGCAGAACACTCAGAGACAGCCCCCATCTCACTTTTAGGAATCTCATAAGGACACCGAGCTACACAACTATAACACTTATGCAGAGAACCTACATCAGACCCATACAGGCTCCGACCTCCATGAGCCCATTGAGTTCTGGTCAGCTTGTTCTGTGGGCTGTGTTCCTGTGGTGTCCTTAATCCCTCTTGCTCCTCCAATCCTTCTCCCTCTTCACAGGACTCCCCAAGATCTGCCTAGTGTTTGGCTGTGGGTCTCTGCTTCTGCTTCCACCAGTTGCTGGATGAAGTCTCTCTGATGATAATTATGTTCTGCTCTGCTCCTAGCGTATCATGCACTCATGATAAACTGTAGGCTAGAGGTTTTGTGGCTTTGTTGGCTGGAGTGTCCCAGCCCCTACACTTGAGGCCTTGCCTGGCTATAGATGATGCTAGGTTCAGGCTCCATGTTCCTCATTATGAGGACTCTTTGCTAATGTCACTTTCATAGATTCCATGGAGTTTCCATTGCACTAGGTTTCTATCTTACTCCCAAAATGCCCCACCTCAATTCCAGTCGTCTCTCCCAGTATTCTCCCCTTCACCCCCAAACCTTATCCCTCCTGTTCCCATTTCCACCTGCCCCTAGCACACCTGGAAAATCTTTTCTATTTTCCCTCCCTTAAGCCCCCTTTGTTACCTAGCCTCTCTGGGTCTGTAGATTGTAGCAAATTTATCCTTTACAGTTAATACCCACTTATGAGTGAGTACATATCATGTTTGTCTTGCTGGATCTGAGTTACCTCATGTAGGGTTGGGTTTTTTTTTTTTTAATTCCATCTATTTGCCAGCAAGTTTTATGATCCCATTGTCTTTAACAGCTTAGTAATATTCCATTTTGCAAATGCACCACATTTTAAAAATCCACCTTTGGTTGAGGGCCATCTAGGTTGTTTCCAGTTTCTGGTTACTATGAATAAAGCTGCTATGAACATAGTTGAGCAAATGTCCTTGTGATATGGTGGAGCATCTTTTGGGCATATGCCTAGGAGTGGTGTAGTTGGGTCTTGACAGAGACAGAATCCCAAATTTCTGAGAAACCACCATATTGATTTCCAAAGTGGTTGTGCAATTGTGTACTCCTACCAGCCATGGAGGCGTGTTCCCCTTGCTCCACATCCTCCCCAGCACGAACTGTCACTTGGACCATGGCAACTCTTATAGAAGAGAGCATTTAATTGGGTTTATTTAAAGTTTCAGAGGTCTAGTCCATTATCATCACAGTGGAAAGCCTGGTGTCATGCAGACAGATATGGTGCTGAAGAAGTAGCTGAGGGTTCTACATCAGGAACTCTACATTAGCAACTGCAGGCAGCAGCAAGAGAAAGCCACTTGTACCTGGGTTGTGTTTTTGAAACCTCAAACCCCACCCCCAGTGACACACTTTCTCCAATAAGGCCACACTTTCTAATCCTTCTCAAGTACTACTGCTCCCTGGTTACTAGGCATTCAAATGAAAGAGCCTGCTGGGGCCACTCTTATTCACACCGCCACATGTAAACAATTGATATTTATTAGATAATAATAATGCATAGAAAGTACAAGAAAACAGTTTAAACATTTTCCCAAAGATAAATGAGAAGATAAATCTTCTTCACACACACTATACATATAATCATACACATTAAAAAATGGAACTGGTTACAAAAATGAATTTTGTGATACTCTTTGAATTTTCTTCTTATCAGTTGAGAGCAATCTGAACATTTGTCAGGAAAATAATTAAGGTTTTAATGGTTATTTACTATTCCTTTTTATGCTTATTAGCATCTAATGCTATTACAAACAGCATTTTAACAGCTTGTTTGTTTACTTTTTTCTCTCTGTCTCCCCCCACCCCGTGTGTGTGTGTGTGTGTGTGTGTGTGTGTGTACCTGGGTGTGACTTAGCAGTAATGTAGAGGTTAAAGTGCAATGTACAGGACTCAGTTTTCTCTCTCTAGCATGTGAAACCTGGGGATTGAACTCAGGTCTTCAGACCAATCATTTGGCCGTCTTGGAGCGACTTCCTTCAAAATGAAGCATTTTTAAGGCTGGGGTTTTAGCTTAGCAATAGTAGAATACTTCCCTGGCATGCATAAATCCTGGATTCAAGCCCCAGTACTGAAATAAAAAAGAAGTAAAAGCTAACCTTTTTCACAGATGGAAAGACGGTTCAGCTATTAACAGTTCTTACTATTCACAGAAGACACACGTTTGGTACCTAGCACCCATGTTGGACTGTTTACAACTCCTGATATCTCCACTCCAGCAGATCCCACAGCCTCTAACATACACAGATATATCTGCATATCTACATGCATACATGCAGTTAAAAATAAAGATACATTTTGTGTAAGTTAAGGTTAAGAATTATGTGATCTATTAAGGTACAAAAGAGCACAGCTTTCAATTCCTCTGTAATGGTCATCCCAAAGTCTCTATCCTACAGTGAGAGTGATGAGAAAAGCTTATATCTTCTATTTGAAAGTTCAGACCTCTTCTGCCTAAGTCCCTTATTTGAGATAAACATTCTGTCCATATTCTGTCTCTTACTTCTAAAGCTGGCATCTTAGTAGGTGAGAACACAATATATTCAGGAGTGTAGGTAAATAGGGCCCTGCAGTCTCCAGCTGTGTAACTTGTCATATCTGGCCTACATGAGACACAGCATGTACCTGGGGTCTCCTGGGAGCTCTCTGTTCTGCATGTCTGTACCTCCACAGTCAACTCCCAAATCATAATGCCTATATTAGGGTTCTTCAGACTTCAGCAAGTGTGAACTTAACTCAAGGACATTCTCAGAACAGATTCCTGGCCATGCCCAGAAATACAATGGAGCTGAAAGTTTGCAATTCCTGTAAACTGTGGGTAAGGAGGTCCAAGGCTAAACTTGGCCATGTGAGTACCTGCTGCAACTTGGCCTTGAGATTAATTTGTCCTTAGAGAGTGATACTATGTCTTGTTCCCTGGTTCTTAGCTACAGTAGGCATCACTGGAACTTCTGAAGCCTTCTAGAGTCCTGAATTCCACAGCAAGCACAACGTGTGGATAGAGTGCTTCCTGTAGCCTTCCTCCTTGTCCTTGAAGCCATTCCCATTCTGTATCCTGTAAGCACAGACCTTCAAAGTCCCAAATAAGAAAACACAAGCTTGCAATCCTTGGGCTTCTGATCTGAAGAGGTATTTTTCTCCACTGTTGTTTTGCCATATGTGTGTATGTACCATATGTGTGCCTTATACCCAATGCTTCCAAAAGAGAGCAGACATTGGAATCCCTGGGATTGGAGTTATAGACATTTGTAGCCCACCATGGGAGTGTTGGGAACCAGGTCCTAGTTCTCTGGAAGAGTAGCCAGTGTTCTTAACTGTTGAGCCATCTCCAGCCCTACTTCTCCATTCTTAATAGTTCCTCTCTCTGGCTTCCTTTCCTTTCTTTGGCTATCTCTGCTAGGAATATAATAGCTGAGTGTCTGCTAAGGAACATAATGTAGAGTTGTAAAAATATGTTGTTAAAAATACACAGTGTAGGACTTCTGGCCTGGGCCTGGGCCCTGAGTAGACCTTGGGCTCTAACTCCAGAGCCAGTTCCACAACACCCAGAGGAAGCTCCATTCCCAGGGGATCTAACACATCCAGGATCATAGGATCACAGGATCACAGGAGCTTGGCTTCCCAAGGATCTCAGGGTCCCAGAGGCAGCTTGACTCCCAGGAGCTCTGACACATCCAGGATCTCAGAATCCCAGTATCCCAGTATCCCATAATCACAGGATCACAGAGACAGCTGGATTCTGAGGAATTCTGACAAAATTAAGATCACAGGAAGGACAGGCTCCAGTCAGATATACTGAGGGTAGGTAGCACTAGAGATAACCAGATGGCAGGAGGCAAGTGTAAGAACATAAGCAACAGAAACCAAGGTTACTTGGCATTATCAGAACCCAATTTTTCCACCATAGCAAGTCCTGGATACACCATCATACTGGAAAATCAAGATTCAGATCTAAAATCACTTCTCATGATGGTGAAAGAGAACTTTAAGAAGGACATAAATAATTCCCGTAAATAAATACAGGAGAATACAGGTAAACAGGTAGAAGACCTCAAAGAGGAAACAAAAAAAAAATCCCTTAAAGAGTGACAGGAAAACACAATCAAACAGGTGAAGGAAATGAACAAAACAAACCAGGATCAAAAAATGGAAATGGAAACAATAAAGAAATCATAAAGGGAGACAACCCTGGAGTTAGAAAACTTAAAAAAGAGATCAGGAGTAATAGAAGCAAGAATTACCAACAGAATACAAGAGATAGAAGAGACAATCTCAGGTACCATAAAAAACATTGACACAACAGTCAAAGAAAACACAAAAAGCAAAAAGTTACTAATCCAAAACATCCAAGAAATCCAGGACACAATGAGAAGACGAAACCTAAGGATAATAGGTGTAGAAGAGAGCGAAAATTCCCAACTTTAAGGGCCAATAAATATCTTAAACAAAATTATAGAAGAAAACTTCCCTAACAGAAAGAAAGAGGTGCCCATGAAAATGCAAGAAGCCTACAGAACTCCAAATAGACTGGCCCAGGGAAGAAATTCCTCCTGTCACATAATAATCAAAACACCAAATGCACTAAGCAAAGAAGGAATATTAAAAGCAGTAAGGGGAAAAGGTCAAATAACATATAAAGGCAGACCTATCAGAATTACACCAGACTTCTTACCCGAGACTGTGAAAGCTAGAAGATCCTGGGCAGATGTCATACAGACCCTAAGAGAACACAAATGCTGGCCCAGACTACTATACCCAGCAAAACTCTCAATTACCATAGACAGAGAAAACAAGTTATTCCATGACAAAACCAAATTTACACAATATCTTTCCACAAATCCAGCCCTTCAAAGGATAATAAGGGGGAAACACCAACACAATGAGGGAGACTACACCCTAGAAAAGGCAAAAAAGTAATCTTTCAATAAACCCAAAAGGAGATCACCACATAAACATAATTTTACATCTAACAACAAAAGTAACAGGAAGTAACAATAACTTTTCCTTAATATTTCACTATCAATGGACTCAATTCTCCAATAAAAACACACAGACTAACAGACTGGATATGTAAACAAGACCTGGAATTTTGCTGCATAGAGGAAATACACCTCAGTGACAAAGACAGACACTACCTCAGAGTAAAAGATTGGAAAACAATTTTCCAAGTAAATGGTCCCAAGAAAAAAGCTGGAGTAGCCATTCTAATATCGAAATCAACTTTCAACCAAAGTTATCAAAAAAGATAAGGAAGGACACTTCATACTGGTCAAAGGAAAAATCTACCAAGATGAACTTTCAATTCTGTACATCTATGCTCTATATGCAAGGGCACCCACATTCATAAAAGAAACTTTACTAAAGAGCAAAGCACACATCACACCCCACACAATAATAGCGGGAGACTTCAACACCCCACTCTCAGTAATGGACAGATCATGGAAACAGAAACCAAACAGAAATACCATGAAACTATTGAACCAGATGAATCTAACAGATATTTATAAAACATTTCATCCTAAAGTAAAAGAATATAATTTCTCAATACCTCATGGTACCTTCTCCAAAACTGATCATATAATTGGTCACAAAACAGGCCTCAACAGATACAAGAAGATTGAAATAATCCCATGCACCCCATCAGATCACCATGGATTAAGGCAGTTCTTCAATACCAATAAAAACAAGAAAAAGCACACATGCACATGGAAGCTTAACAATGCTCTACTCAATGATAACTTGGTCAGGGAAGAAATAAAGAAGGAAATTAAAGGCTTTTTAGACTTTAATGAAGATGAAGACGCATCATATCAAAACTTATGGGACACAAGGAGAGCAGTGGCAAGAGGTAAACTCATAGCTCTCAGTGCCTCCAAATGAAACTGGAGAGAGCATACACTAGCAGCTTGACAGCACACCTGAAAGCCCTAGAACAAAAAGAACCAAATTCACCCAAGAGGAGAGTAGACTGCAGGAAATAATCAAACTCACGGCTGAAAACAACCAAATAGAAATAAAAAGAACTATACAAAGAATTAACAAAACCAGGAGTTGGTTCTTTGAGGAAATCAACAAGACAGATAAACCCTTAGCCAGACTAACCAGAGTGAACAGAAGCATTATCCAAATTAATAAAATCAGAAATGAAAAGGGAGATGTAACATGGAAACTAAGGAAATTTTTAAAAATCATCAGATCCTACTACAAACGCTTATACTCAACAAAATTAGAAAATCTGGATGAAATGGACATTTTTTTTTTAGATAGATACCAGGTGCCAAAGTTAAAACAGGATCAGATAAACCATCTAAACAGTCCCGTAACCCCTAAAGAAATAGAAGCAATCATTAATAGTCCCCCAACCAAAAAAAGCTCAGGACCAGATGGGTTTAGTGGAGAATTCTATCAGACCTTCAAAGATGATGTAATGCCAATACTCTTCAAACTGTTCCACAAAATAGAAACAGAAATAACACTACCCAATTCATTCTATGAAGCCACAGTTAACACTGCATATTTTCCCTTGGAGATGGAACGGTTTCTGTCTATTCAGGACCTTGTTACAATTTCCTTTCATAGAGGACTTCACAAGACATTTTTTTCCTATCATGTTTAATGTTCCTAATAGATTTTAAAAACTGGTTGAGTGCATATTACGTTTAGCTTCAGAAGATATCATGTCTCTTTAAGGGGTATTTAGCTTTTATAAATCATTTTGATGACTTTAAAAATGTCAATACTGAGTTGTATATTTTAAAATTAATTTTATTTGTTTCATAAACAATAATTTTTTTAAAAACATAGTGTAATGTGACAGGGGTCTACCCAGCCCTAGGGGAATGGGTTGAGGTGGGACACAGTGCTGGATGGAAGCCAAAAGGATGCTGGTCTCTTACCTTACTCCCTCTTAACTCTTACGTACTTTATCATTCCCTGTGCTTGAATAAATGCTGACTTCTGCGGTATAAGGGGAATTCAGTAGAGGATTTATTACTAGGTCTCCTTTCTCTCTTGCCCCAGAACCTCACCTCTCACTGGTGGTGGTGGAGGGGGAAGCTTTGGAGTTTTTAACTCTTTGTGAATCAGGAAAAGAAAGTCATCCTCACAAAAAGAAAACTTTGACACAAGCAAATATGCACAGACACACACATATTTTTGTCAGGCCTGAGCTCCTATCTCATTCACTCCACAAGTATTTGTGCATATTAGCAGTTACACACCTATACTTACATATATATATTTGTTGGGTGGACCAACCCCCCCTCCATGATCAAGTTCTATTGAACAATCACCATTGCAGAAAAACTTACTCATTCTTAATGAAAAATAGCCTCTAATCTTTATTGCTCAGAGAGAGAAAAAGCTTCTACTTGTTTATTGCTAAATGAAAGAAGCCTGATGAAAAAGAAAACAAAAGCACTTAATTGTTGTTCTTGGTACTTATACTTTCTCAGGATACATGATCACTTGGTTTTCCGAGTATCTTTATATCACAAAAGTTTTTATAAATTGAATAAGAAGTTTCAGCAGCAATGTTTCCATGAGTTTCCATTAAAACTAGTTATCTAGGTAAACATTTATTAACTGTCACTAGTTCTACAAGTTTATTAAAAGAATAAAACAATAATTCTTATGTCATAAGTTAGCACAGTTTTGTCAAGAGGCAAATCATATGCCTGTGTATCACTAGTGCTGAAGTTTTGTATAGATAAATCCAACCAATATTTCATCTTCTGTCCTTGGGTCCACAAGAAATTGTCTTCTCCCTGTTTACAACCTTTAGCTATTAGACAATCATTTCACAGCCAGCCCAGAAGGAATCACAAATATGTCCCATACCTGCTTTCTATCCTAGTGCAATTAGCCCAAGATACGTGAACGTTTACTGAGCCCTTCATACAATAGAGGCCTCAAAATTACCTTTGCAAATCTAGGAATTCTACCGAATCATTATTAGGACTTATGATATCAATATGTACCAATTTGTCTACATAGCATTGCTACAATATCATCACTGATTTGCAGAAAATCTGCCTAATAGGATGGGCTAGTGCCCGGGAATTATTATACTATTTTAATAATGACGGGAAAGGCATATCAGCTTCAAGAAGCAATCCTAAGATGAAGTCTTTTTGGGCCTTGCCTCTTAGAGCTCATCCATTGCAGACAATAATAGGCCATTTCCAAAGGTCACTTAAATACCTTTAGCCTATTCTAGATGGCTCCTGACAGGAATAATCCCTGGAACACACAGTAATTGTGGTTTTTTTTTTCATTTCATTTTTTCATTACATTTCTCTGTTTATGCTTTATTTATTAATTATAATCTTTCTTGTTTCAGGCTCAATAATTTTGTTATTTTCATTATATACAGAAATGGAAATTTTTTTAAGTTTTATTTTTATTTTATGTGTATGAATGTTTTGCCTGCATACAGGTCTGTGCACATGTGTGCCTGGTGCCTACAGAGGCCAGCAAGGGCATCAGATCCCCTGCAAACAGAATTACAGATGGTTGAGAACTGCCATGTATGCACTGAAAACCAAACCTTAGTCCCTTGGAAGAACACCCAGTGATCTTAACCACTGAGCCATCTGTCCCATCCTGGAAACATTTCTTCTGTCCTTCTAGGTTTCATCTGGACCCTTTGTAACAAATGATAGATTAACACACAGATTGTTACAACAGGATAAGATTAAAAGAAGTGACTTGAACTTAAATCCTTTCTTCAGTGAAGAAAAGGGGAGAATGATGTGAATGAGGCACATTCGGAACACGGGCCATGAGAACGGCTCTATTGAGAGCTGATTTACTCCAAAGATGAAGTTTTCTTGAGACTTAGGGCCTGTTTTTCCTGATACAGAGGTGATACTGTTACAAATGTAAAGCTACTGCATAAACCAATTCCCCTTACAAAAGGGGGTAATAGACTCTGTTTTCCACAGTTCATCTCAAAATAATCCTTTTCCAATGTGGCCTTATTTTGCCCTCCTACCAATATCTTTATTATCACTTTTATATTATTTTCTTTTTCTGATATGTTTCTGTATGGTTTTATTTATTCGATTTTGTGTTTTGACATGCAGTTATCCTTGTCTGCACAGAAAGATTGAGGCCAGCTTAAACTACATGAAACCTTATTTCAAAAAACAAACAAATAAACAAATAAAAGACCAACCAAACAAAAACACCCATACAGACTGATAGACATAAAATGCCTTAGGCTTGAAGTTTTTCTCTTTATAGCCTGTGACAATCTCATTAGTTTGACATGCAACATTATGGTTTTTTTTTAAATGTATAATGATAATAAGTCTTGCTGTGATTTGAATTATGAATAATGTGAATTTGAACCTAATATACATCTAAATCTACAGGAAGTAAGTCATGCCCTTCCTTCTTTGGTTCTCTGTTTCCTTTCTACAGGCTCTTCTCTTCCTCATGAGCTTGGGCACAGTGGCCTGAGCATGGCCAGGGACTCCTCTGGCAGGGTTCCCCAGCCCATTCTCAGTTAAATATAAACCAGCTGACAGACCACTGTGATTGCTTTCTGTAACTGTTTAACCACCGAAACCACAACCATCCCTCCGGGCGTTACACTGTAGCAGCTCTTCAACCAGCAGGTGTTTCAACAGTTTTATTCCTAAGTCCTATTAAAGATGGGAGAAAGACTTTCCTTGAAAGGGGCTTTCGTGGATGAGAGAGACAGCTCCATCTGAATACTTATGGACAAGGTTGGGTGGGTGGATAGAAAAGTCCCAGGAAGAAGCATGAAGGCTAAGGGGATTCTTGCTCAATCAACTCAATAGAATTCACTCTTAAATCGTTTTATTGATGAATGACAGGCATGGCAAAAACTACATATTTAATGTGCATACCCAGGGAGTTTAGAAATAAGTACATACCTGTGAAGCCAGCATCAAGGCTATAGCCATTGACAGTACTTATTGAAGTTTTCTCTTGCTTCTTTATTTTTATTTGTGTGTCTATAAGGAACATTTATAATGAGAATCACCTTTCCAATTAGAAATGTAAAAATAAGGTACAGTATTGGTAGTTCTAGGCACTATACTACACAGATTTCTGGGCTTACTTATTTAGCATAATTTGAAATTTTTACCCTTTGGCGAACACCTCTCCATTTTTCTCTCCCTTGAAGCCCTGGGCAATCACAGCTCTACTCTCTGCTTATGTGTTATTGCAGGTTGTACAAGTAAGTAAGACCATATTAATATTTCCCTTGCCATAGCTGGTTTCTTTCATTCACCATAATGCACTCTGAGTCCATTAGTGTTGTTATAAATGACAAAGTTTTATTCTTTTGAAAAGCTGAACAGTAGACTATGTATATACACACTACATTTATGTATGTGTATATGGGAGTGTGAATTCATGCTTATGTGTATACAGACACACATGTATGTGGTTGTGCATGCACACATGTGTTCCAGAAATTAACTTTGGGTGGTGTGTGTGTGTGTGTGTGTGTGTGTGTGAGTGTATATATTTGCACCACATGGGTGCAATAGAAGGCACTAGATCTCCTGGAACTGGAGTTACAGGCAATTGTGAGCCACCGTGTGGGCAGTAAGAACAGAACTAAGATGTTCTGCAAGAGCAGGGGTTCTCTTAGCCACTGAGTCATTTCTCCACTCCCATCTATACTTTTTTTTATTAGATATTTTCTTTATTTACATTTCAAATGCTATCCCGAAAGTTCCCTATACCCTCTGCCCTGCTCCCCTACCCTCTCATTCCTACTTCTTGGCCCTAGCATTCCCCTATACTGGGGCATATAAAGTTTGCAAGACCAAGGGGCCTCTCTTCCCAATGATAGCCGAATAGGCCATCTTCTGCTACATATGCAGCTAGAGACATGAGCTCCAGGGGTACTGGTTAGTTCATATTGTTGTTTCACCTATAGGGTTGCAGACCCCTTCAGCTCCTTGGATGCTTTCTCTAGCTTCTACACTGGGAGCCCTGTGTTCCATCCTACAGATGACTGTGAGCATCCACTTCTGTATTTGCCAGGCACTGACATAGCCCCATATGAGACAGCTATATCAGGGTCTTTTCAGCAAAATTTTGCTGGCCTATGCAATAGTGTCTGGGTTTGGTGGCTGATTTTGGGATGGATCCCCGGTGGGGTAGTCTCTAGGTAGTCCATCCTTTCATCTTAGCTCCAAACTTTGTCTCTGTAACTCCTTTCATGGGTATTAAAAACAATGAATTTATGAAATTCTTGGGCAAATGGATGTATCTGGAGGATATCATCCTTAGTGAGGTAATCCAATCACAAAAGAAGTCATTAGATATGCACTCACTGATAAGTGGATATTAGCCCAGAAACATAGAACACCCAAGATACAATTTGCAAAACACAAGAAAATGAAGAAGAAGGAAGACCAGCCTGTGAATACTTCATTCCTCCTTAGAATAGGGAACAACCCCATCTATACTGCTTTCCATAATGGTTACTCTAATTTACACTCCCACCAACAGCAAAACAATGTTTCCTTGTCTCCATATTCTTGTCCACATGTTAATCTTATGTTGCTAATTCAACATTGTTCCTGCATGGTAACAGCATGCAACATGCTAAAATGCTAAGAGTCAGTGAGAAACGTATCTGGGTATCAAGACTGAACAAACACCAGCAGTGGATCATTTTCACTAAACCAATGTAGCAAGCTTCTTTATAAAACTGAATAGCCTTACTCAGGCTTGATCAAACACAGAGACTTTGTCACGGGAATCATTAAATATAGCCAAGGTAGGGAAACTTTTGGCTACAATGACCTGTCTAGAGTCATCCATCTCATTGACCTTCCATGAACATGACCCCTCATATTTACAGCATTACATTTTTTGGACCTCCGAGTGAGCTATGATGGAGTTTTGCTGTCAATGAGTTTTCTTGGGTCTAA
Organism: Mus caroli; assembly: GCF_978045245.1. Classification (NCBI taxonomy): domain Eukaryota; kingdom Metazoa; phylum Chordata; class Mammalia; order Rodentia; family Muridae; genus Mus; species Mus caroli. The sequence goes on along the minus strand of NW_028227267.1, from coordinate 29,969,911 downwards.
TCTCATATGTCTTGTCTATGAACACTCAGCCAGACAGAACAGCTTCTATTGAAGAAACATATGGTTTGTTGTTTTGTTTTGTTTTGCCCACACTTTCCCATTTAGCTCCTGAATAAACAACACAGAGACATCAGAATTTGTTAACAAGCTGCAAGCCTAAACCAGGCAGGTTCTAAGATGATTATAACCAGACTAGGCTGTTAATACCCAGATAAATGCCCTGTTTCTTGCCAACTGAGTCTTGCTCTGATGCCTGTGCTTCCTCAGGGTGAGCTTCTCTTGGTCACGTCCTCACGGTCCATCCTACCTCATGGTGACTTTCTTTTTTTCACCTCCTTCATGGTCCCCTAAGGAGACCCCCTACTCGATCTGAAGTTCTGTCTTCCTTTCTCCTCTGCTCAGTCACAGGTTCTAGCCTTTTATTACCAAATCAGAGATGATTGGGGAACATTCTTTACAGCATATTGGTCAATATGATGACCATGTCCAGACTGCAACCTGATTTGGGGCACAGAACTCAGCATCTGCATACACAGCACACAAGCCAACTGCTATAGGCTTCCCCTCTCGAACATTTACTCACCCATTCATCTCTTCTCTCACCTTTCACATGACACACTGTTGTCCTGGTTTCTAGTTCTACTGAATCTCATGGCCGTGGCTCTCAATCCTATCTTCTACTTCCTTTCTCAATCTACTTGCTTCTTGCTCCTGATTCTAGGATTCTAGCACTTACCTCTCAGGTGTGCTTGCTCCTCACACTTCCTCTTTCTCCCTCCCTCCTTCCCTTCTTTCTTTCCTTCTTTTGTAGATAAGGTCTCATGTAGCCCATGAACTCCCTATGTAGCTGAGGGTGACCTTGAACTTCTGATCTTCCTGGCTCTGCTGTCTGAGAGGTGGAGTTGCACATGTAACCAGCAAGCACGGTTTCAGATGTGTTTTATTATTATCATCATTATTTTCTAATTTTGATTGATTCTTACTTTGTGTTGGTGGTTTTTTTCCCACAAGGACATATATAAAATGAAAGTTAAGTTTCATGTCATATTTCATAGTAACAGAAAGCAAAAATGGTCATTAGTTTCTTGGGAGTCTCCCTAGAGATAGCCTCACCTCTGAATTTATAAATATTCATATCCATCTACATATTTCCTTATGCATAAATTGCTGCACACCATACCTTTCTGCTGCTTACTCCATACCTGGCTCTCCCCTATGGTATCTAGACTGAGAGAGCTCTACTTGAGCGCAGAGGGAACTGTTTGCTCTTTCTAATCAGATGGCATTTCTTTATCTTTGACTCTTGGAAATGACTTGAGCCACTCTGGGACTCCACCCCAGCCAAACGTTCCCTTGGCTTCTTCTACTCAAGATTCTAATAAACTTAATATAAAAGGGTTCCAATAGGTGGAACCACTTGCTGATTTCCCACCCCACCTTCACAGGCTTACACCACACCCAAGCTTTGTCTGACCTTCCTGCCCAGAGAAGAATGAAGCAGTGCTGCCCTTGAAACATTCATTTCTGCCACAAAACAGCTGAGTTAAAAAGGGAAATGGCTCTTTCTGGAAGGGCATCTGTGGACCTTCAGCAATGACACACTGATGCCTGGCCATGAGCCCAGAATCACAAAACCTTCTCAGCCATATCAGACAAATGGCACATGCACCATTAGGGCAAGGCTCAGCAATATCAAGTCAGCAATACTTCCTGCTTTATATGTGTGCTTCTCCTTCTGTATAAACAAGGGATCACTTTAAACAGAAACAATCAGGGCCCAGGACTACATAGTAGCTTTATTCTCCCACCTTTTGAGCTTGTTGTAGGAGCCCCAAACACTGAATCTCTTTAGCAGATTATTACATTGTCACTTCCTAAAGAGTTAGGCTTGATCCCTGGTTCAGCACATAGACATATACACTCACACACATACACACATAGACAAAGACACACAGACACAGACACACACACACACACACACACGCACACACACAGACACACACACATACACACCTCACTATGTAGTCCTGTAGTCTGGAACTCACTACATAGACTCACTATCTATACCAGTCCGGCCTTGAGCCCACAGATTTCCACTTGCCTTGACCTCCCAAGCACTGGGATTAAAGGTGTGTGCCATCAATATTTTTTGAATGATTATCTTTTACATCATAGGTTAAGTTTTATTCCCTGAACCATAACTATGTACATGCTGGTTTAGCTTTTGTTTTCAGATTATCATGCCCCACCCCTTGTAACCTTCCTTCTTTATAAACCCTACTATTGGCTTTCTGATATTTTCTTGTGAATTTCTACTAGGAAGGAATCAAGAGGAAGGATAGAATTTTTGTGTGATTTCCTCTCAAGTTCCCTGGCCTAACTCAAAGAAGGTGAAAAGAAAGGAGAATGAAGCATTGCACTGAACTCCCCAGGACAGAGACTGTCGATACCCGGTCTCCCTTTCTTCAGTGGCCGTAGGCTTAATATCTTGGCACAGGGCTGCACAGAAGAAAGAACACATTCACTAGCTTCTGCACATTTAGATGTGGCTATGAACTAAAGTGTGACAGAAGACACATAAAAGAAAATGTCCTGTGACTACATTAGGAGCTTTCCTGAAGAAACTTCTAGAATATGTTCTGCCGGGTTTTTTTATTTTTTTTCATCATCTGTTGAATTATCCCTCAGAGGTGGAGATATGGAAAAAAAGATGTTAACTGAAGCTTGTTAAACAGCAAGGTAGACTTTATACAGGACCACCATGACAGATGTACAGAAAACAAGAACCAGTGGGTATTTATCACCAAGGGCCAGGGTGGAGCTCAGAGGATAGAAATTTACCAGGAGAAAACATCAAAAGTAAGGGACATTCCAGGCAAACTCACCTAGCAGAGTACTTGCTCAAGAAAGGTGTGGAGTGTAGACATCACCTGGAGGCTGATACTGGTGAGGAGTCTGTTCAGGCGGTGGCCAGATAAGGAGGATGGAGGATTCTAGTCAAACCAACCTAGCAGGATTCTTGCTTATGTTGGACATCATAAAAATAAACACAAAAGTTCCAGAGTTAGGCTAGCTGAGATTAACTTCAGGGGAGCTTGAGTAGAGTTTACCAAAGGGAGTGAGTTTTGTAAAGGGCTGTACTATAGAGACGACTTCAAGGTAACCTGGTGTCCCATCCTGACCTTGGGTTTGTACACTTTATTTTTTTTCATAGGAAAGAAATTAATTCTGGTCAGATGTTTTTAAATTATACTTTAAAATTCATAATAACATTAATTCATAGATGTCGATTTAAACATTCTTGCTGAATCTTGGGCCCTGACTTTCCAACTTACACAGTACATTGTTTAGCTTGAAACTTCAACCCTTTGGCACTTGGAACTGAAAACTGGGCAGGAGAAACAGGAAGAGCTTGAAATGTTTTTTGGGAGGCTGGATTCCAGGTGACAGCTTGGGTCTGCACATGCTGGTAGAACTTTAGCCCTACACCTGCTTGACCCAAGGTGGAAGGGACAACTCTGTGCTTCTCTCTGTCTGGGCAGCTCCGTGTGTCTACATCCCTTTACAATCTCTATTAGAAGAACTGGCTGTTAGTCAGGGGTCTGGGATGAAGATACACCCACAATAGGGAAATTGCTAAGACAGACTTTACTCTGGACTGGAACAAGAAGTGTGGGTAGCAACAGGGAGAAATGAGAACTAATAACCAAGCATCAGGATCTATCTCAGAGAATGGAAACTTACTGAAACAAAACCATTAAGGGTAAGGGGGATTCTAGACAAACTGACCTAATAGAATTGGTAATGAAGTCAGCAAGGAAGAAAAAACATGGTTCATGGGTCAGTATTTAGCTGGATCCTTGTCCCTGTCCCCAGCCCTGGTCAGTGTTTACATGAACATGTTTACCTAGTTTACCTACCTAGATGGAGGTGGTTCTCATAGATAATAGCTATGATATGTAGGTTGTAGCTACACATTTTCTCATGTATGTAGTAGCAGGTATCAATCCCAGACGATGAGCATGCTAAATAAGCTACTACTGAACTATAATAGATTCTGACCTAGTTCTTGAAAAATTCGAGGAGTCTCTCTAGTGACTGGTCTCTTGCCTTCTATCCTGTTTGAAGCCATAGGAATCATTTGCAAGGGTTCACTGTGGCTAATGGACATGGAGTATTCATACTGATTGAAGAGGGTACTTCTCAGTCTATCCCCCATTTCATGGTGAAGGGGATATCAGCTCATGTAACGATGCCCTCTGTGTGCTAACTTGGAATGTGTCTCTCTATAGGAGTCCTCTCTAAATGTTTTTAGTTACCGTGGGTTTATCCACTCTCTCTTTGTTACCTGACACATGATTGAGTCACCTGCCTGGGGGAGATTGAGTACATGACATACAGTAGGGTTCAGAGGAGTCTGCATTGTTTTCAAGGACAGAGGTTGTGCTGAGTTGTCCAGGGAGAGCTGACAAGCCAATAGATCGACGTGTCCTGAAGCCTTGATGGAGTTTTCCACCTGGAAGGGTGACAGGGGACATTGCAGCTATCAGAAGTGGAAGAAGACAGAGTGCATGATGACCTCCATGTCTCCTCATCTCGAGAATACTCAGAAGACTACGGCCTTCACCCCACAGAGACAGATACCATCTTATAGTAAAAAGCAGGAAATGGGGCCAGCCGTGGACACTAACCCTTTAAAAAGACATTCAAGATCTCTTTAAAGGTATTACTGAAATGGCCACCTATAAACAAGCTTTAGTAAATGACTAATATTTTCATAATGTTTCTTAAACCATCAAGCAAGCAAATGCAAACAGCAGTGGCGACTCAGGCGGAAAGTCCAGTTGACTATCAGAGTAAGGAAATTCTATTTCTCTGTCATTATGGGCTGAGTTGCCCTCTAAGTCTTATGCTGTCATTTTAGTGTCTAGTAGCTCAGACTGTGGTTTTCTTTGGTGATGAAAGAGATAACAGAATTAAAATGAGGTCTTTAGCCCAGCCCTATCCCTTACAAGTGGTGCCATTATAAAAAGAGATTAGAACAGAGACGTAAAGGATGCAGCATCAGGCATCTGCAAGCTAAGAGGAGGAGCCTCAGAATGATTCCAATCTTCTTGACATTAACACAAAATATGCACGTCAGAGAACAACTATGTGGAGTCAGATCCCTCCTTCTACTTATACATAGGGTCCAAGGATTGAATCTGGGTGACTGGGTGTGTATAGCAAGTGCCTTCACCAGCTGAGTCACCTTGCCAGCCTCTGGCAGACATCTTAATGTCAGGCTCCCAGCCTCCAGAAGCACAAGGAGGTCCATCTCTGTTTAAGCCACTCTGTCTGAGGTGCTTGCCTATGGAAGCCCTAGCAAATAAATATATCTGCCTATCTGAGTAAGAGTGGAAACAAACTTCTGCTTTACATTTTACATCTTTTACATCAATGGGAGCGGAGCATGTTAACATAGGACACAGTTAGTTAGCACTTCTGTTCCAAAGGCTTCTAAGTATGGTTTGCTCATTGAAATCACTGGGAGACTTCATGTAGTCCTTATCTGAAGGTATGAAAGTTGGGGCATAAAGCAATAAAGTAGCTTGTCCACAGCTCCCCAAAGCTTTACTGGCAAGTGGCGGAGAGAATTGTGAGCTAGATGCTCAGCTTAAGGGTTACACCCCACCCCCCCCACCCCACTCAGTTTTCATACAGAGTCTTTCTTTTCTTCTTGTTCTCCTTGCCCCCCTCCTCCTCTTCCTCTTCATCTTCTTTCTCCTCCTCCTCCTCCTTTTCTCATCCCCTGTCTCTGTCTCTTCCTTCTGGTATCTCTCTCTCTCTCTCTCTCTCTCTCTCTCTCTCTCTCTTTCCCTACCCCCACTGTGCCTTGCTATATAACCCAGACTAGTCTTGACCTCGTGATCCTCCTGCCTGCCCCAGCCTCTTGAATGCTAGGCTTCTGAATTACAGGCATATGCCACCATACCCAGTTTCTGTGTTGGAACACATCTGTTTACTGCATCTGCTATCAGAGTCCCGTGGAATACCATGTTTTGTCATAGCTGGAAAAACTGAAGCTACACCGAAGTCTGTGCAGCTTTAGCACGTAGCATTCTGTCCCTTCTCAGTAAAAGAGGGTGACTCATAGGAAGGAGCAAAGGCAGTTTCATGCTCTTTCTCCCTGCTAGGAGACCTTGGTCACTGTGTTTCTTAGCATTGGAGGTGGGCACTTCTTTAGCTGTGAAGACCCTTCTGTTTTGTTTGTAGGTGTGAATACTTTTTGAGCTTTCCCTGAATGGACTTGTGAAACCTAGGAGAGAAGAGAAAGAAGATATTTGCAGTGTCTGACAGGTTTAGAACTGGAGCTCTAAGAACTGTCTGGGAGTAGGAGACAAGATAGGCTACCCGTTATTAGCCCAGAAACTTAGAATACCCAAGATACAAGATACAATTTGCAAAACACATGAAACTCAAGAAGAAGGAAGACCAAAGTGTGGATACTTTGCTCCTTCTTAGAATAGGGAACAAAATACCCATGGAAGGAGTTACAGAGACAAAGTTCGGAGCTGAGAAGGAAGGAAGGACCATCCAGAGACTGCCCCACCCAGGATCCATCCCATATACAACCACCAAATCCAGACACTATTGCATATGCCAACAAGATTTTGCTGACAGGACCCTGATATAGCTCTCTCTTGGGAGACTATGCCAGTGTCTGGCAAATACAGAAGTGGATGCTCACAGTCATCTATTGGATGGAACACAGAACCCCTAATGAAGGAGCTAGATTAAGTACCCAAGGAGTTAAAGGGGTCTGCAACCCTATAGGAGGAACAACAATATGAACTAACCAGTACCCCCAGAGCTTGTGTCTCTAGTTGCATATTTAGCAGTGAAAGAACCTAGTGGGGAAAACCCCACTCAACTCCCGATTTGGCGTGCACCCAAGAATCACGAATAGAACCCAACACCTTGATGTAACAACACGAGGTATTTTAATGGCGGAGCTCCGGGTTGAAATGTATCTCACACAGGAGACAGTGGATTTGACCACGCACGAGGCTTGGAAGCTAGGGGTTTTTATAGAAAAGGAGTGGGGCTGGGGGAGGAATTGGCGTGGTTTCACATGATTGGACACATCAGCAGCCTGTTAACATTTAACTTAGGTTAGAGGATAGGGAGGCGATGGGCCTGCCCGGGCATGTCCTGGTCTGTTCTGCTATGTTCTCAGCCCCAGGTTTCAAAGCTCACAAACAACTCTTTGGGCTATTTGACATATATTACATGAATCACAGGTCTCAAGTTTTATTTCCTTTCAGCAGCAGATGGCCTAGTCGGCCATCAATGGGAAGAGAGGCCCTTGGTCTTGCAAAGATCATATGCCCCAGTACAGGGGAATGCCAGGGCCAGGAAGCGGGAGTGGGTGGGTTGGGGAGCAGGGCGAGGGGAGGGTATAGGGGGCTTTGGGAATAACATTTGAAATGTAAATGAAGAAAATATCTTAAAAAAAAAAAGATAGGCTATCCGTAAGAGGTCCCACCTGTGCCTGGACTAGGTCTGAAAGTTAAGATGGCTCCCCTGGGGGCTTTGGTACAGTGTCGTAGAAGGTGTCACTGGCAGCTCACTAGAGCAGACTGAGCAGCAGTTCTACACTCTTAGGAGAACTTCTTGGGATCCTGACCTCATTAAGTTCCCAGTGGCATGAGCATCCCATCCCCCCAGTGAGGAGTTTATCTCTAAGTACTCAAACAATTTGGCAAGCTTTCAGATGTAATTAGATAGGCTTTCCCTCCCTGCTATTTTCTCTCTTTTACTGTTTGTCCCTTTTTGCAGATCTTTTTCCAACATTCCCCTCCTTCTTCCACTGACTTTTCATATCCTTCATTTCCAAGGCCCTTTAAGAGTCTTCTTTTAAAAAAAAAAAAAAAAAAAAAAAAAAAGCAGCAAAACGTGAATTCTTGCTTCTGCAGCACGATTTTCTTTCTTACTTCTCTAAACATGGTTTTTGGTTGTTTGTGAAGGAGAGCAGTGGTGGGAGCCATTTTCTTCCAGAGGTTTCTTGTTCCTCTCAGGTCTCTTTCCGTGGGTCTCTATCTTCAGTGTTCTATGCACTTCACTAGAGTGAAGCAAGGCTAGAAGTTTTAAAAAATGTTGTTGAATACTGTACCTCTATAAATGTGAATTTATCTTCTTTTCAAGTGAACATAGAAATTCATGAAGCTTGATTAAATAATAGGGCATTAAAAAATTTGCTAACTTTCAAAGGTTAAAAATATAGAGATAACATTGCCTAACTATAAGGCAATAACATCAGAGATTAATGACTTTTTTCATATCTAAAAATTTGGAATTTTTTTTAATGTAAAAAGTATTCAGGGGCAGGGTAGATGGCTCAGTGGTTAAGAGTACTGGCTGTACTTCCAGAGGTCCTGAGTTCAATTCCCAGCAACCACATGGTGGCTCACAACCATCTGTAGTAGGATCTAATACACTCTTTTTGTATGTCTGAAGAGAACAACCATATACTCACATACATTAAATAAGTAAATAAATAAATAAATAGATAGATAAATCTTTTAAAAATACAAAATGGAAATGTGGCATGAAAATAGAAAAAAGGAACAAGAAAAGTAGTTCAAATAAGTCTATGTAAATAAATGTGAAAACGTGAAAGAAATAGGTATTTTAAGAAATGTATGACTTACTAAAATTGATACAACAGTATAGACAAAGTTTAAGTACATTTCTGCAGAAGAAAAAAAATTAAATAATTTTCCTCTACAAAAGCAAAAATCAACCAAACCAAGCCAAATCAAAAAAAAACAAAAAAACAAAAAAACAAAAAAACAAAAAAACCACCAAGAAACATATGTCTGTTGGGCTGTGGTGGTGCATACCTTTAATCCCAACAGTTGGGAGGCAGAGGCAGATCTCTGTGAATTTGAGTACAGACTCTTCTATGTGGTTAGGTTTGTGACAGCCAGGACTACATAGAGCTATAACATCTTTTTGAAAAAAGAAAGTATTAAAACCCAATGGCCTTCCACCAAGAGCAAATAGAGACATGATAGACAAGAACTACATACACTATTAAACATAAAACTAAAAAGATGAAAAGTATATAGTAATTATGAAGATTTGAAAATTTTTCAGAAAGGCATACCATATTGATGAATAGAAAGATTCAATCTCATAAAGATGAAGTTTTACATGAGGAAATGTAGATCTAGTTTATAAGTGCCAAACCATTCTTAAAAATGTAAACAACACATGATTTTCTTCTTGAAACTAGGAAAGTTTTTTACAAAATTTATTTAGATGAACATGTAAGTAAGAATAGTCAGAAAAAGCCAGTCATGTTGGTAAACACCTTTAATTCTATACTCAAGAGGCAGACAGAGGCAGTGGGATCTCTGTGCGTTTAGCCAGCCTGGTCTATCTACATAGCAATTTCCAGGCCAATCAGGACTACATAGTTAGGATTTCCATTGCTATGAAGGCAAACCATGTTGAAGGTAACTCTTATAAAAGACAACACTTAACAGGGGCTGGTTTACAGGTTCTGAGGTGCAATCAATTATCATCATAGAAGGAAGCATGGCAGTGTCCAGTACAGAAGGAGCTGAGAGTTCTGCATCTTCATCTGAAGGCCTCTAGGAGGAGACTGACTTCTAGGCAGCTAGGAAGAGGGTCTTAAAGTCCATGCCCACAATGCTACACTTTCTCCAACAAGGCCACACCCACTCCAACAAAGCCACACCCACTCCAACAAGGCCACACTGCCTATTAGTACCACTCTCTGGGCGAGAAATATAGTCAAATCATGTTAAAAAAAAAAAAAATCAGAGAAATCCCTGGGAGAGGGAACAGTGGCAAGCTAAGGAGCTGCTGTGCAAGATAATAATAGCCTAGGGCTGGAGAGATGGCTCAGCGGTTAAGAACACTGACTGCTCTTTGGAATGAAGGTTCTGAGTTCAAATCCTAGTAATCACATGGTGGCTCAGAACCATCCATAATGAGATCTGATGCCCTCTTCTGGGGTGTCTGAAGACAGCTACAGTGTAGTTACATATAATAAATAAATCTTTTTTAAAAAGATAGCCTATATTCTTCTGCATGTAAAGTAGTTTGACAATTTATGTTTAGAGAAATCAGTGGAACAGAATTCTAACATCCAGGTACGACTCAGCTGTCTTTGGAAAGACAGTATCTCAGTCACGGATGGAATGATAGGCCTTGTAATTTCTTGTGGCTACCACTGTTGCAATATCTGTCATCAGAAATGAGTGGTTTTCTGATGTAGAATGTTTTGGGCAAAACTGGACAGTAGCTAGTCTTGTGTTTGGTTTCCTTCACATGTATCAGAAAAGAATTCCTTTTAAATACCAATTCAATATTATTTTATTAATAGACCTCAAGTTGTTCATTCATCTACCCATTGTTAAGGTTTGAATCTAAGGTGTCCCTCCCAAGCTCTTATGCTAAAGGCTTGGTTGCTGTTTGTGATTCTGTCAATGGGTCTGTGCTCTTGAGGCAGAGGCTCCCTTGCAGGCTCTGAATGCAGTTCCTCTCTGCAGGCTCTGCCAGGTAGGTGGTGATGTGCCTCACCAAAGGCTTAAAGCCACTGGGGCAAGTGACCATGAACTGAAACTAAATATGTGAGTCAAAAAACTCTTTTTAATTTTTTTATTAAGTATGTTTTCTTAGGTAGTCACACAGCAACTATTCATGAATACAAGATTATTTCCAGTTTGGGTCAGTATAAACATTCTTGTCTAAGTCATTTGTGGTTATATATTGTCATTTCTCTTGATTAAATATCTAAAAATGGAGTTATGGCGATCATAGGCAGAGGTCTGCTGAACTTTATCAGAAACTGTTCCAATGCATTACAATTCTTTTTTTTTAATTAGTTATTTTCTTCATTTACATTTCAAATGCTATCCCAAAAGTCCCCCAGACACCCACTCCCACTCCCCTACCCACCCACTTCCAGTTCTTGGCCCTGGCATTCCCCGTACTGAGGCATATAAAGGGGCCTCTTTTCCCAATGATGGCCGACTAGGCCATCTTCTGATACATATGCAGCTAGAGACACAAGCTCTGGGGGTACTGATTAGTTCATATTGTTGTTCCACCTATAGGGTTGCAGACCCCTTTAGCTCCTTGGGTACTTTCTCTAGCTCCTCGAATTACAATTCTTAACCGTCTGTTCCCATGTGTCACCACTAATATGGGACACTTCCAGTTACTCCACAGTCTTCATACATATAGTGCTGTCAGTTTCTCAAAAGTCTTGATCAACTGGGCTGGAGAGATGGCTCAGCAGTAAAGAGCTCTGGTTGCTCTTACAGAGCACCTGGGTTTTCTTCCCAGCATCAACATGGCAGCTCCCAAACACCTATAACTCCGGTCCCAGGGGATCTGTGCCTGCTTCTGGCCTCTGTGGAAACCAAAAATGCTTGTGGCTTGGAAATATGCAAACAAAATACACATGCACATTCAAAAATGCTTAATCATCACTGTTCTAGGTAATTTTCTAGGATGCCACAGACTGGGTAGTTTATAGAGAAAATAAATTACTTAATTCTCACTGTTCAGGAGATTGAGAAGTCCTAGACAAAAAGACTGTATCTGGAGAGGTTCCCCCTCCTCCTGTTTTATATCCTACTATGATGGAGAGCAAGCAAGCATGTATGTATGGTGCAAGGAGAGGAAGAATTCAGGCTGAATTGATCCAGAACCAGAAACCTGTTCCTGGGATAATGACAATGACTCCAAAGGGATGGGACCCTTATAGCCTGCTCCCTTCTTAGAGGCCCCATCTCTTACTGTTGTTACAGCTGTAGTTACAGTTCAGCGTGAGCTGGGGATGCGGTACACATAGGTCGTCCCAGCACTTGGGAGACCTAGTCAGATGACTGCATTTTCTAGGTCAGCTCCATTTACATATTAGGCCACTTGAACCACAGCAGCCACTATCTTGAATGTGAAGCAATGTGTCATTGGGCTTTAGTTTGTATTTCCCCAGAGACTAATGGCTTTACTCACCTTTTCATATGTTCATTTATGATCTTCTGTGCAGTGTCTATTCATGACTGTTATCCCTTTGAAAATTACGGCTATTTGTCTTCATTATTATTTGGAAGGGTTTCTTTAACTATTATTAGAATTCTTTGGATTCATAGTTTTCATGGGGTGGTTTCCTTGGTTACAAGGTAATTTACCTTCAAATATTCAATGGGGTGTGTTCCCAGCAAGTTTAAAGCCTGGGGTCAATCTTCAGCACCTCACTAATATCTCTTATGCACACACACACACACACACACACACACACACACACACACACCCCAACAGATACTAAAATACTTCCAAGTGAAACCAGATGAAGTATTAAACACTAAGTATCTGTATTATGTAAGGTTTCAAAATAACAGTCTCAGTTTACTTTAAAAAAACATTGTATTTGCTGTTATTTTGTGTATCTATGATGAGAACATGAGGAGTGTAGGGGATGAGTTTGTGGGATCTGTTCTCCTCTCCTGCCTTTATGTGGGCTCTGGAAACTGAACACACAGTGACAGCAAACACTCGACCTACTGCGATATCTTGACAGCCCTTCAGTTTCTCTTAGAATTTGATTTTACATTCTAGGCCTCATTCAAATTTCATAATCTGAGGGAGGACATTAGTTATGTAGCAGCTACTGGATGTGTAATGATGAAGGTAGTCATACAGAGAAATTTCTCATGAGCAATATTTATGCCTCTGTTTATAGCTCACAGTGTGTGTGTGCCTGTGTGTGTGCGTGTGTGCGTGTGTGTGTGTGTGTGTGTGTGTGTGTGTGTGTGTGTGTGAATGTGCTGAGACAGAGCTCCATGTAACCCATGAACTCACTTTTTAGCAGAGAATGGCCTTGAACTTCTAGGCTTTTTGCTTCAACTTCCAAAATTCTGGACTTACAAATACGTGCTGCATGGCTGTTATATTAACTTACTCTTTATTAATAAACACTAATAAATAACAAGTTGATTCTTTTTATGTGGTATTTAATGGCTTGAATTAGTTTAATCTTTCATTTACTATCCTCACTTCCCTGGTACTAGGGAATAAACCCAGGGCTCCCTAGCAAGGAATGGGTAGGTTAACCTGACTGACTTTGAGCAGAATAGGTTTTGACCTCATTATCCTTCTGTCTCAGTCTTCCAAGTAGCTAGGATTATGGGTCTGTACCACTAGGCCTTGTTCAAGTTCAACTAAGATTCTCTTCTAGATCACCTTAGAGTATAATACATATTGTTGCTTGCCAAGCTTCCGAGGAAAACAGGATGGCATTTCATCAAAACAAAACCCACTGATTATCCTGTGACCCAGCAAAAAAATATTCTTGAGATGTTTCCTCCACTCCAATATCTTGGTACCATTTTCATGATAGTCTCAAGCAGGTGTGCACTGATGGGTAGACAGGTAAACAAAATATGCCTTACACATATGATTGAATCTTACTCAGCCTTAAAAAGAAAAGAACTTCTACACATACCACAGCATGGATGAATCTTGAGGATACACATGGTTCAATTTACAGTTACTGATGTGCCTAAGTTAATCGTATGTTGCCAGGGTGCGAAGAAATGGAGAATTATTTAATGGGCCTACAGTTTTAGTTTTTGCAACATGAAAGCCATTCTGTAGACAGATGGTAGTTAATAGTGCACGTATTTAGTACCACGGAGATGTACAATAAAAAGTAGCACAGAAAGTAAAACAGCCTGCTGCATATCAAGTTCATGGTCATGGTGACTAAGCTTCCCTTGCCCAGGGAGAAAAACAACATGAATGTGAACCTACCCTGAGAGCTCCTTCCATTTAGAAATCAGACTCTTCTGAGCGTTTGTGAAGGATTATATGAATCAGGGTGGGAGACAAGGAGGAAGAATGTGGGTGGCCTCTAGAACAAGGTAGTCACCTTAAAACAATAGAGCATGACACTGCTGGGAAATAATGGAGAAAATGGAAAACAAGGTTTTTATAATCTATGTATCAATTTTTATATGTTGGTAACATTCATCTTCAAAAAAAATTCATAGTGTAGGCCAAACAAAGTGTACCTGTTGCCTGCTATGGTACCTCTCCTCATCTTCCTGGATCAGAGCCAGGCATCTTAAAGGATGAAACACACACACACACACACACACACACACACACACACACACACACAACATGAATGTGAACCCACCCTGAGAGCTCCTTCCATTTAGAAATCAGACTTCTTCTTTTATCAAGTCTGCTCCCTTTTATCATCTTCATAGCTGAGAAGCAGGGTTTCTAGAGCGTCAATGAAAACCCAGGTCTTGAATGCAGGGCTCTTTAAAGCTGGACATGCTTATTAATATTGCAAGGGTCTAGACGTCATCCATGTGTCCCTAAGGCAGAGATCTGGACCAAGAAAGACAGTCTTCTGTATCCATGGGGTAGGGCCTAGACGTCATTTATGTGTCCCTAAGGCAGAGATCTGGACCAAGAAAGACAGTCTTCTGTGTCCATGGGGTTAAAAGTTCCCATCATGCAGCTTTTGAGGGAGTACTTTGCTTTTTTCAGTAAATCAACCCCATTGACTTCTTATCTTGTTCATGACCTAACCCCATATATCTGAGACAGTACTTGACATGCAGCTGGGGTTTGGTAAACACTGTGGGAAGACGATTCTTTCTTTTCTTTTCTTTTCTTTCTTTCTTTCTTTCTTTCTTTCTTTCTTTCTTTCTTTCTTTCTTTCTTCCTTCCTTCCTTCCTTCCTTCCTTCCTTCTTTCCTTCCTTTCTTTCTTTCTTTTGATTTATTCTTATTGATTTTATGTATGTGAGTACACTGTTGCTCTCTTAGGACACACCAAAAGAGGGCATCAGATCCCATTACAGATGGTTGTGAGGCACCATGTGGTTGCTGGGAATTGAACTCAGGACCTCTGGAAGAGCAGTCAGTGCTCTTAACCACTGAACTATCTCTCCAGCCCGAGGATTATTTCTTTAGACCCCTTAATGTTGTATTTAGGATTGCCTCCAGAACCAATTCTTATTGGAGTCTTACTGACTGTTTCCCTGTGCTGTTTGTCTTGGAACCATAAAATCTCTCTGCAAAGTTCTCTCTCTGGCCTGGCATATGGAACAGTTGTACGGGCTTTCTTTCATAGAATGAGTGAGTGTCTAAGTTCAGACCTCAGCATCGGAAGCAAGGAGGAATTAGGTTACGAGTGAAATCAATTCTACTAACTACCTGACCCTAAAATACAGATCATTCTGTATCATCCAACTGTAGCCAACATAGTCCAAGGGTCTTTGCAAATGAAGACAGAGAACAGAGTTGTTTCTCTCCTTTCATCCAGGAATTTCTGGGATGGAACGCAGGTTGCCAGGCTTGGTGGCAAGTGAGTTTATCTACTGAGGGGGCCCAACCATTATTGTTTATTTGAGTTTTTAACAAATAGTTCCAAGTGACAATCTTGCAAGATCACTGGGTTCTTCATCTCTGTGCTCTGACACTACTTTGTGCACTGGGAAAAAACAAAACCCACAAAGGAGATTGGTCAAAGCATGTGCATTCCTATCATAGCAATTTCTACCATCTGCCTCTGCCGTTTCAGCATCGGCCGTTCTCCTCAGCTCGAGGACTGGGGTCAACCCTGGCTCTCTCAGCTGTTCTTTAACGATCAAAGGTTGACACAGTTGTGATATTTGTCCACATGACACGTGACACTTAGACCTTTAGACCTTTGTATCTTGACAATCCTTCAGGAGTTGATGGAGAGTTTCCCCATCAGGTACAGTTGGTTGTCGGAGTATTCTACTTATGTGGTTCTCCAGGCTTGATCCCTAGAGCAGCCTTGCAGTTCTCTGGGAATTTGTCAGAAATATAAATTCCTGTGCCCCACCCAGGCCTACTGAATTTGGAAATTCTAGGGCTGGTGGCCAGCAATCTGTGTTATAGAACCTTCCTCCTGGATTCTGAGCCATGATAAACATTGGGAATCCAATGTTCAGGTTGGTCTGCTATCTTACCCTTAGCCTCAGGAATGCACAGTTCTTCCAGTGTCAGACTTTTAAAATATAACCTGTTTTCTATACATAATTCTAAAATGATGTTTAAATACCTATTTTTAGATTTGTCTATACAGTCTCCCAAAGAATGGCGAACATTGTTTGTGCTTTCCTTGCAACCCAACTTTCATGAACATCTAATAATCCTATGATATGGCCTCCAGCCAATTTTAAGTCTATAACTACAACCGCCCCTTTGTCTAACTTCCACAAACCAAGCCAGTATTCTCTCTGATCCAAATAACCCATGGTCAGTTACCAAACAACTAGAAAGGTATCTGTGGTTTAGAATCCGCTGACAGTATCTACACTAGACATCCTCAATATATTCCTGTGTCTCCCTTTTCCTTTTCCACATACATTCCAATAATAGCTTTGGTCTGGGTTTTCCCTTCACTCCCAGCCAAACCCAATGCCTCTCCATATGCTCCTGCATGACATGGCACCCCATCTTTCAGGAAATGCAAGCCATAATAATAATCTTTCAGTACACTGATCTTGCCGTGTCGTCACAGTCATCCGGGAAATTAAATCCTGTGGGCATACACTGGAAGATTTGCCTAATAGAAATAGAAGCAAGGTGCCAACCAAGGAAGTGAGAAAATTGGGACAAAGACAAAATGGGAACACAGAAAATTTGATGAAGCCTGAAAAATTCATATGCATCAAGCACTCTGTAAGGCTTCTACCTTTGCAGAAGAAAGGGAAGTGGTGACCTAGCACGTCAAACTGCCAGAGAAAACACATACTTACCTCAAATATTCAGGGAGTCACAAGACAACAGACAGGTAGTTCTGAGAAGCAAAGCTCCTGGTTTGGGGAACAGAAAGATCACCCTGCCCCCTCCCAGACTCTTTATAGAGCCTATTGGAACAGTTGCATCTTGCCTAGCTCCCAAGGACAAGCTGTGGAGAGCCACTTCTTTTCCATCTCTCAATTTAGATTGTAGGGTAAAGTCCAAAGCATATTTAGTAACCTCATCACATGAGTGTTGTGCTTGAATCTGAGGTCTGGAACTGGTGTTTGCTCTCTTAATGATTTACTTAATCTAAAAAGAAACATACTGCATGAAGCCCTAGTCTTTTCCAACACTTTAAAGATACACATTAGTTCAGCTCCAATCCAATTGCGCGGGACCTGAGACTGCATTAGTTAGGGAAGCAGAAACCGGCCTGAGTAGGGCCACAGGCCTCATCCGGCCGGATCAGCGCCGGGGTAGCGGGAGCGCAGGGTTGCCTGACACCCGCCAGCTACCCACGACCCCCGCCGCAGGATTTTGGGACTGCTGGTGAGTGGAACACAGCTTCTGCTCCAATCCAATTGCGCGGGACCTGAGACTGCATTAGTTAGGGAAGCAGAAACCGGCCTGAGTAGGGCCACAGGCCTCATCCGGCCGGATCAGTGCCGGGGTAGCGGGAGCACAGGGTTGCCTGACACCCACCAGCTACCCACGACCCCCACCGCAGGATTTTGGGACTGCTGGTGAGTGGAACACAGCTTCTGCTCCAGTCCAATCACGCGGGACCTGAGACTGCTCTGGTTGGGGAGAGAGAAATCCGGCCTACATAGGGCCACAACCCTCTTCCTGTCAGAAAAGCACCGGGGCAGCTGGGGCGAAGGGTCTGCTGACACTCGCCAGCTACCCACAACACCCGCCACAGGATCTTAAGACTTCTGGTGAGTGGAGCACAGCTTCTGCTCCAATCCAATTGCGCGGGACCTGAGACTGCATTAGTTAGGGAAGCAGAAACCGGCCTGAGTAGGGCCACAGGCCTCATCCTGCCGGATCAGCGCCGGGGTAGCGGGAGCGCAGGGTTGCCTGACACCCGCCAGCTACCCACGACCCCCGCCGCAGGATTTTGGGACTGCTGGTGAGTGGAACACAGTTTCTGCTCCAATCCAATTGCGCGGGACCTGAGACTGCATTAGTTAGGGAAGCAGAAACCGGCCTGAGTAGGGCCACAGGCCTCATCCGGCCGGATCAGTGCCGGGGTAGCGGGAGCACAGGGTTGCCTGACACCCGCCAGCTACCCACAACCCCCGCCACAGGATTTTGGGACTGCTGGTGAGTGGAACACAGCTTCTGTTCCAGTCCAATCACGCGGGACCTGAGACTGCTCTGGTTGGGGAGAGAGAAATCCGGCCTACATAGGGCCACAAGCCTCTTCCGGTCAGAAAAGCACCGGGGCAGCTGGGGCGCAGGGTCGGCTGACACTCACCAGCTACCCACAACACCCACCACAGGATCTTAAGACTTCTGGAGAGTGGAACACAGCTTCTGCTCCAATCCAATTGCACGCGGGACCAGAGACTGCATTAGTTAGGGAAGCAGAAAAACGGCCTGTGTAGGACCACAGGCCTCTTCCGGCTGGACCAGCACCGGGGTACCGTCAGCTACCCACGACCCCCGCCGCAGGATTTAGAGACTGCTGGTGAGTGGAACACGGCTTCTGCTCAAATCTTAAACAGTGACAACGATAACAACTAACCCCAGAGATTACCAGATGGCGAAAGGTAAACGTAATAATCTTACTAACAGAAACCAAGACCACTCACCATCATCAGAACCCAGCACCCCCACTTCGCCCAGTCCAGGGCACCCCAACACACCGGAAAAGCTAGACACGGATTTAAAAGCATATCTCCTGATGATGATAGAGAACTTCAAGAAGGACTTTAATAACACACTTAAAGAAATGCAGGAGAACACTGCTAAACAGGCAGAAGACAATAAAGAGAAAGCACAAAAATCCCTTAAAGAATTGCAGGAGAACACTGCTAAAGAGTTACAAATCCTTAAAGAAAAACACGATAACATAATCAAACAGGTAGAAGTCCTTACAGAAAAACAGGAAAACACATCCAAACAGATGATGGAAATGAACAAAACCATACTAGACCTAAAAAGGGAAGTAGACACAATAAAGAAAACCCAAAATGAGGCAACACTGGAGATAGAAACCCTAGGAAAGAAATCTGGAACCATAGATACGAGCATCAGCAACAGAATACAAGAGATGGAAGAGAGAATCTCAGGTGCAGAAGATTCCATAGAGAACATCGGCACAACAATCAAGGAAAATGTAAAATGCAAAAAGATCCTAACTCAAAACATCCAAGAAATACAGGACGCAATGAGAAGACCAAACCTACGGATAATAGGAGTGGATGAGAATGAAGATTTTCAACTCAAAGGACCAGCAAACATCTTCAACAAAATTATAGAAGAAAACTTCCCAAATCTAAAGAAAGAGATGCCCATGAACATACAAGAAGCCTACAGAACTCCAAATAGACTGGACCAGAAAAGAAATACCTCCCGACACATAATAATCAGAGCAACAAATGCTCTAAATAAAGATAGAATACTAAAAGCAGTAAGAGAAAAAGGCCAAGTAACATATAAAGGCAAGCCTATCAGAATTACACCAGATTTTTCACCAGAGACTATGAAAGCCAGAAGATCCTGGACGGATGTTATACAGACACTAAAAGAACACAAATTCCAGCCCAGGCTACTATACCCAGCCAAACTCTCAATTAACATAGATGGAGAAACCAAAGTATTCCACGACAAAACCAAATTCACACATTATCTCTTCACGAATCCAGCCCTTCAAAGGATAATAACAGAAAAAAACCAATACAAGGACAGGAACCACGCCCTAGAAACAACAAGAAGGTAATCCCTCAACAAACCTAAAAGAAGACAGCCACAAGAACAAAATGCCAACTTTAACAACAAAAATAACAGGAAACAACAATTACTTTTCCTTAATATCTCTTAATATCAATGGACTCAACTCCCCGATAAAAAGACATAGACTAAAAAACTGGCTACACAAACAAGACCCAACATTTTGCTGCTTACAGGAAATTCATCTCAGAGAAAAGGATAGACACTACCTCAGAATGAAAGGCTGGAAAACAATTTTCCAGGCAAATGGCATGAAGAAACAAGCTGGAGTAGCCATTCTAATATCTGATAAGATTGACTTCCAACCCAAAGTCATTAAAAAAGATAGGGAGGGACACTTCATACTCATCAAAGGTAAAATCCTCCAAGAGGAACTATCAATCCTGAATATCTATGCTCCAAATACAAAGGCAGCCACATTCATTAAAGAAACTTTAGTAAATCTCAAAGCACACATTGCACCTCATACAATAATAGTGGGAGACTTCAACACACCACTTTCACCAATGGACAGATCATGGAAACAGAAACTAAACAGGGACACAGTGAAACTAAGAGAAATTATGAATCAAATGGATCTGGCAGATATCTACAGAACATTCTATCCTAAAACAAAAGGATATACCTTCTTCTCAGCACCTCATGGTACCTTCTCCAAAATTGCCCACATAATTGGTCAAAAAGCAGGCCTCAACAGATATAAAAATATTGAAATTGTCCCATGCATCCTATCAGATCACCATGGACTAAGGCTGATCTTCAATAACAAAATAAATAATAGAAAGCCAACACTCACGTGGAAACTGAACAACACTCTTCTCAATGATACCTTGGTCAAGGAAGGAATAAAGAAAGAAATTAAGGACTTTTTAGAGTTCAATGAAAATGAAGCCACAACATACCCAAACTTATGGGACGCAATGAAAGCATTTCTAAGAGGAAAACTCATAGCTATGAGTGCCTCCAAAAGGAAACTAGAGAGAGCACACATTAGCAGCTTGACAACACACCTAAAAGCACTAGAACAAAAGGAAGCAAATTCACCCAAGAGGAGTAGACGGCAGGAAATAATCAAACTCAGGGGTGAAATCAACCAAGTGGAAACAAGAAAAACTATTCAAAGAATGAACCAATCAAGGAGCTGGTTCTTTGAGAAAATCAACAAGATAGATAAACCCTTAGCCAGACTCACTAGAGGGCACAGGGAAAGCATCCTAATTAACAAAATCAGAAATGAAAAAGGAGACATAACAACAGATCCTGAAGACATCCAAAACACCATCAGATCCTTCTACCAAAGGCTATACTCAACAAAACTGGAGAACCTGGATGAAATGGAGAAGTTCCTAGACAGATACCAGGTACCAAAGTTGAATCAAGATCAGGTTAATGATCTAAACAGCCCTATATCCCCCAAAGAAATAGAAGCAGTCATTAATAGTCTCCCAACTAAAAAAAGCCCAGGACCAGATGGGTTTAGTGCAGAGTTCTATCAGACCTTCAAAGAAGATCTAATCCCAGTTCTTCACAAACTATTCCACAAAATAGAAACAGAAGGTACTCTACCCAACTCATTCTATGAAGCCACAATTACTCTGATACCTAAACCACAAAAAGACCCAACAAAGATAGAAAACTTCAGACCAATATCCCTTATGAATATTGATGCAAAAATCCTCAATAAAGTTCTTGCTAACCGAATCCAAGAACACATCAAAACAATCATCCATCCTGACCAAGTAGGTTTCATCCCAGGGATGCAGGGATGGTTCAATATATGGAAATCCATCAACGTAATCCAGTATATAAACAAACTCAAAGACAAAAACCACATGGTCATCTCGTTAGATGCGGAAAAAGCATTTGACAAGATCCAACACCCATTCATGATAAAAGTCTTGGAAAGATCAGGAATTCAAGGCCCATACCTAAACATGATAAAAGCAATCTACAGCAAACCAGTAGCCAACATCAAAGTAAATGGTGAGAAGCTTGAAGCAATCCCTCTAAAATCAGGGACTAGACAAGGCTGTCCACTTTCTCCATACCTATTCAACATTGTACTTGAAGTCCTAGCCAGAGCAATTCGACAACAAAAGGAGATCAAAGGGATACAAATTGGAAAAGATGAAGTCAAAATATCACTTTTTGCAGATGATATGATAGTATATATAAGTGACCCTAAAAATTCCACCAGAGAACTCCTAAGCCTGATAAACAGCTTCGGTGAAGTAGCTGGATATAAAATTAACTCAAACAAATCAATGGCCTTTCTCTACACAAAGAATAAACAGGCTGAGAAAGAAATTAGGGAAACAACACCCTTCTCAATAGTCACAAATAATATAAAATATCTTGGCGTGACTCTAACTAAGGAAGTGAAAGATCTGTATGATAAAAACTTCAAGTCTCTGAAGAAAGAAATTATAGAAGATCTCAGAAGATGGAAAGATCTCCCATGCTCATGGATTGGCAGGATCAACATTGTAAAAATGGCTATCTTGCCAAAAGCAATCTACAGATTCAATGCAATCCCCATCAAAATTCCAAATCAATTCTTCAACGAATTAGAAAGTGCAATCTGCAAATTCATCTGGAATAACAAAAAACCTAGGATAGCAAAAACTCTTCTCAAGGATAAAAGAACCTCTGGTGGAATCACCATGCCGGACCTAAAGCTCTACTACAGAGCAATTGTGATAAAAACTGCATGGTACTGGTATAGTGACAGACAAATAGACCAATGGAATAGAATTGAAGACCCAGAAATGAACCCACACACCTATGGTCACTTGATCTTCGACAAGGGAGCTAAAAACATCCAGTGGAAGAAAGAAAGCATTTTCAACAAATGGTGCTGGCACAACTGGTTGTTAACATGTAGAAGAATGCGAATCGATCCATTCCTATCTCCTTGTACTAAGGTCAAGTCTAAGTGGATCAAGGAACTTCACATAAAACCAGAGACACTGAAACTTATAGAGGAGAAAGTGGGGAAAAGCCTTGAAGATATGGGCACAGGGGAAAAATTCCTGAATAGAACAGTAATGGCTTGTGCTGTAAGATCGAGAATTGACAAGTGGGACCTCATGAAACTACAAAGCTTCTGCAAGGCTAAAGACACCATCAATAAGACAAAAAAACCACCAACAGATTGGGAAAGGATCTTCACCTATCCTAAATCAGATAAGGGACTAATATCCAATATATATAAAGAACTCAAGAAGGTGGACTCCAGAAAGTCAAATAACCCCATTAAAAAATGGGGCTCAGAACTGAACAAAGAATTCTCACCTGAGGAATACCGAATGGCAGAGAAGCACCTGAAAAAATGTTCAACATCCTTAATCATCAGGGAAATGCAAATCAAAACAACCCTGAGATTCCACCTCACACCAGTCAGAATGGCTAAGATCAAAAATTCAGGTGACAGCAGATGCTGGCGAGGATGTGGAGAAAGAGGAACACTCCTCCATTGTTGGTGGGATTGCAAGCTTGTACAACCACTCTGGAAATCAGTTTGGCGGTTCCTCAGAAAATTGGACATAGTACTACCGGAGGATCCAGCAATACCACTCCTGGGCATATATCCAGAAGATGTCCCAACCGGTAAAAAGGACACATGCTCCACTATGTCCATAGCAGCCCTATTTATAATAGCCAGAAGCTGGAAAGAACCCAGATGTCCCTCAACAGAGGAATGGATACAGAAATTATGGTACATTTACACAATGGAGTACTACTCAGCTATTAAAAAGAATGAATTTATGAAATTCCTAGCCAAATGGATGGACCTGGAGGGCATCATCTTGAGTGAAGTAACACAATCACAAAAGAACTCACACAATATGTATTCATTGATAAGTGGATATTAGCCCAAAACTTAGGATACCCAAGATATAAGATACAATTTGATAAACGCATGAAACTCAAGAAGAATGAAGACCAAAGTGTGGACACTGTGCACCTTCTTAGAATTGGGAACAAAACACCCAGGGAAGGAGTTACAGAGACAAAGTTCGTAGCTGTGATGAAAGGATGGACCATTTAGAGACTGCTGTATCCAGGGATCCGTCCCATAATCAGCTTCTAAACGCTGACACCATTGCATACACTAGCAAGATTTTGCTGAAAGGACCCAAATATAGCTGTCTCTTGTGAGACGATGCCGGGGCCTAGCAAACACAGGAGTGGATGTTCACAGTCAGCTATTGGATGTATCACAGGGCTCCCAATGGAGAAGCTAGAGAAAGTACCCAAGGAGCTAAAGGGATCTGCAACCCTATTGTTGGAACAACATGATGTACTAACCAGAACCCTGGAGCTCTTGTCTCTAGCTGCATATGTATAGAAAGATGGCCTAGTCGGCCATCAATGGAAAGAGAGGCCCATTGGACTTGCAAACTTTATATGCCCCAATATAGGGGAATGCCAGGGCCAAAAGAATGGGAATGGGTGGGTAGGGAAGTGGGGGGCGCTATGGGGGACTTTTGGGATAGTATTGGAAATGTAATTGAGGAAAATATGTAATAAAAATATAAAAAAAAATAAATAAAGATACACATTATCACCCACAAAATTAAGTCTCCCTATCATTATTCTATTGGCCAATTAAAGAGACAAGTAATAATGAAACAGGTAAAAAGGAAATTTACTCATTATGGCCACATAGGGAATTGGAGGAAGCAAAGGGGTACAGTTATCACCAAGTCCACCGTGAGGAGTACTGACCAGAGGTTTAAGTCTAAATAGAGAGTTAGAGATAGTTGTAAATTGAGCACTTCTGCCTGGTTAAAGTGTGATAGTACTGACCTAACACTGTTTCGGCTCACTCGGGTCTATCTTGCAAAGTGGTCTGAGAAGTTGTCAGAGCTGCGAATCCTGGGAGGCAAGCTCCTTCTCTGGATAGCGCTAGGCCTTCACTGTTGTTTCCATTTCTCCAGGATGAAATACCTAAAATTTAAAAAAACTATTCGGAGTATAATGTTTCAACAGTCTGATGGCCTGAGGGGCGCTAGTGTCTCCTCCCCTACCACAGTGGTTATGTTAGTGGTCTGGAGGACAGGTGGAGACTTTCCAAGTTCTCTTTGAATATTATTAATTTCAGTTGAGCTGTTAGGGCTAGTGAGGAGACTAGGCAGTCTAGGGTCAGATAAATATCACCTTCAATGCTTTTAATAGCCAGATACTGAAGGCTTTCATGGTGGTGACTCTCAACGACTTGTCTGACCGTCATCTAGGAAGGAGGGAGAGATGGCATATGGAATGGGATTGGGATCTACAGCCTCATAAAATAGCTCCAGTTCTCAACTCTCAGTGTTTTATCTCAATCTCCGCTCAGATTCAGTATGCACGGCTGAGGCATAGCCAGCCACAGTCAGGCCAAAACAAGACGTAGAGTGGGAAGTCATGCTTGCTCCAGTGTTCAGATCACTCCTGTTAGACTGGAGCCGGAGCTGACAGGTTTGGTTGTGGTCAAGCTGCACATTTGAATCCAGCCAACAGACTGGAATGAAAAAGGTTCATGGCTGGAAAAGACCTGAGTCAGGGAGTAAAGAGGCAAGGTCAGTGGATCAGGGCGGAGCCTGCGAACGGCTGGCGCGAGGTTGGGGCGGGCCCGGAGGCGGGGTCTAGCCCAGTGAGACTCGCGCCTGCGCAAGGACAGTCCGGGAGGCGGGGCCGCGCACGCGTAGTGCGAGGGCCCTGGAGGGCGGAGTCCAGGAGGGTGCCGGCCAAGGGAGGGGGCGCGGCGTCCGTGAAGTCCGGCGCTCCCGCAGGCCGAGGAGGCGATGCTGGCTTCTGCGGGGCAGGCGGCTGGACAGACCGGGATGTGACGGGACTGCCCCTCGCCTCTCTCCCATCCTCGGGCGGGCAGGTCGCTGGGCGACCGGCAGCCGGGCCGCGGCCGAGGAGGCAACGCGACCTCCGCACGGTGAGAGCCGGGGAGGGTCAGGGCCGGGGTCTCGGGGCACCCGAGGCTGCCTGGCTCCGGGGCGCAGCGCGGGCGGACGGAGGGCCCGGTGTCCTTGGCCAGCAGCGCTCTGGGACGACCCTCGGAGCCCCCGCCCCCTCTCCCGAGCCGCCTGCTGTGCAGCGGGCAGGCCGGATGCCCCTGCTCGGTAGTGCTGTGACGGGAAGGGGCCGCGGGATGCCCCGGCTGCAGCCTTCCTGCACCGGGAAATCAGGGCGAGGCAGAGGTGCCCTGGGATTTCAAAGCCTGGATGCTCGCGTTGGTAAGGGAAAGTACCTGAGAGCCCGGAATGAGTGGGATTTTTTTTTTTTTTTTTTAAATCACTGAGTCAAAACAAAGACACGCCCTAAAACACGTCTTGAGAACTTTGGTGGATTACGGGGCGTCTGTAGGTTCAGGTGCTTTACGCCCCTCCTCTCCCTCTTTTGGACGTCTATTTTCATACATTTTTTTTTAATGTACCCACTTTCTTGACAAAGTAAAGGGAGGGGGGAATCCATTTGAGGTGGTCGTTGCTCATAAAGCCTGATTTTGAATTTCAGTAATTGCAAATTCATCTTTGCTGGCTACCTAGCCAATTAGGTTTGCTGATCATAAAATAGGCCTTAGCCATGGAAATGACTAGTGCACAGACTCTTCGCTGTCCAAGATTGGAATGCCCTGTTTCACTTAAGGAGAGAGAAAAACCAGGTGGCTCACGCCTTTATCCTGGCATTCAGGAAGCAGAGGCAGGTGGATTTCTGTGAGTTCCAGGCTAACCTAGTCTACATAGCAAGCTTCAGAATAGCAAAAACTACCTAGACCTTGTCTCAAAAAACCCAAGATGGGGGAGGACGGTTATGAATGAGAATAAGCATTTACTTTTTTTTTTTCAGAGTAGCCGCTTGAAAAAGCTTTTTTTTGGAGGGGGGGGTCAAGAACATTAAGTATTAGTGGGACATATGTATTTAGACAGTTGATTAAAGTATCATCATTTAGATTAAAAAACTTGAATCAAATTTAATGTGAAGGATAAGTATAAAGTATGCGTTAAAATGTATAATGTATAATTGGTGAGGGATGTAAACGTTGATGAAGGGTTTGCATTGGATGAAGTCAGTCTTCTTTCCAGACTTTATTAATGTTTGTCTCTGTTAATTTGTTAGAGTGCATTGCTCTTCTCTTATATGGTGGTTTTCTTCCTTGTTCTCAGCAACACTGACCTCAGTCTCTAGGTTAAAAATACTTACAACCCTTAACCTGTAATTTGTCCTGTTTCTTTAATACGTCATAACAAGAAAGCCAGAAGCTGCCCTTCGAGCAGGAACTTTTTTATTCTACCTTCCCTCAGGTAGAATTTTTTTGCTTGTTGCCATATTGCTTTTACTATGTGGGGGAAGAAGAGAATTTTAATTTCATGGTTAGAATTCCTTCAGTCTTTTCCAGTTTCTGGTGTTTGTCTGCATTCTCCTTTCGTCTACAGTTACACATGTCCTCTCCATGGGACTGTTTGCAGTTCACAGAAGATGGCACCTTCCTTTGTTTCCTGGGTCCAGAATTGTCTTCCTAGTTAACATCTTGCATCCCCGCTAGAGTATTGAGCTTGAGTCTTGTCTGGGCATTTCATCTCTTGTTTTCACTGATCCAGCAGCACCAGGCCACGCTGCACTGAGCAGTTCATCAATTAGGAGTTAACGATTTGCTTATATATGTCTTCCCCAGGCTTTTAAGTTTCTTTTTAATGTTTGCTGCTACAGCACATACTGCTAAAATCTATTTACTCAGTGCATTTTGAGGAAAGGGTCCAGGCTTGAATGCAGATTTAAGATAAGCTAAATATGTTTGGATTATCTTTTAGTACCAGAAAAATTGGAAGAAAAAAATCAGTATTTTAAAAAATGATTTTTAGAGAAATTATATGTACTGGTGTTTTACCTGCTTTTCTGTGTGTGGGTGTCAGATCTCTGGGAACCAGAGTTACAGACAGTTGTAAGATGACGTGTGGTTGCTGGGAATTGAACTGGGGTCCTTTGAAAGAGCAGCCAGTGCGATTAACTGCTGAGCCATCTCTCCACCTCCAACATTACTACTTTTATTTGTTTAAGGATGAAATAAGAACTGATACTGTTTGGAATGACATCCTGGTTATGAGAGGAAAAAAGTCATTCTACTTGAAGATGGAGGAATGAAGGCCATGGCAAGTAAGGGTTAGTCTAGAACTTTATTTTGAGGTGCAGCGGCTTGCCCACAGTTATGACTAGAAAGGGACAGGTCTGGGAACATGGGCATCCTTTGGCTATCTTTGTAGTTTTCTTTTACTCCCCTCTATCCTAATTCTAAATACGTTTCTTTTTTTAAATTGCATTCATCTATTTTGTGAGTGTGCTCGTGCTCATGCTCCTGTGCTCAGTGTGTGCATTAGGACCTGTGTGAGTAGGTCAGCTGTGGGAATGCATTCCCTTTTGCCAGCATGTGGGTGTGGGCGATAGGCTTGATGACAAACAAGTACCTTGAGAGTCTCACTGTAACCCAGGCTACCCCAGAACTCAATGGGTTGCTTAGCTCAGTCTAAGCTCATATCTCTGCAGCCCCACCCTACCCCCTAGCCTTCCGAGTGTCAGGGTTACAGAAAGGAGCCATCAGTGCCTAGCTTCTAATTTTTAATAAAGGGTTTACCATCTTGGTTCAGTACGAGAGAAATGGATATTTATTATAGAAGGGCTATATTGGTAGATAGTAAATTGGAATGATTTAGCAGATCATTTGGTTTACTGCTAAAATAGCTTTGAATAACTAAAGCCTGAAAAAGCAAGTAGCTTGTCTCTGTCTCCATCTAACCTCTGTGTCACAGTTCCTGACCTCTTGTTTGCTTGCTTCTCACTGTTCCAGAGAGCAGTCCATTTGTGCTTTCCTCCTCGCTAGCTGCCACCACTCCTAGGGACCTAGAGCCCTTGAGTGGCTGGGAAACATGATACCTTATTTGGGAAAATGGGAGAAACTGGACCTTTACCACTCTTGACTGGAGCTTGCTTATATGTTGGTATTGGGAGCCTCTGGTTGCCATATGGAGACTGCACAGTTCCTTCTGGTGGTAAAGTGAGATTTTGGTATAACTGGGTTACAGCTGGTTAATAGCATGGCTAGAATTACACGTATGGTTTGCCTGTTGTGAAAACAGCTGCTCTGAGTACTCCTGTGATAGGTTTTTAGGGACAAAAGTTGATAGTTGTAGATTTATGCATCTTGCACATCAGTTTTCAACTACTCGCATAGTGTAGTAGGCCTCACTAGTTCTAGAAGACAATAAACAATTCCTTGTTTCTTATCAATTTCAAATAATTTTATGCCACTGATTGGTGTGTAAATGCAACCTTTAATCTGGGCTTTAATATTCGATGGGTTTTCTTTTTGCTAATTTTTATACCATTGGGTTAATTATGCTGTGTTACAGGAAATAGTTCCTTACTTCTAAGGGGACAAGTGCCTTGGTTATTGTTTTGTAAGCAGTGCAGTTAGTCTATTTAGGTGACTTAGATGGCCTTACTAAAATGCTACTCCCTGTCCTGTCAGGACTCTGCAGTTCACATATGGCCACATAGTCATCTTTGTTTTTTCCTTCCTGAGGCTAAAGGCCCTTGGGAGGAATTACAGCATCAGAGGGTATGAAGGTTTTATCTGTTTCAAAAGCTCTTGCTAGCTTTACTTTAAAAAGATCTGCACTTCTCCCAGCAGAATTTTAGTTGAATATTTTGTCATATTTTCATTGCCTTTTGTTTTGAGTTAGTCTTTTCAACAATGAGGATAAGAGGTCTTTCTGTCTCACAGTTAAAAAGACACTTGAAGGTTTTATCCCAGTTTTATTCTCTCCTCTCTGTGGATGGGTTGTCATTTACCCACAAAGTCACTGAAATAGTTTTACTAATTTTTATTAGCATTAACACTCCAAATATTATTTTTGTTACTTTTTATATTTAGTTACTGAGACAGAGTTTCCTGAAACCGTGTCCGACTTTGAATCCTGGTCCTTCCTATTCTACCTTCCATGAATTATAGGCCTCACTTAGTTTTTAGTACTGAACACTTGGTAGCTTTTGAAAATTTTATAGAATAATTGACTTTTAAAAACACTTTGTGCCGGATGTGGTGGCACAGGCCTTTAATCCCAGCACTTGGGAGGCAGAGGCAGGCAGATTTCTGAGTTTGAGGCCAGCCTGGTCTATAGAGTGAGTTTCAGGACAGCCAGGACAATACCGAGAAACCCTGTCTCAAAAAACCAAAAAAAAAAAAAAAAAAAAACCAAAAAAAAAAAAACCAAAAACCAAAAAAAAAGAAAACAAAAAAACCC
Source organism: Mus caroli (assembly GCF_978045245.1). NCBI lineage: Eukaryota > Metazoa > Chordata > Mammalia > Rodentia > Muridae > Mus > Mus caroli. The sequence goes on along the minus strand of NW_028227267.1, from coordinate 29,939,841 downwards.
CCCAAAACCAAAAACCAACAACAACAACAAAAAATACTTTGTAATTTTGTCTTTTAATTGTGAGGTGTATGATGGTACCCCTAGAAGTCTTATCTGAGATCCCCCTTGAGCAGGGATTGTAGGCATGAACCATATTTCTGGTTGGTGCTTGCTTTTGAAAGATGAATTCTGGGCAAAAGCATTACTGTGAGTATCTAGCAGGATGGTTCCCAGGCTTTTCAGACTTAGAACCCCCATCACACTTTTAAATATTCTTGAATACTTTAACGGGCTTTTGCTTATATGATTTATAATTTTTGATATTTATCAAGGTATACATTTATTTTTGAATGCTTAAAGTAACAATAAATCTATAATATTAAAATTGTGGTACATTTTAGACAAACCAAAGAGTTCATGAATGTAGTGTATTTGTTAAAGTTTTTGTTTGTTCAGAAGGTCATTTCTGATTTAACTTGAATTGTTAAAAAGCTACACAACAAAACCTTGTTATCTGCTCCTTTTTTGGAAAGTGATGTATTCTAGATAGATAAGATAGCCCAAAACAATAGTTATCAGATATACTCCACTGATACCTGGCATGCCATTGTTTCTAACTACTGCAACTTAGAAGGTAGGCTTTTTGTAGCATCATTTAATGGGTGAGATGGAAAGGAACCTGTTGAAGGTAAAATAGGTGTCTCTAGCAAGCTATGGGATAGAACCTGGTCTGCCTTCACTTTAAAAGGCACTCTTCCAAATGTGTATTATCTTATTGCTGAGCTAAAGATTTGACTTCTTTTATGCATTTGAAAGAGATATTTAAAACCAAAACAACAGTTCCTGGTAGTTGAAAAGTTTTTGCTTACCTTTTTGCGTCATTTAATAGCTTAGTATGATTGAATATGGCTGGAGGGTCATCTTTGAGGATTGTTGGTTTTAAAAATACTGTATGATATCTCTTGGGGAGATGGCTGATATAACATTGTAGAAATATATTAAACTGTGTTTCTCATAGGAGGTAATAGAAATCATGTGAAGTTAAGTCTGGACCCTGAGTTGGAAATGTAGATTGAACATAGTTCTTGAAAGATAAAAGACTGAGTAACTCTTTGTAAGAGGATGAGAATGTGGACTGGCAATTTAGAAAGAGCTGAGATTGAAATATTTTTTATACACACACACACACACATTCTTTTTTTCCTACTGCTCTGTGATATATTGTACCTAATTTTGTGACACATCTAATTCCAATCCAGTTGTGTGCTTGTCAGTGATAAGGGCTGAGTACAAAGTATGAGTGAGTACTGGATAACATGCCACTGGAAGAAGGGAAGCGACTTCTGGGAAATAAGAAATCACCCAGTTCAAAGGAGTGACCAAGAAAGCAAGCCCTGGGATATGATACCTATAGGAGATTTAAGAAAGAATAAGTGAGAGAGCCCAAGGACATATAACATTCTGTACTTGGAATGCCATTCCAGGCCATAGTTACTTCTGGTTGATGTGCCCTCATGTGACAGTTTCTGTTAGTTACTGACAACCTTCCCACCCCCATTATTTTCTCAGCAGTCTGTAGCTTCCTGTCTCTTGGTTTGTAACTTCTGATTGCTAGGTTGCCAGCGCTGGGGTGTGACTCAGCCTACCGAGAGAGCAGCCAATCAGAATGTTCCTTTCTTTATGAATAAACTGAACAGGCAGAAAATATGAGTAGTCCTTGAGTTGCTCTTGTCTAGTGAGTTAGTTGACTTTGTTTCAGGGTGAATCTTTGGTTTTAGAGGTTTTTGATTGCTTAAGTTGAGGCCGTGAGCTATGAGGAGATAGAGGGTTCTTAAAGGCTACATCCATGAGAACTTTTTTCCTAATTTTCTTTTTGATTGGTAGCTTAATTTGAATATGAGTGGCCCAGTTTTGGGATTCTTGCCCTTAAAATGGGACTGATTATTATAATCAATCAAGAATCTTTTTTTTTTTTTTTTTTTTTTTTTTGAGTAGAAGTTTTACTATGTAGCTCTGGCTGGCCTACAACTTAAAGAGATCCCCTTGCCTCTGCGTTTTGCTTGGTGAAGCAGAAGCTTGGTGGTCCATAGCTTCTGTTTTTATGTTAGGTATGGAAAGGCCAGGTGACATCCTGTGCTACCAGATGTTTTCTATTTCTTATTATTCTTCACCTGTTCAAATGCATTAGGAACAATCTCCTATCCTACGGTTTTGGGTTGCCTGCCTAGCCACCTCCCCACACTAAGATGTGATCTCTGATGAGTGAGCTGCTAGTATACACTAGGGACAACAAAGAGGCAGCATCAAAAGGTTCTTTGACTAGTTCTTGTCATCATATTAATGATATTTGGTTGCAGCCTGAGTGCTTTGTGGAAATTTGAGAGCTTTCTCAGACCATTATGTCTTGGCAGCCAGTGTTAGGGTTGGGAGTTACAGTTTCCTCAGAAGACCACAGCTGAGAAAGGCAAGAACTCTTCATAACAGCCCTTAAGTGTGGAGAATGGCGTTGGTGTTATTTTGGACAGAGTTGTTGGTAGGGCAGCTTACGGGAAACAATCAGGTGGTATTTCTTTTCAAGGGATGGAGAGGCAGAAAGGCCTTTTTCTTTGTCCTCCCTACTTTCTGTTTCATCAGAGTCTGGACTTGTCAACCCCCTTTTTTTTTTTTTTTGGCATTATCTAGAGTTAGGTACTTGACTGTGTGGCCTATCTTGCAGTTGTGCTTCTCTGGGATTTGAGAGCTTTTACATTGCTGATTTTTTCAGTCTTTGCTTTAAGAATAGACCAAGTCTGAATAGATGCAGTCATCAATCCATTTAAGATGGTTGAGCACTTACTTGGCATAGGACAGTGAACTAAACAATTTATATGCCTTTTTGGAGCTTACATACAAGGAGGGGATATAGAAAGAAATGAGTATGTAGTATCTCAACTGTTACAGTCTTGTGGAGGAAGCAGAATGAGTTGGGAAGAACATGGGTGGGGAGCTGCTAACCCCGCAAGATGGTTAGGCAAGCAAAAGTGTGGTCTCTGTGGACTCCGGAAAAGAGAATGCTTTTTATAATTAACAGTGTTTAGTGTGTTATGCCATGTGCTTATTTGCATGTGTGTGCATGTTTGTGTGCATATTTGTGTGTGGAGGCCAGAGTTAGGTGTTGAGTATCTTCCTTAGTTGATTTCCACCTTGTTTTTGAGGCAGGGCCTCTCATTGAACCTGAAACTCATCAGCTCAGCACGACTAATTGGCCAGTGAGCTCCAGGGATGTTGTTTGCCCCTGCCCAGCACTAGCATTACAGATGCATGCCATTATGCCTAACTTCTTATGTGGGTGGTGTGGATCTGAATTCAGGTCCTCATGCTTTATTGACCCAGACACCTTCCCATCCAGTGGAGAGAAACATTTGATAACCATGGAACAGGATGCCTCTGCTGGGTATGCCTGGTCTCTTTTCAGAGTGCTGAGTATGTCAGTGAGGCATTGGCAGGAACTATTGGCAGACAGTGATGTCTGATAGGTGGACCGGGTGGAGGGAGTCAGACCATCTCTGGTTGTCTAGACTCTAAAAGTGCAAAGACAATGTAGAATTTCAACTTGTTTGCTTGTTTATTTGCCCTCCCAGTTGCAAATCAAGGTCTCCACCACTGAGTGACAGCCTTAACTTCGATTTTTTTTAAATGATTCTCTTTGCTGCTAAGTAGAGAATGTCAGCATAAGGGAAGAATGCTATCATTTAGCTGCAACAGTAAATCTGGTTAGTGATGGCATTGATTTTAGACAGGAGTTGGGAGAAATATTACAAATTCTGCATACATTTTTTAATACAGAGACAGCAATTTGATGATGGATTGGATGTGGCCTGAAAAACTCAGGTAGAGTTTACACTGATCAGTAAGACTGCATAAGAAGCAGCTCTTAAGGGGAAAATAATTTATGACTTTAATCTTGGATGTGCTAAGTTAGCTGTGAAGACACTGTAGGTATCTGGGTGTACTTGAGTCTGCAATTCACTGTAGAGGTCTGGGATAAAGATGCAAATTTCCAGGGATTGGCAGTCAGCACTTAATGCTCAGAGAACTGAGTAATAGAGTTTGGGAGTGATTGGCTGGAGAAGTCCAGGGATGTTCTTTGAGATCTTAGAATGCAGAGAAATAGAGGCAGACAGACAGATGTGCGCTCAGGCTCTCTCTCTCTCTCTCTCTCTCTCTCTCTCTCTCTCTCTCTCTCTCAAACACACACACACACACACACACACACACACACACACACACACGGGGGGGGGGGCAGAGGGAGAGGGAGAGAGAGGCAGAAAATAAGTGGTTCCAGGACAGCTAGAGAAAACCTGTCTCAAAAACTCAGTGAAAGATTAAAAAAAAAAAAAAAAGTAAGAAAGTGGTGTCCATGAATTCAAATGAAATGTTTTATAAGTGAAGACGGAGTGGTTTATTATGTTAGATTGAGGCCCAATTGTTGATTGTTAGGTCTAACTGATAGGTTTCTGGGGAAGTGGTGGAGGTAAAACTTAATTTGGATTACATGGAGAGGTGGCAAAGAAGAATTGGAGACCGTGGGGTAAATAGTATTTTCAAATAGTTAATCAGTGAACTTGGAAAAGTAGCTGTGGAGGCATGTGGAATCAAGCAGTTGTTATTTTAAAATACAGGTATTTTATAGTATATTTGCTTATACACTTAAATTATATACAGTTAATGAAATGATCCAAAAAAAAGGGAAAACAATGCAAGGGGCATTTCTGTCATTAGTACTCTTGATCTTAGCCAGAGGGCTGAGAACTGAACCAATGTTCCTTTTCTCTTTCAAGATTGCACTACTAGAAGGACCAAATGACCAAATACATGACCCTGTGAGGAACAGTTTGCATCCACACTCTAACATAAGCCCATGTGTATTTTCTTCCTTCCTTTTTTTCATAGATAAGGGTCGTGGCTGGCTGAGAGAGGGTAGAGTAACCGAGTCCTTTCATTATTCCCTAGTGGAGGTTGATGCATTCTCACCAGTTCAGAATTGCAGGTTTATACAGAGGTTGACCACATTTTAGGAAATTCTTAGGGAATCAGCATAATAGCCTCATATTTACTAACAATAGTTTTAGCAGTTTTGTTCTTGACTTTAGAATTTCTGAATCTGAGCAGGTCCTGTCCGTTGTCATCTCTGGCTCCTTGTCCTCGGAAGCGACTTTTCATTCTTTTATGCCTTGTCTTCACTTTGTGCCGACCCCATTTCCCTGTGGATTCTCCTGTTTCCCCGATGCTTTCCATTTCAGTCTTACAAGGAAAATTCAGAAGAACCTCTCTGAGCTCCTTTTCTTACTGTCTGTTGTGGCTCTAGGGAACTGAGACATTGGAAATACACATTCTTTTGCACATGCTATTCCTCATTTTCTAAGCTATCCTTCAGCATCATAGTACCTCCTTCAGTTGCTTCATCTTTCTCTGTGTTGTTGTTTGAGACACTATGATCTCACAGTGTAGTTCATGTTAACCTTGATTACACCGTCTGGAGTCAGAGGTGTCACTTCCAGGAAAGTTCGCTTTCCTGACTGCTCCCTGTTAGCTTACAGTTCCAGGTCATAGATACTCTGGATTTTTGTTCATTGAATGACTAAGTAAAATATCAATATTGATCTAGTTATGAGTGTAGGCATGAGAGGACAACTTCTGAAAATGGATTCTCCCCTCTGCTCTGGGTTCTAGAGATGGAATTGAGGCGGTCAGACTTGCACAGAAAGTACTTCTACATGCGCATCCACCTCTGCTCAAATGGCTTTCTTAAAGACAGCCACCCAGAAAGAACTGTAGAGCACTAATTGGATATTTAAATGTTCTTGTCAGCCAATGTAAGAGTTAGTGGCAATTTTACTATATATGGCAAATCTATTTGTGTTTGGGATTCGCCTGCCGTTCTCATTATCTTCTCCCTTATATTTCCAAGGATATTGCCCTTAGTCATCCTCCATTCTGAAAGTCAGCCTGTCTTAAAACTCATTAAAAAAAAAGCCCAAAACCCAAACCAAACAACTCATTCCTTAAATGTGATCTACCCACTAAGAGCTTCATTAGTTCTTGTCACCATCTCATAGGCCACTTAGAGTTCTCTGTGGTCTGACAATTCCATTAGAATTCGCAAGACATTTTCTTGCTCTCTAGGAGAAAGAGGCTGAGGAAGAGAAGGTCAGTCTGCAGGTGATTGTGATATCATGTGTGGATATAGTGACTGCATTAGTGGTAGAGCATCTGGGGCACTCTGGGAAGACAGGAAGCAGCCAAGTGTGTTTGCCACATACTACCTAACACAACCTTTGACAGTTTACCCAAGTCAGACTGTGCCTTCCTAGGACAGCATCAGCTCCCATCAGATAAAGCTTTAACCTTCCAGGAGTTCCCTTCTATTTCAGCCCCCGTTTGTGGCTTGTGCTTGTGACTGACATGTCATGTAAATCGGGTTTTACCTGACTCTCTCCTGGAGTTCAATTTGCTCATAGATACTACAATGGCCATTATAAAAGGTGTAGATGGCTAGCCACAGGACTAGGGCAGGCACATAGGGAGCTCCTGCTCTTTTGGGGCGGATCTCCCTTTAGGTAGCTCTTCATGTCCACCACTCCAGACATTTGCTGAACACTGTTCTTTGTGTCTTTATGGAGGTGTCATAATGTGGGGACAGTTGATTACACTGTTAGCCGTTAGCGATCAGCTTGACCTTCAGCCCTGTTTCCCTCTCTGGAAGTCTAGGCATAGAGCTAAAACTCCACCTTTCTAGTCCTGCCCCTGCCCTAAGGTTATATAAGGGCACAGACTCCCATTAGCAACAAAGGAAGTACCCTGGAGATTCTAGGGTTTTTAGTAGCTGTCTGCCAAGAAGACCAGGGGAGAGCACAGATTTGTATTTTTCATTATACTATAATATTGCAGGCATCGTGGGATAGTGAATATCTTTCTCATATATTTTTTAGGTTTTACTTCTTTTGCTACCAGCTACTTTTACATCTTTATTACTATTTTTACACGATTTTAAGTCCTCTTTTAAAAGCTTTGGCCTTAACTATCTTGTCATCCAGTTTATCAGATAATTTATTTTCAGAGTATTTTTCTTGGGGGGGGGGCGGGAAATCTATATGCCTTCTCCCTCTGTTTACAGAATAAAGACCCCCAAACATCAAAACCTGGACAGCAAAGTTTTTAACTCAGACTCCACTGTGTTCTGGTTCGTAAATCTTCTAGCTAGTAAAGCTTTTACATTCTCCTCCAAATGCATGCCACACTTTTTTTCTTTCTGCCATTCTTGTTTGAATCATCTTTCCCCCCTGCCAACAGTCTCACTTTTGCTTTCTTAAACTCACTGTGAGCCTTTGCGTCCTCGACACCCTCTCATTCCTTGGCTTCAGAGGTGTCAGCGAGTCTCCTTCCTCTGCATTTGCTCTCACTGGCCTTGAGTTCTGTATTCAGTTTTCTTGGTTAAGCTTGATGTAGTGACTTCATCATTCCTGGGATTCTGTTCTCTTGTCTCTTGTTTGTTATTAGCTGTCAAGTCTTGATGGATCTGTTCTTTCTCCATTTCCTTGGACTGTCTGTCTGAAGAGACTATCATAAAATGCCCCTTCAGAGTAAATCTGCTTAGTCTCTGATTTTCTATATAATTTGTGTTTAGGAAACACGTACTGGTTATAGAAGAGCACAAAAACATAGTATTTTTGTGTTGACCTCCCTAGAATAGTAATTGAACCATAGAATAATTCTTCTCAATCTACTAAAGGTTACTTTCCCAATATCTCCATTAGATACATTGTTTTATATATATATATATATATATATATATATATATATATATATATATATATATATATCCTTTTTCCCAGAAATTTGATTTCAGGGAATACTATTTGCTAAGATTATTAGGAAAAAGCGTGGAAATTGTTTTCTGGTTGGGAGAATTTTTGGAAACAATCTTAACAGGTTTACAAACATATTCATTTCTTTTGTTGTTTTTTTGTTTTGTTTTGTTTTTTTTGTTTGTTTTGTTTTTTGTTTTTTGGTTTTCGACACAGGTTTCTCTGTGTAGCCCTGGCTGTCCTGGAACTCACTTTGTAGACCAGGCTGGCCTTGAACTCAGAAATCCGCCTGCCTCTGCCTCCCGGAGTGCTGGGATTAAAGGCGTGCGCTACCATGCCTGGCTGTGCATTTCTTTTTAATTTCATGTGTTTACTTATGTGCCTTAGTGAGCCCATGTGCACCATGTGTACACAGGTGCTCTTAGAGGCCGGAGGGCATTAGACCCCTTGGAGCTGGAGTTGTGGGAGGCTGTGAGCTGCCTGATGTAGCTTCTGGAATACTGAACTTTGGTCCATTGTAGAAGCAGTAAGTGCTCTTAATTACTAAGCCATATCTCCAGCCCCAGCAGGCACGATTTCTAGTGGAATGGAAACTGTGTTTAGAAGTTTGCAAGTCAGAGACAAAGTTCGTAGCTGTGATGAAAGGATGGACCATTTAGAGACTGCTGTATCCAGGGATCCATCCCATAATCAGCTTCTAAATGCTGACACCATTGCATACACTAGCAAGATTTTGCTGAAAGGACCCAAATATAGCTGTCTCTTGTGAGACGATGCCGGGGCCTAGCAAACACAGGAGTGGATGTTCACAGTCAGCTATTGGATGTATCACAGGGCTCCCAATGGAGAAGCTAGAGAAAGTACCCAAGGAGCTAAAGGGATCTGCAACCCTATAGGTGGAACAACATGATGAACTAACCAGTACCCCGGAGCTCTTGTCTCTAGCTGCATATGTATCGAAAGATGGCCTAGTCGGCCATCACTGGAAAGAGAGGCCCATTGGACTTGCAAACTTTATATGCCCCAATATAGGGGAATGCCAGGGCCAAAAGAATGGGAATGGGTGGGTAGGGAAGTGGGGGGCGCTATGGGGGACTTTTGGGATAGCATTGGAAATGTAATTGAGGAAAATATGTAATAAAAATATTAAAAATTAAAAAAAAAAGAAGTTTGCAAGTAAGAACTTGATCCTTAGTGCCCTAATGGCTCCAGGTGCCTCAACCAAAGGAAGATTGTGAGACAGACAGCACATGAGCTTTAGTGTGGAGAATTTTAAGCTAATTCTTGAGTAGTACTTTGAGGAGCAGCTGTTTAGCTGTCAGTTAGTAACGGGAAAAATCTCCTTACATGTTCCTGGAACCTACACAAGAGGTAGTAAAGTCATTATTGTAACTCCGCATCACTCTTAAGGGTAGTTCTGAACTGTTTGAAGAAGTCCTCTAGGAATCTGGGTGTAGGTATAGAAAAGCTCTTTAGTTTCTGGAAACTTTCCTTTGATGGCCAACAATAAGTCTTAGATAGAATTTGTCTGATTTTAAAGTTAAGGGTTGCTTGGCATGGTGGCACACATTGTAATCCCAGCACTTTGGGGGCTGAGGTAGAAGGATTCAAGGCTGAACTCTATTGGGAGAACCTGCCTCAAAAACAAAAGGTCAAAAGCTTTGAGTTCCTTGTATTTGTAATGACTTAGCACTCACTGCAGAATAATGGAATGCATAGTTTGTGAACATTTTGCAAAGGTTTTTTTTTTTTTTTTTTTTTTTTTTAAATTAGCTGTTGCTTTCTGACCCTTATTCATTTTCTGACGAATTTAGGTGGTCACATGGCTGCCAGTAGATTCTTACTTGGATATTTCCTTGGAAAATCTGTGCATAGTTTGTAGTATGTCAGTTTGAACTCACAGGTCGGGTGTATTTGGGATTTTATCAGTCTACCTAGGGCCTTCTCAATGAACAGGAGAGAAATGGAGAAGGCTTCAGAAAAAAATTTCAGGACTACCACAGTTGAGTGTCATTTTCAGCCAACTGAGTAGTATACTGTGTGCTTTGGAAAAGAACCTTGGAAGGGCACAGTGTGATCAGAGTTCCTAAAGGCTAGGTAGGGAATAATGGAAAAAGAATAACAAAGTTAAAATATGAAGGGAGTTGGAGTATGTGTGTATGTGTGTGTGTTGTGTATGTGGTATGTATGTAGTGTGTGTGATGCAGTATGTGGTGTGTGTGTGAGTGTGTGGTGTGTGTGTAATGTTGTATGTGGTGGTGTGTGTGTGTGTGTATGTGGTATGTATGTAGTGTGTGATGCGGTATGTGGTGTGTGTGTGAGTGTGTGGTATGTATGTGGTGTGTGTGTAATGTTGTATGTGATGTGGTGTGTGTGTGTGGTGTGTAGTGTACATATGTATGTGGTGTGTACACACTGGAGATTGAACTCAGGTGTCATCCTAGGCAAGTTACCTTATTACTAAGCTATATTCTTAGCCTGTTTTATATTTTTATTTTGGGGCAGCATCTGGCTAAGTAGCTTCATCTGGCCTTGAACTCCCTACATAGTTGAGCCTGGCCTTGAACCTGTGGTGCTCCTGTCTTAGTCTCCTCGTTGCTAGGAGATAGGCTGTGTCACCAGGCCCAGATTGCCTTTATCATCCCAGCTGCCGTCACTAATCATCTCTGTGTCCAGATGGAGGATGATGCTTCCTCAGGGGTCAGTTCACTTAAATCTGAGTACTCAAATTATCAGCCTTGCAGGAGTGTGAGATACAAAGACCTGACATACAAGTGCCTAGCTAATACCAGTTGCTCTTAGCGCTGTGGGGAGGCATTTTGGAGAACCACAGGGAGACTTTAAGACCAGCATGCTATAATTTTAACCAGTAGTTCTGGAAAAACAGAAAGAATGGATCAAAGAGAGCAAAAGGGAAGCAAGGAATTAAGGCTGGCTTGTGCTAGAACACTGGTTAGTGATGGTGGGTTTGGACAGGTGAGATAACAGAACCTGGGAAGTGAAAGGAGAGAACCCACTCCTGAGCTCCCCACTTCCTGCACTGTGGCACGTGCCCCTCTATAGCGTGCATACACACGTACAATGGTAGTGATAAGTGCAGTTTTTAGAAGAATGGTAAGGTTCTATCCTAGGAAATGAGGTTGATGTTGGAAGGACTGGTGGTTGTGTTTGAGAATTTTGACACACTGTTCATACATTGTATTCTTTAAACTTGAGATATCTGTAAGAGCTGGGAGAGTTGACACGGATGTGGACAGAGTACTCAGCGTAACATTGTACAATGTATTGTGTTGTGCATGCGGATTCCTGTTTACTCTAAGATATAATTACATTATTTATCCCTCCTTTTCCCTCTACCCCTCCCGCGCCCAGCCCCCGTCCCCAACTTAAGCCTTTGCTTTTACTCATTGTTGTTGCATACACCTATAAACAAATCAGCGTATAACTGCACCGTGCTGAGCTGTTCAGTGTTCTAGATAATTTGTTTCTAGGGTTGACCCCTTGGTATTGGGCAAACAATCTTGGGTGTTGTTCCTGGGGAAAGCTGATGCTTCCCCTCTCAGCATATAGCTCTTCAGTCACCCCGGCACCATGAACAGGTCCACTTCTGCATCGGGATGTTAACTGTGGGAGTTGTCGCAGGTGCTCCTCAGGCAGCCATGTTGTTGAGCTTACGTGAGTGTAGCTTCGCTTTCCTGTCATAGTTAGAAAGCACATAGTTAGAACAGATTTCCTGGGCTCCTGATTCTTACAACCCCTCTGCCTCCTCTTTCTAGCTGTACCCTGAACCGTAGTTGAAGGAGTTGTGTTGAAGATGTATCAGTTGCTCAGTTTTTGCTTATATTCTGACTAGTTGTGGCTTCCTGTAATGGAAAAAGAAACTTCCTCGATGAGCATCAGCTCTACACTTCCCTTAGTTACAAAGATAAGTATTTAGAATGCAGTAAGCAATTATATTGTTTAAACAAGTGGCGTTACTAGGTCTTCTTCCAAGACTCATGGCCTCTTTGGCCAGTGTAGTTTGTCTGTTTACTATTCTGAAAAAGTGTTGAGTATGTGGTGTGTGTGTGTGTGATGCAGTATGTGGTATGTGTGTGTGTGTGTGTTGTGTATGTGGTGTGTGTGTGTGTGTGGTATGTTGTGTGTGATGTGGTATGTGAGGTGTGTGTGTTTGTGTGTGTGTATAGTAAATGTGTCAAGGACCCGTGTGTGTGAGCTTGACTGACTGCCGTTACCCAGCGGAGTCTGGAGTACTTCACACTTGGGTAGGACTACTGGTTGCTTCCCTCCTTTGGAAGTCTTCAGTGTGCTTTCTGGGACTATGAAATTTAGTCCTCAGGGAGGGGACTTCCAGGTCAGATCCAGTTTGGGTCCTCTGGGTTCTGTGTCTGAAGGGCGTGGAGTCTTTACCAATAGGGATGTACTTTCTACCTCTGGGGGAACAACCAAGGACAACAGCAGTGAGGCATATTATTTTAACACAGTTCACAAGTTCTCATTTTGTATGGCTTACTGCACTGTTATAACCACATCTAGCTGGCACCTGCTGTACTGGCAAGGTTATGGGTGAATAGAACAGATATAGAACATTTATATTGTCTTATGAGATTCTGTGGGTGATGCTGGAAAAAGTACTGTGTGGGATGGAATTATTCACGAGATTGACGGTAGATCAGTTTTTTAAGAGTGTGTAACCTTTTGAGGTTAAAGCAGCTGAATCCTGGAGGTTGGTTGAGGAATAGAAGGGGGGATAAGGCAGCAAGGCATTCACTTCTTTGTAGTGACCATTAGGTGGCAGTGTCACCTCAAGTTAGCTGGAGAAGTTTGTGGGTTGTTGTCTTTATGTCTTTATGTTTCTTTATGTCTTTATGTCTTTATGTTTCTAGGAATACTTGAGAGGAAAAAGTTTCATAGAAAGTTATATAAAATATTTCATGTTGTGTGTGTTTAGGTATTACTGTGCTCAGTATGTTTAAAGGGGTTACATTGGAAAGAAAAGAGAGTTTTGAAAAAAAAAGTGTAAAAGCTGGGCGTGGTGGTGCATGCTTTTAATCTCAGCACTCCGGAGGCAGAGGCAGGCGGATTTCTGAGTTCAAGGCCAGCCTGGTCTACAAAGTGAGTTCCAGGACAGCCAGGGCTATACAGAGAAACCCTGTCTCGAAAAAACAAAACAAAACAAAAAAAAAACCAAAACAACACAAAAAACAAAAAAAGAGAGAGAGTTTTGGTAGAATAGAAATTAGTTGTACTTTGAATAGTATGGTCAGTCAGCTCTGCAGTGATGTCTGCAGTAGAGCAGAGCCCCACCCCCATCCCCTCCACCCCCCACGTTCTTAGGAAGTACTCTGCCTGGTTGTGATGCGCATGAGAAAGACTTCTGAACTTTGCAATGCAGTGTAGTGCTCCCAGGCTGTCTTGGTTGAGTGACTACATAGAAATGCATTCTTAATGGTGTCTACACATATCTCACTGAAACATTTGTCTTTACTGTTATGATTCCTTTTTCATATGTTCTAGTCTGTCTATTCTTGTTGTTGCAAGGACCCCTAAAAGACTGCTTCAGGTATACAAAATTAATTTTAAGAAACACTTGAATATTGATGAGTCTGCTGAAGTTGTAAATATCTTAAGGTCTGTGCCGATTTTCCTTGTAAAACACAAAAGGAAAGAGGTTTATTTAAAATACTTTCTGTTTATGCAGATATCAGTTTGGTACAGAGCAGCTATAAGAAATATTTTAGACTAAATAACTTAAATCAGTGGAAATTTATTGTTTGTAGCCTTAGAGCTTAAGAACTACAAGGTCAGTTTACCAAAAGACCTGCTGTTGAGTGAGAGCTGTCTCTCTCACTGATTGTGTCTTTTAAAATATTCCTATTATTAGTCTTATGTATTTGTCTGTTGCCCCCCCCCCCCCGTGTGTGTGTGCATGTGCACACGTGTGCTCTTGAAAACTCAGTTCCCCTGGAGCTGGCCTTAGGAGATGGTTATGAGCTACCTGTCTTGGGCGTTGGGAAGAGCAGCAGTTACTCTTAGCTCTGAACCAACTCTCCAGCTCTCTTGTTGTTTCTTTGAAGGCCACTGACCACGATTCACATTATGTGTTTGCTCTGATCACTTAGTTTACCCTAGGACACAAAGTCAGTGCCACACCGGTCACCATTTTTAGTGCAGTAGTTTGCTGACTGACTGATGCACAGCCTTTGCAAATTCACACTTTGTATTCTTTTGAGGCAGCGGCTCACAGGCGCCGCTGACCTTGCCAGACTTACTTCTAACGGTCCACTGACTTGTTTTTAGCTTAGTGTCTTTTCCTTTATGTAGGATTTCTCCTTCAGGCTGTGTTTCAAACCTTTCTCTCACATAAGCCACTGTACTTGTGTGTGAGTAGTTTTGTTTGTTTGTTTACATCAGACATTATTTCTTCACTCTCCACTGTTGCTTTCTTAGCCATCTCTCATTTCTTGAGGTGGCAAGAACTATTTTAGGTTTACTGAACAGGGGATAAGTTCTTTTCCTGTTTGTAATAGTTGCCTTTTTAAATGTTCCATGTTACTATATTTAGGTCTGTTTGCATAAAGGAAACAATGATTCTTCTTTTGCAGAAGAGGCAGGTGGGTCTCTGAATTCAAGGCCAGCTAGTGCTACAGTGAGACCCTGCTTGGGACATTTCTGTCCATGTTATAATTTACTGTCCAAAAGTGCTTGTTTTCTTACTGTGATATTCTCTAGTACAACTCTGATTTATGAATCATTTGATTTTAAAATTATTTTAATTATGTATCAATGTGTGGGTTTACAAACATGATTATAATGCCTGTGTAGGCTGAACAAGGCATCATATTTGGAGATAAAGTTACAGGCAGTTTTATGCTGCCTGATGTAGGTGCTGGGAACCGAACTCGAGTCCTCTGGAAGAACAGCACATTCTCTTAACTGTGGAACCACCTCTCTAGCCCTTTAACTTAATACAAATTTATATAGCTCCTCTGTGTTTAGTGTCTTCATGTTAGAAGTAAAGATTATATTAATTTTATAAGGTAGTTGTGAAGATTTTATATAAGCAAATGCATAAGAAAGTCTTTGAAGATGAGTTGACAGAACTCTAAACTGCTCTTGCAGTTGCAGCAGTGACTCATGTGGAAAGCACTAGCTTAGGTTCTGTTGCCTCTCATTCAGTTTCAGTAGTAACTTGGTCAACCTGACTCCTCTGTACAGTCTGTAAAAGTGATCTTTAAGGACCTCACTGTCATATTCTCTTGTTTTCAACAGGGACAACTGGATCCTCCTTCCACTTTCTTGGTAGCATAGAACTAGAGTTTCTTGTTCAGGTGCTCACAGAGTCATTGCATAGCCCATTTTCTATATGTATTTTTGTCTGTTCGGATGTTGATCTGAGCAAGACTGGGCCTGATTCATTTGTATGCGTCAATGTCTGCTATGTGCTAGAAACTGAGAATTTAAAAAAATGTTTGTTTTCATTTAAGCTTCAGGGAATATATTATTTTCTCATTGCTGTTGTAATTTTGAAATTTTCTATTGCTCAGGTTCTCCATAGTCTTGATGGTTGAATTTGCTCATAATATTTAGTAAGACCTCACCTTGCTTTTTCCAGCCCTATTGTGCTGCAGGCATTGTAACATATCCGCTGAGTTCTGATGTCCAGGCTCCAGTGTGTGAGTGCACCTGTTATTAGTATTGCTACTATAGGCCAAAATGCTCTTGGGGTTAGAGTCATAAGCGAGCAAGGTGCTGTCAGATCGACATCTTCACTTGCGGTAAATTAGAACCTCTTGTTGCTTTTCCTGTCAAGTGTTTTATGTTTCGTAATAAAACTCCATATCTAGTATTAAATGTTCCTACTATATGTTTTATTTTTAACTTCTTTGAGTTCTTGTGTTTGAAAAGGATAAAAACTTCAAAATCAAAACCAAAACGTGATTGCTTCTATCTTCATTCCCTCGAGGGAATGCCTAAGTTTGTCTTGGTTCTGTAAGACTAAGTGCTTCCTGACTCGATTTCCTTCCTTCCTTCTTTCCTTCCTTCCTTTCTTTCTTTGATTTATTTATTATATGTAAGTACACTGTAGCTATCTTCAGACATTGCAGAAGAGGGCATCAGATCTTGTTATGGATGCTTGTGAGCCACTGTGGTTGCTGGGATTTGAACTTAGGACCTTTGGAAGAGCAGTCAGTGCTCTTAATCACTGAGCCATCTATCTCTCCAGCCCTTCTTTCTTCATTCTTGAAGCCAGTTCACCTTTTCTCCTGAAACTTGCCTGCTGAGAGGTGCTTCTATTATCACCTCTCAGGTATAGCCATTCTTTCACAAATAAGTGTTGGTATTCTGTCTGGACTCCACCCCCAGTTACCTGGCAGCCAGATATGCTCCTCCCCACAGTTACCTGGCAACAGCCAGGTAGGCCTGGCCCACTGTAAAAGGGGCTGCTTGTCCCCCTCCTCTTTCTTTTACTTCTGCTTCTCTCCCTTGCCTCTTGCCCTAATCCCCTCTTTCTCCATTCCCTCCCCCATCTCTCACGGTGTCATGGCTGGCCTCTACTTCTCTACTCGCTCCATCTCTCTGCCTCTACTACTCTCTTACTCCCCTCCCATGCCCTGAATAAACTCTATTCTATACTATATCATTGTGTGGCTGGTTCCTCGTGGTGGCGGGAGGCATGCCTTGGCATGGGCCTACTGAGGCCCCCCTCCCACCCCACATCACCACAGCCTTTATGTCCCCGGCCCCCCCCCCCCTCGAGATAGGGTTTCTCTGGCTGTCCTGGAACTCACTTTGTAGACCAGACTGGCCTCGAACTCAGAAATTCGCCTGCCTCTGCCTCCCAAGTGCTGGGACTAAAGGTGTGCGCCACCACGCCAGCTTCACTTTCTGTCACCTTAATGCTGGTCCAAACTTGTTTTTATTCTCTTCTTTGCTATTTGATAGTACATTGTCAGTCTTCTGTTGCCTACTGTGTTTCCCTCTTTTCATTCGTGATCCCAGGAGGTTGCCTTAGGCTCTTCTCCTGAATGTTCTTCAGTGCACACTTGCTGATTCTATGAGCACTTGATTCTTGTCTCTGTACTGACAGTTCTCAAATTACTGTCTTTCTGTCTCTGCTTTTACTATTTGCCTTCTTTGACCAGGAAACACTATCATTACCTGCTTACTGTAGGCAGAGTCATCAGTATCAGCTCAACATACTAAGTTCATGGCCTCTATCCGTCTACATAACATTTGTAGTTCATGGCCTCTACCCCTCTACATAACATTTGTAGTTCATGGCCTCTACCCCTCTACATAACATAACATTTGTAGTTCATGGCCTCCATCCCTCTACACAACATTTGCTCTTGATAGGGTTTTACTTTTTGTCCAGTTGGACAAATCTGGGATGCTAAGCCCTCTCAGTTGCTGAGTTATTCATCTATTTCCCGAAAGGAATCAATGATATGATAGAAATCCCTAAGATTTAATATTGCTATTCTGTACTTAAGTTTTTTCCACAACCCTTTCAGTCCTTTTCTTAGCCAGTGTCCTTTAAAGAGGTTTTCTTCTTTGACAGTTTCATACAGGTATAGAGTGTTCTCTCCTTACTCTTCCCTCTGCCTGCCTGCTCTTTGCTCCCATTGATCCCTTGTCAGTGCTCTCATCCCCCACCAGTCCCTTTCCCAGATTCACGACTTATGCTTTTATTTTGTGACCCATTTAGTTTAACGAGTGTCATCTGTGTGAGCTTTGGATAAGAGCTGTCCGCTGGGCCTGATGGGAACATCAGTGGTGAACTTCTTTAAGTCCCTCCTACATACAGAAGTCAGAGATTTTCAAAATTCAGGTCTTGCTCCTCTCTTTGCCCTTCCTTCCTTCCTTCCTTCCTTCCTTCCTTCCTTCCTTCCTTCCTTCCTTCCTTCCTTCCTTCCTTCCTTCCTCCACCTCTCCTTCCCTCCCTCCCTCCCTCCCTCCCTCCCTCCCTCCCTCCCTCCCTCCCCCTCCCCCCTTCCTTCTCCTCAGTGTGGTGTATGTGTTTGCATGCATCCATGATAGGTGTTCCAGTGTGTGTGCATGTGCATGTCAGGGACAGGCTGATGCTGGTTGTCCTCCTCATCAGTGTTCTCCATCACTTGACATTCTGTTTGAGACAGTGACAGACTAGCCACTAGTTCCCTCTCTGCTATAGTTCCCTGTAACCGGTGGTCCCACACTCCATTAACTAAATGGAACCGCCAACATTGTGGTTGCATATCACAATACCTAGTAACCCAGTAAAATCAAGACTTTAAAGTTTAATTGACCAATCAGATTTATGTATCAATAATATCACAATTTACAAGATGCCAATACAATAATTTCAGAGCCAATTGATAATGATAAAAGCTTCATTCCGTGGGTGGGTAGTGGGGGGGGGGACGGTATGGGGGGCTTTTGGGATAGCATTGGAAATGTAAATGAGGAAAATATCTAATTAAAAAAAAAAGCTTCATTCCAATCCATCTAACCTTACGATCCCACAACTACTTGTGGCTGGTAAATGCCACACGGGTTCACATC
The DNA here is from genome assembly GCF_978045245.1 of Mus caroli. Lineage (NCBI taxonomy): Eukaryota > Metazoa > Chordata > Mammalia > Rodentia > Muridae > Mus > Mus caroli. The sequence goes on along the minus strand of NW_028227267.1, from coordinate 29,921,467 downwards.
TGCAGCCATCTTCTCCTCCTACCCTGGGAAGCCCCTTGTCTCTGCAACTCTTAGCTTTCCCCCTTTTCCCTGTCCAATCACAGACCTCCTCTGTCCGAATGTAATTGGACAGGGAAAATCCTGCCACATAATATGAGGAACATTGTACTGGTGTTTTGGAAAACATGCATTTATTCTTCTAGAAAAGAGAATGTTCTTTGTTGTACATTTTCTAGGTCTTTTTTTTTTTTAAACTTTCAGGCCATGTTGTTCCCCATTGGTGGTAGAATTGGACGTATAGAATTCATAGAGAACATTTCTTGCTTTCTTTGCTTCCAGGGACTTGGAAGATATATTTAACTACAAAATAAGACATCTTACCCCAAACTTATATAGCATTAGGTTAAAAACTACGTACTGTCAAAACTGTGCTTGTAAATTCAGGAGATCATCTCAGTCAGTTTAATCTGGTCACTATTTGAGCACTAGTTCAAAGTAGTTATATACTTCTGTATGTTTAGATGCTGCCTTACGCTGAGTAGCTTGCTTATGCTGTGGCAGGCTCACAGAGACTGTGAAGGGCAGTGGAGTCCTCACTGATTGTTCACTTGGAGTGAAAGGATTGAGAGAATCATCTACACCACTGATGTTCCTCTGGCCTTACGACCTAACTATGCTTTGTCTAGATTAAAAAGTATGTCGGATTGAGAAGCTGACAGATTACAAGCTGAAGGCCAGCCTGGGCTGCAAATTAATCTTTCCTTCCCCTACTTCAGTCTTTGTTTAATTTTCCTGAATGGTCTAAAAAATCCTGTTACTGGGAATTTGTTTAGGGATGCTTTTTTTTTTTTTTTTTTGGTTTTTTTTTTTTCGAGACAGGGTTTCTCTGTGTAGCCCTGGCTGTCCTGGCACTCACTTTGTAGACCAGGCTGGCCTCGAACTCAGAAATACACCTGCCTCTGCCTCCCGAGTGCTGGGATCAAAGGCGTGCGCCACCACGCCCGGCTTAGGGATGCTTTTAATTCTCAGACATTTCCTTTGGTTAATGTGTTTCTTCTGAGTTTATAGCAATCTCTCTTTGTTGAGGAAAAAAAAATCTGAGTTCTTTTTCATGTAGGAGATTTTCACATTCTAGATTTAACTGGTTACGTCCTGTGTTGCTTATAGTTTTCCTGTTCTTAACCTTTCTTGTAAACTGGCAAGTGTAACAGTCAAGAGACTTAAGTAGCTTCAGAGTGTTTGTTTCGTAGGTGATTCTGTGTATTTCTTTTCATTCATAACAGGATATCAGGATTGATTTTACTTTACTATGTTGTTTTTTTTTTTTTTTTTTCTGTGTTGGAGCCTGTCAAAACTAAAAATAATTATTTTTGAAAATAAAACTTCTATGCATGTCTCTCTGAATTTGGCAAGGTTCTCTAGGGAAATGGAATGAATAGAGTGTGTGTGTGTGTATCTATCTATCTATCTATCTATATATATATACATAAAATAAAAAGATTTATTATGTATTATGAGAAGATATATTAGCCCATGATAGGGCTTGCATAGTCCAACAATGACCACCTTTATGATGGAAAGGCTTTGAAGTCTGTAACTGTTCAGTCTACAAAGCTGGATGGTTTAGCAGGTTCAGTCCAGTGCAGAAGACCTGGAAGCTCTTTGGGAGTCTCATTATTAGGTCTAGTTCGGAAGGCTGAAGAAGCAGGAATTTGATGTTGGCTAATAGCAGTAGTGATGCACACACTTGCTTAGGAAGAAGCAAAAGTAGGCAGGAGCGTTGTCTTTTCCTTGGATCTCTTTATGGGGCTACTTACTAGAAGGTGCTGTTTACTCTGAGGTTGAGTCTTGCCCGCTTCCTTAGTTAGAGTTTCATTGGTGTGAAGAGATACCATGTCCAAGGCAACTCTTACAAAGGAAAACATTTAATTGGGGCTGGCTTACAGTTTTAGAGGTGTAGCCCATTATCCTCATGGCAGGAAGGAAGGAAGGCAGTGTGCAGGCAGACATGGTGCTGGAGGAGCTGAGAGTTCTGCATCTGCAGGCAGCCGGGAGGAGACTGCCTTCTGCAGGCAGCCAGGTGGATGTTCTGATTCCATACTGGGCAGAGCTTGAGCATAGGAGACCTCAGAGCCCACCCATATAGTGCCATACTCCTCCAACAAGGTCACAGCTACTCCAGTAAGGCCACAGCTTCTAATAGTGCCACTCCCTATGGCCAAGCATGGAAACACATGAATCTGTGGGGGCCAAACCTATTTAAGCCACCACAGCTCCTCAGCTAATCTTTTCTGGAAACATCCTCGAAAATGTGCCAGAAGTGTATCTCTTCAGTGATCACACATTTTATCAAATTGACAATCAAGATTTACCATCATATCATCCATACATAATGTGTCTTACTTAGTGATTGTATGTAAAATATACAATAAACTTGGTGGAATAATGCATACCATATCAAATCTACAGTGTATGTGCCGGTAGTGGATTCACAGGCCAGTAACAATCCGTTCATGCTAAAGTCACTCACAGTACTAGCTAGTGTCTCACACATGTTTTGTGGCCCTGACCTTACTGATCATTTAATTTAGGGACCGTTCTTCTAGCAGACCTCATACAGACCACACTATTAAGCGGTTGAATGTTGTGATTTGACAAATACCAATATTTAAAAAGTCTGCATTTATTTGTTATGTCTGCATCCCTCCTTACTCAGGTAGCTACAGAGGTATTAATTAATAGGCTTGGTCTTTGTTCCATCAGTGACACCAACTTCTTTTCCTAGCATGTTAATGACATTTGCACACTCTGTTAGTTTGCATACGTGAATACTGGTAACTTTTGAAGGAAATACATTCATCGTTCAGGCAGAAGCGTTTCTGATTCCACTTCCTATGTTAGTATTCTCACTGCCCTCTCAGTTCAAAGTTCAGCAAGTAGTGCACTTTGTACATTGATTACGATGATGAATGGTCCTATAGCACAAAATCCCTGAGCCTAACTTTTGCAAGCTTGCTTCCATTTGGCAGAATTAAGTTGCAGTAGGACAGGAAAGGTCAAACTTATCTAATAATGGGTATTTGTATTGAACTTTTTGTGTTCTTTTTAAAACCACAAAGCTCCTCAAGTGAAATGTACAGTTTTAAATCTTTGAGGTTTCCTTTTTTACTCAATCACCATAATCAAGCCTTTGAGCCAGCCTATGTTACATATGACAGCCAGGAAAACCTAGGCAGAGAGGATGTGAGGAGAAATAACTGAGTAATAGAAATTTAAAAACAAATCAACAAATTATTTAAAACTCTGGTGCAGAATCTGACTGTGGAAATGGGTTTCAGATATGACTCCTGTGCCTGTTTAGTCATTAGCATTGCTGTTCAGTTAATTGCCCCTAGACTAAGTAGTGCTTATTTAAATCCCTAAAATCCAGCAATTAGTAACCTTCTGGAATGTTATTTGCAATGCTGAATAAAGGTGAGTGGGTGGCTTCTTAGCGGGTAAGGTAATGGATATGAAAGGAGTTTGCAAAGGAGCAGGTTTGGCTGTTTCCTGCAGAACTTGTTAACACGTGGCCCCACAGTCTTCATGTTCCTCCTGTACCTTTAGCCTCCCACTTCCTCCCTTCCTGCCTGTCTCCACTGACAGTCTGCCTCCCAGTATATTTCATTCCTTTGTCATGAGCAGTCTGCACTGACCCTGAAATCACATGTGAACCCAAATCATTTCTGGTGATTTGTGGACAGTATTTTAGTTTTCAAAATCTTGATTTAGCTATGGGAGATGGGAACAATCTATTGCTGTATAATTATGGAGATTAGGTAATTAATGATAATATAATAAACATGGCACTACTTACGTATATGCTCAATAATATTTGTCCCTATTTTCCAGTTCTTATCCAGATATAGATTCCTTTTTAACTGAGAAACTTTGATTTACTAGTCTTAAAAAAAGATCTTACATAGTTTAGAAAATTCTTTCAAGTGTGCCATGCCAATTCAGTAATTATGTCATAACTTAAAAATATATATAATAGGAATGAACTCAGGGAATTATAGACATTTCCTGCTCTGTGCCATCCATTCTCAGTTCCCCATTAAACCCAGAAACAGTATTTATTAGAGTAACTCACAGATCACATCATTAGATGATGTAGCCAATATGAGCCTTTCAAACGTTAGTGATTGCATCTTTAAGTGCATGTCAGGTAGAGTGCATTAGAGGTAGCGTGGTCACCGAAGTGTGGCAGAATCACAGTGCTTGTTTATTTCAAAGCTACAGCAAAGGTAGGAAAAGGTTCTTGAGCATTCAGATGGAAGGTAATTTACCTACCAGTGAGATAGCAGGGCTTACAAAGATGCGCAAATTTAGGAAATTTACGTGAGATATAAAAAATAATTTCATTCTAAGACCACAGTTCAAGATGATTGGCACCATTTGTTCTGCAGGATTTTGCACATTTAGAATTCCATACATACTATTGTAGGAAAGTATACATTCAGTTCCAAACATTTTATTTTCCCCTTTTTTCTACTTGCAGACCCCGAAGCAGTTGTAGTGACAGTGTGTCTGGCATTTGAGCTTCTCTTTAGCCGGTGCTGGTGAATAATATGTATCATGCTTGTTTTAGACAGGAAAGTAAGGCATGGAGAAGTAAAGGACTAGATTATCTCCTCAGTCTACTTCTGCAGGCAGGAGGTGTTTTAGTCTTTCTCCTGATACTAGGTGATGGAATCTTTATTATTTGTTAGTTAGCAATTGGAAAATGACCATTACATATGTATGCTATTATTATCAATTTTCTTATAGCTATTTTAAAAGTACTTATGAATATAGAAGTCTTTTTTATGGTGAAGGTCACTATCAAATATGGGAACAGCAGTTGTCTGGCACGGGTATTGCTACTCTCCCTTTAATATGTGGGGCAAAGCTGCTTAATCTTGACACCACTGCAGAATCTAATTTGAATTTGCAATCCTTTTGATACATTCATTAATGGCTTAAAGCAGTCATCTCTAAGCCCAGGTCCACAAAACAGTCTATTTTTTCAGTATTAATGTACTATGTTTATTTGAAATGTCAAAATTAAATTAACTTTACATTTTGCTTATTTTGTATAGGAGTCATGGATAATTGTCTGCATGTAATTAATATATTTCACATTACTAATGTTATTTAGAAATGTTAATCTTTTTCTTCCCTCAGATTCTGTCAAGTTTTAAGAACCAATGCACCTTATAGCCCATGGAAGAAAAAACACAAATCAAGACATTTTTGGGTTCCAAGCTGCCGAAATATGGAATGAAATCTGTGAGAAGTACATTGCAGCCGATGCCAAATGGGACCACTGTGACTTTATTAGGGACCTCCAAGAGTAGTAATGTCAAAAGTTACATAAAAAATAATGGCTCTGATTGTGCATTGTCCCATTCATTTAATTGGAGAAAACCAAATAAATATCAACTTGGTTCACAAAATACAGCAGAACTTAATAATATTCAAAGTACACATGATAAACTAATTGATTCTGAACAACATGCACCTGCTCCAGGAACGCTGGATGGGCATGGGATAAAGGGAGGTTTGAAAAGTGCTTCCTTGTTCACATCCAAGTTAGCAAGACCATCAACCATGTTTGTGCCATCGGCAGAAGAGTTAAGTCAAAAATCTTTTTCTGGACCATCTAATTTGGGTAAATTTACCAAAGGCACATTACTAGGAAGGACTTCATATTCTTCGGTCAATGCGAAGTCACATTTGAATGCGTTTTATGGGAACAGATCCCCTAGTAACGTGCAGAAGCCAAGAGTGAACTCCTGTGCCAGCAGAAGTAGTTCTGGAGAAAGCTTAGCACAGTCCCCAGACAATGCTAAATCTATCACTTGTGAAAAAATGGTAAGGTCACAAAGTTTTTCACATTCCATTCAGAATGTCTTCCTTCCACCTTCATCTATAACCAGGTCACATTCCTTCAACAGAGCTGGAGACCTTACAAAACCTTATCAGAACCAACAGCTCCCCGTTCGAGTGCCTCTCCGGTCAGGTATGCTAACAAGAAGTTCTCTGCAGTCAGAAGTACTCAATGGGAACGAACACGTGGGGTTTGGTTTTAATAGGCCTTATGCTGCTGCTGGAAAGAAACTGGCTTTATCCAATGGCCCAGGTGTCTCGTCCACTTTGGTTTATAGGATGGCTCATCCCCCTCTACTGAAATCTAGCCGACCTCCATTTTCTGGGCCCATGACAGTTGATAGTAATAAAAATCCACCTGCTGACATGTGCGTAGAGGAAGAAGGTATGGTTTCAGCCCAGGACAGCTCTCCGGGTAAGGACCAAGAACTAATTGAAAATGAAAGTTACCGAAGAGACAGTGAGCAGACGGTGAAGAACGAGTCTAAAGTTAGGTACCTGAGTGATGATGTGGATGATATCTCCCTGTCGTCCTTGTCATCTTCCGATAAGAATGATTTAAGTGAAGATTTCAGCGATGATTTCATAGACTTGGAGGACTCCAACAGAGCTAGAATAACGCCAGAGGAAATGACGCTCAAAGAAGAAAAGCAGGAGAACAGACCATCAAAGGATGTATTTGATTCTCCTAAGGAAAGTGAACAAATCTTCAGTAAAGCTGATGAATGGATAGATATAAGTGTCTCTGGTAAATATGGCTATCCTTAACTTACGTGCTTCCCCTGGTGATTACAGCAGAGCTAACATTTAGCCTTGCCTTGATAGACTGTAAGATGCTGTTTGACTGAGACGGCTCAGGCTGGATGAGAGCCCAGCAGAGCAGCAACCTTGCGGCTTGTTTCCATCTTGCATTATTTTCTAGGATAGAATCACTTAAACTCTATACTTTGCCTTTTTGGGAGCTGTCTTATACATGCGAAGTCCTGCATTGTATAGGCCATGGTTTCCAGACAGTTTTCCCAACTCTGCCTGGGAGTGGCTTGCCACCAACCACTAAACCATACCATTCGCCATAGCCATCATTGCAGTCTGCTAAGAGTAAAGCTATATCAAGCACAAGTCAGGTAACATAAGCCTGTTTAGTTGAAAGCTTTCTATCCTCGGGAACAGTTTTGTTTAGCAGTCCTTATGTGGTACTCACTGAAGCATTATTTACTTATGGTACCGAGGAGAGAGAGTGAATGCCTATTAGACTTGGCTATATTGGAACTTAGTGCAGGATGAATGTCATTTGTTCATCTACCCAGAAAAAGAAGCCCAAAGGGAGTGCACAAAGGCATGTCTAGTCAAGGGACTGGCTCACTCATAGTGATGCACTAAACTGTCTTCAGGCATTATAAACTGGAAGATGCCTAGAACAAGTTGTCTTTTAAGGACATATCTGTGAGGTTAAGTTGTCTGCAGAGAGGAAGAGAGTTTCCTGAACAGTGGTTAAAATGAAATAAATACCTTAAGAAATAGTAAAGGAATGTGAAGATGTAAAAAATGAGTGAACTTTATGTTTATTACAAAATGTTTTAGTGGCTTATTTTGAAAACTTTGCCTCCCCCCAAAAAAGTTTATTTAGGGTTTAGGAAAATGCTACAGTTATAGTTTTTGAACCAAATGCTGTTATAATAGATTGGATTATTAGAGCTTATATTTTAGAAATGAGAAATGACTGTGTTTTATAAATTCATGCTTTTTTCTTTCTTTTAAAATCATTTGAAGACAGGAGTGAATGTACAAAGCATACATCTGGAAACAACTTGATTTCACCGGATACGGATTACAGAGCTGGGTCTTCATTTGAACTCTCTCCGTCCGATAGCTCTGATGGAACGTACATGTGGGATGAAGAGGGCCTGGAACCCATTGGGAGCGTCCATCCTGTTGGCAGCTATGAGTCCTCTGAAATGAACAGTATAGTATGTATGGATTTCTGTACCCTTTTGGAGATTTCTTTTTATTTCATTATACAAACACATACAAATACACACATACATAATTTATTATAAAGGCATTTGTGCTTAGTGTATTGGTTAAGTTAAGCTAAGAACGTGACATCTACAACACTTTTAGTTGCCATATTGAGAAGTGTCCCTCGCTGAAGGGGTGTCAGGGATGGTGCTTAACATGCACTTCCTACAGAGAGAGTGGTGGATGATGGACCAGTCGATCCAGGACCGAGTATCATGGGTAGGCTGTGCTGATGTACTACCATTCAGTACAGTTCAGTGTGCCTTTAATACAATGGGAGGTTTTGGCTTTTATTCTTAACAAAGTCTCTTGTAGGTCTGGGCGACTCTCTAGGACAGCTGCCTATAGTGACCTAAGCTGCTTTGGCTTTCGGTTTGACCTTGTCTTCGAAGCCCTTATTACCAAGATAGAAGGAGACAGGTCTGCCAGTCACACCCTTGCAGTATCTAATTTGGCCTGCAAGTGGCCCTGGTGTTTTCATTCACAACTTGATAATCAGTTTGTCTGTGGTCTCACATAAGTACTAAGGGGATAGGAAAATAATCTCCCTGTGTCTGGAAAGAGGGAACTACAAGTGCCACCACATATTAATGCATAGTTCTTTTATAAAACATTACAAGTAACTTAGATACAGACACACTAATAAAATGCAACTAGTGTGGTTAAAATGGCTCAGGGTAATTATTTAGGTTATAAAATAGAAATACTCATAAATCACATTGGTTTATAAATATACAACATTCTAACTAGCTTTCAGGCAGCAAAGCTTTCTATATCTATATACGCCTGTGGCATGGAGAAACCAGATACTGTTATGAAAGGCTTTTAATTAAGTTTCACACACCTAGGTATGTGCCATTTGTGGAGTATCTTCATCTGATCAGAACAAGGTTACAGTTTATGACTTGACCGTGTTCTTTATTAGTAGAATTTTGAAATGTATAATTGAAGTGCTTATCAACATTTTGTCCAGTAGATGGCAGCAGTAAGCCGCTTAGAACTTACTATTTTTAGAGGTTATTGTAACTGACAAAAGGCCCCCTCTACTGAGTTTAGAATATACTTGGGTGACCATGGTGTTAAAATCCTTGAGTATATTCCTTGATTAATATGCTTGAGTATAGCAGATGGGAAACAACCGGTCTTCACTCTGTACTTTAGAAAAAATAGGGGCTCCTGATTTTTTTTCTTTGTTGCTTTTTGAGTTAGGCTGCCCGTCCTATAAGTCTCTATGTAGACCAGACTCAGAGTTCCGCTTGCCTCCCAGATGCTGAGTGAAGGTGCACACCCCCACGCCCAGCTTTGATACTGTGCTTTTCTGATCCAAGGGAAAGGCAAGGTCCAAGAAAGGATGGGCTTACTGACAAAGGCATGTTAAGATCCTCTTTGGGAGTTTTGATGGAAGTTCACATGTTTTGCTTTGAATAATTCAAACTTGCTTTGTTTTCATGGCACATCACCTCACTGGTCTGCATTGAGCTGTTTTGTTTCCACTGATAAATTTGTCACCCCTTTTTGCCCAGATATTGGTATACTTTGCCAATTTTATTTGTATAGTTTTCTTCCCTTTACAGTAAACTCACATGATCCTTAGCACATAATTTATTTAACTTCTTTGGTCTTTTTTAACTAAAGAGTTCACTTGTACTTGGCATTTTTGATGTACTACACTTTGACATTTTACTATTTTTACTTAAATTGTCTTCCTTTTCTTTTTTTCCATTTTTTTCATTGCTAAAATAATTCTCATTAATATATGTAACTTAACTGCAGATGAACGTTAGTGTGCTGTCCCTTTCCTTGGGCATTACAACTGATAATTCCAGTCTGGGTTCATATGAGGGAATTGCTCTAGATTGTGCATCAGTTGTCACTGCTGATATAGTTTGGATGAACCTCCTCCCTAGCCTTCCTGTTGTGAATTTAGCCCGGGGTCTTGTGCATACTGTGTAAGAACTCCAGCACTGTGCAGTACCTACCCTGCAGTGAGCCTCTATTTCCTGCAACTGATACAGCTTTTAGAGTGAGACTTGTTTTTGACGGACCGGAGTGTTAAAGACATGCACAAGCTCTTCTCTTGTCAAGGATAAACAGAGCTTTGAGACTGGCACCTTTAAAGTTACTAGCTAGAGTCTCAGCTGTTTATGTGCTTAGTAGTATTTGTTGTATATAGTTTACATTCAGTATAGTACATGAATTTACAAACATCCCAAGACATTTTGATGGAGTTGTCCAGCTTGTTATGGGGAATATTTCAATCACTTCAGAAAATTCCCCTCTGTTCCTTTCCTTGAGCCTCTTATTCCAAAGAAAGGTTACCTCTTAGCAAAAGACAGAGGAAGAGATGCTAAGAGATGCTAGAAAGGCTTCCGTTACTCTGGATCAGTTGTTCTGCTTTTAAACTGTATATAAATGGAGCCACGCACATATTATTTTGTGTCTGGCTTTTAATGAGTTGTAGGTTTTTTGTATTATTGTCGGTCCATGTGTGCCCCTCCTCCAAGATAAAGTAAACATTCTACCCTGAGCTGTATTCCCAGTCCTTGTCCATTCTTCTGATTGGATCCCATTCCTGTGTGTGAGTGTAGTATAGCTACTTTATCCTTGTGTTCATAGGCTCTTTAGGTTGTCTGACTGGTCAGCCTGCTCATTTTGGCTCTCTACTTCTTACTTCTTGCCTTGAGTATGGTTAGTATTTTATTGTTTCTCATTGCTCATTTAGGTTTTAGGCGCTAAGGTCTCAGTAAATGTTTATTGAAATAAATGTCATAAAAGGCCCCTCAAATACTGCCATTAAATTAAAAAAATAAATAGAAACCCCTAAACTGCAGCTACTGTTTGTTGCTGATGAGTGTTTTCCATGTATATTGTGACATAGCCACCATAGAAAGTGAGTCTCTAAGGCATCACGTGTCATAATAGCAAGCTGCAAGTACCTAAACTGCTGTGTCAGTGTAGATGGGCAGGTGAGGGACGGCTTACAGAACACTGAGACGGTCTTAAAATAGGTAACTGGGAATTTCAGATTCATCTTCATCTCTCCCAACTGTTTCCTAGTACAGAATCACAGAACTTGAGAGAAAAGAGCGAACTGCTCAGTGTGTTGCTATAGACATGGGATACAAGGAGAAGAGGAAACCTGTTTCTCTTAGCAAATGTTTTTCCATGTTGAATTATCAGCAAAAGTTCTTTCCTGTCCCACTAACTCAGTTTTGAATAAGCTTAAATTTAGTAATATAGTTGTTTTGACCCTTTAAACATAATTATATTTTCATTTAACATTAATGGATGCTATAATACATTAGCTACATTGCAATCTGAAGCTTAATTCAGTAGTTATTTTTTGAGTTTCTACTGTGTTACAGGAATACTGTTGAACTCTGAAGCCTTTGGTGGGTAAAGTTGTATTTATCTTAATAACTTCAGATTCTGGTACTATATAAACATGATTACTGTGTGGATTTAAAAGCCATGGGTTATTATTAGTTTGCCTGAGGGCTTCATATAACAGATGGAAGATGTGACTGTATTGAGGGGGAAGAGAAGGTTGTAGGGGGTGATGGGAGAGAGAAGAGAGAGAGAAGAGAGAGAGAGCGAGGGAGGGAGGGAGGGAGGGAGAGAGAGAGAGAGAGAGAGAGAGAGAGAGAGAGAGAGAGAGAGAGAAAACACATTTGTTTTAAAAAGGAAGTGACATTAAACTGAAGTTCTGAAGACTATGTACAGAGTGGATCTGTTGGCCTAGTAAACCCTGAAGATGAACATGTTAGCATCTGCAGAATGTGTGCAGTGGTCTGGGTATCAAGTCATGATGAGGACTAGCAACATAGTTGGGTATGAGTGTGAGATGGAGAACAGCTAGGGATGAAGCTGGAAAATGAGCTAGGAAGGCAGGGAAAACCTGATGTTCCAAGCTAAGCTGAGCTTGAAGATATTTACAAATCATGCTTTAAAGGCAGTGAGATCGATATAGTAGTAAATAGTTTATAAATATTTCTATGTTAAATTTTGATATATACTTCTTGTGTATCTATGATATTGAGCACAGTAGGTTTTGGAATATTTGGGTTTTTTTTCATAAATGAAGAGTTGGTATGATATTTAAACATCTAGGTGAAAGGCTGTGTATCAGATAAAAGTGAACTTAAAAGTAATTTGTTAACAAAAAGCAGTTTTTATAACCATGTCCCTGTTAAGTAGCTGTGGTCCCTAACATAGATGCATAATTAATAAGACTGTGTGAACTTCTCTAAATTAGATTAGATAGGTATTAAAGATCTGTTCAAGAGGACACTGAATCTGTAAAGCTAACTGCTTTTCACTAATAGGATGGCTTTAAGAGTTGTAAAATTGCTCTTCTATTCTGAATGAGCAGTTTATATATTTAAAACAGTCCACCCCAGGCTCTCCTTTGTTTTTTCTAAAGCAAATGCCAGGACTGATTGCTTCCACAGGCTTCCATTTCTAGGAACATTAAGGAGGCATTACTTTAGTCTTTTGCCACTTTCTTGGTTGAGTCAGGGAGCCTGATTTAGACTTGTGAACTGAGTACCTTGCCTTGGGTGCAGGGAAGCAGAAGTTGAAAGGTGGTTTACAGAGCATCTTTCTTCCTTTCTCCCTTCCCTTCCCTTCCCTTCCCTTCCCTTCCCTTCCCTTCCCTTCCCTTCCCTTCCCTTCCCTTCCCTTCCCTTCCCTTCCCTTCCCTTCCCTTCCCTTCCCTTCCTTTCCTTCTTTCTTTCTTTTCCCTCCCTCCCTCCCTCCCTCCCTCCCTCCCTCCCTCCCTCCCTCCCTCTATCCATCCCAAATGCTGCTCCCTGTGCTATCCCCTCCCCCACTTCCCTCCATCATCTTCCCTCCACATCTCTGACTGGGTGGAGCTCCCCGTGGGTATCTCCCCATCCTGGCACATAGATCTCTGCACATCCTCTCCCATTGAAGCCAGAAAAGGCAGCTGTGTTGGGGAACAGATTTCACAGTTAGGGACAACTCCTGCTCCAGTTGTTTGGGGTCCACATGAAGACCAAGCTGCATATCTGCTACATATGTTCTGGGGCCCTTGGTCCAGCCTGTGTATGTTCTTTGGTTGATGACTCAGTCTCAGAGAGCTCCCAGGGCTGACTCTGTTGGTCTTCCTGTGGAGTTCCTATGCCCTTCAGGGCCTTCAATCCTTCCCCTAGCTCTTCCATAAGAGTCTCTGAACTCTGTCCAGTATTTGCCTGTAGGTCTCTATCTGTTTCAGTTAGCTGTTGGGTAGAGCCTCTCACAGGACAGTTATGCTAGACTTCTATCTGCAAGCAAAACAGAGTGTCATTAATAATGTGAGGGATTGGTGCTTATCCATGTGATCAGAAAAAAGTACAATTTGGTATGTCAACCCTAACTCACTAAAACATGTGTTTTATGGAGAGGCTGAAAAGGTGGAGGAGATAAGTACTTTTGTGACCAAACCTGCTCAGTCAGTCAACAGGTTCTCCAGCGCTAGAGTGAAGATTAAAAAGAGAAAAGACAGTTAGACAAGGTTGTAGCATGACCCCAGGCAGTTCTGAGGCTGAGGCAGGTTTATTTTTCCCAATCTGCTTTTATACCATTTTAATTACCTGCAAGTATTAGGGGTGAGTAGTACAATGAGGAACAGCAAGACAATAAACACAAGTCGGCAAGGAACTAGCAAGACAATAAACAAAGTCCCCAGATCACTGTTGCTAAGGGCTTATCAGGATGATCATGATATCTGAGCCTACTTCCCCATCCTTGCCTGAAGTCACATTCATGTCTGAAGCCTACTTCTTTGTTCTACCCTAAAATCAGATTCTTGCCTGAACTTACTTCCTTGTCATGCCCTAATGTCAGATTCTTGCCTGAATATATTTCTTTGTCTTGGCCTAATGTCAGATTCCTGCCTGAAGCCCATTTCCTTGTCCTTGGCCAAACCTACCAAGTGGCCCCCAAAATCTCTCCATACCTTTGATTCTTTGATGACTTCCAAGTCACTTGTCTTATAAAATTATAGCATCGCTGTTATCTGTTACTAAAGGGGAAAGGATTGCGATTTAGAAAGGGCAGAATATCTTATTCCTGTGTCTATAGCTCACCTGAGTATAACCTGAAAGGCAGAATAGAGGGAAATTGAACACACTGTCCATGAAGTGTTGTTTTCTGTAATGGAAGCCATGGAGAGTTCTAGGGCTGATCCTGATGATGATGAAATTTCAGTCATTTGGAGCCATGACTACTAACCTGCCGCAGACCCTCTGAGCCCCTTTGTCTGTGTGGAACCGGTCTCTGGGGCAGGTGGGCAAAGTGTCGGATGGGATGACAGACAGATGTACACAGGAGAGGTCGTGTAGAATCTGAATGTATTTTGTCAAATAGAGCATCAGACTTTTTATGCAGAAGACAATAAGGAAGTTGGGTGACACACCAGCAAGGTACAAAGAGGTTACTGGATTCTTACAGAAAACAGGAATGTAAACACAGAAGGTCTAATGGAACCGCCTGGGATAGAATTCATTGTTAACAACTGGGATCAAAAAGGGCTCCACCTAAGATTCGCTTAATCTTAGAAGCTAGGGTCAAGGGCTTCGTGCCCTTGCCATAGTTCTTATTTTAGTCTATTGTATAGTCCACCTTCCCCTTAGGCCATTGTAAATACATGTGTATGGGTGTAACTCAGCTATAGTCTTAGAAGCCAGGTGTGAGGTCTTTACTCTCCTAGGGCAAGGGCTTTCACACCAAGTCATGGTTCTAACTAGGGAGTTCCGTTCTAGCTAACCATCTCATGAATAAAGCAATACTCTAAAACCACAGCCCACTCTACTTCCCAAACCATTGTAAATTCCTGTATATGGGAGTGACTTGGCTTTTATTCTAAGTGATAGTGTAGTACCAGAGGCTATTCTAAATGTCAGTGAATAAGCAACATTCTTACTGAATTTCAAGCCCATGGTCTTGCTCAAGGACGAGTTGGAACACTGGCAGAAGGCTTTAGCTATGTCAGAATTCAATCTTAAAAGGCACTTATAATAGGATAATACTAAAGGAGAGCACGTGGATCCATACACTAGACTAACTCGGGAACGGAAAATTAATGTATGGGTTAGAGAGAATGCCAGACTCCAAGAGCGAGTTTCTGTGAAACTCTTTTGCCTCGAGAGTAGCTTTTAAGCTTCTCGGCTTGTCAAACGGACTCGACCAGAGTGCATGGCACTAACCCGCTCCAATGGGAAAGCCTACTCTTGATGACTAGACAGCATTGTTAGACTTGGTTGCTTGGAATGTACTTCATTGGCATGAGGGTAAACTAAGAAACTCCTGGAGCCAGAAGGTGGTTTGGAAAGGTGCTGTCTCAGTTTTTGGCTTTGTATCATGAACATCTAGAAATAGCATTACTAAAACTGAGCATGAAAGTAACAAATTTAGAAGTTGTGGTTTTGGTTTTGACTGCTTTGTAGTGGAAGAGATGTCAGGGTCAGTACAGACCAGATGACAGAGCTTGCTTCTGAGCCACCACAGGTGTCTACATAGGATTCAGAAACACAGCTTGTTATTCTGAGGTAGCAGAGGACTAAATAAAGATGCCAGACTGTAGCTGGTGGGTTAGATAAAAGCTATTGGAGAGTTTGTTTATCTGCAGAGAAGCTGTCTTTCTCCTGCATGCAGTGAAGACCCTAGGCAAAGGGGTGGTGTGCTTCATTTATTGAATATGACCATTATCAAGGTGTCAATAAGTACTGTGATTAAGGGGTCCATTTTGTATGGTGTCACCTCTGCTATAACTGTGTTGCTGTAAAATCAAGCAAAAGACTGAGTTCTTACCAGATATTGTCTCAGTCCTCTTTCAGTTTTAAACTTAAAATATTAGTAAAAACAGGCAGGGGAGCTTGGCGTGGTGGCGCACACCTTTAATCCCAGCTCTTGGGAGGCAGAAGCAGGTGAATTTCTGAGTTTGAGAGCAGCCTGGTCTACAAAGTGAGTTCCAGGACAGCCAGGGCTACACAGAAACACTGTCCTGAAAAAACAAGAACAAAACCAGGTAGGAGTGGGGAGAAGGTATGTCAAGGGACTAATTTTTGCAGTGATTATTTTCCAGTGGGATTGAAGCAAAGGCCTTGTGTGTGGTGTGTGTATGTGTTTGTGTATGTGCTGGCCTTGTCTTTCCCTCCCCCTCCCTTCCTCCCTCCCCCTCCCCCCTACTGCATTTGGTTGTGGAGGGAGCTAGCTACTGAGCCCCAGAGATCCTTCTGTCTGCCTCCAAAGGGCTGGGTTTGCTGGGAATCTCAGTTTGTAAGCACTGTTTTGAAGGAGTGCTATTTCTTCAGACCCTAAAACAAAAGTCTCTAATGCTTCTCTGTTGGGTATACCCCTGAGATTCCATGATGGTTGTAAAACATTAATTGATCCTGCTTGGAATAGTATAAAAGGCTGGAAGATACTGATTCTTTTGTTTATTGTGAAGACTTATGTATGTTTTCATTTCTATTTTTATTTTATGTGTATTTTGCTTGCCCACATGTATGTCTGTATAACATGTGTATGTCTGCTGCCCTTGGAGCACAGAAAAGGGTGTTGTATCCCCATAACTGGAGTTAGAGATGGTTGTGAGCCACCATGTAGGTGCTAGGAACTGAGTCCTCTGGAAGACTGGGAAGTGCTTTTAACTGCTGAGCTAACTCTCCAGACACTCTTGTCTGTGTTTTGAGTTGATTTCATAAAATTATTTTCTTTGGCTTAGATTTAAATTCCTTATCCACTTATTTGATTCCTCTCCTCAATCTTTGAAGATTTGTTTAAAAACAAAAGTACTTTAAGCCTTTCTGGCAATTCAGTTCTCTAATCATCTTTGTTTTACATTGTTGCCATACTGTCCAGTTTGTGGGCCTGTTCTAGTGGAGTGTTGTCTAACACCTACACAGGAATTGGAGTTTGTCTAACACCTACACAGGAATTGGAGTTTCCCGTGAATAGATAATAATTTTTATTTAGTAGATACCCTGCTGGTCCTTTTACAAAGCAGGAATTCTGGTGTAGCTATGGATATGTATGTGAGAATAAGTAGTGGCCAATCAATAAAGCATAGCCAGCCACTGTTAGTCACCTTGTTTTCAGTATCTACCTCAGTTCTGCTTGAAGTTGAGTTCTCTAGCAAGTCTAGCTTTCAGCACAGTATGCTGTTGTGCACTGTCAGGCAGGGAGAAGGCTGAGTGAAGGTCTTCTTTTAGAGTCTTCCCACCGAGCGTCCTAAGACTGCTGCTCTGTAGCCTACTCTTGACTCCCTCTACCCGGTCTTATAGATCTTCTTTTTCCTTTTGGTACATCTCTGCACCTGTGAGTGTCAAGAGGAAGGCAAGGGAATTGTGTTTGCTGTGGTCTCAGTATTCGCAAAGCTAATCACTGCTAATTCAAGCCTAAATGTTAAATAACAAGATACAATTTTCAATTTTAATAGTGTTAAACTGTATTAAAATAAGAATCACCCATGGTCAGTGAGATGGCCCAAGGTGGTAAAGATGCCTGACAACATGCACTCTGTTGTTCAGAAAGTACATTCTGGAAGGAGATAATTGACTCCCACAAATTGTCCTCTGACCTCGATACTCATCCTGTGGAATATACTAACACACACTAAACATTTTTTAAAGTTTTAAAAAACATTCTAAAGAAAGACAAAAGAAAAAATTAATAAAGGAAAAAAGATCTTTTGGAAAAAATATACTCAATCTAATATGTGTCAGTAATTACTCAATATGTAAGTGATCTGAATGTCTTTAATCAGAGTTAAATTTGACTTAAAAGTGATAATCTAATCATATATAACCCAGCCTTTAAGCATGGGGCACACAGACTGTGGCATATAACAAAGGCTGCAGAGGATGAACATGATGCTGGCCCAAGTGGGTGAGCATTCTTAGTTCCGTCTCTTCTAGCACCTGCTTTCTGTTTTGTGGTCTGTCTCTTTTCTCAGTACTGACTCATATACACACTAGCCTAGACTTTCCATTGTTTCCTTCATGTCCTGTAAGGATGTTTCCCATTCTTCCTTCCTATCTATAGTCTAGTTCCCATATTTTCTTTTTATCTGTTTGTCTTTACACAATTGCATTAAAAGTTCAAAAATAGGGCTAGTGAGATGATTCAGTGGGTAAGAGCACCGACTGCTCTTCCAAAGGTACTGAGTTCAAATCCCAGCAACCACATGGTGGCTCACAACCACCCATAATGAGATCTGACACCCTCTTCTGGTACGTTTGAAGACAGCTACAGTGAGCTTATACTAATAAATAATTCTTTTAAAAAAAGTTCAAAAATAAATTTTGAGTAAAATAGTATGAATAACTTAAAATTTAACAGATAAAAAAAGATTAGCTTAGGTTGGCTTGGTAGATTTCAGAATAAACAAATACCTAGGGATGTTGGGCATAGAGGTAAATTTCTGTAAATCCCAGCACTTGGAAGTATCATACCCCCCACCCCCCACCCCACAAACACACACACACACACACACACACACACACACTGACAAGAAGGCAGGACACAATAGTGTTAAATATATATGCATACACATCCAAATGAAACACCACAAATGCAAAGGAGGACAGATGAGACGCTTACAAGAGGCTCAACCGGAGGGCAGTGATGAAGGGGCTGTGCACAATTTTGAGAGCTTTGCATCTCCTGTAAATGTCACCTTCTACTGGCATTTTTCTGGGACTTCCATAACTATAATGAGGTTTGACAACAAAGAGAGGCTGCCGGGAAGATTGAGGTTCTTCCAACTCTGAAGACAAAAGGAAAGAGCCAAAGTACACATCAGTTCAAAGAGCGAAGTGAACAGGCTCACCCCATAGTTCTTGGGCTCCCATAGAGAAGGCTTAGCCTGGTGCCAACTCTAGTATGGCCTTCAGGTTATAGAAAGGCCTTCCCATGAGACTTATGGGACAGGTAGAGAAGATCCCGCCTTGGCTGGTGTCATTTCTATCCCTAAGTGATAGTCATGTCTGTAGAGTCAAGGAGTGGTCTGGTTTAAAATAAGGAAGACAGACACAAATTGGGGGTAGAAATGCCAGCCTTTCTTATTCTGCTTTTAGTTGCCTTGTGGGCCTAACTAAAAAGTCAGAAGTTTTCAGCAAAAGCAGTTTTTAAGTATCTGTTATATGAAGAATATGCTAATTTGACAATGACTGAATGGACCTTCAGCATTCTTACTCAACATAAAGTTATTTGTTGCCAAATGATGGAGAGATGTCCTGAGAAATATAATAGGTGATTTTGCTCTTTTGTGAATATCATAGAGTGTACATAAATGAACTAAGAAGGCTATAATTTCATCAGGCTGTACAATCTTAGGCGAGATTAACACTTGTCGAGTTAATATATGGAGTCTGCCTTAGCTGAAACGACTCACGCAATGTATGCTTGTTGAACACAGTGGCTAGTCAATACAGTAAGGTACAAAGAAGTAATTCAAATTTTTATTTTCAAATAACATTATGGTTATAGAGCATATCATGGAATCTATCAATAGTAATATTTGTAAATTTTCTAAGTACAAAGTGAATATATAAAATGTTCATTTCACCTTGTGCATGCAATTCCCACACTCATATAGAGCACCATGAGTTCAAGACAAGCTTTCTCTATAATGAGACCCTGTCTTCAAAACAAAGCAAGAAGAAAGCAAAGAATGCTCTTAAGAATTATGCTGATTTAGGAAATGGCGTAGTAGTTCTGTAGGAACTCCTTACTCCTAGGACACACTCAGAAGGTACATTTACTTGGCTAGTTGTTTAATACCAGGCATAATTTCTCTGTTGTTAAGTGAGCCTTCAGTCCAATTAGATGGCTTCTCGTCACCACTAATCTATAAGTACCACCGTTACATCCTTAGGCATAGCTTGCCATGCTGGGCATCTTTGTGTTCACAGACGTTCCACAGCTGGGGAGGACCATTGATTGTTTCCCTCCTTTAGTGGATTACGTAACACTTTACAGTTGTGTAATACCGAGTCCTCAGGAAAGAGACCTGTTCCAGCTCAAATCCTTAAAGACCTGTGTTCAAAACCCATGGCATCTTCAGCTGTAGGGATTTACTTCCAACTTTTGGAGCAACAAAAGGGCAACAGCAATAGCTTGTGTTGTTTTGAGAGTCTCTTAGACTCTTAACCAACATCTTAAAAGGTTTCTCATACCTGATACTGGGTTTTCATTAGATATGGCTCTTGCAGGGGCTGTTAATCACTCCAACTGGTACAACTTAATTTAAACTACATAATGTATGTATACATGTGTACTTACATGTACTAATTTTAGGTAAATATGAAATGATTATTTTCTTTCATTTTCAAACATGATTAATGTTATTTTCCCTCCTCCTCCTTACTTCTGTATTATCCTCCCCTTCCTCTCCTGAGTTAAAAATTCTTTCTTGTTTTTCTCATTTCCCCCTTTGTATCACCTGCATCCTGCTATTTCCCTCTCGAGGTGGGGACATCCAAAATATAGTACAGATGAATTTTTTAAAATAATTTTAAAAATTAAAACTACTTTATTCTTACAGTACAGATGATAAATCTAAGTTATTATGTGATGATACTTTCAAAATAAATGTCTATATAAGTTATAAGTATCCAGATGAGGTCATGGTATTCTTCCTCCTTGTGTTCACAGGATATTCTGAATAACCTTGAGTCGTGTGACCTTGAGGATGATGACCTTATGTTGGATGTGGATTTGCCGGAGGATGCGCCTCTTGAAAATGGTAAGTGATGACCAGTGGTAAGTCTCCAGATGCATGCATGCAAATGGCTGGATTGTAGCCAGCTTCTTAATCTCACTGGAACCGTTAGAGGGAGAATGAGCCTTTACTGGTGTGAGATAGGTTTACTTGTGTGTTACATGTTTAAAACCTGATTATGTTTGTCTTAAATATAATTCTGTATGATTCAACAACTTTCTATACCTTTATCGAAACAAATGGTAGTGTATGTATGTGTTTAACAACCCAGTTTTCCCTCACTTTTCTTTATTTTGAATTTCAAAAGAAATACACGTAGAGAAGCATTTGTACTGTAAAGCGGTATAATATATCTGGTAACTATTTTAAGGTCAGCTCTGGGAAAGCACTCACCTTCTGACTGAGCCATACATTACCTTTTGACTCCTCTGTACCGGTAGGTGCTTAATCTGCTCTAATCTCCCTGGTGGTGACTGCTTGAGTTCCTTGCTGCCTACCCAAATGCTCTGGATTCTTGAATGAAAGACACACACACACACACACACACACACACACACAGCCTTATATCTAATATGCCTAAATCAGCTGAATGACTGGGCCACTCCCACACTTCCACATTGCTAACCCCTCCCCTTGGATACTTCTGAATTATTACTCACTAAAACCTATATTCCATCTTTGCTACTCTCTTCCCAACTCTTGCATGATTGTACACTCTCTCTTCTATAGCTCTCAATTCTGCATCTTATTCCTTTCTTGGCAATGGTGATTCTCCCCTTTCCTGAGTCCCTTGCCTCCCCAAAAGTCCTGCCTCTGTCTCTCTGCTGAGCCATTGGCTGCTGGAAACTTTATTTACCAGTCAAAGCCAACTGGGGGCAGGTCACCTAGTCTCTTGAAAGCAGTCGGGCAGGTTCCTGTGTAATTTTGGGAGCTGAATTAACACAAATAACATTAGAACCAATCCACAACTTCTAATTTTAGTCTTCCTTTATCACTGTGTCCCAGTATCCAACAATGTAGGGCTTTAGATAATTTATGTGCAGAAGGGATCTTCTGTTCTCTTGTCTCCAGTAGTATAGCATGCATACCCAGGGTTTCTGTATTCGGAAATAGTAAGAGAGCCAAAGACACCCTTGGGAGTGGGGTTGAACAGTCCTGCTGTTCTGGGAAGAATGGCTGACACCGTTGAGGGTTCTCTGTCAGTAAACATTTGTATGGCATCTCAGGTTTCCCCAGGAGCAGGGAAAACAGTACAAAGGATGAATTCCTTTTTATGATGCTAGAACAGTGTGGGTATTTTCAGAAACTGAGTGTATTTGTTCTAAGTGTGCTTTCTTCTCCCCACCACATCAGTCATATTGCTATTGGTTAGACTCCTTTTTTCATTTCTGGAAAAGGTTCTCTGTTACAGTCTAAAGAATGAACATGTGTTTATTTCCCTGATTCATGGATCTTGAATTACCTGGGATGGCATAGCCTCTGAGACTGTATAGATTACTGAGGAGTTCATTATTTTAGGAGTCTGCAGCTGCTTTGGGCTCATTATTCTTAGGATAAATCACTGAAGTAGAACTCGGTAAGCAGAAACTCACATCGTACATACAGCTTAAAATCAGGACACTCATTTTAACCATGATGACAGCATGTGTTATGACCTAGCCTGCCCCACTAAAATTGCTAACAGTGAGAAGCTCAGTAGGCTATGACTGAGCTTGGATTTATAAATCTGTTCAGTGAAATGCTGAAGGCATTATTACAGGAGTGACTTTCCTGTGGTGCGTCTGGCTCTTGGGGTACCGCTGCAGCCAGAATGGAGTTCCAGTCCTAAGAAAGAAAAATTATAGCCAACACCAGGAAAAGCAGGAAGCTGAGCTGCCAGCCTGAGGGTACTTCTGGGAGATGATACCGAGCACCCAGGAGATGTAGTGGTAGACACTGCTTTCCAGAGCTCTATAGAATGGAATTCCCTACAACAGTATAGCAGTTCAGTAGGTGATGGAAACTGTGTTGCTGCTGGGAAATCTGAGAGATCAAAGGCTACACTGCTTTGGAGCACAAAAGAAAATAAAATGTAAACCATCAAGAACGACTGAGCACACAACAAGACCTAATACTGCAGGAGATGTGGCATGCTTTTGTTTTCATGTTTGTCAAGGCTGGTAGTGAAGGCTGAGGGATTTCTCTCTTTGGGGTAAGTCACAGCAAAGGTAGTGCATGCCACTTTGACAGGGTTACTACAACTTCTCTTTAGAAATTTTATTCCCTTTCTAAGCTGATGCATGAAGCACAGATCAAACCAGTCTTAGAACCTCTCTCATTTGTAGAGCATAGCCTAGTTATTCTCATGTTAGACAGACAAAGAATGTCAGAGAGATTGCAAATATTTGAGGTCTTTATTGAATCCACATGAGTGTGAAGTAGACAGGAACTCCAGTAGCAGTACATATATGGTACAGATGTTTTCCTAAAAGAAAACACAATATTGACTATTTTGCACTGAAAAAATACTAAAGAAACCAGTATTGACCTAAAATTAGTTCTTTCTGTAGGTACCCAAAATAGAGTAGTATTTATGTTTACAGGAGGGTGGAAAGTAACTATTTAAATACTTTTGGCTGTAGGATAAGAATGCTGGAAGGACTGGTAGGTTAGGGATCTTTTAACATATTGTTGACTGCTGACTGTAGTGGTCATTGGCATCTATTTCAGAATGTTATACAAGTTTGAGAAGAAGTTGCATTGGGTCTCTGAACCCTAACATGTTTCAGCTTCATTAATTCTGCTGGTATTATTGGCATTTGTACCCCAAAGAAGACAGGCACGCCAGTGAAACCTTCCATAAGGACTTGATCTGGTTACAGGTTATATGACCTCATTAGGAACAGGTGTTCCTTTACTGAATAGAAAGTTCATTGTGTGTGTGTTGGGGGTTGTTTGTGTATGTGCATGTATGTGGGAGCGTGTTTTCCTGTCTGTGTATGAGCTCGGAGGCCAGAGGTTGATAAGGCGTGTGCTTCTCCCTTGCTCACCTCTTTATTGTTTGAGACCGAGTCTCTTCTGGAATTTAAGTTCCTCATTTTGCCTAGACTAGCTGGTCATTGAATTCCAGGATGTTCTAGTGGCCACCCACCTTGGGCTGGGGGCACAAGGCATCCATGGCCAAGTCCCGTTTGTGTGTGGATACATGGAGGTTTAGAACTCCGAGCCTCTTGATAAAAGAGTAATGTTTCCTTTTGAGCCATGACTGTAGGCTCTGTAAAAGGAGGAAGTCAGGAAGAGAGGGCTTATCTGATGATCGCATTTGTGTGCTAGTCTCTGAGTGTGGGATGTGTGTACCAAGCCAGGGGAGGAAAGAATGTCTTAGTGTAATAACCATTACACTAAGTTACAGTCTAGAATTTGGGGACATGTACTTCTGAGTGTTGTGGTGACTCTTGGATGACTATGTAACACTAATGCAGTTTAGGATGATGCTATAGTTTATGTATGCTAATAGAACATTTGACTACTTACTGGTAGGGAAGTAAGTAAAACATTTGCATACTTAAAGCTCTAAGTGCTGTCCTGTGACATTTGTGGTGGAGATGAGAAAGAGCAGCACTGGGTCATGTGGAATGACAGCACAGGTGAAAGGCACCTGAGTCGTGAAGGAGGAGACAAAGTCAACTATTTTTCTAGCTTTAACTCTGTCACAGTTTTTCCTTAAATAGTCTTGGATACGTGAAGAAAAAAATGTAATTAATAGTGAAAGTGAACAAGCCTGAGGTGGAGCCCCACAGCCTCAGAATGGCTATCCTAACTGAGCAGATGTTCCTTAAGATGTGTGGGGTTTGAGACTGGGCAAGTGTGTGTTTGATTGACTACCTTTGATGTAGCTGTGTGATGGTTTTTTTGGGAGTTCTTTACAATATGGTAATATTTTAGTAAAGATAAAGCAAACACTTACAAGGCGCCTTTTGTTCTTTTGAGAAGTTTATGTAGAAGTTTAAAGGTAAACAGGCAGCCAAGTGCTCCGGTTTCTGGACCAGGCTTGTGTTCATTGCCCAGTTTTCTTCCTCTCTCCCTGTCGGTTAGTAGTTGTTTTCCTATGTCCTTGTAAAATTAAGGGTGTTCAGAGATCCCATTGTTTATCCTCTGTGTGACTGAGGTAGACCATCTGTCTTCTTTCTTCTTGTGTGAGATATTATTTTATTTCGAGCCTCAATCTGCTATTATTATTATTATTATTATTATTATTATTATTATTATTATTATTTTGGACTCATCCCAGATCTTCAAGCTTAGATACCTAGGTGGTTTTCTCTAATTTCTTTTTAATGGAAAATTTTCATAGACAGTGAGGAAGATGGGGTGGTATTTGTTTTAGAATCCTGTGAATACTTTCTGAAGGTGTTCATCTGTTCCTGATGCCTGCTCTGAATTTAGCTGTCACCCTGCTCCTATGTCCTTGCAGGCCTGATTCAGAGCTCAGGCTGTTTTTGCAGGAAAGACTTAGTCAGAAAACCCTTTTCTATACTGTCTGTCTTCTGTGCTCCATTCTTGGTTTTTGTTTATTTGGTTTTGTTTTTTTGAGATAGGGTCTGTGTAGCTTTGGTTGGCCTACAACTGTGTGTAGACCAGGCTGACCTTGATGCCACAGAGATTTCACTTGCATCTGCCTCCTGAGTACAGGAATTAAAGGTGTATACCACCATTCCTGGCTCCCACCGTAGGTTCATAAACTGCTGCCATATTCATTACAATGTTTTGCATCTTTGTTTTTGTATGCAGTGTCTTTTAATTCTGAACTAGTTGAGACAGATCTGCCAACACTATATATGACTCCTAAGAACTCTTCTGGATTTTCCCCAGTGCCATGTAGACCTTTTATTCTGGATTTTCCCCAGTGCCATGTAGACCTTTTAGCCATGATTCAAAGCAGAGAAGACCAGACTCTGCAGTTTTCCCTGTTCTGAAAGCATTTAGCTTCACCATATACTGTACCGAAAAGACCTTCGTCTAGTTTAAAGGGACTGGCAACAGGTCAGAGGGCGAGGTGCTTCAGAGGGAAATCCAGGAGGCATGGAATTGTGGGCTAGGGATCATGAAACATTTAGGCTTGAGTTGTGACTTGGAAGGAAGAGTTGTACTGAGTGAGAGATTGTTTTAATTTTGCAAGATGTTCTTTTTTTCTAAACCTTGACCTGAATTAGTATACCAAGGAATTTCATAAGGAAACAGTTTTGCAATCTGAATTTCTTTTGGAAGGCTATTGGATGTTTGCAATTGGTTCTTTCTGTTGTGGGATGCCTCTTTCTGTTGTAGTGTGTTTCGCAATATTTCTGGTATGTCAGAAACACAGATGTGTTGCCTTTCCTCTGTTTAGGAAATTCTAATGGCCAACCCATCGCCCACAAACACACACCTGGCATTTGGCACATCAGAGTATAATCCTCAGGTTAGTGGCTTGCCCTAGTGAATATCTTCTCTGTATATAGCCACGCTGTTTAGACTTTAGACTTTGTTGAAAGGATGTTTTCCTAACCACTTTCTGACTCCCACACAAAGGTCACTTGCCGACTAGACTTTACATGATTTTTTTTTTCTTTTTAAAAACTAAATTCCAATTGAAAACTTTCTTGATAGCATAAAACCTTCTATAAAGTGCACTCACCTCAGGCTTTGGGAGTCATGATGCCATCCTATCTTTCAGCCAATTACTTATTCAACAATTATTATCTCTGTCATCCTTACTCTCATGGGACTTGGAAGTTGTAAGAGAAAAAGCTAGGATATCATGTTGTGTTCCTTTATCACACCAGGGAAAATGATCCCTAGCCTCACATAGCCACTCTCACACCACAACCCTCTGTTAGCTGTGTTAGATCCTTTTCTCTCTCCAGCGGGTTAACACCCAGATTATCTGTCTCTTAGAGTACTAGAACTAAAGTATGCTGCCATTTGTTATTTGGAACTAGTGACCACCTTCAGAAGGAAGGAAACTGCTCTCCAAAAAACTCTTCAGGTCGTGGTTAGGGTTACGCTTGGCCGAAGGTGTTTTTAGATCAGCATCTTAACTTAGCTCTAGTATTTTGAGTTGCAGTAGCTTTAGGCTTGTCCTCCTCTGAGATTTATCACAGGTACCATCTTCGTACAGCATTACACATTCAGGGGGACTTCATTCCTTTGTGGTCACACTGTTCTGTTCCTTGCAGGCCCTAGAACTTGGTTTATCTCCGTCTTGGGAATCTATTGTTTTTATTTCCTTTCTATTCTGTATCTTTTGTTCTGTAAAGAACTGTCTTAGTATTTCCCGGATAACTACCACTAATGTTTTAATAGTACCATCTTAGCTCGATTCTGATGTTTGTAGAGATGTGCTGGACGGGTAGATGCTGGAGAGAGTGTAGGAGTAGCACTCCCAGGAGAACTCTCAGGAGTTCTGAAAGTTATGTCTCAAGTTTGATCTTTGATCTTTTGCAGTTGTGGCAGATGTGTGTCCAGCTAACCCTCTGTGAGGATTGAGTTCAGGTTTCTTAATGATCCCTAGTTTGGAGTCTGGTCACTAAAGCAGCACACACAGTAATTTGTGTGATGCCGTAGATCTCACGTGTGGCCATCTGGCCTGTTTGCTTGCCTCTTGCTACTCTTTGCAATATGCTGATTTTTATTCTAGCAATATACCTGGTCATTCTAATAGCAACATTGATTTCTTTGGTACTAGCTATTTCTCTTTCCAAATTAAAGGTAAAAGTAGCTGAACTGGAGGGGTGTTTTACTGCCAGGTGCAAATGCTCTGGGACTCAGTGCACCCATGAGTGTGAGCATCCATGAGTTTGCTGGGCTTGTTACTGAAGAGGCTACACAGAAATATGCTTTAAGCTTTTAAGATTTACTTTTTAAGTTTTCCTTTGCCACCTCACTTCTACTGCCATCATTCAATGAAGCAATCATTAGACCTTTATTTTCCTTAGGTTTTTCACAACCAAACTTAAGTTCTCATAATTTTAACAATAAAAGGACAAGACATTATTGGAAGTAATTTCATGTTATACTTTTAAAAGCTGTCTCTACAAAAGAGAACAGTGTGTGCAGACTCCTCCTGACTGCACACAACCCTGAGTGTGCTTGTGAGGGAGGCTAAGTTGTTTGCTATGCTCTTTCTGCATCATCTTTGTATAAATGAGCAACTTTTTCATCTTCTGTAATGAGACAATCAGCAAATTTCAAAGCCAAGTATCTGGTTAATGATTACAGACAGTTAAGACAAGTTTTAAAAATCACGGTTATACTGATATGTAAAGGTTTTTATCACAAGGAATTGTGAACCTTTTCATTTAGTTCTTGGACTGGAGAGGCCCTTCCTGTTCCGTGGCATGGGTTAGTGTTTAGGAGTATTTTTAGTAACAGTCCTAACTGAGTAGCTATGTAAGCACGGAGCGAAGATGGAGTCACAGGGCAGGCTGGGCTTGCTTCCCACAGGGAGGGCTGGGAGTGGAGCAGGAAGGAAGGCCTGTTTGAGCGGCGCCTTGTGTGCAACTATGTCTGAGTAGGCAGCCGGCAGCACAATGTCTCCCTTGTACCGAGTAGCTTTCTCAGAAAGCGCTCCGAGATGTGAGGGCACTGCATTTGGGTGAGTGAAGAGGCTCGGCCGGCCGCCTCAGGGATTCTTGTGGAGGTTCTGTGGTGTTCGGATTTCAGGAGTGGACTGTTTGTTGTTACGAGCGCTGGCTTTGGCTTCAGGAACAGTCTAGCTTTCTGAGCCAGCTCTGTCGCAGGCAGATTGGAGCAGTTTATGCTTTAAAAGTGTGAGCTTTATTTAAAAACACGATCGTCTATGATGAAAGTTTAATTTGTGCTTCTTGAGGCTGAGAAACATAATTGAGGCACTCCTTTCTAAGAATGGGTGCTGTGCTGCTCTTAAGATCTACGTTTTCCTATCGTCATTGTTTGTATTTGAAATAGGTAATGTTGATTTTAGGAAAGTTTTCCTGTATTTTAAAACAGTCCAACAGCTAGTTGTTCACTTAAGTGGTTGCTAGAGAAGTATTGTAATTTACTTCAGTTTGCATATATGAAGTTCAGTTTTCACTGTAAGAACTGGTTTCCTTTGGAAAACTATTTTTTTTTTATTATTTAGCATACATGGTTGGTGCATTTAGAATTAAAAAATACTTTTAGCAGCATTTAATTATCAGGCTTAGTAGTTAACTTTTTATAGTGTGCACATATTTATAGACTGTTGCTTTTTAATCTGCCCAGTGGAGTGTGACAATATGAACCGCTTTGACCGAACAGACAGAAATGCACGACAGTCGCAGGACGGATTTTGGAAAAGGCCACCCCAGAGGTGGAGTGGACAGGACCATTACCACCTTAGCCATCCTGATCACTACCATCACCATGGAAAAAGTGACTTGAGCAGGTGAGTCTGCTCTAACTATGGCTTCATGTCTGTCCTCTGCCTAACATGACTAACAGTTCTGTTTCCTAGCTGATACTGCCTGGTTTGCAAAGTACCCAAACCAGCTCAGGTTATGCGTGATATGTAATTGTTGCAGTAACTAATCATTCCCTAGCTGAAGTCTTTTCTTAGTAGCTTTTCACAGGTTTGCAAATGCCATTTGTGCCTATGACAGAAACTGTTAAGTTGTGATTGACTTGAGGTGGGGCTCTTAATTTTAGAATTAATGAATGTTGACTTTATTATTTTATAATTTTTAAAAATAATATTGTAAAAAGTAACTACTAAGTTATTGGTTTTATTTTGCTTACAAGTTAAAAATATAAAATTCCACAAATACTGATAAAGGAGGCCATATGACACTAGAAGTACTTTGCATTTTGAAGCATAGAATGGTATGAAATTGGATCAGACCGTGTCCTATAATGTGGTCACAGCCATTCACACCTGGGGGCAGAGGTTCACCTGCTGTAGATTAGCTTTGCAAGTTAAGTCTGTTTAACGCTCTGCACACTGCAGTCTTCAGTGCACCATTGGTGAGCGGCTTAAAAATGCTTTTTTGTGAGTATTTTCCATGGATCAGGATGAAGGTGTGTGCTGTAGCTGGTTTGTGGTAAACAGTGGCAGTTTTGTTTTTATTTTTTTTTCTAATTAAAATTTTTTGAACATCTCATTCCACAAACTATTTATGTTTATCATGGAGTGTATTACACTGAGACGAAAATTAATAGAAGAAAAATACATGTTCCTCTGTGCTCTCTAAAATAAGAAACAGGGTTGTTGCTAAGGGTCCTGTAGCAAAGCAAAGCAAAGCACAAAGTTTGACACATTGTCAGCAGATGCATACTGTGTATAAGACGGAGCATTTGTTCCTCCTGGATTTATTCACTGTAAAAGACAAATACAGAGGGAGCTATCACGTGTGAGTTTGGATGTACACTGGATAGGTCCTGGGTGACCGAGTAATATTCTTAACTCTTCTTTGTTATGTTCTTCTGTATAAGCTGAACAAGTTCTAGTCTGATAAAATATTCTTCAGTAGTTTAAGGAAAAATTGGATCCACCCGAGTCTTTGTGTTGGAGTAAACACTCAGAAGGGTGCAATTAGGCAGTCTAGCAGAATGCATACAGTACTTCTGTTGTACACTCTGGCTTCGATGGGAACAGCTTCCGAGTCGATCCTGCCAGGCAAGAGCCTGCTGTAAAGATTGCCTTGCATCCCTCTTGTCTAATCTGAGATATGTGTTTATAGTGAGTTAAACTAAGGCTGGTGTATGAAGCCTAAGTGACAAGCATTGAGTGTCAAGTTCTTTTTGCTTCACTGTCACCATAGCACCCAGCAGAAATGGCTAACAGACAGGATAGGGTTGTTTTCACTCAGTTTCAAAGTTTGAGTCAATCAGAGCAGGAAAGGAATGGCAAAGCTCGTGGTTTGAGGAACAAATGGCAGAGGTTCCTTACATCACTACACACCAGGAAGTAGAGTTTGAGGCTGGAACTAACTGCCAGGTATAACCTGCAAAAGGTCAACCATTTCTACCAGCCTCCTCCCATACATTCTCCAGCTTCCCAGAATATCATTACCATCTGGGATCAAACACTCAGAACATGAGCCTGTGAGAGATACGTCATATTCAAACCATAACACATGCGCCTTTAATCCCAGCGCTCGGGAGGCAGAGGCAGGTGGATTTCTGAGTTCAAGGCCAACCTGGTCTACAGAGTGAGTTCCAGGACAGCCAGGGCTACACAGAGAAACCCTGTCTCAAAAAACCAAAAAAAAAAAAAAAAAAAAAAAAAAAAAGAAAAGAAAAAACAAAACAAAAAACCCCAAATGCTTAGTTTTAAAATGTGTTCATTTGCTTAATACTCATTAGTAGCCTGTATATTGTATGCTCCCCTAAAGTCTTGAGCTGATATGAATTTGAAGATAGTATGAGAAGTGAAAGTTGTGGATTGGTAATGACTTCTTGGACTATTGTGTTAAATATGATAGAATTCTGCATTGATATGGCTTAATAGTAGACATCGTTACACTGAAGCTAGGAAAAGACTTGTGTCTATGCCATTTCATGCACATATGAGTAATATATAGAGGCTGTGGAGAGGCAAGCACGTGGATACTTACACTGTAGTGTTATTGCTGTGATAATGGGTGCGTGATAAAGGGATGGGAAGGGATACCGTGAGTGCACAGCAGCAGTGTGTGTATGTTCTATCTAGGATAGCTCAGAGTAAGTGATGTTACTTTGATCAGTCCTACAGGTCTGACTGGAGACTGTAGGGATTAGTGTCTTAATGTCGGACATTCAGCTTTCACTAAATCCTGCAAAGTCACAATTTATAGAAACAGGTATAATGCAGCCATCATTTAAACAAATAATTTTATTTGTTCATTCTTAAATTTACCTGAGCAAAGACCTCTCTTCTGTACCTGCTAATATATAGGGAATCAGAGTTTAGGGTTCTGGACTTTTGGGAGGAGGCGAGGTTTTCTAACTTTCCTGATAGACAATTATACTCAGCCTCAGTTGGGACATTTCTAAGGACAGAGACAATTACCTCCATGTTATCCATTCAGTTTCTTTTCTTTTCTATTATTTTATGTGTCTAGATGTTTGTTCCTATGTGTGTCTGTGCACCTTGTGTACATGGTGTATGCAGAGTTGGGAAAAAGTGTGGTATTACCCCTTGAACTGGGATTAGAGATAGTTGTAAGCCACCATGTTGGTTCTAGGACTTGAACTTGGATCCTCTGGGAAAGCAGCCAGTGCTATTAAGTGCTGAGCTATCTTTCCAGGTCCTCCCCCCATTCCAATTCTACTAGGCTGAGGTTCAGTTATGGTAAACCTGAAAATGCCAGACTCTATCATACAATCTTCTGCACCTCCAGTAGCATTTTTATAGGTGAGAGCCTTAAGTTTTAGGAATCCTAGTATTATACTGTTTGGAGGTGGGGTGTGTCACTTTTACTCTTAGTTTGAGACTTGGATTAGCTCCTCTTTATTGATCCTTCTGTGCGTCCTTTATAAAACTTGTGACCTTGTGGCTCAGTGTCCTCCTTTATTGTAATTATTCAACCATGATAACTCCATTGTTATGCAAAGGACGCTTAACTTTGTCCTTAGCTTTTAGGATGTTATGTACTTGACTTCATCTGAGAACAGGTAGTTTGACTTTGTTCTTTTCAATCTGTATAGTTTTCTTTCTTGCACAATCTTTTGGCATGGTGTTGAATAGAAATAGTGAGAGCCAATAGCTATTTATGCCTTGTTTCTGATACTTGGGGGAAACATTTATTTACTGTCAAGAATGGTTGGTATTGTTTGTTTTGTTGCATTTTGTTTTTAAAATAGATTTCCTTTATCAACCTAAGGACATTCCCTTCTGTTCAGACTTTGTTGAATATTTTTATCATGGTGACACTCTGGGTTTTCTCTAGTGGCTTTTCAGTAGACTCTTTCTCCATCTTATCATCCTGTTAGTACAGTATGTCATATTGACTTGGAGATATTTAGCCAGCCATTTATTTCTTGAACAAGTCAGTTTTTTTTTTAGCATGTACCTTTTACATTTCTGATTGTTTTGATTCTTATGTATCTATTCTCAAATGCTAGTTTAGTTTTTTTGAGGTGGATTTTGTTTTGGTTATGGGTCATTTAGGATGAATTGGGAGCTATCCCCTTAAGTATTTTTGAGACGCGTTTGTGAAGGATTTTTATTGATTTTAAATTAGACTTGGACTTTTCTTTGTGGCATTTTTTTTTTGCTACTAATTTAATATCTGTAGATAGTCTATCGATGTCTCTAAGGTCTAGCGTACATTGTTACCCAAGTTCTTTGGGTCCTTGCTGATCATCTGGTTTGATATGTTTGTTACTGAAGACAAACTTGAAGAGGTACGGTATTCTGCATCACACAGTCTCGTAGGGAAGGAAGGTAGGCTAGCAGCAGGTTCCCATAGTTTTTATTCTCTTGGAGATGTCTTCTATTTTAGATTTCTTTTTTATCTTAAGGATTGCTGTGCTAGGTGTGGAATTCTTTATTGGTAGTCTTTTAAGATGTTTTGACCTCTTGCTTCCTGATGAGAACTCAACTCTTATTTAACAGTTCTTCCACATCAGGAGTCACTTTTCTTTGCCATCTAAAAAATACTAACTTTAATTTTGACTTCTCAGAGTTAGATGATGGTGTGACGAGGCTTGTCATGTCTGGAGTTTGTTGAGCTTCTTGGATATGTAGATTACTATTTCATTAGGTTTGGAAGTTTCTGATCATTGCTTGTTTATCCCACCACTGCCCTGACCTGTTGCTTCCTCTTCCTGTTGTCCTGTTGTCACAGTAAGTATTATGTGAGTCTCATTCTTCCTTGTCATAAAAAGTTTGAAAAAGAAATTCTCAAGTAAATCAGCTTTCCCTCTCCAGGATTTGTTGTTGGTATGGCCTGTTGCCCCGTTCTGTCCCTGCCCTCCGTGAATGAGAGTGCTTGGTGGTCCACATTCTTACCAGCGTTTGGTGTTGTGCTTTGAACATTGACTGGTGTTCAGTGGTGCCTTGTTTTAATCCACAGTTCTCAATGATATACAATGCTGAACATTTTCTTCAGATGCTTATTTTCCATTTATATCTCGTCTTTGCTAAAGGTGCCCAGATCTTTGCCAAGTTTTTAAATTGAGTTATCCTTATATTGTTGAATTTTAATAGTTCTTTGTATATTTAAGATATTAGTCCTGAATCAGATACATGTATGGGAAATATTTTCTTCTAGTCTGTGTCTTTTCTAATTTCTTAAATGGTGTTCTCACTTTTAAAGTTTGTTGATGACTTTTAGAAATAAAGTTTCAGTTGACCTATTGTCTTTCTTGGACTGCATGGCTATGTGTGTGCATACACACATGGATACATACACACATGGCTATGTGTGTACATACACACTGCATCTGAAAACTCATTTGGACTGCATGCTGTGTGTGTATGCATACATGTGTGTCCTGCGTCTGAAAACGCATCTGTAAGCCAAGAGACGCCAGGTTTGCTTTCCTGGTACATAGGAAATTTATACTTGTGCATTTTATTTCCAGGTCTGTTGTTAATTTTTGAGGTTATTTCTTTTTGTGTAGATATCTGTTGCTTGGTTAAAAGGCCATGTAATATTAAATTGCCTTCGTTGCTTTTTCAAAGAGGAGGCGAATGTGTTTGTGTATCCATTTTTAGAATGCTGCCTTCTTGTCTTGTTTTTGTGTGTTGGGTCTCCAAATTCCATCCTATCTTTATTATTAGTTTCAGATAGAAAGTCCCTAAGGTGGTGAGTGTCAGTTTTGGCTGATCTTTTTCTAACTCGTCAAATCAATTCAATGATTCCACAAGATAACGTCCTAGAGTCTTGGTTAGAATTGTGCCAGAGATAGCATTTAAAGAGTTAAATATTTACCATAAAGCATGTCTATTCAACTTCTACATGAAAGGTTTTAATGGTTAAAAAATGCTAAAGATTAATTTTGAAGTAAAAATTGTGACTTAGAAAATAGAGAAGAAGCCAGGTGTGGTGGCGCACGCCTTTAATCCCAGCACTTGAGAGGCAGAGGCAGGCGAATTTCTGAGTTCGAGGCCAGCCAGGGCTACACAGAGAAACCCTGTCTCAAAAGAACATAGAGAGGAGGAAGAGCAAGCCTCTCTCTCATAGCCAAGCATGTGCTCACAGAGACTCTGCACCTGCCAGTGTTCAAGTGCATCCTCATGGTAGAACCATTTGGAAGTGGGGAGCATTAAGAAGTGGTTATAGATAGAATGTGTAATTTGGGAAGATGCCTCTACAATTATAATTAATTAGTAATGCGATTGTTTTATTATTTAGGCTGGTGGGTTAATGTCAAATGCTACTTCAAATTCTCCTTTCCTCCTCATCCTTTTCTTTCCTCTTTCCTTCTCTTCTTCCTCCTTTCTTTTCCTCCTTTTTCTCCTCCTCCTTTTTTCCCCTTCTCCTTATTCCTCTTCCTCCTTTTAAAAAATAACATAGTTTATGAGTTATAGCAGGTTCTGAGTTAGTGCTGCTGGCATGAGTATGGACAGGAAGCTGTCCATTAGAACTTCCCCTCAGCCAGACCCCTAACCTCCCCGCAGCCAGCAAATACAAAAGCCCCTTAGCTAGGGGTGGAGCCTCATGAACTGTAATCCTGACTTGTTTGATTTTGTGCAGGTCGTGTGCAGGTAACCATAGCTCCTGGGAAGTCATGAGTGCCAGTACCATGCCATGGCCACAGGGCAGACTTTCTCAGCACTCTTGTCCGTCCCCAGCTCTTGCATCCATCTCTCCTCCTTTCTGTAGTATTTCTGACCCTTTGTGTGTCCCATTTAGGGCTGAGCACTCAGCAACCACTCAACACTCTGGCCAGTTGGAAGTCTCTACTCACAACTGCCTGCTACTCATTGCAGTAAGACGTTTCTCTGACTGAGGTTGAGAGCACCATTAATTTATTGGTATTAATAGATACATAGACGATAGTGTGACACCTTGTACATTTGGCAAAACAATAGTAATAGTCCCATCCTATGACTTCTACAGCCATGGGCTTTTGACCAGATTTCTTATACCAGACGTGAATTCTTTCCTGTGGAACAGGCCTTGATTCCAATTAGAAGACTGTTAGCCACTCTATAACTGTCATGACTATTAGTGGCCACCTCATTCTGACAGGTCAGTATTTTGGGGTTAGTAGCGTATCTAGTCAGCAGAGAAGAAGTTTCAAGGTCAGTTCCAGCTTGATTTTTCTGTCCTGCAACCAGGGTGTGCTGTGTCTTCAGCAGTGGGACTTGACATCTAGTGTTAGTATGGACACAAAATGATGATTAATATTCTCTATTGGTTTGTGACCTTCTGCAGCTTCACTGAATCACAGGGAAGTCTCATGCCTGTCTCTGAGATTTATATTTAATAACCCACTTCTTTTTAAGGAAGCATTTTAACTACCCACACAAGGCACCTCCATTTAAATACACACACACACACACACACACACACACACACACACACTACCCACACAAGGCACCTCCATTTAAACACACACCACACACACACACACACACACATACACACACACACACACACACACACACACACACACACGCGCGCGCGCACACCTCTTCACATTCATGGTTATAAAATAGTGGGTTTCCTTAAGGCTTTCCCATGCATCCTTTATTTTGGGCAATCCTCCCTACACATACCCTCCTATTCTCCCAACCCTTTTCACACCAATATTTTGCCTGCATATATGTATGTGCACCATGTGTGTATCTGCTGCCTGCAGTGGGTAGAAGATGAGGATTCCTTGAAACTGGAATTATGGATTGTGAGAACATGTGGGTTCTGGGAATTGAACCCAGGTCCTCTGCAAGAACAAAAAGTGCTCTTATCTACTAAGCCATCTCTAGTCCTAAATAATAATTTTTAAAAAGTTTTTCTCATGTCACAGCTATAGACTTTTAGAATGTCAGAAATGTAAAGCTTTAAAAAATATCAAACTGATAGTTCTCCTTACTCAGTACCAATGCAGTTACAACAATAAACACTTATCCACATTAAAGGAATAAGAAATATAGCCTTTTTCTTCATGAAGCGTATAGTTTTCCAGGCATGAAAAATATACACAGTGTATTGTGGTGTGGAGCCCAGTACTAGGCTCTATAAAAATACCTATAGCAGCTCAAGGGTCTACCTTATGGGATTAAAGGGGCTTTTCCAGAAGGAGATGTCAGACAACTGAAGATGAAGAGGAGTTGCTGAGATATCTGAGTGGAGGGACAGCGGGATGAGTGACGACAAGAACTACTGCAAAGATGGTGTCCTTTTAAAATGAGGGACACTTTGTAGTATGCTTTGGGAATTCTGGACAGTTAGCTTTTGGTTAAGTTTCTATGAGGGAGACAGGTTTGGGGAAAGAATAAACTGGATTTGGTCTGTGGCATTGTAAACCATTTTAAAATTCTCCTTTTTTTTTTTTTTTTTTAAATCAGTACTGAAATTTGAATGAGTAGTTTCAGAGAATAACAATATTGTAAAAATATCTTACAATAAATTCTGAGTGTTTTGGGAATATTTGTTAAAAGATAGAAGCTTAAGTAGATGCCATATTCCTCTTCATGATGATTGAAATACAACACACTGATTTTTACATATTCAATACATAGGATTATACTCCATTTCTAATGTTTTCAAATGTACCTCATTAGGACATTGAGATATCATGTAGTTGTCATACTTTAATAACTGTCAGAAACTTTGTGTAATGTGGATATAGTAACTTTAAGATATCATTTCTGACTAGCACATTATATTTTACATTTCCATGAAATACATTATCCTTAATGTATTTCTTTTATCCTTAATGTTTTTCTTTTATTCTACATAGCTATTAAAGGGTGAAACTGAAGGGAACTGCAACTTTTCCTTGAGATGGGCTTTGCTTTGTAGCCCAAGAGGGCTTGCTCTCTAGTTCCTCTTGCCTCAGGCTGTGGTTCTGGCTTAAAGTTCTAAAGGGTTTTGTTTTTGTTTTTGTTTTTGTTTTGAGACAGGCTTGCATTTAGTTCGGGCTGTCCTCAAACTTGCTGTGTAGCTGAGGAGGATAACCTTGAACTCCCATCCTCTGGCCTGTACCTCCTGAGGGATGGACTGATAAGACAGTACCAACACACCCAGTTTATGTGGTGATGAGAATCAAGTCCAGGGTCTGATGTGTGCTGGGCAAGCATTCTATACAGGGCTCAAAGAGTAAGTTCTGGTTTTTTTAAAGTGTAGTTTGAGATTAGTGAATACATGGTTTACATCAGACTCTCTTAAAACCCTGCTAAAAAGATGGTTATTGTTAGTGTAAAAAAATAAGGAAGAAATCATGCCATCAGCTTTAATGATGGCCATTGAAGAGATGATAGTCTGATAGTGTGTTCACATTGGGAATAACGTGGCTCTGTCAGTTAGCTGTGGATCTAGAGTACTGTACCATTTAAGATGCCACCCCAAGTCAGAAGCTGAAGAGCAGTCAGTACAGAAAGGAGTGAGCATACCTCTAACAGCTAGAGCTTTGACAAGGGCATTGTCTGTTTGGTTTGGGCTCTTAAGGACGGTTCCTTCAGCCAATGTGTGAATACACAAAGTGGATGGGGTTAGGGAATCATAAAAGTCAGTTTTGCTAACAGGTAAGCAGACTGTTCTGCTCAGAGGTTCATTCGGTGATGGTGGTGAGTATGAAGGCACCGTGAACTGAGTTGTAAAGATTGCTGCAGTATGCCTTACCGTTCTTTCTTCGTTCTTCTTAAATTGTTTATGTTTTCCTTCCTTCTTCTCCACCTTCCAGAGGCTCTCCTTATAGAGAATCTCCTTTGGGTCATTTTGAAAGCTATGGAGGGACCCCCTTTTTCCAGGCTCAGAAGATGTTTGTAGATGTGCCAGACAACACAGTGATCCTGGATGAGATGACCCTCCGGCACATGGTCCAGGATTGTACCGCTGTAAAAACACAGTTACTGAAACTCAAGCGTCTGTTACACCAGGTGAGTGTGAAATGACTATTCCAGCTCCACCTCTGTAACTTGAAAAAGAAGAAAAGAAATTTGTATTAATTACTTTTGTCACTTTGATGAAAGTACCACAGAGAAATAACTTGGCTGGAAGAGCAGATTACAGTTGTTCACAGGAAGGAAGACTTGGAGGAGCAGTTCAGTTCCTGGCAGCAGACTGTGTGCCAGAGGCTGCTCTCTCTCATGGCAGACTAATGCTAGAACCGGCAACAAACTAGCCTTCCAAGGCCCCTGTATTGACTAGCGTCCACCGGCTCCCCCTCTTACACATTCCATCCTTTGTGCCCTAGGTGGAGAATAAGATTTGATTGCAAAATAGGAACCCATGCGAGGCATTTTGGGTTCAGCTTGTAACACTGGACATTTTAATTAATCACTATGCAGACTTTCATTAAATTTTTACATTTATCTTTCTGGTGAGGGGAGGCAAGTAGGGCCTCTCTTTGTAGCTCTGGCTTTCCTGGAATTTGCTATATAGGCCAGGTTGTCCTTAAACTCACAGAAATGTGCATGCCCCTGCTTACCAAGTGTGAAACACACGAGAAAAGAGTAAGAAAGGAAAAACTGGACAAATTAGAAGGTTGGACATTGTTTGAAAAAATAGTGAACTCTTATTAGTGCTCTAAGCAGAAGCTCAGAGAGCAAGTAATGAAAACAGACCAGGGAGTTTTTTTTGTTTTTTTTGTTTTTTTTGTTTTTTTACACAGTGTCTTTGCCTCAAGGCCTGATGCACATGTAGGCCCCAAAGAACATATTTAGTAGGTAAATAATAGTGCACTCAAAGCTTTAAATCTAATAACCTATAAATGTAGGTGAATGAATGATAAATAATGTAGGTACATTAAAAACTCAGTAAGTCTACAGAGTGATAATTGTGCTGTTTTATAAAGAAACTTATGCAGAAAATGTTTGATCTAAAGGAAATCTGAGTATTTAATCACTTTTTAATTCATAGATAATACATACCCAAGCAGAATGGCTAGCTTATAGTTTGGGATGTCATACAAATGCTAATTAGAAGAATCATGTGTTTTAAAGGATAGACAATTATCTGCTGTATAAGCTCTGTAACATTCAATCTGAGGTGTATGATGTGAACCACCATCCCTTGCAGCACCGCCTGTGGGTCTAGTATAATTTTAACTAGTATTATGGCAGTATTGCATTTAGAATTTGTGAAAATGAGTCCAAAGTGGGAATGACAAAGGGTAATCTTTGTGAACACTGAAAGAGACTAAGTGGGGAGGGATAAAACAAACAAAAAAACAGCAACCAAGCCTTTAGCTCAGGATAGGCTACTGTAATAACACAGAGCAGTGGATGAGAGTGGGGCGAATGGGAAGTAAGAGAAAAATACTGAAGGATTTACTAATTAAGAAAGACATAGAAAAAGATTTTTTAAAAGATTGTTTATTTTTAAATTTAATTTAATTTAATTATTTCAAGACAGGGTTTCTGTGTGTAGCCCTGGCTGTCCTGGAACTCTGTAGACCAGGGTGGCCTTGAACTCGGAAATCCACCTGCCTCTGCCTCCAAGTGCTGGGATTGCGCCACCACTGCCCGGCAGTGAAAAGATTGTTGAGTTCAGTCATCAGTACAGACAGTTTGGAGCTGAATGTTTAAATAGCAGTTTGTGTGTGTATGTGTGTGTGTGTTTCCCTCCCTTCCTTTCTCTTCCTTTCTTTCTTCCTCCTTTTTTTGGGCAGGAGTGATGAGCAGTGTCTCATTAGGTGCTGCAAGCTGTCTAGTCTCATTTATCCCAGCCCTGAATATTAGGATTACAAGCATGCGCCACCATGCTTGGCTGGGAGTGTGTGTGTGGGAGGGCAACATAGAAAGCCATGTCCATATTCGGAGATGGGTTACTTAGGTTAATGACAAACTTAAATATAGGTTTACAGATAGTACTTTTTCAAACTATTAGGATGAGGTTTGTCATGTATTTCAACACTCTCAGCTTATTTCCAAATGTCACTTGTTTCTCTTTTGTTTACGATGCTATGCCTCAAGCATCTGTCAGGACCAACTCACTTTTGAGAAATTGAAATCGGGCTTTACAGCCTAGTTTTTACATCCTCGGATGCTGCTTTGCATTACTGGATTTTAAACACCACAGATATAATTACAAGTTGTATCTTTATAATTTAAACAACTATAAGCAGTAGTACTCAAAATTGTTAGTTGCCATTGTGGACTGGATTTGATAAGATTTGTCTGTCTGTGTATCTTTGAATTTACAAACAAACAACTACTTTTGAAAATAAAAAGAAGCCCTTTCCCTTTCCCCTGCTGGCTTTCTTGAGATGCCTCCATGACCAGGCGCACTGGCCTGTCTAAACACAAAGCAGCTTTGTTGACATCACTGATGATGCTTGTCAGCACAGACTGCTCAGTGCTGCCAGAATGTTTTCCTAACCATTTCAAGTATTCATGTCCACTGCAGCTGCTCTGGAACTCATAGGAAGGCCCCAGTTTTTGCAGTCCCGTGGGAGAACCTCCTGGGTAAGATGGCATTACCAGGTTTTGCAGTGGTTAGTATGTGGAAGCTAGATATTAGTCCAGAAGTTTACTTTCATACTGTCTCAGAAAAGAATACTGCGAGGAGGTTGGCTGACAGTTATCCTTTCCTGCTGTTAGATGAGAATGGCTATTCATCTTTAATAAAATGCCAGTGTCCACAGGGAATGCAGCTCTGTGGTAGAGTTCTTTCCGAGTGGGAACAAGAGCCTGGATTCAACTCGCAGTCTGAAAACAGGTCTTATTTTGTGATTTGTAGATGAATACATTAGCATTATAATTGCATTTAGAATTCAAAGTCTAAAGAAACTGCTGATACTTCACTCAGTAAAAGCCTAGAGTATTTGGGCAGTCAGTTAACCAAGCTGTTCATATTTTCTTCAATTGCTACACTTTATATCTTATTTCCTTCTTGGATTTGTTAAATATTCTTATGCAGAACATTCAAAACAGATTCCAACATCAGTGTTACCTATTATGTATGTTATGAAGTAAAAGCATCATGCGTGAAATTATTTCTTAGTATTATTTATTAAATTAATTTATTGTATGAGTGTGTGCATATGTGCGCGCGCGTGTGCGTGTGTGTGTGTGTGTGTGTGTGCGTGTGCGTGTGAGTGCGTGTGCGTGTGAGTGTGCGTGTGCGTGTGCGTGTGCGTGTGCGTGTGTGTGTGTGTGTGTGCGTGTGTGTGTGTGTGTGTGTGTGTGTGCATGTGTGTGTGTAGAGGCTGGACAGAGCACACCTTGGAAGAGTTGGTTTCCTTTTTTCACCATGCAGTTCCTAGGAATTGAACTCAGGCTGTCAGGCTTAGTGACAAGTGCCTTTACCTGAAACGACATCTTTAAAAATAAAACGTTTTCATTCCATTCATAATTTTCTGTTACATGTCTCAAAGTATTTTCTAATTTTGTCCCAGATACTTTCACCTTAGTCAAGGTTAAATAGATAACACTACCACTGTGAGTGTCTTATTTAATTAATTCCGGTAAAGAGTATGTTGATGATCATTAAGCTCTTGTGCTTTGATCTAAAAAAACAAAAAACAAAAAACCTTTTTCCTCTTT
Source organism: Mus caroli (assembly GCF_978045245.1). Lineage (NCBI taxonomy): Eukaryota > Metazoa > Chordata > Mammalia > Rodentia > Muridae > Mus > Mus caroli. The sequence continues at coordinate 29,879,234 of NW_028227267.1, read as the reverse complement.
GATCTTTTAAAATCATTGCTAACCTTTTAAAAATAGAAGCCAAGTTTTGTTTTTTTTTTTAATTTAAGATGTAGAAACAACTTATTAATACTTGCTAATTTTCTTAGGTAAGCTTATTCAGTCATCCTCTTCCCACCTCCTCCCTAGTGTTTACAATCTTAGAGTGGGGGCTGGGGAGATGGTCCAGTTGGTAGAGTGCTTGTCTGCATGCATGAGGCTCTGGGTTTGGTTTCCACCCTCATTAAATTAAGCATAAGGACGTCTTGCATGTGATCCCAGCACTTGGGTGTAGAGTCAGGAAGGTCTGGAATTTAAGGGATCCTTAGCTGTGCAGCAATCTTGAGTCCAGCCTGGGCTCCATGACACCCTGTCTGGAGAAAAGAAAACTGAGTTATGGTGCCTTGGTTTCTTTAAATAACTAACTTCTAATCTTGGATAACCTTGATAATAAAGAACAGTATTGGTATGAATAAAATTCTTAAGGATGTGTCAATAACTTTGTAAATAGAACAGGAGTTTGACAGTTTCACTTCTGGGCTACAGAAGTTAACTTTTTGAGGCTAAAGTGTGTATTTTAAAAGTATTACAAATGAAGCCATTAAATAATAGCACCAGCTTACGGCTTCTCTTACTTTCTCAGTGAGTACTCTGCATGGCTTCCTACCTGTCCCTCTCACTCCACCTCTGATTAGCCACTCTCTCGTCACCACACCTTTCCTTCCCACAGCTCTGCTATAGTGCTCAGACAGGCCTCTGACCCCTCTGCAGTGTCCACAGTGCTGGGGTGACAGGCATGTGTTGAGGTCTCCTGTGTTCGTATGTGTAATTACATTCCTTGTAGGTGATTGAACTAGCTTTATATTCATTGAATTAATTCCATTTCTTCATGACATTTTTACTTCCTGGATACTTTGAATCTGACTTTCAGAATTATGTTAGGAATCTTTCAACTTACTTGTAAAGAACATTGGTCATGTTTTACTTACACACTGTGTAGTTTTGCTGTTAGGGATGTGGTTGATAGGATTCCTTTAGAATTGTGCCTGTGATGCCTCGTGATACATTTATGTATGCTACGTTTTTATAGTTTCTAAAGAACCTGGGTATGTTTGTTTGTTTGTTGTTGTTTTAATGACAGCCTCTATATAACTGTGGCTGGCCTGGAAATTATTGAAACTGGCCTGCCTCGCTGCTTGCCTCCCAGTGCTGGGATTAAAGGCAGTCACCACCACACCTTGACCAAAACAACTGTTAGTTTCATTGATTGTTTTTTGTTGTTTTACTTCCTGTTCCTTACTGTTTCATTTCTGTTCTCTACTTGTTCTTGGTCTATTGTGTTCTAGGTACAGGCGTAAAACCTTTTTATTTATGTCAGCCTTTCTAACCACCACTTTCCCTAAAGTCCGCTTTGGTTCCATTCCATACACTTCGGTCTAGAACTTCATTTTCTCGTTTACCTATGATTGTCTCTTTAGGCTCATGCAGGATTGGAGAGTTGTTTTCCTTTCCAGCTTTTGAGAGTCTCACTGTTACTGAAGTGAACCCCTGTCTTCACAGGACCTAGTTGATTAACTCAGTTCCTTGAATAGCGCTTCTTCAACTCCGCTCCTGTGTTTTATGCTTGCACATTTATTTCTTCTGTGACATCAGTGAATGAATGTGGACACCTTTTGTTATTGCCCCCACACACTCCTAAGCAGACTCTATTCATTTCTTTTTCCTGGTCAGTGTGTTTTCTCTTAATTAGTTATATTAGGTCATTTCTGCTGTTCTGTTTTCATATTCATTCTGTCACCTCAAGTAAGGCTTTACATTTTTAAAAAAATTTAATTATTTTTACCTTGCATATTTTATTTGTGGGTAGAGATATTTTCTTCTATTTACTTCAGGAGTTCATCCATACTTTTGCAATTTTTAAACAATAACCCTTATAAATATATCTTTTCTAGTTAATATTAAATTCTGTGCCATTAGGCTTCAGTGTTCATATGAGTTGATACTTTTCTGTTTGTATATGTAGTGATTTTGTATTGTGTCTTGGATAGTTCAGTGTTATATGTGAAGTTTTTCATCTTGTTTGAGTTCCATAGTGAATACACACACACACACACACACACATACACACACACACACACACACACACACACACACACACACCCTGACCTCCTCCTTAGAGAGGGACAAGTCTAATAGGCTCCAGGGTACAAACTCTGGATTGAAACTGTGGTATGGTTCCTTTTTCAGTGTTTGTCTATATCTGTTTGGTGCTCAGCAGAGGCTAGTTGGGACCTGCTTATAGTTTTAGTTTATTTCTTGACTGTCTTTCAACCTTGGATAAGCTGTTCAAGAGCAGCAGCTCCAGGACCACTGCCCTCCTCAATCACACATGTGCTTGGGGTGTACCTAGGAATTTAGATGCAGTTTAATGGGTTTCCTGTTATTGTTTATCCCTGGTATTTTCAGCTTGGCTGAGCTCTCTTTTCTTTCACCTAGAAGATTAGGCTTTTCTTTTTTCTTTTCTTTTTTTTTTAAGTTTTAATATTTTTTTATTACGTATTTTCCTCAATTACATTTCCAGTGCTATCCCAAAAGTCCCCCATACCACCCCCCCCCCCCACTTCCCTACCCACCCATTCCCATTTTTTTGGCCCTGGCGTTCCCCTGTACTGGGGCATATAAAGTTTGTGTGTCCAATGGGCCTCTCTTTCCAGTGATGGCCGACTAGGCCATCTTTTGATACATATGCAGCTAGAGTCAAGAGCTCTGGGGTACTGGTTAGTTCATAATGTTGTTCCACCTATAGGGTTGCAGATCCCTTTAGCTCCTTGGGTACTTTCTCTAGCTCCTCCATTGGGAGCCCTAGGGTTTTCTTTCTCTTGCCCTGCTGCATAATATCCCACAATTACACCCACAGACATGGAATACCAGTATGTGCTGTGTTTTCTCCCATTCTTTTGGTGTTCTGTACTGTATGCAGGAAGATATTTAGTTATTTGGAGTAGGCTAAATTTTCAGAACCTCTTTTTCGAAAATACACATTTTTTTTTTTTTGGTAAGACCCTGCATTTGCCATGTCGTGCCGTGCCGTGCCGTGCTGTGCTGTGCCGTGCCGTGCCGTACCATGCCATGGGAACAGCGATGAGCTTCTTCTCACTGAGACGTGTGTTGTAAAATACCTTCCCTGTGCTGCCTTTCCTCTCTGCTTTAAAATCATCTCAAAATCTAATGTCCTGGGGCTAGGGGGATGGCTAATTCAATCAAACACTCATTTGAAAACAAAAGAATTTGAAGTTTAATCCCCAGTAGTGATGTGACATGCCAGGTGTGTGTCAGCATTGGGAAGGTAGAGACAGGGGAGTGGCGGTGGGGAGCCTAATTGGTAAATCAGACCAGTGAAAGATCATCTCAAAAGAAATGAATGCCATTCCTGAAGATGACAATGGGGTAATTTCCCACTTTCCACATGCACACTTGCATGCAATACACACACACACACACACACACACACACACACACACACACACACACACACACACATACACACACACACACACACACACACACACACACACACACACACAGCCCTCTCAGGTCTTAGTGTTCATAATATCCCTAGTAGAAATGAAATTTATCCAATGCTGAGAATTTGGCAAATGTTTATAAGTCTTAACTGCAGTCTGTATTGCTTGTTAAGCTTTGCTAAATACATATTCTGTGGCCTATTTCTGCAGGTTCTGATTGAATCGGTTTGTTGTATAACAAATGGATTAAATGCCCCTACCTCAGGTCAGGTCAATCCATGGTTGTGCTTGCTCTGAACATGTGTGATTGAGGAGGGCAGTGGTCCTGCAGCTGCTGCAGCTATGCTGTGTTCCTCTGACTCAGTTCCTCAGCATCACCTCTGGCACATCCTGCACTGGTTTATCTTTCTTGACATTGTCTCTTTGAATCATTGAACATGGGATGTTTTAAACTAGAAAATCAGTTCTTCAAAAAGCTAGGATTTAATGGTATCTTCTCTCTCTCTCTCTCTCTCTCTCTCTCTCTCTCTCTCTCTCTCTCTCTCTCTCTGAGTTTAAAGACAAAATACATTGCCTTTTCACTTTTTCTTACATTCTATAGCTTGTAGAATGGCTAAAACTTATCCATCATAAGATTGAACTTTATGTATTTGGGCTTATATAGCACCAACTCATTAAGACATGGAACGTTTCCAGCTTCCTCTTGTTTATGTCCCTGAACTTTCTCCTTTGTCTGTGTCTATCCTGGTTTACAGCACAGAACATCACTTGGCCTTTTTTTCAGATGTCTTATATTCATTTATTCAGGTGTCTTAGAGTCACGTGACACATGTTCTTGGATAGCTAGGATTGAATCAAATGATTTTTATGGCCAGGCTTTGTTGAGTTTTTAAATTTACTTGTGAATTGTTTATATTCAAAACATGTATCCAAACCAAAGCAGATTTGGCTGAATTTCCCATTTTTCCTAGCTGAGTTAATTTTCAGTGTCTTTAGTTCATTACCTATGGTTGTTTTTAACTCTTTTTTTTTTTGGGGGGGGGGGTTCGAGACAGGGTTTCTCTGAATAGCCCAGCCAGGGAACTCACTTTGTAGACCAGGCTGGCCTCGAACTCAGAAATCCGCCTGCCTCTGCCTCCCGAGTGCTGGGATTTAAAGGCGTGTGCCACCACGCCCGGCGTTTTTTAACTCTTAGAAGTTCAGTGTTCTGCAGTTTCCTTGGGCTGTCTTTGCTACTGCTCTCCCTTTTCTTGCACATTTTCTTTGGCCAGTTCAGGGGGGAGGAGCTTTTGGAATTCTTAGCTCTTACTGGTTCATTTTCTGTATTTAAGCTAGGGGGAATTGGGGTTCAAGTGGGTGCTGGTGATTATTGTATTCATCTTTCATTTGTTGTCTTTTTTCTTGGTAGCATGACGGAAGTGGATCATTGCATGATGTTCAGCTCTCATTGCCATCCAGTCCAGAGCCAGAAGACGGTGATCAGACATATAAGGTATGGCTAGGTATTTACACTGAAGATTTCAGAGTTTTTACTATAAAATAATACAGCAGCAACATTTTAAGCTATGAATAATAGCGGTATCAAAAAACTAAAGCTTTTAGCAGGCTGTAGTGGCATATGCCTTAGATCCTACCACCCAGGAAGCAGATTTGAAGTCTGCCTGTGCTACACAGTGGGTTCAAGGCCAGCCCAGACAACTTAGTGATATAATGTCACAAAAATGATCTGAGATTGTAGCTTCAGTGGCTAAATACTTGTTTAACATCTGTAAGGCCATGCATGAGATCAATTCCTAGTCTAGGAAACAGGCCAACCTAGAGCTTTGCCATTGTACGAAGCTAAAACGGTAGTCCAGGGATGCTTTACTCTAAGTCATTCCTGGTCAGGTGGAAAGTGACTGGCCTCTGTAACTACTGTTGCTTATACCCATGCGTAATAATTATCAAAAAAGGCTTTCAGTGAAGTTAAAATGGTAGTAAGTATTTCATATATCCACAGAATTGAAGAAAGATTAAGATAATGAGATTACCTTTTACATGTTTGAAAATCTAATTATAAAATTCATGTATATTTTAATAAGTAATTGAAAGTATTATAATTCTCATGATTTTTAGATATTAGTAAATGGCTCTTTTACAACTATTTCTCAAGCATGCACAAATACTTTTGGTTCATTTAATATTTTCAAGTAAAGGTATTCACATCCCTTTTCAGAGGTTTAATTGTCCATGTTTGTTTGTCATTGCAGTAACACAATCTCAGATCACTACTGACTTCATATAATATAATGCTAAGTCTCAATTACACATGATCTGTAGAATAGCTGAAATTCTGCTTCATATGTCTTCCTTCTTCAATCTGAGAGCCAAACTGAGGGGTCAGCCCTGTGGTGTGACATAGCATTGCAGTATAAAGGAAAATGAGCTTTGGGCATGGCAAATGCTGCTTTCAGATGATTCAGATGGCTCAGGCTGGAAACAACTGGCCAGAGGCGCATAGGCTGCTTATTGTCTTCTAAAAGCCAAATGATATACAGAGGAATGGTAATCATAAGACACATGATTACACACAGTAGTTACATGGGTTAGTAATCTGGCCTTTTCCATTTGGTGCTACTCTGTTACTCTCAGCCATGCGATTCCACACAAAGTATTTCACATCAGCAGATCTGCAGAAGACTAGGTTTTATAAAACAGTTTCATATGTGCATCTAGTTTAAAACTAGTGATCTTGATAACCTTGAAGTATACTAAATTTCCTTAGCTTTGTGGCTGACTTCTTTTTTTCCTCACATCCTTTTTCTCTCAAATTTTATGAAATCTTGTATATGCAAAGAATTAACTTTGAGACAAGGTCTCAATTAGTCCAGGCTGTTCTTGACCTTGCTGTGTAGCTGAGGCTAATTTAGAACTCAGATCCTCCTGTGGTCACTTTGAACTACTGTGGTAACAAGTATGTGCCACCACACCGGGCCAGGAACTTGCTATAAAGAGACAAAACTAACTTCACCTTTTCACATTGCCGTTCTCTCATGGTTTGGTTTTTAATTTTTAAGTTGTCCATATGTTTAGTATTACATGATATACACATTGACACTGATATTAATTCGTGTCCTATTTCCTTTGTGTCTAGGCAGATCATTTGTTGTTTATTTCTTATTCAAGCATAGATGGATTAGTTTATTGTGTCCTGTGTTCTCTATTTCTTTTGATTCATAGCATTTTGTAATGTCATTCAAGCTAGAAACAGATTTGACTCCTTCCACTAGATGTAAGTTGCCTGTGATCACTCTTGGTTCAGGCTTCTCATGCAATGCCTTGAATGCAGCTTCTGCTTTGCAGTGCTGGCATGTCTAATGATGTTGGCTGGTGCCTTTCTCTTTAATTCTGGCAGCACTTGTCAGGACAGTGGATCTTTGAAGAACACTCCTTCCCTGGTACTCACATGGCATATTTATTTATCTTTTGCTGAGTTCTGAGCCAATCTTGAAAGTTCTACTATACATTAATTATACAGTTTTACTATACATTATATAGTTCTACTATACATTAATTTTCTGTTCCCTCTATCCTGCCCTTGATATTTTCTAACAGAAAACTGAGAAGTGTCCTTGAAATCTTAGTTGAAGTTAGTTTTCCATGGCGATTGCCTTTCCTGTATAACCTTTGGCCCAGTTTCTTTGTTATGTCAATGCAGAGCAGTTAAGCACATACCTGCTTGTAGTCAGGGTCATCATAAGTGCTGATCCAGGAGGGAGCTTGGTGAATATTAGCTGTTCCTTCCCTTTTCCCCATTGATTACATGCAGTTGCCATTAGACCATGAAACTACTTTAAAATTGTTAGTAGAAGATTTCCTTTAAGATGAACAAATAACTCATTCATTGCTTGACTTCACTGATGTTATACTTCCCATTAGAAAATTTCATATAACAGCATTTTTTTTCATATTTCAGAATGAAGATTTACTAAATGAAATAAAACAACTTAAAGAGGATATAAAGAAAAAAGATGAAAAAATCCAACTATTAGAGCAGCAGCTTGTAAGTATTATAACAGTCTAAAGCCAAGGCTCCTCACAGTGGGGCAGTGTTCGCTTTTATAAGACTGAGTGGGAGTGGAGTTTGATGTTAGTTTTGACTTTTGAAGGTTCATGTAGCATTATGTTCGGAGTACCTATGTTCCAGTAGAATATATGATTGAACTTTGACATAAAATACGAAGTATTCGTGTGAATTATTCTTTGTTGGGTCATTGTTGATGGCCTCTTTTGTGGGGATGTCAAGTTCTTCATTTTACCTTTGCTTACTGATGGAGAGTAAATGGCTTTCGTTCTGACACGTGTTGAGGAATGCGTACATTTGGGCATTTTATCTCTGTGAGCAGAGTGAGACTAAGTACTTGGCCTTATGTATTGTATTGTGTTATGCCGAAGGGATTCTAGAGACGTAACTTCATGTCTGTGGCAATGATAAAGGATTTCTCAGAGTAAGGCTTGCTTGAATCTTTATAATTTCATAGTTGTAATTTTAAATGTTCATAAGAAAACCATTTGTATAGTACTTTGAATTCAGTTATTAGATAGTTTGTAATAATTAAAAGGCTAGGTAAAAAAACTGCATAAAATTGCAAAAATCAAAATAATATTTATTGAAAGCCAAAAAACAATATGACAGCAGATTCAGCTTTATAAAATACTAATTTCATGGAGAATGTAAAGGCTATAACAGTGAACTGTGCTACTGAGGTCATATTACAGGTGTCCAACTCATGAATGGATAGGAACAGACAGATCAGGTATGGTTAAAAAGGCAGGTGATTTGAATTGTGTAGAGAATTTATTTTTGAATTGATAGTACTGCAGGTCAGTAAAGTCGGTGGGTCATTAAAGAGTCTCCTCAGGATGAACAGAGAAACAGACATGACATCTGGATTGTTTGTATGTAATACCCAGAAGAGTTCCATCAGAAATCCATTTTAAGAAATGCTCTTTGATGGTTGTTGCCACAACAGTTTCCCCAGAGAGTTACAAATAAACATCTTCTCTTATAGGGGACCATCATCAGCCTGAAGTAGAATTCCACCAAAGTCCAACTTTGTGAACCAATGAGTCTGTTAAGTTTCATTTCAGAGCATAGGTGAAGGGTTGTTTAAAGGAGCATGGGTGAGCCCACAGTGGCTACACCCCTGGAAATTCTCACCCCACTGCTGCCCAGATGGAATTCTCTCTTAGTTAATGCTCCAGAGAATATAAACTCTAGCACTCCCTCAAGACAACAGGGCCACAGTCATTTGGGCAGAGGTTAGTCTAGCTGGTGGGAGGGTACTGAAGGGTGTCTAGAATCTCAGGTGAACTAGTGGAACTTTTCCACCCTGTCTAACAAAGGAATGTCATCAGGCCCAGCCGTGAAAGTCTCTTGCAGGTAGTTACAGTTCACCTGATGAAGATCACGTGAAGGGTAGAGTGTAGTGCTTTACAACACCAGGGTCAAAATAGACCAGAAAAAGAATATAATTTTCAGTAGTATTCTTTTTATGCCCTTGATTTTTACATATATTTTACATCTAGATGTGATGTTATATACACACATAAAATTATATATAGTGAACTTTTTAGAGAGTTTAAGAGATTGCCAAGAGAAATTTTGACTATTTGAAGTTTAGCTTACCGGTTATCTCTTAAACACAGTTCCTGAAAAAGGAGAGATGATTGGGTAGACCTTGTCTGATGGAGGCATGTCTGCCATCAAAGTATCCAGAGCTGCACTGTACCGTGCCACTTGAGTCGGCCTGCTCTTCTATGACAGCCTCTAACTGCCTGTGTGTATGTGCAAAATTAAACCATTTTAAACATTTGTGGTTTTCTCCAGGCAACCCGATGTAACTGTCACCAGAAATCTAAAGAGGAAAAGTGTACATATGCTGATAAATATACCCAGACACCCTGGAGGAGGATGCCTGTAAGTCCCCTCGTCTTCACTCCTGTCCTTTGCTATTTTGGTGTGTTGCTTTGATTTTCAATCTAACCACTAATAATTTTGACTCTGCCATAGCTATTTTTTTCTTTAGGTGAGTGGCGCTTCGCTTGTCTCCTAGTTGTTTCGTGCTTTCCAAAGCTTCTCTTGTGTGCTCTATACAAGCGAATGTGCTGCTAATAGCTTTTCCATTCTGCATACTGTGGCCCATCTTATTGGAGTGTTTGCTCTTTTCCTATTGCATGTTTTTATGGGAGTAGTAATGCTGTTGTCCCACTTACACAGTCCATTTGGAAGGTGTGTGATAGAGAAAGCATATTCCCTTTTGTGTTGAAACTTTTCCAAATAGGTTTTATTATTATAATTATAGGCTATTGAGGGAACTAAGAAATATTAATACATGAAACATAGTTTGGGTGGTTTATTAGAAGCAGTAGGAAATAGCTACCTAAATATTATTCACTCTTTTTGAAGGTGTTTTATATCAAAATATATTTAGTGCTAAAAGTACCTTGAGTACTTGGAACTCACTTCAGGATGTCAGACATTATCCTACTATATAGAGACTTCTATTAATTAGAGCTTGCTATACTTTGAGATTCCTTTTGTGTTCTGTATTGTAACAGAGTCCCAGTAACACAGATTAATAGGAAAATAGAAAGTCTAATATAGTCAATCCAACTAAGAAAATATAGCTGTAAACCTTTAAATCTTCCACGATTGTTACTTTTGTTTCTTTTCATCCACTGTGTGATTGCATCTTGTGGAATGGTATGATCTTACTGGAAGGAAAAGTGAGGAATCAGAGAAGGAAATGCACAGAGAGACTCCTGTTCCTAAACAGCCAGTGGACTACCGAGTCACTGATAAAAACTGGTGCGAGGTCTGTGTAGGCCGGGGGCTTGGGAAGGTCTAGATAGCTGAGGAGTTTGGAAGGGGAAGATGACAGAGGCCTCTAAGAGAAGACGTGTGTAGCCAAAGAAAGCACCATTCTACTTTGACGTTGAAGGGTGTGGGAATGTAAATGTTTGGAGACAAGTCTGAGATGAAAGATTATATCAGTTTCTCTCTATATGATTATTTGATCCTTCTAGGGCCTCCAGTTTTCCCATAGGCTGTTGTAGGTTTAAACATCATTATTTGGTTTTTCTGTTAAGTATGAAAAGCTTCACTTTGCTTCTTCAGGGAAGTCATTAAACTTTATAATTTCCCTGCCTCACTGTTCTGAAACAGGATCTTAGTCTGCCTTTTTAAGTAACTGGTACAAAACAACTCCAGCGGATTCCTGATTCAGTTTTTACAGTCATCTTGGGAGAAGTAAAGGTCGGGATTGTAGCCAAGCACTGTCAAAAACTCAGACTTCAGCTTTCACCATTACTTTTTTATATCATAGACATCACCTGGCCACATTCCTTTGTTTTGGAGATAGGAATAAAAATCAAGGTATATAGTAAATAGCCCATTACATGTCTATAGCAAAAAAGTGGCTAGGACAGGACTATAATTTAGCACCCCTGACCAGGGGTCCATAGTCCCGCATCCCCAAAGCACATGGAAGAACCTTGCCAGAGGGGAGGTTTGAAAATGAGAATGGGAGGATTGTACCGTTCTTAACTACAGAACAGCTGGTACACTACAGCTAGTAACTACAGAACAGTTGGTAAACTACAGCTAGTAACTACAGAACAGCTGGTAAACTACAGCTAGTAACTACAGAACAGCTGGTAAACTACAGCTAGTAACTACAGAACAGCTGGTAAACTACAGCTAGTAACTACAGAACAGCTGGTAAACTACAGCTAGTAACTACAGAACAGCTGGTAAAGGCAAGGCTGCTGGGGTGGGGTGGAGTGGGTGGGTGGGTGGGTGGGTGTGGGGCAACAGTAAGTGCACAGTTAAGCTGGAACACCCACGAGTCCTAAGGGAAAATAGAAAGTTAGTGTGAAAGCTCATGTGCGTACAGTCAGAAAGTCTAATCTAGGAATTACTGTACTTTCACTGGGGTTCATTCAGTGGATAAATAAATGCATGTTCATTACTTCAGTAATATTTATGTATCTAGTTAATAATAAGTTTACTGTGTGATCTTTTTCCCCTGTTCATTGGTTTTCCTTTGAAATACATAATTTTGGAAACAGTTACTATAATTATAGTGATTTTCTTTTCACTCAAAAATTATACCTTGCTCCAGATGTTCTTTTTTTTTTTTTTTTTTAAAGATTTATGTATGTGAGTACACTGTCACTGTCTTCAGACGCACCAAAAGAGGGCATCAGATCCCATTACAGATGGTTGTGAGCCACCATGTGGTTGCTAGGAATTGAACTCAGGACCTCTGGAAGAGCAGTCAGTGCTCTTAACCGCTATAAAGGTTAAGAGCACTCCAATCTCTTAGATGATCTTTTAAAAGTAGGAGTTCAGCATATTTAGGCAGGGTGTAGGTAATAGAAATGTGGGGGTGCAGTGTGGTTCTTGTTTGAAAACTTTAGGGTTTTTTTTTTTAAGGCAGAAATTTTAGAAATGAAAAGGCTATTTAAGTATCATTTTAGTGTGAGTTGTTTTTGTTTTTTTTTTTTTTAATCTGCCTAGGCCTTTGAGAAGGTTGCAGATAATAATCTCTCACATTCACATTTTCTCATAACATCTTGAGACAGCTTATTCATTTTTGACACTGCTACATTCACCTGATGTACCTGTGAGAATTCTCTTGAACATTATCTAAACATGAAGGAAGAAATCTGCCTGAAGTGAAGGATGGAAAGGGTTGATGGCTGAGAGGTTTACTGACTAGGGTTTGTCAGAAGCCATGTAGGAGAAGGAAGGAAATGTGAAAGGCAGTAAGAGACAGATGACTGCCTGAGAAGGTGGCTAAGGGTGTCGGCTGGGTGGCAGAAAAGCAAGCACTTTGAAGCCAGCATGAATCTCCTCTGGAGATTTGAGTGAGTGGGCTTGGTATTCCCTGTGGCTACAACACACAAGAAATACTAAACAAGGCAGTAGAGCCAAGGGAAAGAAAAAGAGCATATACATACTTGTATGCATATTATTTTGTGCCAAGCTCTGTTCCACTGAGTGTAGAAAAAGACACGGCCCCAACTCACAGTAAGATTGCTTGTTTACTGTGACCAACAGTTTGTCTAGATGCTGGTAATTTCCCTGCACTCAAGGAAGCTTAAGCTGAGAAGCACTTGCATGGCTCAGGAATGCTGTGGGAGGCTGACGCTCTGAGAAACCAAAGGTCATCTTACTTTGTTTTTCTTTTTGTTTGAGACGTGGTTTCACTCTTTAGCCCTGGCTGCCTGGAATTCCCTGTGAATACTAGGCTGGCCTTGAACCCAGCAGAGTCTCAAGTGCCTGTGTTTCCTGAGTGTGGAGATTAAATCACCAACAAGCCCAGATGAAGGTTCACTTTAAATATATAAAGTTACAGATGTAGCTGTGGTTGGTGCAGTCCTGTTGACCCCAGCACTTGGAGGCTGATGTAACAGGAGAGCCAGACGTCCAAAGCAAGTCTGTGCTTTACAGCGGACCTGTTGCTTTTCTCAGAGGTCCTCTTTACTGATCTTGTACTAGCCCATTCTTAAGAACAGCATTATTTAACATTGAGTTCCAATAATAATTAAACAAAAAGACAGCATGAATTTGAGAAGGAGTGGGGGCATATAGGAAAAGTTAGGAAAAGGGAAATGATGTGATTATATTTAATTGGAAAATTATTAAATAAATTATTTGGATGAAAAAACATAGGACAGGAACGAAATTTTATTACCCTGTGTACGTCCAATATTGTTTTAAAACTGTTTAAGCTTAATATTTAGATATAGGAAGTCAGTTTGCACATTAAATTCAAAATTATCCTGATGTATTCTTGTTATCAGTCAGTCATTTATTTGAGCACCTTAACGTAAGTAATTACAAAAATGAATCCTCAGTCTCCATCAGACAGCAAGGAAGGTTTAAAGAATCTGTGTCCTGTCACATCATCAGCTGCCCTGGATCACTATTAAAACAAGTGTGGGACTATGTCGACTGTCACGTCATATGGAAAGGCTTGTACCAGTTAAAACTGTTCACAGTTGTACCTAATTCTACTTCTCTCTACTGGTTTAATAGTTGAGTATTGCATATGAGAGAGTTAAGGGAAAATGATCTGGCATATATTTCAAAATGTTCTGTTGGAGTAATTTCTAACATATAATAATCTTAGTTCATAACACTGCATATAGGAGAGACATACAACATCAATTCAAGAGTAGAATAATATGTGTTGTCAGCAGTCATTTTCCTGCTTATGCAGTAGACTCATGATGTCAAGGTTTCCCAGTATATCTTTATAAAATCTGAAGCCTATCACAAATGCATCCCAAAAGGCATGGGTTTTTAAACATTAATGTTTATAATTTTACTAGCAAGAAACCTATTTCCTTTTTCTTAGGCCTGGGAGATAGGATGACAGAGTAACTGAAACAACAGTATATCTCACAGATTTCTCTTTTGAGTAATCTCCCATGGGATTTTCTTTTGAGACCAATGGTTTCCTGATTTGGAGCCTGGACAGGATATTGGTTAACATTTCTGTCCTGTACTATCCAGATTTTAAACTCAGATTTGCCATGTTCCTCTTCACTGGGAGTTGCCATATTACAACTCAGAGATATGTATGTGTATATTTGAATATATTTGGAGATAGTTACTCAAAGGAAATTAAAGAATTTATTTCATTGCCAAATGTTCTTATTTATATATTTAGTGTTGTATTTATATTTGCCACTTGAAAGGGTTTGTGTGTGTGAAACTACACACACACACACACACACACATCCTTGCACCAGTATTTGAACAAGTGACTTCTGTGAGGTGGTCACACGATTGCTTTTACATAGTGTTATGTTAATCATTTCAGGCATCAGGTTTTGCATATAGCATGTGCCAGCTACCTTTATAAATACTGGCTGGAGCCTCCTGTGCTTCTGAGAGTTCACATTCTGACAGGTAGAAGTCTGCACACAAAAGATTACTGTTCATGTCTTACTCTGTTACAACAGTCACGTTGTGCATTTTGTAGTTATATATGAAATCAGTACCTGACTGAAATTATTTTTCAAAGCCAATAACATTCTACATGACTCTTATAGCCATCTACTGATGTGTTTATAAGTATCTGACATTCAATTTGGATTTATTCCAGACGTTGTGAAGCTGTTTTGAGTATGTGAAGAAGCAGTGTTTGCTGTGAAGACTTAGAAAACAGGCTAAAGCATCATAGTTTGCCTGTATTTGGACCATTTTATTTGTGTGTTGTGATTTTATCTGTGGTTATCTTTTAATATCCACAAATAATGTGTTTCTGATTATGTGGTGTTCAACATCCAACATACAGATAGATGTCTTCCAATTTTGATAAAACATGATTAAGTTAAATTAAGAACCTTTAGTTACTCATAGTAAAAAGCATGTGTCACCTATGTCTTGCATGTCACACTTTGTAAGAACCTACCTAATTATTTCTAACCCTAGCTTTCTTTATTTTTTTTGTTCTAATCTTTTGAAAAATCTATAACTTGAAAAGAAAAATTTTGCGCTAATGTTTTATTTCCTGATTCATAAACTAATATTTCTATGTGTGAATACATATAATTTATCTTCCCTTCTATAGTGCTCTTCTGCAAAATAATAAGCTGATACTTAAAAGTATATGATGGTGGGGCTTATGCATACCATAAAGGCTTATTTGTGTGTTGCCTACGAAGAGGTGTGGAGTTCTGAGATATTTTCTGTAAAATATTTGACAACTAGATTTTGAATTCTGATATGTTATTAGTTTGAGCTGCCTGTATGTTAAAAAATGAAATTTACTTCTCATTAACACTGTTGCTGTGTTATTTTAAAAGCGAAGACAAATGTTTCTCTGGTTCCCTTCTTCATTATGCCTTCCTACCCCATCTCTTTCTGCACAGGGTGGGTATTGTGCACCCTCCTTCTCTCCTTGGCAGGGCTCCTTCCAGGGGATGCCACGGACTGTACCACCGCACCGCAGACAGAGTGAGTCTGTGTCTCTCACTCCCATCCTGCTCTGGCTTCCCCTCCATGGTATTTCCCTGCTGCATGGCCCCTCCCTCTCCAGTACCTTCTGCCCCTCCCAGGCATCTGCAGGCACCTGCTCCAGGAGCACTCCCCGTGCTCTGCTCTCCTAACCTTTCCCTGACTGCATGCAAACAAACCTCCATTGTGGCTTCCTGGAAGCTGCCAGAGGTTAATTTCACTGTAATGCTGTTGAAACCTTTCACTGGTGACCCTAGACCTGCTGGCATGCATCTGTCTTTAAATAGATCTTACGAAGATCATGAACTGTATAAGATAAAATTATGTCTTACCTATTTACTTTGAAAATGTGCACAGATTTGATGGACAGATGCATACTGTTTAGGGGTCAGGCTTACTAGACCATTGCACACTTAAATATCTCCTCATCAAAGGCTTTAACTGTATTTAATTACCATCTCAAAAATCTTTTAAAAATTTCAAGGCCATTTTAAAACCACTAATGTCTTTTATAATTTGTTAGCTGCTTCACCTCATAGAAGCAGTGGCGTTGAATATGCATGGTTTACTAACACTTTTAATGATTCAGTTATTACAAGACCTGCCACACGGCTTGACTGCTTTAGATTATATATTTTACTATACCTGGTAAGTTGGCTGTATTTTATCTTTTTTTGAAAAGTCACCTACCCCCAAAAGCTAATATAGTGAAAAAAGAGTCAATCAGAGCTAGTTCTACACCTTCTCCAGAGCTAGTTCTACACCTTCTCCATGGTTTATTCTGTGATTTCTACCATTGTTTTCCACTGATTTTTCCTTAAGTAAAGTATCAGGAGTCCTAAGGGAAATTTTAATCAATTTAGAATAAAATTTATTTTTTGAAAAATTATACCAAAATTATAAATAAGCTGCATGAATTCCAGATTAAAATAAGGATTGGTTGTATGATTTGGCTCTGGTAACCTCTCAGGAATGAGTGGGATATGCCTTTCTGTAGAGATTTTCACAGGATGCTTGTAGCCATAGCTGTAGGATCATTACATGCCCTTCAGTATCACTCACTGAGTTTGAGAGGTTCTTTTGGAAGAGAAATAGGTTTTAACTGCTATACTGAGATTCACTCCTGGGGCTAGGTGTTACCATATGCTAGCAAAGCTATTTTTCTACTTCCTTTAGGTTGTGTGTGAGAGACAGATGAAGGCCATGAGGTCATAGCAATGAACCCAATATTTTTTTCAGAGACAGTTAAGATTAGGTCTTAGTTTTTTTCCTGTACTAAATGAACATTCAACGTGATAATACCTGTTTCTGCATTTACGTAGTTTTCCGTTCCCGGCACTCAGTTTTTATAGAGGTTGATTATAAATAATAGGCAGGAGTTAAGGAGTATCTCTCTCATTGTAGTGTTTGATTTTAAAGCTTCTTTCTGACACCCGCTTGAGCACTGACTAGAGTGTACTGTTTATCATCAAGTACAGAGGCCGAGAGTGTGGCTGAGTCTTCAGAAGCAGCAGTTTGGTTTTTATTTTGAGTTGTAAGAGTGAGGGGTAGATGTGAAAAGTGGTAGATAGAGTGAGGAAGGTAGCCTGTAGTAAGCAGACACTGGTAGAGAGAGTATGGAAGGTAGCCTGTAGTAAGCAGACACTGGTAGATAGAGTGAGGAAGGTAGCCTATAGAAAGCACACAGAGCGTGAGAGCATCAGTTATTAGGAGTATGTACCCAGGCCATTTCACAAAGCTGCACTGGCCAGAAATCTTGCTAAATTTAAGAATAACTCTAGGAAATGGAAAGAAGTATAGAAGTTCTTGGCTTTTACATGGCTTTCTCTAGAACTGATGAGTTGTATTCTTTTGTATTTCTTATTAAAAATGAATACTAATACTTACTTTGTACTTCCTTTCTTTTGATTTCAAATAAAATGTTTATAGGCTACAGAAAATAATCTTTGTTTCGGTATGTAGAGACCCTTCCTGCGGTGTCTGTGGAGACCTCAGTTAAGTGACCTGAGATACCCCTTCCACGCTAATGTCCACCTGCATTGGACTGAAAATGATGCAATTCCTTCTGTAGAGTAGGAAAAAGTAATAAAAACAATTGTTTCTGGCAAGTAGAGGGCCTTAATGACAAGTCCAGATAGTGTCTCCTGCCATTCCTGGTGCTTCAAAATCATATTTAAGAATGACACCCATTTGTTGCTACACCTAACATAAGAATTTTCTCTTGCTTATGTCACTTAAAATTACTTAGTAATACTCTGTATGTTTTCTGTGTAAAACAGCTTGAATGGAAAGAAACGGACACAAATCATATAAAGTACATTTCCATCAGTCCTAACAGTTCAGCATTTTTGGATGTGTTTCTTGATGCCTAAATTTATATTCTTATAATTATATTTATATTGACATGGTGGAATTTATAGCCTGCCTATTTTCTATAACTTACTCTCTGCCTTTTCACTCTTTTTTTTTGGCTCAAGAATTATGTCTCAGGGTCCATAGCCTTAATCTAATAATTACTGCATTTTTAAAATTATTTCCAAAAATATTTGGAAACATGTATAGTTTATAAAGTATAGCCACATATTTAAGAAAAGGATAAATATAACATTGAATATGTAGGTGTTTTATTTGAATTCTCACTTTATCTGCACATAACTCATAGAGCTATTAATTCTTATATTATCGTCAGAAATGTAAATCAACTAATCAGAGTGATGTTGCAACTTGTTCAGGATAAATAAACATACCAAAATTGAATTTCATTCTAAATCCAGAGCCTGCATCTTACAGTTTATTGTAGATGACCCTTTCCTCTGATAAACAATATAATGGGCTCATTATAAAGGAGCTAAAAGATCTAAATAGTTTTATGTACTTCCTTCTAGTCTTTTATAAAGAGATAATCTTTTGTAGTTCCCGATGCTTTTGAATCATATAAACATGTTTCACATAGTATAACTTGAAATCACTCTTTTTTGGTAGATGACAATGTATTTGAGAGTAATTATAATTGAATCTTTTTCTTTTAGTACATGTAAATGACTGCGGTGCATTTTATCTTTGTATCATCCAGTGCCAGTGCTTCATTAGGCAGAGCTCCGGAAATCATTTGCTAAACTCTGTGTGTGTGCTCACTAGGGGCAGTTACCATGCATATTCCAACTGCCAGACATACTGGTAGGCTTGATGTACATGGCCCACTATGATTGACTCCCAAGACGTGGTGTCAATCAATTCTGTATGCTTGATTGCATCAGCTGTTGTGCTTTTATGAACAATTAGCTTTGGGAGTTACTTTTCATAAAAATAAAATGTTTTGTTCAAATGGAAACTAGGGTCATTTGGTAGAAACTGAACTAAGTCGGTTGTACATTAAGGCAGTTTTTGTCTGTAATGTCATACAACTTTTGAAGTCAATTCCAGATGCTCTCTGGCATAATGATTGGTTGGTTAGTTAGGAAGGTGCACCTAACTTATGGTCTGGCAGGACTTCCCACAAACCTAGCTATGTGTTAGATTCTGCCAGTACTGAGCGTGTGGCAGAGGCAACCTTTAGCATTTTCTGTGTGAAGCTTTTTGTGACACCCTCTCTGCCAGTGGTGAAAGTGTTCCTTTAGCCAGTTCCTGTTGCTGAGGTGGTGGTGTGGCAAACCACACCCTATTCTGCTAAACTAAGTCGGTTGTACATTAAGGCAGTTTTTGTCTGTAATATCATACAGATATTTTCTCCCACAGTACTCCGCATCTGCTAGGTGGATGTGATAGATTGAAGTCCGTCACTCCCAGTGACTGTGCCTCTGCAGTAAATGCAGTCACTCTTAATCTCTCTGATAAGTTAAAAGCAGTTAACTCAATCTCTGTAGTTTTAAAGTAATATACATAATAATCATATGTCCTCTTAAGTTTTTTTTTTTAAGATCTGGAGGTGCCATTCTGAAATATAGAGGACAAAAGAGTATTCCTAGTTTTCAACATCACCAGGAACTATGATTAAATTTATTTGAAGCTATTTAGAGAGGGGCTAAGTTAAATATTTTTGTCTTTACAGTGATGTGTGGAAGGTCTTGTATCATTTATAACATCATTTCTAAGTTAAATACAGTTAGTTATACCTTTAAGAGGTCTGTAGTGCCATTGCAGCATTAGAAACAAATTAGCAAATACTAAGTTTATTTAGCTTTGTAATGTGCTATATACATTTTTTAAATTACTAATTTTTTTTTTACTTTTTTCTATCTTCATAAGGGATTATATGAGGCCTAGTCTCCTTAGGTTTTTGGAATATTAGTGTAAAGTTGTTTCAAAATTCTTTTCAGTTTTGTGTTTGGTAAAATTCAACTGATCCCTTTGTATAAGAAATGTTAAACATACTTTTTATGAGCATGAATATTTGTACTAACTTGTAAACCACTTTTGCAACAACGTATAAATCTATCAAGTATGACTCAGTATGTGAAACTATACTTTTTACAATAATGAGTAGTGCTTAGGAAACCAGGCAGAGCAAACACCCTTGGCTGCTGCCCAGTCATGGCGATTCTCAGTGTTCTGTCTGGTCTCTGATGCCATTGTCCTGTCTTTTTCTTGTCTCTGCTCTCCCATTGTGCCATTGGCAAGGAGTTGAGAAGTTAGTCCATTACTTCTCTGACAAAGCGTGGTACAGTACAATTTCAGATTTTTTTCCTACCACCTTCCTCATGGTCACGTTTTGCTTTTCCGTTTTCTCCCAGTTTGCATGGTGCATGTCAGAGCGTGCATGCAAGAGATTACAGGCATGATACAGGTGGCTTCATTTCCATCTTCCCTTTAAATATTAAAGTGTATTTAATAATAACAATAAACTTGTGTGTAGCCCAGAAAGTGATTGCAGGTATTTCATGTGTATTATGTAATAGCAATTTTATACTTGATTATTTCCTGTTTTCTACTTTACAGACTGTGGACATTTTTACTCAGGGCCTGACACTTTAGCTGCCATCTTCTTGCTAGTAACTGAAGGGAAATGATGGTTAGGAAAGCCAACATGATAATTCTAGAGACTTTGGGGTTGTGATGAAACAGTAATGATGAAGAGCTTCCCTTGGGCTTTCTTCCAGTGAGTCATCATGGAGCCACCTCTGTCCAGACAGACTGCTCTACCAGTGGGTTTGGGCTTGATGTGTCTAATTGTTATTCTTTCTAGGTGAGAATCAACTCAAGCAAGTGGGATGTTTTTCAGGAAAGCTATTACCTGTATGCTGGCATTGAATATGTAGATCTCGTGCACTACATCACATTATATTGTGAAAGCCCATGAATGTATAACTGCTAACCAGATAACAGGACAGTGATGTTTTAGTGCTACAGTTAAAAACCTCTGATGCTCTAAAATAGATCTTTGCCACTTGCCGACGAGGTGTGTTATGTTTGAACATCACTTCATTAAACGTCTGTGTACACATTTAGAAAAAGAGGAGGCCTTTCTTAATAGCCTTCCAATCAAGAGTCTCGTGAAAAGTAGCCAGCATGCAGGCAAACTTGGAATTGGGGTTTCTATGCTTGGGCAGAAGGAAACCTTGCTTCCCAGTCTGGAGTAGAACATTTCTCCAGTACTTGTAAATGCCTTACATTATGTCAAGAACCTGATAGTCATGCTTTTATTTGAAGAAATTTAATTACGAAATTTCATTTCAGGGCACTGTGATGATTTGCTCAGTATCTCACCAATTGTAAGGAATAGATGCAAAGTCAAACTAACATCGGTCTGGTTTTAGAAGCCGAGTAATTCAGTGCTGTGTTTGACTAACTAGCTCCATTGTAGAGCCATCTGATAAGTCGTTCACAGTTTTAATATACTTTAATGTTCTAACTCTAGTTTCTTCAGTCAAGAAGGAAATAAAGGAGTCTTAGCTTTGACATCATAATATACATGGCTACTGTTGATTTAACTGTGGCTAACTGATTGAACCATGCATTTGAATCTAGAAATCTCATATCTTGTAGCAAGTAATTTATTTTCATGTGGTAAAGATCTGTTTATTCTACCAGTCCCATTTACAAAAGACATATACCTTGAACCTCTCATGCTTATACTCTCTAATTACCACAGGTGACACGTGTCAGGAAACCCTGTGCTGCGTGGTTCTCTTGTATAGTCAAACTGTTTCAGCTGGAATAGGGAAACAGCTAATTGCCTGTTGAGATCGTTTTTCCAGCCTCCTGAGCCAGAAGTGCCTATTCAAGTTAAAACAAAACAAAACAAACAAAACCCACTCGATGGCTAAGCTCCTAGGTCATTATAAAAGATATTTCTGTTCAAGTTAATATGTAATTAACATCAAACATTTTAAGAAAAGCAGGATTATTTTCTATTATCCAGACTTATTTTTCCATTAGTTTCTAGGGGTTGATTTTTTATTTGACCGTTAATGATCTATTATTGACATACATAATGAGTCATTCTTGCTAGTTTATGGCCAATTGAGCCGTTCATGAATACACAGCTAATGCTCTCTAGTTCATTCCTTAGCAAGTATTCATCACTACTATGGAACAAATACTCGGAGCACTGACTAGTATGAAACACAAAGTGTGACAGTGCTTGCACAAAGAGACTCGTTGCCTCCACCAGTGACCTTTGCCAGCCGTCCACATAGGCACTTGAGGTCATCAGGGAAGAGGACCATCAAGCCCTGCACCGTTCCCCAGCAGTGCCATTTGCTGCCACATTGCCTTTACCCCGAGGGCTTTGTAGAATCTGTAGAATTTGCACTTTGTAGAACAGTGACGTTTATTTAAAACTCTTATGTGAGACTTGGAGTTGCAGAGTCTAGGTAGAGGGTCTGGACATCAGTCTACATTTGAGAACTTTCCTTCCAAAGCCTCCACATGTTCCAAGGACAGAGTACTAAGTCTCACTCATCTGCTACTACAGGAGGATTCCTGAATCCCCCAATGGTTGGATTTCTGTTGCTTTAGGTTATGGGTGCTGTGAGCCTCTAAAGGCCATGAAATGCAAGGACTAGTTGGTACTTTCTGGGAGACCTTGCCCAGATAACAGGCAATACTGTAAATTTCCTTCTCCTAAAGTCTGGGTGGCCTGTCTTACTGCCCAATAGTATGCTGACTTTACACTTAAAACTTTACTTGAGCTGTTGGTGATAGCTCAGTTGGTGTTGATAGCTCACTACCTGACTAAATACTTAGAGGTTCTTCCCCTCGTTGAGTGTTTCTGGTTCCACAAAAGTGAGATCCTGAAGTGCTCTGAAGCCGCAGATCTTGGCTTAGCATTCACCAGGATCTCTCAGCATCCAGCATGCTGAGTTAGGCCGCTTGGCAGAGTGCCTATTAGGCCAGCCTTGTCTATTCCCCAGCAGGGTTCTCCCCACTGTCACAGCATCTAAGTGAGAGAACAGTGTGGGTTCCTTAGTCGTGGTCATGACACAGACCAGGTCTCAGCAGGCCTTCCTTTCCAGATAGGAAGGAACCTGACCATTTCTGCTCTCCCTTTAAAAACTCCGTCCAGTCATGTGCACATTTTGTATGTTTTCTCTCCAGTCAGGCTTTTATTTTCTTTTGGATCACATGTTGTCAGAAGTGGTTTTGTTGCTTATTTTGCCTGCTCTACTTAAGGAGCTCTGTCAGGCATGGGACTGTCGAGTGGCCGCCTCTGGCTTTGCTCACTCTCAGCACTGCATTTTAACACACATGTGTGTTAGCAGGTAGCTTGCTGATTGTTAGTGCCAGTCCAGTCCATGGTAGGATGCTTCCTCACTGTTGTCTCCTTAGCTCTTACAGTAGAGCAATTTTTTTTTACATTTCCTTGAAAGAGACCTTTACTCTTCATAATAGTGGAATTTCCTGAATTACAGCTTTCAAACATAAGGCAACCATTTTAGAATAGGAACATTAGTTATATTACCAAAAATAATTTTTATGAAGTGTAAACTTTACATTATTTACCTTATAAAAATGACTGTTTATTTCTAATTAGATGATAATTTAGATTTTATTTGTGTAACTAGTCTTATTTCCTCAGATAAAGACTCAGCATGCTGTATTCTTAGAAGCTTTGTCACTTTCTACTTGTCAGTCTTGTAACTGGAGTTTTGTTCTGTTGGATACATGCAGTGAGTCTTCTGCCCACTGTCTTTCCGTAGGGAGCGTGAGAAATCTGCAGTGTGAGTAGACATCTCAGATTCAGTCAGTGGCCTTCTGGAGGGGTGGCTCTCTGACTGCTGTGTCTTAACAAGAAAAGGAGATTTTTGCAGGCCAGGAGCACATTTTTGTTCGTAGGGCAGTAAACATTAAAAAGTCATTTTTAAAAATTGTCACTGATACTTTCAGTTTTTCAATTGCTTTAAGATCTTTTACATTGGTATGAGAAAACGCTATTCTATTTGGAGATGAGAAAAGGAAACAAGGGCCCTGTGCATGGCCATCAGTGCTGCTGCTCTCCAGGCCTCGCCTCAGGGAGATCTTGACTCCCTGTGTATGGCCCTGCTTGATCTGTCTGTAAATCTTTTCCAAATGTTTGATGGCTTTTATAGACTTACTAGGACACCTTCAGGAGGATCCGCTGACATTTTATTCATCTCCATGGGAACAGGTTGTGACTGACTTTGAAGTCTGGAATAGTTAGCTTTGGGCAGTAATGGGCTAGCTTTATTTTAAACATTCTACAGTTAGAGTTAATGTCATATCTGTTTCTCTGTACAGATTAATTTGACTATTGTTTTGCCTTTTAAATAGGTTTTTTTCCTTAAAGATGGTAATGAATGCATCCATATGCTTTGAACATTCTCATCCCCTCGGTCCCCCCTATCCCCTCCCAGGTTTGCTTGCATCTCTACACCCAACCTTGTATTCTTTCTAAAGAGTAAAAGTAAAATAACCTATCAGTCCAATTTGTCTGCCTGCCCATGTTCTCCTCGGTTTATGGCCTTCCACTGCAGCTTGGCTAACTTCTCAGGGGTAGCATCCTTAAAGGGAATGGACACCTCCCCAGAGCTGGCAGGTGGTTCACCATCCTTAAAGGGAATGGACACTTCCCCCAGAGCTGGCAGGTGGTTCACCATCCTTAAAGGGAATGGACACCTCCCCAGAGCTGTCAGGTGGTTCACCATCCTTAAAGGGAATGGACACCTCCCCAGAGCTGGCAGGTGGTTCACCATCCTTAAAGGGAATGGACACCTCCCCAGAGCTGGCAGGTGGTTCACCATCCTTAAAGGGAATGGACACCTCCCCAGAGCTGGCAGGTGGTTCACAGCTCCTCAGGAGGTGGAGTTTGTGGCCCCTCTGTCCTCCATGCTGAAGCTTGGACTGACATGATATTTTATGATTCCTGCCCACCTTTTGAAGTACTGGGCCCTCAGCTGTCCCCTCTGAGTGGTGGTCCTGGTCTCAATCAGTCCTGGCTGTGGCTCTCCAGTCTGAAAATGCTGACCCTGAGCAGCCACTTCATTGCTGGCCAAGGAGTAACAGAACACAGTGATGTGGTCGGAGAGGTCCATCCTGCAGCAGAGTACTGCGAGACACTGTGTAGGCTTCTTTGTAGATTTGCTTAGTTAAAAAGTATTTCATTGAATTGTGAAAAACAAGTCATTAAAATTCACATTTCAGACTCAAAAGTTTTTGAAACGTTAGCCCAAAATATTAAATAAAAAGTATTAACTAACCCCTATGTTAGTTGTACCTTTAAAAAAAATAAAATAAAAACTGGATAGCCAAAAATAAAGGACGTCATATATGTTCTCTTGAGTGTGTAAAAGTGTTGTCTCAGTTGGCTGATGAAGGTACACAAAGCTACATGGCCTTAAGAACTTGTCTTCTGTGCTTTGGTTCTAGTTCCAGGTGCTTGCACCTCTATACTCTCTCAGCTGTCACTGAAAAGACTTTTTGGCTTGCTGGAGGCTCTAAGGGTTGATCTTAGTGCTTTGCACATACTAGGCTAAGTGGATTGGAGGCTTTTGTGTACGTTATTAGAATTTCACATAAACAAATAGTATAGTCTTTTATTCTACACCTTATATTTGGTAATTCTCAAAAGAGCTATAGCATTTGACAACAAACATTAAACAATGAATTTTAAAGAACATAATAGCTAGAGAAATGACACTGTGGTTAAGATCTCTGAATGTTCTTGCATAGGACCAGGATCAGTTCTCAACCACAGGGCACCTTAGAACCAACTGTTAGTTCCAGGGGATCTGATGCCCTAGTTTAGCCTCCACAGTTACCAGGCACACACATGGTGCACATATATACATCCATGCAAACCAACGATGTGTATAAAATAAAGTGGGTACTATGCTGAAGATTACCTTTGGATGTGAGTGCCATGTAAGAAAATTAAATCCAAGTGCTATTGAAATGTCTCTGATCCCATGGAGATAAGGCTGAAGATTAATAAATCTAATGGTACAGGGGATTCCCTCCCCGCTTCTGTCCCATTTAATTTTGGATCTTGTTCAGTGTTTGCTGCTTGTTTGTATCATTTTGTTTGCATTATCATTTTTATATGTTATGAGTTTGCTTGGATATTGAATTCATTCTTTAAAAAATCACATGTTTTCCATATTAAAGTATAAGTGTCAGTTTTGCCTAATTATAATTAAACTTGTATTAATTCTTGGTAAATTTTTAATATAAATTGTTGGTGATGTTTTTACATTTTAACAGCCTCAAGTACTACAGCCTTCCAGCAGCCTTCCCAGATCTACAGACCACGCCCAGGGAAAACTAATAAAGCCACAACGTATCGAGGCCCACAGTGACTACACAGTTCAAGGCGTGTGTCCAGGTGGTGCACATCCAGATGGAAGCTGTACACATGGCTTGCAACAAGACAACAGCCGTGGTTTGCAAGAGCGTCCTTCTTCGTCAAGCCCGCAGTTGACAGTGGATGTGGTGAAGTACATACCTTCTGAAACGGACCTGAGCATGACTCTGGATGCTCAAGAGCCTCATCATTTGGCAGAGAAAAAACCTAGTGACATGCAGTTTGTAACTCCTCCTCCTCAGACCCCTTCCCAGTCAAGTACAGTGGACCAGACTAAGAGGGGTGGAAGAAACCAATGTCCTCAGCCCAAGTCCTTGCAGCTTTTAAAGCCATCCAACTTGAGTTCTTTGACACCTCCTCCAGATTCTGACTCATCACCAAGTAGAACTTCCACATGTAAGAAGGCACCAGGAACCACACCATGCAACTCAAAGCATCAGCCAACATCGAATCAAAACAATCCTGCAAATCATTTGAATCTGAAAGCGTCTAAACTCCGTCCCCCTTCTGGCTCTTTCAAGCAAAAACAAATAAGTAATCCCCAAGTAGAGCCTCAGAACTTCCAGGCCAAGACAAGCATCCCAAGGCCATTAGCACGGCCAAAAGAACTGCATGCTCCACACAGCGGTTTGCATTCTGGGGATTGTGTGGCCTCTAATCGATATTCTCGTCTTCCTAAACCAAAGATACATTAAGTGCATAGCCATCACCTGCCAATTTGTCTTTTGAAAACAGCCTGCTCTCTAATAGCTTTATGTGCAGCTTATTACTATGTTGGAGGTTCCATTTCAGCAAATCTTAAATTAAAATGCAGAAGCTTCTATTAGTTTGGTTCTTCCATTTTATATCCTGGCTGAATCACATGCCATTTGCACATACTTGTCTCAGGTAAACACAAGTTTACTTATCCATCTCAGAGGCCCAAGTCCCTCCTCATGCTATCCAGCCTTCTCTCTACATACCAGAAAAGTCAAAATATTCCATTTATCGATAAGGCAGGATGTGTACTTGGCTGATGTAGTCCTGTTGTGGTATGTAATAACTGGTTCTCAGACTCTCTCACCGATGCTTATTCTTCTTGTGGTACGGCTGCTATTTTAACTAAAGATTCAAAGTGATGAAGGAAGGTAGTGTCTGTAAGCAGGGTTCTGGCCAGGCTTTGTGTATTTATGAGGTCTATGCAAAGGTCCCCAGTGAGGAAAGACCAGGCTTTTAGTGAGGAGTCCTTAGTAGTTTTATCTCTCCTTTCTAGGATCAATGATCTAGTCCTACTCTTTCTCCATTTATCAGACAAATTCCCATGCTGACAGTTGTCATTATTTTATGTAAACCAGTTCTATGTTGCTGTAACATCTTATTTTACACACACATTTACTCTTTGCTTATATTGCTACTGGGTAAATTTGGAGAGCTTGAGATGCCTATGGCATATCAGTTGTAACCTCTGTTGGTGCTAGAGTTTTGTCCTGGTAATTGAGTTTTGAATCTTATTAACTTATGGGTCCATCATACTACTTTCAAGTTTCC
This sequence comes from Mus caroli, assembly GCF_978045245.1. Taxonomy (NCBI): domain Eukaryota; kingdom Metazoa; phylum Chordata; class Mammalia; order Rodentia; family Muridae; genus Mus; species Mus caroli. The sequence continues at coordinate 29,851,411 of NW_028227267.1, read as the reverse complement.
ATAACATACATTGAAAATTTAAAATTAAGCCTTTTATAATATTTGTATTTATTGACTTTTTCCTAGTGTCTGAAGACTAGAATAATGGACTTGAGATATTTGCACAAAGTTTTGATGAGATATAAAAGAGGGTTTTAAAGCTTATTTTCTATAAAAAATGAGTTAAAACACTTTAAGAGAAATATATAAATTTGAGACTATCATAAGTCACTTTTTGGGTTGCCTAAGTTTCTCTTTTCTGTTGGTGGAAGGTTGAATGACAGTTTCTTGAAAAGTAGATTTGGGGGAAATTAAGTTGTAGGTAGGAAAGAATACTTTCTTAGGAGAGATTGCTCCAGATGTCCTATGGAAGGTAGCTGTGGGTTAAGAGAGATTGCTCTAGATGTGGCTGTGGGTCTCCAAGTGACCATGTACAGGAACCCAGCTGGGCTTCTCGCAAGCAGTTGAGTGAATTTACCTCATGTTTGCCCAAATCATGCCATCTTTAGGCTGGTCATAATTTGTTTAATAATTCACAGTAAGATTTCTCAGAAAGATAACCTTACAGGATCAGTATCTGATTAGCTGACCAAAAATGCATCAAAAGGAATTATGGCCAAAACAATTAAATGTCTACGGCTTCCTTTTTAAATGTACCTAGGTTACAAAGAGAAACGTGGTATCAAATGCATTAATGCAGAGTTACAAAGTCACATTTGCTGCGGTTGGGGGGGGGGCAGTCTTCCCTTAAACGTCAGAACCCCTCATGTGAATTTGTCTTTTAGAGAGGCAGACCTTTTTCCAGTTTGGGAACAGACGAGCATAGTCTCACACCACAGCACGTTAGTCAGAGGGAGCTCAGGACAGTGCTGTGCATGGGTTAGATGGTATCGAGTCATTGCTGCTGTGGGCAAAAGCACTTCTTCTTCCTTCGTGAAAGTGAGCCAGGTTGGCTACAGGGGTATATGCTTTCTCCTTACGGAGAATGAAAATGAATCTCATGTATATCGCACATCAGCTACAATCATACGCTATTCCCTGCACTAGAACATACTAATTAATGTATTAGGGTTTTGTTTTTAATTAGAGACTTTTATAGACTTTATGGAATACTTCTGCAAATTGGTTTATCCTTGAAGGAAAGTTGTTTTTTCTTTTATTAATTTATTTATAACCCACTTGTCTGAGGGAAATGTCTTTGTTGTCTGTTATGTTAAAGTGTTGACTCCAATAATTTCATTATTCTAATCTTTGGCCCACTTTAATTTTTTCTCCCTGATAAATTTGTAGAAATATTTATCCACCAGTTCACCCTCTCTATACCTTTGTTGGGCCTTAGTCTTAATAGAAGATAGACAGTCTTATCAATATATTTTGTTCTCCTTGAGATAAGAGCCTCACACAATGCCAGGCTGGTCTCTAAAACTTCACTGTGTAGCCAAAGATAGCCAAAGGAATTTTGATCTCCTGCCTGCCTGCCTCCTTCTCCAGAATGCTGAGATTACAGGCGTGCACCACCACACCTGGTTTTGTGTGGCACTGGAGACAGAATCTAGGGCTCAGTGTGTGCTCGGCAAGCACTCTACCAAGTGAGCTACATTCCCAGCCCTCATCAGTATGCCTTTGAAGCATACTGTGTGCTTCAAATACACTACCCAGAGAAAATATCTAGGATGCATTCACAAATAACATAGACCATTGGCCTGCAGTTTTCTGGAAAAGCTGCAAAAATATCACCTTGTCTGCTCCTAGTAATACTAAGCAGTCCAAATGAGGGCCCAGCACTGCTGAATAAGAGGTCATTTTCTCCATGTGGCTCATTCTCTTGCATGCGTGTGTAAACCACATCAACTCACTACCAACTGTCCTCTGTGGGAACATAGTTCACTCATCCTGTTCTGTCAGTGAAGACAGTGGGAGTAGGTGAAGTCTACGTCCCAAGGGTGAGGTTGGTTAATTTTCACATGTATGACAGAGAAAAGAATACACAGAATTATCTACTTAGCTCTTTAACAGGATGCATTAAAAAAAAAAAGGCTGTTTTTTTGAGCTAGAGTTCTGCTTGATCTAAGATCTTCATTGGCATAGGTACAGGTGATTTCAAGACATCCAACAAAGGATTATAGAGTTGTATTATTTGGAAGATTTCTAAACACTGAGACTTATCTACCTGTTATTTTTCTTTTGGGTCTCATTTTTTATTCGTGCAGTATTTTCAGGCACATCGACTACTGCTCACTGTATTTATATAGATGTTAGGGAACTTTCTAAGCATTTTAGTAAGTAAAAATCTGAGTATGAAAGAAAATATCAGATACGCACTTTAAATGAGCTTAATTGCTTGGAGTCATGCCTGAAATATCAAGGTGCCTCCTCTGGGTGTGGCTTTTGTTTAGTAAAATGACTATCTCTGCAGTTGTTGCTGTTTGAAGGTAGCTGTCCAGCTTTTCACAGAACTGTATCCCAGCATGCCACTTTGCCCATGATCGCACTAAATTCTCCTTGAATGTCCATCATGCCTTTAAATATTTTACTCAGTGTATCAAGACCACTTGATGTCACTTCTGAGGTTCCGTGCCGTAGATGGTGTTCCAGATGCAGGGGGCTTCCTGGTTTTCCACCAGAGTGGTCCGACCAGTTTCCTGAGGTTGCACTTTGGGGCCCAGTCAGACTGCAGCCCCATTTCCACTCTCTCCATCCTCCACAGTAGCTTCCGTGTTGCTGAGTTAGCTTGGGTAGTTACGTTTGCATGCATGTGCACACAGTTGAAGATGAAGTATAGCCGTAGTATAAACACATGGGATTTTCCTTGGAGATGATCACCTGCTCTTTTCCTCATTCGAATGCTTGAGTTTTGTTTTCTGTTGGTCTTTCCACAGGTCCCTTTAACTTTCTGCTGCAGCAATTTGAGAGGATGTATTTGAACAAATGATTATGAGGTTCCTATAATTATGTAATTGATTAAAGATTGTGTCTTCACCTTGTTGAATAAAAGCTGCCCCTTTCTTCCTGGTAGAGCATTGCCACGATGAGTCATGCTGGCCTTGAGAACCTGGTCATGACTGACTAAAACCAGAAACAGTATCTGTAGTGTTCTTCTCCCATTGATTGTACAATCCAGTTCAGAGTACATAATGTATATTAGAATTTGCCTGTAAAATGAAGTATGGAAACCGGATGTAAAGTCTCTTTCCTGAAAGTGTTGGCTTAGTAAATAAAAAATAAAGTTCATAATTATAAAAGTGTGCTTGACTCCACAGCTTGTTTGCACTTATCTCCTTTCCCCACTAACATACAGGATGCTGCTATTTTCAAATTCTGATTTTTCATTTGCAAGCTCTCCTCCCCACACATTATACCCAAAGCTGTGATACCTGGGAATTCCAGGACTGAGCAGTTGTTCCACGTCCTCACCGATTGCCACAGTCTCACGCTTTGGCTTTGGTTTCTGTCTGAATAAAGTACCTGCTTTAAGAATATACTAGGATAGATTATGATAGTCTGAAGAAACTACCTCAGTTACAAAGCTATGCAAGGAAGAAAATGTCACGTTAATTTTCAGTCATTTTTAAACAGTACATATATACAAAATTCCTTCAATGAAAAACTTGTTTAATAAAACTTTGCATACAAATAGGGAACGTATAGTTTGTATCTCCTAATCAGATAAGCCATGAAAAACTGACACAAAGATAATACCATTACATTGATCTAAAGTATAGATTTATATGTGTCCGTATGTACATTTATTTATATTTATATATGTGCATCCCAGAAGGAGTTGAGGGACACTTCATGAGTAATTAGGTTCGACAGTGGCATTTTTCATGCTAGAAGGCGGTACAGCTCTCACCCTCGAGGCTGGCTGACTTAGTGAGTACAGGCCCACAGTGACGCAACTCCTGTTCAGTCCCATTCTAAAAGCAGTCTTTCCCCCACAGAACATCTCAGCATAAGTTAGTGGGTTCTGTCTTCTAGGGTTGGGTTTGAGGTGAGGTGAGGTGGGGTGGGGTGCTCACCAGGTGGTGGCTGGCTGCTCTGTGCTCAGGTGACTGAGTGGATCCTGTGCCTGGAGCAAAGACTGGTTCAGTTTCAGCAAGCACACCATTCACTTCAGGGAAGGAGCTTCCTTGCATTCCCTGTTACACAAAAGGAAGGCAACATTATGCTCATTCCTGTCCAGATTCATTTATTCTGTGCTTTAATTCCCACATGGCGTTCTATCATGCCTTTATTGCCCTCTGAAAACAGACTGTGTGTGTGTGTGTCTGTGTATAATCAACTTTTTAGCCACATATAAATAGTATCCTGCTTTCTACTGTATGTTCTTAGAATCTAACTTTGAGGTTTCTTAACCCTCTTACACTAACTTCCCTTTACCACCTCATGTCAAGGATCTTGAAGTCTTGCTGTGTATTCAGATTCAGGTCCATTCTTTTCCCTCACCTCATTCTCTTATGCAGACACAATCTAGATATTTTGAATATCTTGCTCCCCCTCCCCCCCAAATGAATCTCTGGGGACAGCCTTTTCTCCACTGATGGGACATCTGCTCGTCATCACACCTCTCCATTCTTTGGAAACATGATAAAAGGAACTTCTCACAGGCTCTTTGCTGCTTCCTTGGCTATAAACATGGAATTGCTGTTTCCCAGATTCTAAAGTATGACCTGTAAATACATTCTCTGTCATCTGGGTCTGAAAATTGCTATAGAATGAATATTTTTTTAAATTAGTTTTTTAAATTAGGTATTTTCTTCATTTACATTTCAAATGCTATTCCAAAATTCCCCCAGACGCCCCCCCCCCAAGAATGAATATTTTTTTACAGCATAATCACATCTCAAGGATGAGGCACCGCAGTAGAAGGAACACTAGGTATGCTTGCTGTGTGCCTGGCCTCTGGGACTTGGGAGACATCCAGAAGCAGAGATGTTGCATCCCAGACAATGTACAGAGCTCAAGTGAACACCACAGAGGAACTCAATCTTGAAAACAGCTGCTGTTATAAATAAGAGTTGCATTGGGGATTTTTAAAATGTTGATAAAAATAAGGTCATTAGCATATACCAACACATTCACCAATCGGAACCTTTTGTTCACATTGGTTCATGGTAGTTTTAAAGTATAGAAAACTAAGTTTCCGCTGCAAATTGTAGCTGATGTTTTGTACCTACATGACTGACTAAGGTAGGTCTAGTGCACATGTGAGTTGCACTGGTACAATGAATAGTCTGTGATGGATTCTTGCTGTAACTCACTTTGATTTTGAGATGTGCATATGAGACTGTTAGAGTCCTGGTGCTGTGGACTGCCCAGGAAAGCACTTGGGCCAGCCATGTGCACCCTGTGAAGCCTGGGCCTTTGGCTGCTGCTGTTCTGAGAGAGTTTGTCTTGGGCAATGGAGGAGCCTTTCAGGGCTCCCAGGAATTCAGTAGGAAAGACCAGAGAACCATTATTCTAAAAGAATGATGCAAAAAGTTACAGAACAAAACAACCATAGAAGTACAAAGAATCAACAAAACCTGGCCATCTGTTTGAAAGATACATAGTGCTATAGCGTTCTAGTCATGATACAACTTTGCATTCAAAGAATGTGTGGGAATCCTGAAATAACCCACATCTCAAGAGGGTGGCTAATTTCCACACACAAAACATAATTCCACAGCTAAACAATGGTCTTAAATATTTACCAGAACATTCCCATTATATTCACATTATTCAAATACCTGTATTATAACAATTCATAAGCAAGTTAAGAGATAGAGGCCTATGCATATGCTTATAAATACCTGCATAAAACAATAAGAATGGTACAATTTTTACATATTTCACATTTGTGTCTTTATAATATACATTTACTTTTTTCATAGTACTCTTTTTTTTCTGCCTATAATAACAAGGAATTGTGCAGGCCCCCTTGGAAAATAGCTTGGCAGCTTCTTGAGAGAGTAAACATAAATGTATCTCACACCCCAGCATTCCATTCATAGGTGTATTTCCAAGAGAAAGAAAAATACATCCATATGAGGTCTAATCCCAGATGTTATTGGGGTCTCTATTCATAATAGCTCTAAATGGAAAATAAGGAAATGTCTTTCAGTTGGTGAATGGATAGACACACTTTATATGCCCACACAAGGAAATACTATTTAGTAAGGAAAGAAATGAACTGACAAAGGCTATGGCTTGCTAAATGGAAGAAGTCTAACATAAGATACTACATCTTGTATGATGCTACATCTAAAAAAATGTGGAAGATGTATAAACACAGAAAGGAAACCTGGCATCTGACAGGAAGGAATAAAGTATTTATGTATGAGTGTGTGGGTCTTACTGAGTGATAGAAACATTTTCAAGTGGATTTATAATGAGAGCTGTATACCTGATACACCCACTAAGATGTTTTTGAACTATATACTTGATTATGCAAAGTATATATGCAGAAGATAAATCAGTGAAGTACATTTGTCTTTTGGTGTCTGAGGAAGATTGGTTTGGGGCTCTTAATACCCAAATACATGGGTACTCAAATTCCTTAAACAAAGCCACATACTGCTTACATATATCCTGAACACCTCCTTTCAGACCCTCCAGCCCCATGTGCCTGTATGCTGCCGTTATGTTCCCACCTTGAAGATAATGGACTGAATCTCCTCTGAACCTGTAAGCCAGCCCAATAAAATGTTGTCCTTCATAAGAGTTGCCTTCTCATGGAGTCTGTTCACAGCAGTAAAATCCTAAGACACACACACACGTAGGATAAGTGTATATGTATGTGTGTGTGTATGTGTGTGTGTGTGTGTGTGTATGTGTGTGTGTGTGTGTGTGTATGTAGGACTGGCTATATTAATTTAGGGAAACATCAAAAATATAAAGTGAGAACAGATAGCCTTGGAAACCAACCCTACATAAAGATAATTTATCTTCTCACCAGTGAGTGGGAAAGAGGATGGACCCAGTGAATGATGCCTTGTTTGAAAGTTGCCTAATTCTCAAATAATATAAATGTACAATATAAAGTACAAAGTCCTCTGACTTGGTGAGACTACTCAAAGGCTGGAGAAAGCTCAGATCCCCCAGCTTAAAAGACACCAAGAGTGCTAGCCTGGTCTTCCTCGCCTTTAGGCAGAAGGGAGATGATAGAGCATCCCTTCATCACTTGTTCCAGTCCCTGCCCCTGTGCAGGCATCCGTGTGCACATGCCTGGCCCTGCAGAAACACTTGTTCCCATCAGACCAAGTGACGAACAAGACAGTGAATGTACATGGGTGAGGCACGTTATCTTTGTCATTTTCAATCTCTTTAAGTGTTGAGTGACAGAACAGGAGTTTGTTCCAAAACAAAGGGAAATGCCCATTTTCTCAAGCAGAGAAAAATAATGGCATAACTTTATTAGAGAGACATTGGTGAGACTGGCTTCTGGCCAGGGAGTATAGAAATGATGGCAGAAAAACAGCTGCCACTGTGAGAATTTTATTTCTCTACACAAAATAAGTCAACGGTGAATTTTAGCAGGGTAGGCTGTCTTGCCCCCTATTGCTTCACAGTTTGCAGTCAGCAAGCCTGTAACTTTATAAAGGAAGCTCCAAGAAGTATTGTGCTCCTGAGAGCTGGACTGACCATCTCTGCTTGGTATAAATAAAGAGCAGAAAGATTAGGCTTTTCCTCCTTGGCTCAAAACCAGGCAGCAGAATCCGGTGGTCTGCCCTTCAAGTCATCCAAGCTTGGGGCGGGGGGTGGCAGGCATTAGTGAACAAAGCCACGGAAGCCTCGAGTCTTCAGCCAAAGGGAGTTGTGAGCCAAGCAACTGCTACCCCCTCCTTTGGGCTGTTCTAGTGTCTAGCCCCATTCAAGCGTTGTTTAGAAATCCATCCACGTGGGTACGCATTCTGTCCTTTCAGGCATGAAGGTGAAGCTAATATAGTGACAACCCGGACCTTATAGCAAACAGCCATCCAGCAACGGAACCCAGGAATCACTGCTCAGAGTACATCTACATCTCTGGCACTCCTATTTGGGAATGTGTGATAAGTAAGGACATTTAACATGGAGAACCCAGAGAGGGACATGCCTAGCTTATATGTGCCAAGGGAGCAAATGAGCCACGTTTGAAAAGACAACTAATAGTCGAACTACCCCTGACACAGCACTGTCAACTTCGACAGTCTGGGTGAAACAAGGAGTGTATACATGAAGCTGTAGTCCTAGTTCTGATGTCAGGAAGACAGGCCCTTACCTGGGCCACCGCAGAAATGACTCACACTGCAATCCTATCACAGGAAGTTATAAACAGCTTTAGCTCCATTAGTATTTCCTTGTGTGGACATATACAATGTGTTTGTGCATTCACCAACTGAAAGACATTGACTTATTTTCCATTTAGGGCTATTATGAATAGAGACCCCCAATAACATCTTGGGTTAGACCTTCATATGGATGTATTTTTCTTTCTCTTGGGAATACACCTATGAATGGAAGTGCTGGGGTTTGAGATACATTTATGTTTACTCTCTCAAGAAGCTGCCAAGCTATTTTCCAAGGGGGCCTGCACAATTCCATGTTCTTACAGGCAGTGTTTTGTGGTCCTCTTCCCTGCTGTCTTTGCCAACCTTTGTCACGGGGCTTTTCTAGTGTATCCAGGTCAGTGGCTGCGAATCAATGCCTAGTAGTGTTTCTGTATTTGCCTTTTTCTAAGACCCAATGGGTTATCTTTTGTGTTGTCACTAGCTATTCATTTATGGGTGTTTGGTAGAGCGACATCTTTGTGTTTTCTTATGGCCATTCTTTGTATTGCCGAAGTGTGAAGTTACACTCTGTGTTCTAGATACAAGCTGCTTACTGGATATGGGTTTGAGAAGTTATTTTCTCTCAGATGGTTGCTTATCTTCACATCTTAGGGAGCACAGATGTTTACATCTTGATAAATCCAAATGTAACATTCTTTAAATTTACTTCATTGTTCTTTTGGTGTCAAATCTGAATCCTTGCCAAACTCAAGGTCTCAAAGATAATCTTCTGGGACATCTTGCAGCAGTTATGTTCCTGAATTCCTGCACCGACCCCCGTGGTGCGAAACCCAGTTGGTTTTGGTACCAAGTATGAAGCAAAGGCTTGCATTCATCTGCATGTGGCTATCAGTTTCCAGTTCTTAAAAGCACTAGTCTTGGCACCTTTCCTGAAAGTCAATTGAGTGTAAAGAGAAGAATTTGTTTCTACAGAGAGACATCTGCCCTAAGGTTCTCTGTGTGTTCTTGTGCCCATGTGCACTGTTCATAACGGTAGGTCATTATGAGGGAAGGAAGCACTCCCTCGTCAGTCAATACTATTTAGGCCGTTCACAGTTACAGTTCTGTGTAAATTTAGGGATCATTGGTTGAGTTCTTCAAAAGCACACGATCTCAGTGAGGAGAGCAGAGGTCTTCTGGTGTTAGGTTGACCATCACCTTAACTGTGCTGCCTCTCCCTGTCTAGAAACATGCGCTGCTACTTCAGTTATTTCTGTCTCATAATTGTCAGGATACAGACCTTATGTTTATTTCTCAATACATTATCCTTTTTATGCCATTGCACGTGAAGTTTTATTGCTGTTTTCTTTCTTGTAGATTTTGTTCAGCACTTGTATAAAGAGAGGCAATTGATTGTTGTATATGGATCTCGGACTGGGGTTGTGCTGTTATCAGTTTCAATAGTGCTATTTGTGGGCCTCAAGAGCTGGTCTGTGTACAGGACGTGTCTGTAGGTAATAGTGGAGCCTTCTCTTCCTAGTGGCTACCGCCTTGTCACCTCGCTTAATCATACATGATTGTACAAACTGTTTTTCTCCTGGGGGTGAGTCTGCTAAAGCTAGACACCTTGGGAGACCCACTGACTCACTGGGGCCACAGAGCTTTGCCTAGAAAAATGCCTGTTATGTCTGAAAGCAGCTTTCCACTTTAGGGATGGGACAGGCAAAGCTCCAGCTTGCTTCCAGAGGTTGTCACAAGGATCCAGGACTACAGGATGAGGTGTCCGGACCACTTGTGGGACCCCATTTCTGGGTACCTTTACACATGGAAAGTCTTGTGCTATCTTCTTTTCCCAAACACATATTACAGCAGGAGCCAGCACTGGGCCCTAAACAGTGCCCCGAAACCCTTTAATAAAATTTCTCTATGTCTCATCTGTGAGGGAAACACTGGCACTCTTAGGAATTCAGCCAGAGCATTTGGGAGGCTCAGTTCTCAGACTTCCATACTCTCTGTGGTTTATATAAATGCTCTTACAAAAGAGTTCAGGATCTGATATCTGGCTTAAAAGACACACACACACAAACACACACACACACACACACACACACACACACGAGAGAAAGAGAGAGAGAGAGAGAGAGACCATTAAGAGATGGAGAATGGGCGTGGGTATTTGTTATGGGGACTTGCTTTAGAAAAGAATTACACTACTTTTAGTGGCAAGAATTAGCCTGAGGGAAGTGGCATTTAAAGAAAGAATATTCTGTATAATTTTAATATCATTCTCCAGCTGTGAACTTCTTTTGGTGCAATATAAATTAAAGAGTGAAAAAAAAAAAAAGACTGAGTTTCAAAGGCACCCTGGTCCTTGGGGATTGTAATTGTCATGGTACAAAGCTGGCAGTCCTGTGGGCACAGCCTGCAAAGGAAGAAACCACTGATAGAGCTGTAGGTAGAGCTGAGTGAGTGGAATCCTGCTTACCCAGCAACTACTATTTGTGGAGAATGGTTTGCAGAGTTAAGCATTTACCAGTGTAAACATTATGAGTGAAGACTGGAAGTCCATGTGGGTTAGGGTTGATGCTGTCTGCACTGGAGAAGGTACCTGTGGTACCCATAGTAGGTTGTTATCCTGACATACATTCTGCATGGTGAATTTCAACTCTTGAAAGCTACTTGAAAGCTCTTGAAATCTGCTTGCTTCTATAGCTTGCTTCATTGAGTTTTAAAATTCCGTCTAACTTTTAGTATTATTTTGCCAAGATTTGCAAGATAGCACGTTGGAACTTTGAAGAGGCTCTTGAGTAATCTCTACAGTTTGGGGAAAATGGCCTACATGGAGTTGAAGTTTGGTGTCTTCTATTATATAATGCTGCCACCTAGTGGTCAAATTGGCAAACAACTTCCTAATGCATGCATCTTGGGTCTGTTTCCACAAATGGAAACAGTTTCTTAACTTTTCAAAATCAAGAGCATTCCAAAATACATGCAATTAGAGCCCTGGGAGCAGAGCAATATTTTCATGAAGAGTAGATATTTCCCTGTGTATTCTGACGTCCAAAGCAAATAGGGAAGCAAACATCTCGTTATCCTTACTGTCCACGAAAAGCCGAACAGTTTATAACAGGTTTCTGATCTTGGAATTAAATAGCAGTTCAACAACAGCACACTGGGTGTGGCTGTGGTGTGGACGCTGATTTACTGAAAGAGCCAGCCTAGGCTCCTCATTTAATTTCTGGAAGAGCCCTGGTCCACCCTGGTCCCTTTTTCCTGGGACAGTCACTTGAGATGGAAACGCCCTGTGATTTTGGTTCAATTATGTTTCAAAGGCAGCACCGAGGGTCCAACACCTGTGCCTTTACATAGTGGCTAACTGTGGGGCTCTGTGACATGAATCAAAGATGAACACTAGGCCTGTGCTCTTGTGATGACTATATGTGACTACAGAGAACTCGAATCAAAGCTGCTCTGAACTGTGACGTCTTAGAATTGTAAAATCCACACCATGTTTTAAATAAAAATCAAGTTAAAATATCTCCATTTTAAATTTTGAATTATTACACTTTGAAGTGTACTATATCAGATTGGATTATTACAGTAAATTTTAATTCTTTTAATATTTCAAATGTGACTTCTAAAGAATGTACTGTTGTAGCCGGGCGTGGTGGCGCACGCCTTTAATCCCAGCACTCAGGAGGCAGAGGCAGGTGGATTTCTGAGTTCGAGGCCAGCCTGGTCTACAGAGTGAGTTCCAGGACAGCCAAGACTACACAGAGAAACCCTGCCTCGAAAAACAAAACAAAAAACAAACAAACAAACAAACAAAAAAAAGAATGTACTGTTGTATAAACGGTCTGGCGTGGTGACATGTGTCTGTAATTCTGGCTCTTGGGAGGCTAGGTAGGGAGCATCAAAGATTTGAGGCCAGACTGGTCTACAGAGCAAAATCTTGTATCACAAACAAGATGCAGCAAAACACACAACATCACAGTGATAACACAACACAAAAACATAAAACGAACACAAAGAAAAACCCAACATAACAAAACAAATATCTGCCTGGCACTGTATTTCTTTCCTTTATTCTCTGTCTGTCTGTCTGTCTGTCTGTCTGTCTGTCTGTCTGTCTGTCTCTGTGTATGTATGAATGCGTGTGTGTGTGTGTGTGTATGTGTGTGTGTGTGTGTGTGTGTGTGTGTGTGTGTGTGTATGTAGGTTGGAAGACAACTTGGGGTAGCCAGTTCTATCCTTCATGGGGCCCAGCAATGAGACTCAGGGGCTTAGCTGCAAGACCATTCACCTTCCGGGCCATGGCCCCATACCTAGCCCTGTATCTGTAGAATTAGTTCCTGTCATTTGGCAGTCCCCTTCTGAGTTCAGAGAGACAGTGAGGTGGACCAGGTAAGGTCTATATGCAAAGTCTCTAAAGCTTCCTTTTGGTCCTGAGGAGGCGACAAACAGAGTCAACAGATGCTTTTCTTGTCACTCAAATCTCAATAACCAAATGTGACCTGTGTCTTCAAGCACATTGAGACCATAAGCTTCCACCTCCATGGCCCTAATCAAGCTCATCTTTCTCGGGGTTATGTGCTGTGTGTTATATACAGTATTAAGAGTCAGTTTCTCAGAGTCCACAGTTTTACCTGCTCTTCTCTGCCAGCAAACGGTCAGCAGTTCTTTCTCTTTTCTCTTCTGCTCTGCATGATGAGCGAGTGGAGCAGAATCCCTGGGAAAGTCCTTGACCTTCATCTCAGTTATCTTCCTGTTGTCTCGATAAGACACCATGAATGAGACAACTGTAGATGAGAGTCTATTTGACTCTTATGGTTCTCATGGAGGAGAAGATGGCAGCAGGCAGGCAGGCAGGCATGGTGCTGGAGTAGCAGCTAAGAGCTCACATTTTGATCCTCAAAGGGATGCTGAGAATGGCTTGAGTCTTTTGAAACCTCAAAGCCTACCCCTTGTGATGCACCCACCTCTCTCAACAAGACCAAACCTCCTAATCCCTCCCAAGCAGTTCTAACAACTGGGACCTAAGCATTCTAATATATGAGCCTGTAGAAGCCATACTCATTCAAACCGCTAGAGCGCCTAACATTACAAGTCGAGGAATCAAAGGTGGCATCAAACCCAGGAAAGTTGGCCGGAATAATGAAGGCTGCTTCCCTGAGTGGGCTCCTACCCTTTCCAGTTTGTTTAGGTTTGCAGTGCTGGGCCTGGGCCCTTGATTTTGCACCTCAGGCTCTGAGGTACTTTCCTAGCCTTCTCTTACTCTTTTAAAACATTAATTAATTAATTTTTACATATTAACTTTACATCCTGCTCACTGCTCCCCGCCCAGGTCACTTCCCCCCAAATCCTTCTACTATGAGCAGATGGGGGCCCTCTGGCAAGTCCTTTCCTGCATATCCTGAAGGCCAGCTGATATATCCAGTCTCATGGACTAAACAAATATTAGATTCATAGGCAGTCATTGTTGGATTAGCTGTAGCACAGGCTATAAATGATTCGAATAAGTCATACATACATCACATAGCATATACATATCTATCTATCTGTATCGATCTTAATATCTATATCTCTCTGCCTATTTCTCAGTGTGTCTGTGTATCTGTCTGAGTGTCTGTCTGACTTTCTATGTTCTGTTACTCTAGAAAACCCTGACTAAGAAAGAAAGGTACTTTGTGGTACAGGAATCTGGGCTTTGCCACCTGCAGCCCTCTCTATAGGAAGGGGACATTATAAGAAATTCAGTTTCTCTAAGGGTCTCTTATTCCGCAAAATTCAACGAAGACGTGTCCAGGGGTTTCTGGGTCTTTTTTGTTTGTTTGTTTTGTTTTGTTTTGCTCCAGATGGGGCTTCCTGCATTAGCGTGATCACATGGCCAGACCTGCATTCCCAAACATGGCCACACGAGGGCGCGCAGCTCACTCTACGGAGCAGTTTTGCGCACGGTTTTCAGGTCTGGAGAAAGTGATACCTGCAGGCAGGTGACTTTCTGGGCCTGCTGCGGGGTGAGTTGGAGGTCTAGTGGAGGTCTGTGGATGCCTCACCGTGGACAGCTCTATTTCCAAGCAGCAGAGCACCTGGCTGGTCTGTAAATCACACCCTAGCTGCAACCCTGGAATCACACAGCACTGGCCTCTCTTAGACCTTCTCAAAGGCAGGCGTTAGGAAGGGAATCAGTTTACAACAGGATGTGCTGGAAGGCCAAAGCGACAGCGATGGTGTTGCTCACATCTCCTGGTGCCCGTACCCTTCATAGTTTTTGCTTGTTTGTTTAGGTTTTGTTTTTGTTTTTTCATTCATCTTTGGGAGGGGATCGCTGTCTTCTGAAGAGTAAAATTTCTGGGCCTGCTCTAAGAGTCTTCTGACTTCACATGTCCCACCGGCAAACTGGGGCCCTGCTGTGCCTTCCCAGGCTGGGCACCCATAGGCAGGCTGGCAGACCTCAGTTCCTGTGGTTTGGAAGGATGGTGAGCAGTTCAATACTGGCCTGCAGCCCCGGGTCCTTGCCGTCTGTGATTGATGTGTAGGTTCTGTGACTATAGGCTTAGGTGCTGGTGATCCTTATCTGGAAGTCTGAGGAGTCTGTGTACACCATCCATAGGGCACTGCCACACACGATTAATCAGGAGGAGAGACGTCAGACATGAGCTCTAGGCGAGCTGGAACACGTTACCTTGGTCTGCTGTGTCTCCTAGGCCCGGCAGTGAGGTGCTCGGGGGCAGTTGAAGGTGGTAGAGTACTTCAGAGAAATTATTTTCTTCCCCTTACCCACCGTTGTCCAGAGATCCCGGGCTGCTGCCAATGGCCTGCTGACCAGGGCAACCACAAAAAGAGATTTTTATTTATTTATTTATTTATTTATTATAAGTGAAATTCTAGGCACCACTCTGCAAATATAGAGTCCTTTCTCTTTGTGTGTTCCTGTGCTAAACTCATTTCTAATACTGGGGATTATGGGATGGCAAGCCACACTAATCCTAGCCTCTGGGAAGCTTGCATTCTGGCGCAGAAATAAATGAGTGTATGAATACTCTATTAAAGGCACGTTGACCAGTCCAGAAACACTGGAGACTAGGAGCGGCACGGGTGTTGTGTGTCCGACTGTCCTGTTCCGTCTGTGTGTTTGTGAGTTATATGTGACTTAACTGTTTTTGATCTGGGACCCAGGACAGGAATCCTGTAATGGATGCTATTTCACTGGCCCCCAGAGGGTGGGGAACCAGGGGACCCCATGCTCTCACTTATGTCAACTAGGGCTGGATCAATACACAGACAGATGTGACACACATGCAGAACATTTCCCAGGAGCCCTCGGAGCCCTCAGAACTGCATCTGCAGAAAAACACTGACTCGTGCTCTAGAAACATCCAGAGACTGAGATGCCTGTAAAACCAAGGCCACCGCTGCATTGCAATGAGCGACTGCACGAAGGTGAATGTCCTCGGGATGGCAGGCAGCAGGTCACAGTTGCAATGCCTTGACTAGATCACACTCAGAATATAGTATCCGGAAGGACAGGCAGCAATGCTTGAATTTGAATAGCTAATCAGATTGTATTTACCAGACTGAGTTCTGCCAGCAGAGGGAGCTGCGGGCCACTAGGTCAGCCCAAGGGTCCCACCCATAATTCCTGATACAGGTCCTTGATAGGTGTCTTGTATGGGCCTATAGGAAGTCAGGCCTCCTGCTCAGGGCAGCTCTATCCCTCCAATGTCCTTCATTTTGGGGATGGAGTTAGGAGCCTAGTGATCTTTGGAGTTCCCATTTAGCTCTAATCTGACCCAGACTTTCCTGGTGCTAGCACCAAAAGTTCCTTTTCCAGATAGCCCTGTCAGACCTGGGCAAGTGTGTGAGATGGGTTACTGGTGACACTGGCTGTACCTTGTGAGGACCAGCCATCCTCCTCAAGCCTTTGCTTGGCCTCCCACTTGTGACCTGTGGGTAATCGCTGAGGACCGCTCATAGGACACAGGTTCTACTAGAGCAGACTGGACTGAAACTTCAGGGAAACCAAGGCTGGGAGGTCACCAGTGGACACTCTGGCCGGGGCTAGGGGATGCAGGATTTAGAGTTCTGTGTTCAGACAAGCCTCAGTCCATATCTGTTGTATGACCATGAAGAAGTGACGTAACCTCTCTGACCCTCAATAGTCCTAGGACGCTAAAGCCATTGGGATGCTGTCACGCCTGTCCCTGTCCTTCCTGAAAAGTCACTGTGCTGTGTCTAATGCAGGGGTTTCACCTCCCAAGCTTCTGTCTGGGTGCCCTTTCAGTCTCGTTCCCCCAGGAAGTGCAAGCTAAGCTCTTCCTGTGACAGGGTACCCCGTGCTCATCCCTGACTCTCCTACATTGCAGTTAGACGGCTAAGTGGGAATTATAGCTTCATGGGGACAAGACTTGTCCGTCACTTGACGCCAGCATTCATAGTCCAAAAGAGCTCTACTTCCTCTTGCTCATTGCCTGACGTTCCTGCAGCTCTGTACCCTCCAGAAACTTCTTAGATTTCTTCTATCAAAGCCCTTTCCTCCTGAATCCCTGCAGTTCCTGACCAGAGCACAGCTTTTGATGGTTAAGGATAGGAGCCAGTTTCGTATGAAGACAGCTCCCTGGCGGTCTGTATTACCCCGATGAGGTTACATGGCTGCCACAGGACCTGGAGGTGCTGTTAGAGGAGGGCAGACCTAGACCCTTGGACTGTAGAGATGAGTATGTTGTGCCGAGAGTCATGTGTGAACATGCATCTTTGTGTCTGTGGTTTGGGTGGAACTATACGCTTGGGTTTCTCTGTAGATGCTTACACTCGTATATGTACATGTATATGTGTATGTTGTCCTATGTATGTGTATGTGTGTGAAAGCATGTGTGCTGTGTGCAATTTTATAGGCAGGAATGTATGTATGTATGTATGTATGTATGTATGTATGTATGTATGTATATATGCTTGTATGTATTATGTACTTATTTTCAAGCAGGGTCTCATGCCCTCAAACTGAACCTTTAATTCTCCTGCCAGTCTCTCTGACCCCAGACTTTCCTGGTGCTAGCACCAAAAGTTCCTTTTGCAGATAGCCCTGTCAGGCCTGGACAAGTGTGTGAGTCTCTCTCTATATATGTAGTATAGGGACTACAGCCAGGTGCCGCTAAGCCCAGTTTTACGAAGTGCTGATAATTAGACACAGGGCTCCGTGCTCACCAAGGCAACTCTCTTCAAGCTGAGCTGAATCTCTGGCCCTAAGACAGTGTATTTCCATGGGAGTGTGTCATCCCAGGTTTGATACATGAGCCCACATGTATGGCCTCAGGGTGTCAGTAACCACAGCATGCCAGGGGATATCATTCCTCATTCTACTTGACGTCAGGAGCTGGCTTTGTTGCATCTAGAGCCCTTACTGGCTCTTGTCTTTCTGAAGACTCAGTGTGGCTTTCTGGTAGGTGTCTGGCTTCACTCTGGTTGCCTTGTGCCCAGAGAGTAGGACTACAGCTAGGGAAGAGCCCAGTGTTCAATACTGAGCTGACCCACTTCAGTGCTCTTTCATGGCACACAGACACCCACTTACTGACTGGCTGTAAGCTAAAGAAGAGGAGAATCAGACAGTAAATCCCAATAGGTTATTCCTATCCCGCCCCTCCGTATGCCTGGCAGGATCTGTGTGAGAGGAGGCATTAGGATATCGTAGTTCCACACATTGATTTCTGGTTTTCATCCCTGGCCCTGGAACACAGCTAGCTCTCAGGCTTCAGCCTTGTCCAGAGATCATCCCACCTCATTGTCTTAGTGGAATGAGGTAGAGTAATGGAGCTGAGGCTGTGCCAGAGCAGCACAGACAGAATCCATTACTCTGGGCAGCCACGGTACCAGCTCTTTGGCCTGCCCATGTGCTTGTTTCTCAGCCCAGGGAAGGGCACAGCATCCTTTGCCAAGTGAGGCTATGAGCTCTGATCAGCGCAGAATAGGTGGGCTGCTTTGGAAGGAGAAGCACTGCTCTCTGTTGCTCTAACTACTAAGGGGTCTATTGACTCCTCATGGACAGAGCTGCTGCTGCCCTTGGGTGTGTAGGCTTCAGAGTTTGGAGCCAGCTTGTCACTTTTGCCCTTGGCCTTTCTTCCCCAGGCTTTACTATGCCCACCTTAGGTGGACTCCATCTATGTAGCATAAGCTGTCTGAGAGTTGTCCTGGACTCTGCTACAATCAGGCAAAACACCCCTAGGAAACAAGGGTTCAGTGGTCTCAACGTGAAGTCCCAGTGGAGGGTTCTGATCGGGCTATCCTGCCGTCCCTGACAATGACCAGCTGGGAGTACATTCTTTTGGTCAGAGCCATGTCTAGGGCTGGTATTTCTTCTCATGATCCTCTAGAAAAGCCTACAAGAGGGATTCAAGTCTACAGTGTAAGGGATGTTGTAGTGCAGTCAAGTCTTTGAGGATGCAGAGCCCTTTTGAGTGCACATGTATTGGAGAACACCCTGATA
Organism: Mus caroli; assembly: GCF_978045245.1. Taxonomy (NCBI): domain Eukaryota; kingdom Metazoa; phylum Chordata; class Mammalia; order Rodentia; family Muridae; genus Mus; species Mus caroli. Next base: position 29,832,724 of record NW_028227267.1, on the reverse strand, counting down.
CCTTGGCTTCTGATGTAATGGGAAGAGTTTGGCTGTTGATTCCTGGGTTATTGACTGCAGAGTGCACTCTGATCATCAGGAGACTGAGCAATGGAGACGCAGCGGCAGTTTGCCTCAGTTAACTCATATCTGACTCTTTGCATTTACAGTTTTATATGTAGGTTCCCAGGGCTGACAGTGGGCTCTATTGACTCCCAAGTTAACTCGTATCTGACTCTTTGCATTTACAGTTTTATATGTAGGTTCCCAGGGCTGACAGTGGGCTCTATTGACTCCCAATGTCTTATTTTCAACCTATGCCATTTGTTACCCCACTGGCTGGCTCTCATTCTTTCTTAACCACATATCCCCTTCTGTAGCCCTTGGGATAAATTTCCCTGGGCCTGTGTTTTCCAGTCAAGAATCCCAACTACTCCTCCTGCACCCCAATAAAAAGATTTATTTTCTATCTTGTCCATGGTTTTAAATTCTTATGTTTTTGTGACTGCTGTGACCAAATGGAGGTTCTTGCTCATAAATCCTGAGAGATACCCTAGGTCTGTCCACTCACTGGCTCTAGTTCATTACTAACCTGCAATGGACCCCACGCCTGCCCTCACCATGGTCTCATGCTCAGCCACTTCCTGTCCTGGACTTCGGCCTTGGCCATTTGACTTTGACCAGTCTGCTCTCAGCAGATACAGGCCAGTAGAGCTCTGTGATGTGTTGGGAAGCTGTCTCTGCTCCCTGAACTCACGACTGAGTCTCACTGGGAGCGACTGCTCTTTCATTCTGGATTCCAAAACGAACATGGGGAGTGGATCCCAGATCAGCCCACTCTGGGAAAGCACACCCTACCACTCTTCCCACTTTAGAATCTGTTGTCCATACTTACCATGTAGTACCTACTATGTGCTGGGCATCCAGCAAAGCTGAATGACAATGCCACCTTCTGGGTCAAGCCAGTGTGAATTATGGTTCACTCTGTGATATAATATTATCACAGAGATAATAATATTTTAATGCTATGTAAGCTACAGAGCTGCCCATCCATGGAGGAGTTGTGTGACATTTGCTTTTCCTCCCTCTCCCTCTTTCTTTCTATCTCTCTGTCTCTTTCTGTCTCTCTCTCTCTCTCTGTCTCTCTCTCTCTGTCTCTTTCTGTCTCTCTCTCTCCCTCTCCCCTGCTCATTCTCTCCTGTGTTATATGTGGTATGTATAGTTATGAGTTTAAATGTGCTTGTGGTATGTGTGTGAAGTAGGTTACATGGTGCTTGTGGTACTCAAATGTTTTTTGGTATGTGTGGTGTATGGGTGCATTGTGGGGTATATGATACATGGTGCATGTGTTAGCATGTGTATGGTGTATGGCATTGACCTGTGGTATACTATGTGTGGACCAGGGAGGATACTGCCCCCTGTCAGAATTCAGGCAAGAAGCCTACAGCATGAGACACCGAGGGACCAGCTACCCCTGCTTGCCCTTCGGACAGAAGTACTCAGACTCTTCACACAAGCTCAACTTGGTGCTGTGAGTCCGTGTCAGTCCTCTCCAAATGGAGCACCCATCTCTTGTGGAGTGATGAGGGCCTGTGGGTAGATGCTGGGTTGTGCTCTCTGCTGGGTGGGGCTGGGCATTTGTGTGTCTTCACTCCAGGGCTGTGGAAGATACCATGCCACCTAGACCAGTGCTTTCCAGCTGTGGTGTGTCCTACAATGTGATGTCAGAGCAGTGACTTCTCCTAATGAACCAGATTACCCTCAGGTTTAAGGAGCAAATGAGTTGCTTCTTTTCTGAGAGCCACGGAACCCTGTAGCTGAGTCCTTGGAGCTCATTACAGAGCTGGAGAACAATTAGCCTTAGTGAAGCTGTCATGTGCTCCCTGATTGGCATCCTTCTGGATGGATGGCCCATCGCGCCTTTTATTTTGAGGTTACTGTTGGCCTTCAGCTCTCAACTATCGTTCCCTTCCTCCCTTGCTGTGATTTCAGATCTCAACAGAGCAGGTGATTAGGAGAGTCCTGGCCAGATCTGGTCCCTCCATTGTCTCTGCTCTCTCCCAATCCCTGTGTCTTTCTGAGACTTTGCTTTGTATAATGACAAAAACCTTCCAGGAGGTTATTAGAATGTGTGTCCCTACTCTCTTATTATCCCCTAGGCTTTAGTACACCTGAGGTCTGAGGGGTGTTGTATCTGAGTGACAGGGCTAAGGCCTGAAGACAACAGGTTTTCGAGAAGACTTCCCACTCTTTCAGTGTGCTGAAATAACGAGGGGGTATTGCTCTGTTTCCAGTTTACCCAAATAACAAGAGCATTTCATGTATAATGACATAACCAGGGAGCCATGCTTGGTAGGCCTTGGTGTCATTACACAGCCATTTCTATGTTAATGACAATAAGAAGAGAATGCAGACATGGCTGTTACAGATTGAAAAGGGTGACATTAAACTTGCCAGTTACATTGCAGCCAGCCAGACCCCATTTAATGAAGAGGGTGAACAAGCAACTTTTGTATATACATGCAAGCTTCTGGATTAAAGAGTATCAGTGCTCCTCCGAGGACCCACCCCAGCCAATCAAGCGGTACCTCATCTTCTCCCGTCAGGCATTCGGCTTAGGCTGAGGGTAAGGACAGTGATAAGAGGGTCATGGTGGGATCTGTAAACTGCAGATCATCAGCCTCAGTACAGCAGGCTGCTGTCATGGGCCCTAATGAGGAGTCCTAAAGTTGGTGACAGAGAAACTGACTCCAAGCTGGTGAAAGATGAAGCCGCAGGATTTTGAGGAGAGTTGGAAGAAACCATCCACACTGGCTGAGGTGGGTGTCTAAGGACTCATCACCACTATGCTTCTCTGAACTCCTTCTCTGCTGGGATGGGTCTACTCCCAGCACTCTCCATGGCTTGGTCCTGCCCCTGACACGCTGTTACATTTTGTCAGGCCCCAGGGATAGTAAGAAGGACCTTTTCTAGAAAGCCCAGTGCAAATACCATGACCTACTTGTGTTTCATGTTCTTCCTACACCATATCCAGTACCAGTCAAAATGCAAAGCTCTGATGGCCAGGCCTGGACTGAGCATGGGTACCACCTGGGCCTTTGTCAGCACCTACAGAAATAATAGCAGACTCCTCTGATGGTGGCCCTAAGCCACTTTTTACTCACCTTTCCTCCCTCAGTGAATGGGTAGGTCCTGGCTCTTGACATCCCAGGCCTGCAGCAGCAGTCTGCACTGTCTCCATTCCCATAGACAAGAGACGAGCAGCAGCCACAGCAAGTGCTTGACCCCACGGGTGGGCACAGTCACTTTTTTTTTTTAATTTTTAATATTTTTATTACATATTTTCCTCAATTACATTTCCAATGCTATCCCAAAAGTCCCCCATAGCGCCCCCCACATCCCTACCCACCCATTCCCATTCTTTTGGCCCTGGCATTCTCCTATATTGGGGCATATAAAGTTTGCAAGTCCAATGGGCCTCTCTTTCCATTGATGGCCGACTGGGCCATCTTTCAATACATATGCAGCTAGAGACAAGAGCTCCGGGGTTCTGGTTAGTACATCATGTTGTTCCAACAATAGGGTTGCAGATCCCTTTAGCTCCTTGGGTACTTTCTCTAGCTTCTCCATTGGGAGCCCTGTGATACATTCAATAGCTGACTGTGAACATCCACTCCTGTGTTTGCTAGGCCCCGGCATCGTCTCACAAGAGACAGCTATATTTGGGTCCTTTCAGCAAAATCTTGCTAGTGTATGCAATGGTGTCAGCGTTTAGAAGCTGCTTATGGGATGGATCCCTGGATACGGCAGTCTCTAAATGGTCCATCCTTTCATCACAGCTACGAACTTTGTCTCTGTAACTCCTTCCCTGGGTGTTTTGTTCCCAATTCTAAGAAGGGGCACAGTGTCCACACTTTGGTCTTCATTCTTCTTGAGTTTCATGCGTTTAGCAAATTGTATCTTATATCTTGGGTATCCTAAGTTTTGGGCTAATATCCACTTATCAGTGAATACATATTGTGTGAGTTCTTTTGTGATTGTGTTACTTCACTCAAGATGATGCCCTCCAGGTCCATCCATTTGGCTAGGAATTTCATAAATTCATTCTTTTTAATAGCTGAGTAGTACTCCATTGTGTAAATGTACCATAATTTCTGTATCCATTCCTCTGTTGAGGGACATCTGGGTTCTTTCCAGCTTCTGGCTATTATAAATAGGGCTGCTATGAACATATTGGAGCATGTGTCCTTTTTACCGGTTGGGACATCTTCTGGATATATGCCCAGGAGAGGTATTGCTGGATCCTCCGGTAGTACTATGTCCAATTTTCTGTGGAACTGCCAGACTGATTTCCAGAGTGGTTGTACAAGCTTGCAATCCCACCAAAAATGTGTTCCTCTTTCTCCACATCCTCACCAGCATCTGCTGTCACCTGAATTTTTGATCTTAGCCATTCTGACTGGTGTGAGGTGGAATCTCAGGGTTGTTTTGATTTGCATTTCCCTGATGATTAAGGATGTTGAACATTTTTTCAGGTGCTTCTCTGCCATTCGGTATTCCTCAGGTGAGAATTCTTTGTTCAGTTCTGAGCCCCATTTTTTAATGGGGTTATTTGACTTTCTGGAGTCCACCTTCTTGAGTTCTTTATATATGTTGGATATTAGTCCCTTATCTGATTTAGGATAGGTGAAGATCCTTTCCCAATCTGTTGGTGTTTTTTTTGTCTTATTGATGGTGTCTTTAGCCTTGCAGAAGCTTTGCAGTTTCATGAGGTCCCACTTGTCAATTCTCGATCTTACAGCACAAGCCATTACTGTTCTATTCAGGAATTTTCCCCCTGTGCCCATATCTTCAAGGCTTTCCCCCACTTTCTCCTCTATAAGTTTCAGTGTCTCTGGTTTTATGTGAAGTTCCTTGATCCACTTAGACTTGACCTTAGTACAAGGAGATAGGAATGGATCGATTCACATTCTTCTACATGTTAACAACCAGTTGTGCCAGCACCATTTGTTGAAAATGCTGTCTTTCTTCCACTGGATGTTTTTAGCTCCCTTGTCGAAGATCAAGTGACCGTAGGTGTGTGGGTTCATTTCTGGGTCTTCAATTCTATTCCATTGGTCTATTTGTCTGTCACTATACCAGTACCATGCAGTTTTTATCACAATTGCTCTGTAGTAGAGCTTTAGGTCCGGCATGGTGATTCCACCAGAGGTTCTTTTATCCTTGAGAAGAGTTTTTGCTATCCTAGGTTTTTTGTTATTCCAGATGAATTTGCAGATTGCACTTTCTAATTCGTTGAAGAATTGAGTTGGAATTTTGATGGGGATTGCATTGAATCTGTAGATTGCTTTTGGCAAGATAGCCATTTTTACAATGTTGATCCTGCCAATCCATGAGCATGGGAGATCTTTCCATCTTCTGAGATCTTCTATAATTTCTTTCTTCAGAGACTTGAAGTTTTTATTATACAGATCTTTCACTTCCTTAGTTAGAGTCACGCCAAGATATTTTATATTATTTGTGACTATTGAGAAGGGTGTTGTTTCCCTAATTTCTTTCTCAGCCTGTTTATTCTTTGTGTAGAGAAAGGCCATTGATTTGTTTGAGTTAATTTTATATCCAGCTACTTCACCGAAGCTGTTTATCAGGCTTAGGAGTTCTCTGGTGGAATTTTTAGGGTCACTTAGATATACTATCATATCATCTGCAAAAAGTGATATTTTGACTTCATCTTTTCCAATTTGTATCCCTTTGATCTCCTTTTGTTGTCGAATTGCTCTGGCTAGAACTTCAAGTACAATGTTGAATAGGTATGGAGAAAGTGGACAGCCTTGTCTAGTCCCTGATTTTAGAGGGATTGCTTCAAGCTTCTCACCATTTACTTTGATGTTGGCTACTGGTTTGCTGTAGATTGCTTTTATCATGTTTAGGTATGGGCCTTGAATTCCTGATCTTTCCAAGACTTTTATCATGAATGGGTGTTGGATCTTGTCAAATCCTTTTTCCGCATCTAACGAGATGACCATGTGGTTTTTGTCTTTGAGTTTGTTTATATACTGGATTACGTTGATGGATTTCCGTATATTGAACCATCCCTGCATCCCTGGGATGAAACCTACTTGGTCAGGGTGGATGATTGTTTTGATGTGTTCTTGGATTCGGTTAGCAAGAACTTTATTGAGGATTTTTGCATCAATATTCATAAGGGATATTGGTCTGAAGTTTTCTATCTTTGTTGGGTCTTTTTGTGGTTTGGGTATCAGAGTAATTGTGGCTTCATAGAATGAGTTGGGTAGAGTACCTTCTGTTTCTATTTTGTGGAATAGTTTGTGAAGAACTGGGATTAGATCTCCTTTGAAGGTCTGATAGAACTCTGCACTAAACCCATCTGGTCCTGGGCTTTTTTTAGTTGGGAGACTATTAATGACTGCTTCTATTTCTTTGGGGGGTATAGGGCTGTTTAGATCATTAACCTGATCTTGATTCAACTTTGGTACCTGGTATCTGTCTAGGAACTTCTCCATTTCATCCAGGTTCTCCAGTTTTGTTGAGTATAGCCTTTGGTAGAAGGATCTGATGGTGTTTTGGATGTCTTCAGGATCTGTTGTTATGTCTCCTTTTTCATTTCTGATTTTGTTAATTAGGATGCTTTCCCTGTGCCCTCTAGTGAGTCTGGCTAAGGGTTTATCTATCTTGTTGATTTTCTCAAAGAACCAGCTCCTTGATTGGTTGATTCTTTGAATAGTTCTTCTTGTTTCCACTTGGTTGATTTCGCCCCTGAGTTTGATTATTTCCTGCCGTCTACTCCTCTTGGGTAAATTTGCTTCCTTTTGTTCTAGTGCTTTTAGGTATGTTGTCAAGCTGCTAATGTGTGCTCTCTCTAGTTTCCTTTTGGAGGCACTCAGAGCTATGAGTTTTCCCTCTTAGAAATGCTTTCATTGTGTCCCATAAGTTTGGGTATGTTGTGGCTTCATTTTCATTGAACTCTAAAAAGTCCTTAATTTCTTTCTTTATTCCTTCCTTGACCAAGGTATCATTGAGAAGAGTGTTGTTCAGTTTCCACGTGAAGGTTGGCTTTCTATTATTTATTTTGTTATTGAAGATCAGCCTTAGTCCATGGTGATCTGATAGGATGCATGGGACAATTTCAATATTTTTGTATCTGTTGAGGCCTGTTTTGTGACCAATTATGTGGTCAATTTGGGAGAAGGTACCATGAGGTGCTGAGAAGAAGGTATATCCTTTTGTTTTAGGATAGAATGTTCTGTAGATATCTGCCAGATCCATTTGATTCATAATTTCTCTTAGTTTCTCTGTGTCCCTGTTTAGTTTCTGTTTCCATGATCTGTCCATTGGTGAAAGTGGTGTGTTGAAGTCTCCCACTATTATTGTATGAGGTGCAATGTGTGCTTTGAATTTTACTAAAGTTTCTTTAATGAATGTGGCTGCCTTTGTATTTGGAGCATAGATATTCAGGATTGATAGTTCCTCTTGGAGGATTTTCCCTTTAATGAGTATGAAGTGTCCCTCCCTGTCTTTTTTAATGACTTTGGGTTGGAAGTCAATCTTATCAGATATTAGAATGGCTACTCCAGCTTGTTTCTTCATACCATTTGCTTGGAAAATTGTTTTCCAGCCTTTCATTCTGAGGTAGTGTCTATCTTTTTCTCTGAGATGAGTTTCCTGTAAGCAGCAAAATGTTGGGTCTTGTTTGTGTAGCCAGTTTGTTAGTCTATGTCTTTTTATCAGGGAGTTGAGTCCATTGATATTAAGAGATATTAAGGAAAAGTAATTGTTGTTTCCTGTTATTTTTGTTGTTAAAGTTGGCATTCTGTTCTTGTGGCTGTCTTCTTTTAGGTTTGTTGAGGGATTACCTTCTTGTTGTTTCTAGGGCGTGGTTCCTGTCCCTGTATTGGTTTTTTTCTGTTATTATCCTTTGAAGGGCTGGATTCGTGGAGAGATAATGTGTGAATTTGATTTTGTCGTGGAATACTTTGGTTTCTCCCTCTATGTTAATTGAGAGTTTGGCTGGGTATAGTAGCCTGGGCTGGAATTTGTGTTCTTTTAGTGTCTGTATAACATCCGTCCAGGATCTTCTGGCTTTCATAGTCTCTGGTGAAAAATCTGGTGTAATTCTGATAGGCTTGCCTTTATATGTTACTTGGCCTTTTTCTCTTACTGCTTTTAGTATTCTATCTTTATTTAGAGCATTTGTTGTTCTGATTATTATGTGTCGGGAGGTATTTCTTTTCTGGTCTAGTCTATTTGGAGTTCTGTAGGCTTCTTGTATGTTCATGGGCATCTCTTTCTTTAGATTTGGGAAGTTTTCTTCTATAATTTTGTTGAAGATGTTTGCTGGTCCTTTGAGTTGAAAATCTTCATTCTCATCCATTCCTATTATCCGTAGGTTTGGTCTTCTCATTGTGTCCTGTATTTCTTGGATGTTTTGAGTTAGGATCTTTTTGCATTTTACATTTTCCTCGATTGTTGTGCCGATGTTCTCTATGGAATCTTCTGCACCTGAGATTCTCTCTTCCATCTCTTGTATTCTGTTGCTGATGCTGGTATCTATGGTTCCAGATTTCTTTCCTAGGGTTTCTATCTCCAGTGTTGCCTCATTTTGGGTTTTCTTTATTGTGTCTACTTCCCTTTTTAGGTCTAGTATGGTTTTGTTCATTTCCATCATCTGTTTGGATGTGTTTTCCTGTTTTTCATTAAGGACTTCTACCTGTTTGATTATGTTATCCTGTTTTTCTTTAAGGATTTGTAACTCTTTAGCAGTGTTCTCCTGCAATTCTTTAAGGGATTTTTGTGCTTACTCTTTACTGTCTTCTACCTGTTTACCAGTGTTCCTTTGTATTTCTTTAAGTGTGTTATTAAAGTCCTTCTTGAAGTCCTCTACCATCATCAGGAGATATGCTTTTAGATCCGTGTCTAGCTTTTCCGGTGTGTTGGGGTGCCCTGGACTGGGCGAAGTGGGAGTGCTGGGTTCTGATGATGGTGAGTGGTCTTGGTTTCTGTTAGTATGATTATTACGTTTACCTTTCGCCATCTGGTAATCTCTAGGGTTAGTTGTTGTCGTTGTCACTGTTTAAAGATTGGAGCAGAAGCTGTGTTCCACTCACCAGCAGTCTCAAAATCCTGTGGCGGGGGTCGTGGGTAGCTGGCGGTATGCTGGAAGAGGCCTGTGGTCCTACTCAGGCCGGTTTTCTGCTTCCCTAACTAATGCAGTCTCAGGTCCCGGGCGCAATTGGATTGGAGCAGAAGCTGTGTTCCACTCACCAGAAGTCTTAAGATCCTGTGGCGGGTGTTGTGGGTAGCTGGCGAGTGTCAGCCGACCCTGCGCCCTAGCTACCCCGGTGCTTTTCTGACCGGAAGAGGCTTGTGGCCCTAAGTAGGCCGGATTTCTGCCTCCCCAACCAAAGCAGTCTCAGGTCCCGCATGATTGGACTGGAGCAGAAGCTGTGTTCCACTCACCAGCAGTCTCATAATCCTGTGGCAGGGGTCGTGGGTAGCTGGCGGGTGTCAGCCGACCCTGCGCTCTAGCTACCCCAGTGCTGGTCCGGCCAGATGAGGCCTGTGGCCCTACTCAGGCCGGTTTCTGCTTCCCTAACTAATGCAGTCTCAGGTCCCGCGCAATTGGATTCGAGCAGAAGCTGTGTTCCACTCACCAGAAGTCTTAAGATCCTGTGGTGGGTGTTGTGGGTAGCTGGCGAGTGTCCAGCACAGTCACTCTTAACACACATTGCTGAGGCTTCTCCACACCTCAGTGTCCCCGTTCATGTGTTCAGTGTGGGACTTTAGTTCTTGGCTTCCACAACCCTTACAGATACACACTATTCAGAAATGTAAAATAAAAACGTTGATGTGATCAGGAGAAAATGATAATTTGTGTTTTACCAACAACCTTATCCTGTATTCACCTCTGTTTTAGATATAGGTAGCTGGACTCTTCCTTATGAACAACCTGTGTCATGTCGTGCAGAGCCTGCCAGGAAAGGGTCTGCCTGGATTCCAGACCTTGGGACTCTTAGACAATAGACTGGGAAGATGGCCAGGCAGGGTAAAGAGAGAAGAAGGGGGAGCTACATTAGTGAATACGTGGCCCAAGGGAACCTGTTGTCAAGTTAACCTAGAGAAGCCAAAAGGGTCTACGGCCATACCACCCTGAACACACCCGAGCTCGTCTGATCTCAGAAGCTAAGCAGGGTTGGGCCTGGTTAGTACTTGGATGGGAGAAGCCAAAAGGTTGGATACCTTAGCTGTAAAGAAGGCTTCTGGTGGGTGTGTGAGCCAAGGCAGTGTGAGCAGCTACAGCCAGGGCATGAGAACTGAGGAGACCAGGGTGGTCAGGGAGCTTCTCTAAGAAGAACAAACAAGCTCTTGGCCTGCCTTGTTGCCCTCAGCAGCTATTCAGGTTACCTCTTAGAATCCCGGAGGCAGTAAGAAATCTGGAGGAATCCCCTTCCCAAAGTGTGTTGGCAGCCATTGGTTGTCAGAGACCACAACTCAGGCTTAGATTCTGCCACCGTGCTTAGTGTTGGGGGAGGGCCTGGAGCTCCTGAGATGTCAAGGGATAGTGAGCTGGAGGTGAAGCCTGAGCACTTCCTTATTTATCAAGAATCATCTGAGTACAAGTGGCCAGAGTTCAACCCTAAACTACATGCATCTGATGCATTAAATCACCTTTAAGAGGACAGGAACCCTGGCTGACGTTGTCCAAACTCTCAGCACCTAGGAAACCTTAGGAACAATTATCTATAAAAGTGGATAAAGTAGTCAGAGTATTCAAAACCATAGATAGCAATTCTCCCTGAGATTATCTATGAGTAATAGCTCAGCTCAAGTAAATATCCTCAGGGTCTTAGCCTGTTTCAAAAGATTGGACCGGGGCTTGGGGAGATGGCTCAGTGACTCAGAGTACTGGCTGCTCTTCCAGAAGACCAGAGTTAAGTTTAAGTCACCTAACTTGAACCTAGGTTCAAGAACCCGAGTCACATAGCTTACAACCACCTGAAACTCGAGTTCCAGAGGATTGAACACACCTCTGGACTCTGGGGACACACACATAGACACATACAGGGACAGCAGGGACACACACACACACACACATCCCAATACATACCACATATACACCACACACATACATATACACATACACCATACACACACACCAAATAGACACACCACACACACAATACATATATCTTACCTACATACATACACACATACCACACACACACACCACAAACTGACACAAACACGCAAATAGACAGAGAGACACACATGCGCACAAAGAGAGAAATATTTAGAAGAAAATGCATTAATTCAAACAATTACTAAAATTTAAATAAAACAATCCACATAAAAAGAACAGCTATGAAGATCCTCATATGAAAAGAGTCCAGATATTAAACTTGCTTCAGATATTAAAACCGACCCTAAAGGGGCAATAATAGAAAGAGTCTAGTTGCTGATACAGAAGTAGGTATGTCACGGGAAATATTAAAATACAGGATTTAGTTCATAATGGAAATGGCATTTCAAAGCAATGGAAAAATGATAAAAGAAGCAACGGTATTGCAACCTCTGGCAACATATTTAGAAAACAAGAGCAATTGGTTGGTTCTCATCCCATGCACTAACATTAATCACAGGTCCAGAGGGAAGGCTATTATAGACAGTAGTTCCTGGTCCCATGGCTGCATAGAGGCATCTTTCCCACATTTCCTCTACCCTGGAGCTCTAGAGGTTCTGAGACCCTGACACTGACAGATGTTGCCTCTGAGCCACACGCACATGAGGCATTGCCCTGTGGGGTTTGAGAGGTTTGAGAGCTCAGTAGTGCAGAAGGCACAGCTGCAGAGGCAGCAGGCCCAGCATTGTAAGCCGTGCTAGAAAGTCAGCCACCTTCCGGCTGAAGAGTACATGCAAACCACTGGACCCACCGGCCGTTCCTTAGAGGAGCGGGAGGCCAAGGGACCTTCCAGGAAGGAGGGAAAGCTGAGGTGGGTGTTCCACCCTCTACACAAGCTTTCTCCTCATCAGGGAGAAATTCTCTGAGCCCAAAGCTCTGGGCAGCCTTAGCAACTTCAAGCCTAGCAATTGCAAGGCCACATCTTATCGATGGTTAGCAGCTGCCGAATGAGCTGTATAGGAAAACAAAGGATTTCTCTAAACTGCTAAAAAGTTGCTGCTTTGAGCTATTTTGAGAATAAATATAAAACTTTGAGCTTGGTGCTAGCAGGCTTTTTGAGATAATTCATTCCAGCTCAAGCGAAGTGAAGAAATGAAGAACTTAGAAGCCAGTATATAGAGGGCAACTGTTTTAGTTCATTTTTAGCTGCTGTAACAAAAAAGACAGGAACTGTGTACTTTCTTTTTAAAAAGATATTTATTTAGCTCACAGTTTCAAAATGTAAGATAGGTTTAGTCTCTGATGAAGGGCTCATGACATGTGACATTCGAGTGCAGAGCAGGAGCTTAAGTCAGTGTGAAATCAGAAGCCAGAGATTCAGGGCCCAAACTCGATCTCGTTATAACCACCTTTTAGAGGAAGAAATAATATGCTGTGGGAATTACATTAATCCCTTCCTTGGCAGCGCCTCTCCTTTCCCAGACTGGGGACCAAGTTTGCAACAGGCACATATTAGTTATTTCTCTGTGTCTGTAACCAAATGCATAACAAAAACAATTAGTGGAATTAAGATTTATTTCAGAACCGGGCAGTGGTGGCGCATACCTTTAATCCCAGCACTTGGGAGGCAGAGGTAGGAGGATGTCTGAGTTCGCAGCTAGCCTGGTCTACAGAGTGAGTTCCATGACAGCCAGGACTAAACAGAGAAGCTCTGTCTCGAAAAATGAAAAACGAAAAAAACAAAACAACAAACAAACAAACAAAAAACCAAAAAAACCAAAAAATCCTTTCAGATTAAGGCTGCAGGATTGTGGTTCTCCATATCAGGCAAGGAACTGAGAATGGCTCTGTCCCTGGTCCTGACATGAGGCAATGTTAGGTCACATGACTTGTATTAGAACACAGATGCAGGCTTCTTTCCCCAGTGACCAACTTCCCTGAACAAGGCCCTACCGCATAAAGGTCCTCTATAACACTCAAAATAATACCACAAGCTGGGGACTAACATTCAAAACACAAGCCTGTGGGAGACATTTCAGACTCAAAGCCTAACAAGTGGTGCCTTTGGAGAATCATGCTCCAATCCTATCACTGTGTTTGGTCCACTTTTGTAAGAGTCCCTCTCATAAGAGGCAGTGCCTGGAACTGGCAGAGGGTCACACGCACCTGCCAGAGGAGCTGTCTGAGCACAAACTGTTCTGATTCTCAGAGAGGGTAGAGCTTGAGCCCCAGGCCAGTCTGCCAGCACCCAAAGTCTATTGTAGCTACTCAGACCTATTATGGGACTGATTTTGGGGATCCCTCACAGCCTGGCTCATCACAAACCAGGTTACAGTTGTGAGACTTGGCCCTGAAGGATTTCTGTACTTAGAGTACAAGTCCCATGCTTTGTGTGTAGTAGAATCAGAATTGTCCTTCTCGGTGTGAAGTCTGCTGAGCGGTAGCACTAGCGGGAGCTGCATATCTGCAGGCTACAGATGCCATGAATCTGAATCTTTGGTCCATGGGAACAAGATCTCCAGGAAACTCAGATAACTGCAGACAATGGGGAACAATTCTAGGGAACAGACCCCAGAGGCTCAACGTTTAGAACTCATTGGGCCCACAAATGTGTTATCCTGAGTTGAAAGTCACTGCCCTATGTCCTTACTCCTTGATGCTGCATGTTAGACTATTTGGAGCAGAGGAACTACAAGCGGTGATATTTGTGTACATTCCAGAATGTATGAGAACTCACATGTGGGCCAGTGAAAAGGCTCAGGAGGTAAAAATATTTGCTGTGCAAGCTTGAGAACCCATTGGCTCTCTAGAATGTAGAGTGGAAAGAGAGAACTGACCTCAGAAAGTTGCTTTCAGACTTCCATGGAAGGGTTGCCGCATGTGTACACTCCCCCTTGCTTATATATTCATGGATGTGTATAATAGCAACGATAGTAAGATATAATAACCTAAGAGCCAGATGTGCTTCTCCCGCAGACATACTTGCTTTTCAGGCCAGGTAGGTCACAGATCTTTTCTTCCCTAGATATGGGTCAAATGCACCTGTTCTAGGTTGGGTTTTATCTCTGAAGAGATACCATGCATGACCAAGGCAATTCTTATAAAGGCAAGCATTTAATTGGGGCTGTCTTACAGTTTCAGAGGTTCAGTCCATTATCATCATGGTGGGAAACATGGCAGCATGCAGATAGACATGGTGTTGGACGAGCCAAGAGTTCTGCATCTTGATCCAAAGGCAGTCAGGAAGAGACTGTCTCCCACAGGCAGGCAGCCAGGGTTTCTTTCCCACTGGGCTGAGCCTGAGCATAGGAGGAGACCTCAAAGCCCACCCCCATAGTGACACACTTCCTCAAAAAAAAAAAAAAAGGCCATACCAACTCCACATCTCCTAAAAGTGCTACTTCCATGGGCCAAGCATATTCAAACCACCACAGCATCCAAGATTGAGAAGCAGTGAATATGGCCCTGTGTGAGAAATGCTGCCTGTTACATGGAAAGGAGGAGGGCGCTGCCTCAGTAGGGCCATGCTACTTATCATAGTAGGGCAAGAGGAAGCAATTGCTGGCCTTTCACACATGCCAGAAGACATGCTACTACTTAAATTATTTCTCACAGACTCAAATCAATCTCGGAACCAAGGTGTTAGTGTCTCCACTTCACACATGTCTCTGCTCTTTCCTTCCCCACTCTTAGTTTCATCTTGCATTGTTAGAGTTCTCCAGGATTCATTTCCCAGAGCCCGTGACTCCTGAAGTGGTCTTTGTTGCACAGCCCATATTCCTCCCATCTGACAGTTCATTTCAAGGTATTTGAAGGTGCTTAAAACACAAAGCAAAGAATCTGGGAGAGAGGAATGGATTTCTACCTGGGGGCTCTGTTCTTAGGGGCAAATGCAACTGGAGGAGCCTGGAAGTGTCAAAAACCAGCTTCAGTCTCAAACTCCCAGGCCAAGGAGGAATGGAGAGAATGGCCAAGGGTCATGTGCTGAGCTGTCCAGGCCACCTATCATGGGCCACTGTGCTCTGTGTCCTACCCAGTGGCTTTTGAGATAGGCATGCTAAACAGGTCAGTTCTGCATCCAGTCATGGCTGTCCCGACTCCAGGTCACAGGAGCCAGCCCTTTGGTTATGGGAAGAAGCTATTTTGCCTTTTTGTGATATACACCACAGCCTGCTCATTTGAAACACCCACTGGAGAAAACAGGGATGACAATGATGGTGAATGACAGATTTCTTCCTATGCTATGCATGCTGCCATGTGTTTCCACATAATGTTAAATGTACAAAGCCAGCTGGTGAGGTGAGGACTTGAATCAGTCCAATTTTATGGATGAGAAACTCAGGCACAGAAAGGAAAAGCAACTTGCCCAAGGCCACACAGAGAACAAAAAGTGTTTGGTTCTTACCCACCAAACACGTGAGCTTTACCACTTCCAAACCCCTCTCATCTCCCAGCCCTCACTTCTCATTTCTTCATCTCCCTGTGGTCCAAATGTTTCATGGGGTTCTTGGTAAGGCTTCCATTAGGTCTAGGTCATCCTTCCTCATCAGTCAGGATCCCAGTGGGAGACAGTTCTCATTAGTCATTTGATCAGAGAGAATTTAATATATCATGTGATATATAGTTGTGAGTTGTGTAGCTGAAAGGGCACACAGAGGACTCTAAAGCATCTCCAAGGTAGATACTTCCCTATGGCTGGAAAAATAAGGAAAGAAAATAGGATTATAAATTTCCAAAGCAGATCAGAGAGCTATGCAGGGCTAGATCCTAGAATGCTGACTGGTACTAGGGTTCTAGTAGACACAGGAAGGGACATGGGGTGCAAACTAGATACAACTGAAATTGCAGATAAAGAGGCATCTGTGTGGTGCTCACAACAGACCAAGAGGAGGAAGCAAGACTACTCCCTCCTCCAACCTTGCATTCCTTCTCCAGCACCTCTCTTAGGAGAGTCTGACAGAACAGACGACAAGCTGAGCATGAGGTTAGAACCTGAGATTGGATCGGGATGGGCTTTAGACCTGAGACACTTGCTAAACAATCCACCTTCCCAGGCCCAGGTTGACGATTGTCTCTCATATTCCAGACTAAGCTCTTCATCTGCATCTACATCTTCATCATGTCTGCTCACCTCTGGTATCTCTATAGTGCTTTCGAGTCCTACATAGCGATTGTGCCTCTTTTATGGGACTCATAGGACAGAGATACAGAGTACTTTAAGCTGAGTGATAAAGATATGCATCAGATTGCTCTTAAGACCTCACTCCTTAGTGAGGAAATAATTATAGTTGATAGGCAACCGGGGGAGGGAGAATTGTTCTTTGAGGATGTGGCCACTGGAAGTTGACTACTGCTGCCGTGGACAGCACCACACCTACGCAATATGGGCTGGACTTATTGGACTTAGTGGGCTAATGTAAAGAGAAAGAAAAAACACAAAAAGCAAGAAGTTTGGAGGAGGCTATGTTAGGGAAAACCTAAAGGAGTTAGAGAGGGAAGAGAAGGGTGGATATGTAAAATTCTATTGTGCGTATGTATGAAATTCGGTAAGAATAAATACAGGTAATATATATATACCCTATGTCTTTGACCTTTTCAGAAATGAACAATTAAGTTTCTCAGAAAGGTACTGAACACAAGTTAGGATTTTTTCAATACCAGAGCATCACATTAATTAAATATCTGCCCTCAAGTTCTCTCTGGTTTTCCATATTCCAAAAAGCTTACAATAAAATTCACTCCAAAGTTACTGAACTGAGAAATTCACAATCACTGTCCTGGTGCAATAAAACAGGAAGGACTGTTTAGGCACTTAATTGACACCCAACAGCATTATTGGCATGTTAATTAGACATCAATTACCACACAGTACTAATTGGCATTTGATAAGCATTCTAACAGATAACCAACATTTGCTCTACCAAATTAAATGCCTTGGTGAGCTGGGTGTGACAGCTGGGAGGGAGGGAGGGGATGGCTGCAAGTGCCTGGCAGCCTACAAATAGAAGGGCCTGCCTGACATGCCCTGCTTGGGAGTCACTTGTAATAGTCAAGTGATAGGCAGATATTGCTTTGGGAAAAAGAGGTCTTATTTTTGATGGGGATAATCCTTGCAGAAGATACCCTTCTTTGTCTTCTCCTCATTCTATTTGGCCCCATTAGATGAGCCCCAATTCTTGGGCTTTGGAGTCAGTCTACCTATATTCTAAGCCTGGTTTCACCACTGTCTAGACACATGCCCTGACTTAGCAGTTTCCAGCTCCTTTTATGTGAACCAGGAGTCAGTCTTTTGCATAGTGTAAGAGTTCAGGACATTTTAGTATCTGTTCTGCTTAGACCTGACTCCCTTCTGACCTCCACCTATTCTTCCCCCTAGCTTTGTTCCACCCTTGGACTCTTAGCTCAGACCCTGTCTCTGTGACCCACCAGCTGAACCAAGATCAAGTTTAGACCATTATTAGAGAGTCCATGAGCTGGAGTTTTAAAGGCCATTCGGTCACACTGAGCTGGTCACTCGACTGCTCTGTCCTTGGTTTTCCCTTCTGAGTTGTCATCCTAATAGTACAGTCAGTTTATTGTAGCCATGGACTCAGTACTCAGATTCAACTAATCAAAGATGAAATATAGTCTGAAAAAAATTTCTGTACTTTTATCATTTCTTATTATCATTTCCTAAACAAAACTGTGTAAAAACTAACATATTCTCTATGTTGTATGAGGCATTAGCAAAGATCTCGAGAAAAGACAAAGTTCCCTGAAGGTTATGCCTGCTTGCATGTTGATACCATGCTCTTTCATAAGGACCTGGAGCATCCTAGGGGTTGAATACGGTGGGGATCTTGGAACAAATTCTTAGGGGTATAATGTGTGACTGCTCTTATATTGTAGGGTTGATACATGGATGTAGGATAGTGCCTTCCCTTGGTGAGGACTTAGAGATGGCTGTTGTAATCACCAGACTCAGTTCTCTGAAACCATAGAACCTGGCTTTCAACTAATTTTTTTTTTTTCAGCAACCAACTTGAGTATATTCAGGCTTCTGTAATCTCCTGTCTCCTTGTGGCAAGTGCACAAATGGCCTCATTCTATCTTCTTTACCTCCCTTCTCTTGAGTACTGCTGGGTCATTATGAGCAGATTGTGGCTGCTGTAGTGTGGCAGATGAAAGGGAGGGAGAGAGAGAGAGAGAGAGAGAGAGAGAGAGAGAGAGAGAGAGAGAGAGAGAGAGAGAGAGAGAGAGAGAGAGAGAGAGAGAGAGAGAGAGAGAGAGAGGTGGGGACTGGATATACACTAATTAATAGCTAGTGGGTCTTTGTTTTCTTAGAGTATAAGAAAATGTGTTTCTTTGCTCTCTGTTAATACTCTGATTAAAGTATTACTTGAGAATTCAGGTCGCACATGGATCTAGGACAATTCACCGAAAGCTAATATTTTGAATGCCTGATTTGCTGAATGTCAACTCACAAGGAGTTAATTTGCTGGAAGTTGGTTTGCTGAGTCATCTGATTGCTGAATGGTGATCCACTGGACACTGTAAGAACCTCTGCTGGTTTAGGAAGGGCAGTTGCTGCTGCTCCTCTGCTTGAGGGCAAGAGCACCTGTGACGGTCAACCCACAAGCTGAGGAAAGAGCAAAGTGCACGTCCTTAAAAGAAAGGAGGACAGCTCCTTGCATTTAAGAGATAGTTGGACTGGTGAGTTCAGAGAAGTCAGCTGTACAAACACTCTGGCTTGGAGCCTGGAAACACATTAGGACTTCATATCCGGCTGAGTTGGCTAGACTGATCTGTGCTCAGATGGCTGTAAGAAAATGTTGATAAAACTAAAGCAAAATGTAATTCTTAATAATTTGGAGCCTCTATCATTTACAGATCAACCTTGACAAACTGTCAGGGTATCAGACTATTTCATTCCCTGTTATAGCTTTATCCTTGGGTATGTTAATACTGGAGAGAGGAATTCTGTCTGTCCTCATGGAAGATGGCCTCTTAGTCAGGGCAGGGAGGAGTGCTGGGGAGCAGTTTGCAGGGGACTGAAACATTCCCTTTGGGAGGCAACAGTGCTCACAGACTCAAGAAGTAAACAACCTTCCTGGAAAACCAAACTTACAAAAGTCAGGACAACACCCCAGGCTTATGTGAACAAGTGCTGGAGGAGAAGATCATGGGAGCTATTTGAAGAAATTGTTAATCCCACCGAACGAGAGTAAAGACAAATCTATAGCAAGCTTTATTATACACACACCATCTAGCAGGACTGGCAACTACTGCCTATCCCTGAATGTGGGATTTGAGAGGACAGTCCTGAACATAGGAAAATGGTGCCTTTATAGCCCCCCCCCCCCAAACTGCAAGGATAGGGGGTTTCCAAGGGTGGGAAGATTTCCAGAGGAATGTTGGTTATGTGGAAGCTGGGCAGAACATCTCAAAATCATTTGGCAGGTTATCTTATGAGTGTATGAGTGTGGATGTCATAGTTGTATGGTCAGACTGTGAGTCCAGTTCCATAGGGTTTAGAACATGTCAAATTCTAAAAACATGGTTCAAGACATGGTCAAACTTAAGCTTTACAGACTACAGGAATGGACATATTTTGACCTTGTAATCATATGTCTTTCAATCTTAAAATGGAATCAGGCTGGCCCATCATGATGCCTGAGCATTTCTGATTTCTTAGCTGCCTGCAAGCCAGAGAGCTCCCTAGTTGTTGCTTTCACGACTCATCTCGTGCTGGGTTGGACTTTTCTGTGATACAGCTGCATTTGACCTATCTCTGATCCTATAAGGAACCCTGATGCTCTTGTTAGTAATCCCAATAAAAACTAGCTGGTTCACCAAGTTGGACTTTAAAGCAGTTGTTACTTTGGTCTGTGTGGGTTCCCTCTCTGGGGTAAGTAGATGTATGTGTGTACATGTGAGCATATTTATGACTGTGTAGTGTATATAAATATGTATAAGGGAATCTGCAAGCATGGTAAATTCAAATACTATAAGATCCAAAATCAGACCCTTATCCTCAGTCAGCATTATTCATCAAAAGAAGTTGGTACTAATATTATCTTGTGTCTGTTTTATAAAATGTTTATATTATTAAAGTATATTAATGTATATATAATATACTTATATAAGATCTATTTACTTATATTTATATATTTATATATAATTTTAATTTATAAATTAGATATCTATATATTGTATATTTATTTATAAATTAGATATTTATATAATGTATATAAGGGATACATTTGTATCCTTTTCTGTCATAAAATATCTCCGGGAACCATACCATTCATCCTTTTCCTCTTTTCAACTAAACCATGAATGGGATTTCCTCCTATGTAAGTGCATATAAATGCTTCTGCTTCAAAAGAAGCCAAGTGCTATCCCAGTGTGTGAATCTATTGAACCATGTTTTATTTAAACATATATGAGTGTTCCAACTGTCACACTTAACAAATCTTGGAGCTGCCAGCCTTTTTAAGTTTAGACATTCTGGTGGGTGTGGGTATATGATGATGGTTCATTGTGGTATTGATATACAATTTCTTAATGACTGGTGAAGCATAGTCCATTCTCATGTGTTTATTGGGCACTTGTCTAGCTTATGTGTGAGAGACCTGCACAGTGCCTTCACTTGTACTAAGTTTTTTTTTTTTTTTAAATTCTGAATCTCATAGTCTCTCAAACTACATCTGTAGATTGTAAATATTTTCTATTTGTAAATTGATTTTCATTCTCTTTTAATAGACCAGAATCCCCAGTTTTAATCAGGTCTCACCTGGTAATTGCTTCCTTTGTAGTTAGTGCTTTTGGGACCTTATTGATTTAATCTTCTTGTATCTTTATTCCCTCTTCCCACATCACTTCCTTTAGTCCAGTTGTTTTATGTTTCTCGTTAAACCTTCAGTAGCATGTGCTTGATTTTTTTTTTAATGAGGGGTAGAAAGTAGATTGAAAGTGTTTATTCTGCTGACCCAGGGTCAGGTTTATGAAAAGACCATCATTAAAAATGAATTAATTAATTAGATTCTGAATATTGGATCAAGGCTTTGCACATATTAAACTTGTGCTTCAACATTAAAGTCAATCCCTAGCTTCTGGGTTCATTTTTAAACTGATACATTAACAAAAAAAAAGTAGGACTGTAGTTGTGGTTCAGTAGTAAGGAACATTTTGGTTTTGCATAGTACCCTAGTTTGATTCCCATCCCACAGTACTGGATAGCACACAATTGCCTCTGATTTTATTCCAGTGTATATGATACTTTCTTCTCCTCTATAGGCACTTGTACATACATGGTGCACATACAGACATGTAAGTACACACAAATACGTATGAAATGTGTTTAAAAATCATAAAAAACCCTGTGAATGGTAGCCAGTAGGGAAGAAAATTCAAGTTTCAGCTTGAATTCTGTGTCCTCTATCCAGAATTCTTTATGTTTAGAGACAGGATCTCTTATGGAATCCTGAGCTCATTTGTTGTATTATACTTAATTGTATATTAAGTATCACACTTAATAATTACTTAATTATTAATATACTTAATTAATTGTATATTAATTATTATACTTAATTGTATCATTTGTTGTATTATACTTAATTGTATATTAAGTTGGCTAGGCTACCTAGTCAACAAGTTTCAGGCATCCAACTCTATCTTCCTCTTCACTCCTATCAGTGTTGGAGTTGCAGATATGCCCTGTAGTAACTTGAAGTTGTTACCCTCCTGCCTCTGCCTCTTCAGTAGTTTTTAAAATTGATAATTTTATTTATCTACATTTCAAATGTTGTTCCCCTTCCCAGTCTCTGCTTGGCAACCCCCCATCCCAATCTCTCCCCTTTGTCTTTAAGAAAGTACTCCCCTACCCACCCATTCCTGCCTCACCTCTCTAGCATACCCCTCCATTGAGGCAACAAGCCTCCACAGGACCAAGTGTCTCCCCTCCAGATAAGGCAATACTCTGCTACATACATAGCAGAAGCCATGGACCCACCCTTGTATACTTTTTGATTGGTGGTTTAGTCCTTGCGAGCTCTGAGGGGTCCAGTTAGTGGATCTTGTTCTTCCTATGGTTTTGCAATCCCTTAAGCTCCTTCAGTCCTTCCCCAAGCTCTTCCACTGGGGTTCCTGTGCTCAGTCCAATGGTTGGCTGTGAGCATCTACATCTATCTTGGTCAAGTGTGACAGAGCCTCTCAGAAGACAACCCTGCTGGTTTCCTATCTGCAAGTAGTTCTTGGCATCAGCAATAGTGTCTGGGTTTGGTGTCTGCAGATGGGATGGAACCCAAGGTGGGGCAGTCTCTGGATGCCCTTTCCTTTAGTCTCTGTTCCACTCTTTGTCCCTGTATTTCCTTTAGACAGGAACAGTTCTGGGTTAAAAATTTTGAGATGGGTGAGTGGCCCCTTCCCTCAACTGGGTGCCATGCCTATCTACTGGGGGTGGTCTCTTCAGGTTCTATCTCCCCTCTTTTGGGTATTTCAGCTAAAGTCATCCCCATCGAATCCTGGTAGCCTCTCATATCCCTGGCATCTGGAACATTCTAGTGGTTCCTCTCATCACCCCCCCCCCATACTACATATTTCTATTCATACTCTTGGGCCTCTGGACTTCTCTCCTGTCTTTTACCATACCTGAACCTGTTCCCTCCTTTTTCCTTCCCTTTACCTCTCCTACCCAGACACCTCTCTCCTACCCATACCCCACCCTCCCTCTGCCCCTCATGATTATTTTGCTACCCCTTCTAAGTGGAATAGAAGCATTTATATTTTGGCCTTCCTTTTTGTTAAGCTTCATATGGTCTGTGAGTTGTATTGTGTGTATTCTGAGCTTTTGGGCTAATATCCACTTATCAGCGAGTACATACCATGTATATCCTTTGGGGCTTGGGTTACCTCACTCAGGATGATATTTTCTAGTTCCATCCATTTGTCTGTAAATTTTGTGAAGTTTTTGTTTTCAATAGCTGAGTAGTATTCCATTGTGTAAATGTACAACATTTTCTGTATTCATTCTTCTGTTGAGGGACATCTGGGTTGTTTCCAGCTTCTAGCTATTATAAAGAAGGCTTCTATGGACATAGTGGAGGACATGCCCTTGATATATGTTGGAGTTTCTTTTGGTATATGTCCAGTAGTGGTATAGCTGGGTCTTCAGGTAGAACTATTTCCAAATCATGAGGAACCACTGAAATGATTTCCAGAGATGTTTTACCCCCTTTCAGTCTTAGCAGCAATGGAGGAGTGTTTCTCTTTCTCTACATCCTTTCCAGCATCTACTATTGTTTGAAGTTTTTTGGTGTTTTTTTTTTTTTTTAATCTTAGCAATTCTGATTTGTGTAAGGTGGAACCCCAGGGTTGATTTGCATTTCCCCAATGACTAAGGATGTTGAAAATTTCTTTAGGTGCTTCTCAGCCATTTGATATTCCTCAGTTGAGAATCCTCTGTTAAGCTCTGTACATTTTTTAAAAAGGTTTATTTATTTATTCATTTATTTATTTATTTAATGTATCTGAGTACACTGTAGCTGTCTTCAGACACACCAGAAGAGGGTGTCAGATCTCATTACCGATGGTTGTAAGCCATCATGGGAATCCAACGCAGGACCTCTGGAAGAGCAGTCACTGCTATTAACTACTGAACCATCTCTCCAACCCCTCTCTAAATTTTTAAATTGTTTTTTGGGGGGGGCTTTGGAGGTGAGCTTCTTGAGTTCTTTATGTATTTTGGATATTAACTCTTTATTGAATGTGGGGTTGGTGAAGTTTTTTTTTCCCAATCTAGGTTATCGATTTGTCCTATTGACTGTCTTTTGCCTTATAGAAAAATTTTAATTCCATGAGGTATTCCATGACAAAACCAAATTTATACAATATCTTTTCACAAATATTTCCATTCAAAGGATAATAAATGGAGAACTTCAACACAAGGAGGGAAACTACACCCTAGAAAAAGCAAGAAAATAACCTTTTAACAAACCAAAAAGAAGATAGCCATGTAAACATAACTCCACTTCTAAAACCAAAAATAACAGGAAGCAACAATTACTTTTCCTTAATATCTCTTAATATCAATAGACTCAATTCTGCAATAAACAGAGATAGACTAACAGACTGGATACATAAACAGGACCCAACATTTTTCTGCATTCAGGAAATCCACTTCAGTGACAAGGACAGACATTACCTCAGAGTAAAAGCTGGAAAACAATTTTCCAAGCAAATGGTTCTAAGAAACAAGCTGGAGTAGCCATTCTAATATTGAATAAAATCAACTTTCAACCTAAAGTTATCAAAAAAGATAAGGAGGGACACTTCATACTCATCAATAGTAAAATCTACCAAGATGATCTCTTAATTTTAAACATCTATGGTCCAAATGCAAGGGCACTCACATTCATAAAAGAAACTTTGCTAAAGCTCAAAGCACACATTGCACCTCACACAGTAATAGTGGGAGATTTCAGCACCCCAATCTCATCAATGGACAGATCATAGAAATAGAAACTAAATAGAGACACAGTGAATGTAACAGAAGTTATGAACCAAATGGATTTAACAGTATCTAGAGAACATTTTATCCTAAAACAAAAGAGTATACCATCTTCTCAGCACCTCACTGTACCTTCTCCAAAACTGACCATATAATTGGTCACAAAATAGGGCACAACAGATACAAGAAGATTGGAATAATCCCATGCATCCTATCAGATCACCATGGACCAAGGCAATGACAACAAAAATAATTGAAAGCCCACATACACATGGAAGCTGAAAAATACTCTACTCAATGATAATTTGGTCAAAGAAGAAATAAATAAAGAAATTAAAGACGTTTTAGAATTTAATGAAAATGGAGCCACAACATACCTAAATTTATGGGTCACAATGAAAGCAGAAGGGAGGAAGCTCATAGCTCTGAGTACCTACAAGAAGAAACTGGCGAGAACATACACTAGCAGCTTGACAGTACAACTGAAAGCTGTAGAACAAAAAAAGCAAATAATTCCAAGAAAAATAGAAGGCAGGAAATAATCAAACTCAGGGCTGAAATCAACCAACTAAAACAAAAAGAACTTTACAAAGAATCAACCAAACCAGGAGCTGGTTCTTTGAGAAAATCAACAAGGTAGAAAACCCTTAGCCAGACTAATCAGAGGGCACAGAGACAGTATTCAAATCAACAAAATCAGAAATGGAAAAGGAGATATAACAACAGAAACTGAGGAAATAAGAAAAAATCATAAGATCCTCCTACAAAAGCCTATACTCAACAAAACTGGAAAATTTGAATGAAATGGACAACTTCCTAGACAGATACGAGGTACCAAAGTTTATCAGGATCAGATTAATGATCAAAACAGTTCTGTATTCCCTAAAGAAATAGAAGCAGTCATTAATAGTCTCCCAACCAAAAGAAGCCCAGGACCAGATGGGTTTAGTGCAGAGTTCTATCAGACCTTCAAAGAAGACCTTATACCAATACTCTTCAAATTATTCCACAAAATAGAAACAGAAGGAACACTACCCAATTCATTCTATGAAGTCACAATTACTCTGTTACCTAAACCATGCAAAGACCCAACAAAGAAAGAGAACTTCAGATCAATTTCCCTTATGAATATTGATGCAAAAATTCAATAAAATCCTGGCAAACCAAATCCAAGAACACATCAAAATGATCATCCATCATAATCAAGTAGACTTCATCTCAGGGATGCAGGGATAGTTCAATATATGGAAATCCATCAACATTATCCAGTATATAAATAAACTTAAAGAAAAAAAAACCCCACATGATCATTTCATTAGAAACTGAGAAAACATTTGACAAACTCCAATACCTCTTCATGATAAAAGGCTTGGGACGATCAGGAATTCAAGGTCCATACCTACATGTAGTGAAAGCAATATAAAGCAAACCAGTAGCCAACATCAAATTAAATGGAGAGAAACTTGAAGCAATCCCACTAAAATCGGGGTCTAGACAAGGCTGCCCACTTTCTCCCTACCTGTTCAATATAGTACTTGAAGTCTTATCCAGATCAATTACACAACAAAAGGAGGTCAAAGGGATACAAATTGGAAAGGAAGATGCCAAAATATCACTATTTGCAGATGATATGATAATGTACTTAAGTGACCCAATAATTCTACCAGAGAACTCCTAAACCTGATAAACAACTTCAGCAAAGTGGCTGGATATAAAATTAACTCAAACAAATCAGTGGACTTTGTCTACGCAAAGGATAAACAGACTGAGAAAGAAATTAGGGAAACAACACCCTTCACAATAGTCACAAATAATATAAAATAACTTGGTATAACTCTAAGCAAGTGAAAAATCTGTGTGATAAGAACTTCAAGTCTCTGAAGAAAGAAATCGAAGATCTCAGAAGATGGAAAGATCTCCCATGCTCATGAATTGGCAGGATTAATATAGTAAAAATGTCCATCTTGCCAAAAGCAATGTACAGATTAAATGTAATCCCCATCAAAATTCCAAATCAATTCTTCATAGAGTTAGAAAGAACAATTTGCAAATTCATCTGGAATAACAAAAAACCTAGGATAGCAAAAACTATTCTCAACAATAAAAGAACTTCTGGGGGAATCACCATCCCTGACCTCAAGCTGTACTACAGAGGAATCATGATAAAAACTGCATGGTACTGGTACAGTCACAGAGAGGTAGACCAATGGAATAGAATTGAAGACCCAGAAATGAACCCACACACCTGTGGTCATCTTTGACAAAGGAGCTAAAACCATCCAGTGGAAAAATGACAGCATTTTCAACAAATGGTGCTGGCTCAACTGGAAGTTAGCATGTAAAAGAATGCAAATTGATCCATTCTTAGCTCCTTGTACAAAGCTCAAGTCCAAGTGGATCAAAGACCCTCTCATAAAACCAGATACACTGAAACTAAAAGAAGATAAAGTGGGGAAAAGCCTAGAGCACATGGGCACAAGGGAAAATTTCCTGAACAGGACACCAATAGCTTATGCTCTAGATCAAGAATTGACAAATGGGACCTCATAACATTGCAAAACTGTAACACAAAGGATACTGTCAATAGGACAAAACTGCAACCACAACAGATTGGGAAAAGATCTTTACCAACCCTAAATCAGATAGCGGGCTAATACCCAATATATACAAAGAACCCAAGAAGTTAGACTCCAAGGAAACAAATAACCCTATTAAAAATGGGGTACAGAGCTAAACAAAGAGTTCTCAACTGAGGAATACCGCCGAAGGGCTGAGAAGCACCTAAAGAAATGTTCAACATCCTTACTCATCAGTGAAATGCAAATTAAAACAACCCTGAGATTCCACCTCATACCAGTCAGAGTGGCTAAGATAAAAAACTCAGGTGACAGTAGATGCTGGCGAGGATATGGAGAAAGAGGAACACTCCTCCATTGATGGTTGGATTACAAGCTGGTATAACCACTCTGGAAATCAGTCTGGCTGTTCCTCAGAAAATTGGACAGAATACAACCTGAGGACCCAGCTATACTACTCCTGGATATATACCCAGACCACAGTGAAGATACTTCGGTCCATCTTAGAAGAGGAATCAAAATACCCATGGGAGGAGATACAAAGACAAAGTTTGAAGCAGAAAATGTAGGAAAGGCCATACAGTGACTGTCCCACCTTGGGATCCATCCCATATACAGTTGCCAAACCCAGACACTATTTTGGATGACAACAAGTACTGGCGGACAGGAGCCTGATATAGCTCTCTCCTGAGAGGCTCTGCCAGTGCCTGACAGTTACAAAGTGGATGCTGACAGCCATTCTTTGGACTGAGCACAGAGTCACCAATGGAGGAGCTAGCGAAAGGACCCAAGTAGCTGATGCGATTTGCAGCCCTATAGTAGGAACAACAATATGAACCAACCAGTACCCCCAGAGCTCCCAAAAACTAAACCACCAACCAAAGAGTACACAGGGAGGGACTCAATGCTTCAGCTGCATATGTAGCAGATTACCTGTAGAAGGATGGCCTTGTGGAACATCAATGAGAGGAGAGGCCCTTGGTCTTGTCAAGGTTCTGTGCTCCAGTGTAGGGCAATGAAAGGACAGGGAAGCAGCAGCGAGTGGGTTAGTGAGCAGAGGGAGGCAGGATGGTATAGGGGAGTTTTCGGAGGGGAAATGAGGAAAGGAGATAAAATTAGAAATGTAAATAAAGAAAATATCTAATAAGAAAAGATTTTCAACATTTTATATATTTATTTTGTGTTTCTCCCTGCGTTTATGTCTGTGGATATTCATGTGCTGTAGTGCTCTTGGGAAGACTGGAAGATAAATTTAGGGTATCAGTTCTTTCCTTTCTCGTTGTGGGTCCTGGAGATTGAACTTAGGGTATCAGTCTTGGTGTGAGCAAATTCAACTGCTGAACTCTTTCACCAGAGTGAAAGATTTAAAGTCTTTAAAATTCATCATATAGTTCAAATTCCTCATTCTGTTTTGAATTTCTTAGAAACATTATTTTCAATTCAAATATACTGGCAGAAGTTGCTCCTTACCTTTATTTATGCTTTTTCTTCTTGGCAGGTGTACACTTGAATCTTCTTTCCCATTTTCAAAAGATCCCTTCTGCCACCACGCACCATATTCCCAGTGTCTTATTACTTCATTAGTGTGTTCAAAAAAAAAAAAAAAAAAAAGGATATGGTGTTGAAGGTTGACTTTCTCAGTTCTGCACCTTTATTTCCACTTTCTTTTTTTTAAGATTTATTTATTTATTATATGTAAGTATACTGTAGCTGTCTTCAGACACACCAGAAGAGGGAGTCAGATCTAGTTACGGATGGTTGTGAGCCACCATGTGGTTGCTGGGATTTGAACTCCTGACCTTCGGAAGAGCAGTCGGGTGCTCTTACCCACTGAGCCATCTCACCAGCCTATTTCCACTTTCTTGACTTCTGTCCTGGTTGTCACTGATTTTCCACTGTGGTTGAGCTAGATTTGCTCTTCTTTCCCTAACTTCATGAGATGGATGCTTAGATCCTTGCCTTTTGGCATTTCCTCTTTTCTCTTCTGTGCATTTAATGCTAAGCATCATCTGTATTCATAGCCTTAAAGGAATCCCATCAATTTTGATATGCCCCTGATAGTCTCAAATATTTTCTAATATCTATTCAAACTATTCAAATGTTTTTCTCTTCTGTGCCTTAAGGAAATATTTGGTTAATTTACGAACATTTGAGATTTTTTTTTGGTTATCTTTTGGTTGCTGATTTCTCGTTCATTCCATTGTAGTCAAGAAACATACATCATTCAATTGTCATGTCTTCATTATTGTTGAAACATGTTTTATAAGTTCACTTGTGGCTGAGTTATTAGCTTTATATTAATTTTAAAATAAGGATCCATTTTATAGTTTGAGCTATAATGTCAAGTAACTTGTTAAACACATTACTTTAATACTCTAATTTCTAACCTTTTCTACTTTTTTCCTCAGTCCTGGAGAGAAGTGTATTAAACTTTCACTGTCATTATATACTTCTGTTTTGTTTCCTTGTAGGTTAATCAATAACTGAGTTCTATATTTTTGTCTTACACTATTAGGGACAGATGAATATTAATTATTTTTTATTTTACTAATTATTGGCTCTGTAATCATTATGAAATGTACTATATTATCATGTAAACTATTGTGGTCCTTAAGTTTCCCCTTATAATATGCATGTGAGCGCAACTTTCCTCCAAGTATTTGTATGGTACATTTCAGTTTTACTTAATATCTATTCTATGTGCTTATAATTTGGACAATTTTGTAGGAACCATAAAATAGTTGACCTTTCATTTGGGGTATTTAGTTTATTTATTTATTTAACATCACTTCTGATGTGATTGGTTGTATACTTATCTCTTAACTACATTTTAAAAAACTGTTGGTCATACCTGAATCTATGTTCATTTTCTTTTTCTTGTTTAATCCACAAAGTAGGCTTACTTATTCTATTATTTTTCCTTGTGTAGTTTGGTAGTTTTGCATTTTTCATAGTGTAAGAAATATTCAGAATCCATTTTAAATTTGTTAAAAGCTAACATGAAAGATGGTTTATTTACCAAACAAATTGAGAACTTTGAGAGCATTATAAAATGCTTGTGTTTTATTTTAAATTTTCTCATGTTAATTGCTGCTTTATTTTTAAGCTTTGTAATATAATATCACCATTATTGTTACTATAGTAAATATTTATTCAAATCTCTGTTTGTCTTTATAATGTCCTTTCTCATGCCTATCTTTGTTTTCTGGGAATTTATGGTTTTACTTAGCATCATTTTTCTTCTTCCTGGGGTATTTCCTTTTGTTTTCCACCTAGTACATACTCCTTAAGATTTTGGTTATATGAAGTGTATCATTTAAAAAAGACGTATGTTGGATGCTCATAGTCATCTATAAGATGGAACACAGGGCCCCAAATGTAGAAGCTAGAGAAAGCACCCAAGGAGCTGAAGGGGTCTGCAACCCTATAGGTGGAACAACAATATGAACTAACCAGTACCCCCAGAGCTCATGTCTCTAGCTTCATATGTAGCAGAAGAGAGGCCCCTTGGTCTTGCAAACTTTATATGCCTCAGTACAGGGGAACGCCAGGGCCAAGAAGTGGGAGTGGGTGGGAGGAAGGTATAGGGAACTTTCGGGATAGCATTTGAAATGTATATAAAGAAAATATCTAATAAAAAATAAAAAGATTTATGTTATTATTAATAAAAAATAAAAAGATTTATGTTATTATTTACGAGGAGGGTACTGTGTATATGTGTATGCTCATGTGTGCATGTGTGTGTGTGTGTTGTGTCTGAAGTTACAGTCAGTTATTCGCTTTCCATTGTGCATGCTAGGAACTGAACTTAAGTCTTCTGGAAGATGATCACATGCTTTTAACCACTGAACTATCTCTTCAGGCCCCATGAAATATGTCTTAACTTTGCCTTTATTTCAAATAACAATGAAAACTTTTATACTTCACATAAAATTCTTCATTAATTATATCCATATTTCTATATAACTATATAACCTTTAGCATTTTACACCACACACACACACACACACACATACACACACACACACACACACACACTTTCAGATGGTCTTTCTTGGCTCTATTGGGTAACCAGACTTTTCTGTAGATAAGATTAGATAACCTAGGCTATGTAGAGTGAATTTGTTTTATTGCTTGCTGGTTCATTTTTATGTGCCAAAAGAGAATTTCAATTTCCAGTGCATCTGGTAGAAAACTGTCTCCCTTAGTAACTATGAACTTTAATCCATCAGAGCTTCACATGGTGAGAAATGAAAGCACATATTTTGTGTTCAGTTGCTGGGTACATTTCTATAGAATTGCTTTACGGAGACTGGCCAACAGTGAAATGGCCTGAGATAGGAGCTCTATGCATCACCTGCCTTTCATGAACCTCAACTCTCACTCTTAAGGTCCTGTACCATTTTGAGGCCTCAGGGACAATTTTCAATTCAGTTTCCAAGTCCAGCTATCTCTGACAAGTCTGGCACCATCAGTCCATGTGCAGATCCTAGCAGGAGATAGGAGATAGAAACTGTAACTTACAGTACAAAACTGTACTAGGCTTCTTCCAGTCAAGTGCTTCATGTTTGTGAAGTGGGGGCACTCAGGGAGTTAGGGGAAAGGAATCTCCACGTTATAGTCAGTCCCTGGACCTAATCCTCAATCTTTGTGTTCTGCTTATTGTTATTTGTTTACTGAAGAGATCAATTCAGATTTTAGTTTTCTGCTAAGCTATTTCTGATCTAGGGGCTATTGACAAATATCCCTGTGTATGAAAATATTCTGATGAAGTGATTTAAACTTGCTGCCCACTGTAGTGATCATATCTCTCCCATGTCTACAGTTGAATTATCTGCTTTATTCATTACTTTGGATATGTTGAGCCACCTCCATGATCATCATTTAGGAAAGGCAAAATTTCAGATTCTACCCAGACCAACTGAGGTAGAAACTGAGAATAAGGCTCAACACTGTGCGATTAAACAAACCTTTCATGGGATTTGAATATATATTGAAATCTGAAACACACAAATATATTCCGTCATCTTGACTATAGGCAAAAACTCATCTCAGTTATGGTATCCACTAGTATTGTTCTTATCCAGCAAGGATAGACGTTACAGAGTGTCACACAGACAATGTCCCAAGCTTCTGGCATTCTGGCTAGACTCCACTCCACTGCTGCTAATGTTCTTGGTTGTCATCCTACAGTACCATCTTCTCTAACATGCTGGGATCCTCCTCTGCAACTAGGCTTCACCCTCTCATAGGTTTTGTTCATGATGCCAAGGCTCAACTCCTTTGCGTGACCCTTCAGTCCTGAGCCTTCAACTGCAACCAAGGCTGCACCTTCACCAATGGCTTTCCATGGCCATTCATAATACCAAGCCTCAACTGCTCTCCATAACCCCATCATGCCTTCAAAACCAGTACCACTTGGGTGACACATACAAATTACCAATTCCAGCTGCAGCATGCATGAGGTGCAACCTTGGCTATCTCTGGAACACAGCTTCTTTGTGCTCTCAGAAAACACTTCCCAGAATATTTCCCCTCAGTGATCATGGTCTCTTCTTAATCATTGCTCAAATCTTAGCTCCAGATAACCAGCATCAATTGTACCAGTAGTCCCTTCTATTTTTCACTCTAAAGCCAGAGCTACTGTAGCTGAAGCTGCCGAGTTCTGCTGCTTGCTGGAGCTGGAACATGACCACTTTTCTATTACATTATCACCAGCTTTCTGTTTTTCAGTTCCCTTACTGCCTAAGCTTGAATGTCCTGGAACTTGCTCTGTAGATTGACCTTGATCTCAGAGATATGCATTGCCGTGTCTCATGAGTGGTAGGGTTAAAGGCACCATGCCTGGGCTAAAGCTTTACTTGGACACTATTCCTCAAGATCCAGATCAAATGCCTGTGTCTTCCATTTTTGGATTGCAGTTCACTAGTTTCTGAAGTCCAATCTATTTTCATCATGGCAGGAAGCATGGCAGCATCCAGACAAACATGGCACTGGAGGAGCTGAGAGTTCTACACCTTGATGGCAGTTAGGCGAGACTGTCTCCCAGGCAACTAGGAGGAAAGGTCTTTCAAAGCCCAACCCCACCCTCAGTGCCATAGTTCTTCCAACAAGGCCATACCTCTTAACAATGCTACTCACTGGGCCAAGCATATTCAAAACACCACATTCTACTCCCTGATCCCCCACCCCCTCATAGGCTTGTTCAAACACATAAGTCTATGGGGGCCATACCTAGCCATAGATTAATGCAAATGCATTTAGTCCAGCTTCAAAAGTCCTATAGTTTTTAAAAGTCTCAACAATGTTAAAAATCCAAAGATTAAAGTCTCTTCTGAGGTTCATGCAATCTCTTAACTGTTAACTCTTAAGAAATCAAAATAAAAAAGCAGTTCACATAATTCCAATATCATGCAGGATATACATTACCATTCCAAAGCATCTTGGTGAGGAAATACTGGATCAAACCAGATGGACAAACTCCAAACTCTGCATCTCCACGTCTGATGTCAAAGTGGTCTTCAGATCTCCAGCTCTTTTTTGCTTTGTTGACTGCAACAGGTTTTTTTCTCTTGGGCTGGTTCCACTCCCTGTTAGTAGATTTCCTCAGCAGACAGCCCATGGCTGTAGTATCTCAAACATCATGATGCGGGGCAGTAGGTGAAGGGAAATAAAGGGAGTGGGAGAAAACCCGTGTCCTGCCAGAGTTCTGATGCTCTGGGCAGGCAGACTCAGAAAGACTGTTGCATGCTTTCCACACAGCCCCAGGTGGGTGTCTGGCTGTGGGAAGCAACGGAATCCCAGCTTGGCTGGTGGTGGACAAGGGGCAGTCCTAGGTACCAGGTTCTCAACCTTGGGCATCCCAGACATCACTGGACACCGCAGAAGAGCTGAGAACAGAACAAGGCCCCCAGAGGTGGCTCAGTCAGCCCTGGAGCCTAAGGGAGGAGAGGGCAGGGTGATAAGGGGTTTCTGGATGGTTCTCATGTGCATGAGAGTCCTTGGTCTGGTCTTGGCTTGGGCGCAGGAAGACCTTTCAGCAAGAAGTTAGATGCAGCTTGTTAGGGGAAACCCTATCCCATCATTCAAGCACAGCAGGCCTTGATGAGCAGAGACAGTCTATGGTTTTAGAACTTTATTGTAGAAAGTCAGTGGGAAAGGGAGAAGGTAGAAAGAGGGAGAAGGTAGAGGGGAGGGGAGAAGGGAGAGAGAGAGAGAGAGAGAGAGAGAGAGAGAGAGAGAGAGAGAGAGAGAGAGAGAGAGAGAGACAGAGACAGAGACAGAGACAGACAGAGACAGAGAGAGAGAGAGAGAGAGAGAGAGAGAGAGAGAGAGAGAGAGAGAGAGAGAGAGAGAGAGAGACAGAGAGACAGAGAGAGGGCTAGAGAGGAGAGTAAGAAAGGTGAGAGCTTAAAGAGAGCGAGGAGGGGCCAAGCAACCCCTTTTATAGTGGGCTGTGCTATCAGGTAGCTGTGGGGAGAAGCATTCCTTTTTTTTAATTTTTAATATTTTTTATTACATATTTTCCTCAATTACATTTCCAATGCTATCCCAAAAGTCCCCCATAGCGCCCCCCCACTTCCCTACCCACCCATTTCCATTCTTTTGGCCCTGGCATTTTCCTATATTGGGGCATATAAAGTTAGCAAGTCCAATGGGCCTCTCTTTCCATTGATGGCCGACTAGGCCATCTTTCGATACATATGCAGCTAGAGACAAGAGCTCCGGGGTACTGGTTAGTTCATCATGTTGTTCCAACTATAGTGTTGCAGATCCCTTTAGCTCCTTGGGTACTTTCTCTAGCTTCTCCATTGGGAGCCCTGTGATACATCCAATAGCTGACTGTGAGCATCCACTTCTGTGTTTGCTAGGCCCCGGCATCGTCTCACAAGAGACAGCTATATTTGGGTCCTTTCAGCAAAATCTTGCTAGTGTATGCAATGGTGTCAGCTTTTAGAAGCTGATTATGGGATGGATCCCTGGATACGGCAGTCTCTAGATGGTCCATCCTTTCATCACAACTCCAAACTTTGTCTCTGTAACTCCTTCCATGGGTGTTTTGTTCCCAATTCTAAGAAGGGACACAGTGTCCACACTTTGGTCTTCATTCTTCTTGAGTTTCATGCGTTTAGCAAATTGTATATCTTGGGTATCCTAAGTTTTGGGCTAATATCCACTTATCAGTGAATACATATTGTGTGAGTTCCTTTGTGATTGTGTTACCTCACTCAAGATGATGCCCTCCAGGTCCATCCATTTGGCTAGGAATTTCATAAATTCATTCTTTTTAATAGCTGAGTAGTACTCCATTGTGTAAATGTACCATAATTTCTGTATCCATTCTTCTGTTGAGGGACATCTGGGTTCTTTCCAGCTTCTGGCTATTATAAATAGGGTTGCTATGAACATAGTGGAGCATGTGTCCTTCTTACCGGTTGGGACATCTTCTGGATATGTGCCCAGGAGAGGTATTGCTGGATCCTCCGGTAGTACTATGTCCAATTTTCTGAGGAACCGCCAGACTGATTTCCAGAGTGGTTGTACAAGCTTGCAATCCCACCAACAATGGAGGAGTGTTCCTCTTTCTCCACATCCTCGCCAGCATCTGCTGTCACCTGAATTTTTGATCTTAGCCATTCTGACTGGTGTGAGGTGGAATCTCAGGGTTGTTTTGATTTGCATTTCCCTGATGATTAAGGATGTTGAACATTTTTTCAGGTGCTTCTCTGCCATTCGGTATTCCTCAGGTGAGAATCTTTGTTCAGTTCTGAGCCCCATTTTTTAATGGGGTTATTTGAATTTCTGGAGTCCATCTTCTTGAGTTCTTTATATATATTGGATATTAGTCCCTTATCTGATTTAGGATAGGTAAAGATCCTTTCCCAATCTGTTGGTGTTTTTTTTTGTCTTATTGATGGTGTCTTTTGCCTTGCAGAAGCTTTGCAGTTTCATGAGGTCCCACTTGTCAATTCTCGATCTTACAGCACAAGCCATTGCTGTTCTATTCAAGAATTTTTCCCCTGTGCCCATATCTTCAAGGCTTTTCCCCACTTTCTCCTCTATAAGTTTCAGTGTCTCTGGTTTTATGTGAAGTTCCTTGATCCACTTAGACTTGACCTTAGTACAAGGAGATAGGAATAGATCGATTCGCATTCTTCTACATGTTAACAACCAGTTGTGCCAGCACCATTTGTTGAAAATGCTGTCTTTCTTCCACTGGATGTTTTTAGCTCCCTTGTCGAAGATCAAGTGACCGTAGGTGTGTGGGTTCATTTCTGGGTCTTCAATTCTATTCCATTGGTCTATTTGTCTGTCACTATACCAGTACCATGCAGTTTTTATCACAATTGCTCTGTAGTAGAGCTTTAGGTCCGGCATGGTGATTCCACCAGAGGTTCTTTTATCCTTGAGAAGAGTTTTTGCTATCCTAGGTTTTTTGTTATTCCAGATGAATTTGCAGATTGCACTTTCTAATTCGTTGAAGAATTGAGTTGGAATTTTAATGGGGATTGCATTGAATCTGTAGATTTCTTTTGCCAAGATAGCCATTTTTACAATGTTGATCCTGCCAATCCATGAGCATGGGAGATCTTTCCATCTTCTGAGATCTTCTATAATTTCTTTCTTCAGAGACTTGAAGTTTTTATTATACAGATCTTTCACTTCCTTAGTTAGAGTCATGCCAAGATATTTTATATAATTTGTGAATATTGAGAAGGGTATTGTTTCCCTAATTTCTTTCTCAGCCTGTTTATTCTTTGTGTAGAGAAAGGCCATTGATTTGTTTGAGTTAATTTTATATCCAGCTACTTCACCGAAGTTGTTTATCAGGTTTAGGAGTTCTCTGGTGGAATTTTTAGGGTCACTTATATATACTATCATATCATCTGCAAAAGTGATATTTTGACTTCATCTTTTCCAATTTGTATCCCTTTGATCTCCTTTTGTTGTTGAATTGCTCTGGCTAGGACTTCAAGTACAATGTTGAATAGGTATGGAGAAAGTGGACAGCCTTGTCTAGTCCCTGATTTTAGAGGGATTGCTTCAAGCTTCTCACCATTTACTTTGATGTTGGCTACTGGTTTGCTGTAGATTGCTTTTATCATGTTTAGGTATGGGCCTTGAATTCCTGATCTTTCCAAGACTTTTATCATGAATGGGTGTTGGATCTTGTCAAATGCTTTTTCCGCATCTAACGAGATGACCATGTGGTTTTTGTCTTTGAGTTTGTTTATATACTGGATTACGTTGATGGATTTCCGTATATTGAACCATCCCTGCATCCCTGGGATGAAACCTACTTGGTCAGGATGGATGATTGTTTTGATGTGTTCTTGGATTCGGTTAGCAAGAACTTTATTGAGGATTTTTGCATCAATATTCATAAGGGATATTGGTCTGAAGTTTTCTATCTTTGTTGGGTCTTTTTGTGGTTTAGGTATCAGAGTAATTGTGGCTTCATAGAATGAGTTGGGTAGATTACCTTCTGTTTCTATTTTGTGGAATAGTTTGTGAAGAACTGGGATTAGATCTTCTTTGAAGGTGATAGAACTCTGCACTAAACCCATCTGGTCCTGGGCTTTTTTTGGTTGGGAGACTATTAATGACTGCTTCTATTTCTTTGGGGGATATAGGGCTGTTTAGATCATTAACCTGATCTTGATTCAACTTTGGTACCTGGCATCTGTCTAGGAACTTCTCCATTTCATCCAGGTTCTCCAGTTTTGTTGAGTATAGCCTTTGGAGAAGGATCTGGTGGTGTTTTGGATGTCTTCAGGATCTGTTGTTATGTCTCCTTTTTCATTTCTTATTTTGTTAATTAGGATGCTTTCCCTGTGCCCTCTAGTGAGTCTGGCTAAGGGTTTATCTATCTTGTTGATTTTCTCAAAGAACCAGCTCCTTGATTGGTTGATTCTTTGAATAGTTCTTCTTGTTTCCACTTGGTTGATTTCGCCCTTGAGTTTGATTATTTCCTGCTGTCTACTCCTCTTGGGTGAATTTGCTTCCTTTTGTTCTAGTGCTTTTAGGTATGTTGTCAAGCTGCTAATGTGTGCTCTCTCTAGTTTCCTTTTGGAGGCACTCAGAGCTATGAGTTTTCCTCTTAGAAATGCTTTCATTGTGTCCCATAAGTTTGGGTATGTTGTGGCTTCATTTTCATTGAACTCTAAAAAGTCCTTAATTTCTTTCTTTATTTCTCCTTGACCAAGGTATCATTGAGAAGAGTGTTGTTCCGTTTCCACGTGAATGTTGGCTTTCTATTATTTATTTTGTTATTGAAGATCAGCCTTAGTCCATGGTGATCTGATAGGATGCATGGGACAATTTCAATATTTTTGTATCTGTTGAGGCCTGTTTTGTGACCAATTATGTGGTCAATTTTGGAGAAGGTACCATGAGGTGCTGAGAAGAAGGTATATCCTTTTGTTTTAGGATAGAATGTTCTGTAGATATCTGCCAGATCTATTTGATTCATAACTTCTGTTAGTTTAACTGTGTCCCTGTTTAGTTTCTGTTTCCATGATCTGTCCATTGGCGAAAGTGGTGTGTTGAAATCTCCCACTATTATTGTATGAGGTGCAATGTGTGCTTTCAGATTTACTAAAGTTTCTTTAATGAATGTGGCTGCCTTTGCATTTGGAGCATAGATATTCAGGATTGATAGTTCCTCTTGGAGGATTTTACCTTTGATGAGTATGAAGTACCCCTCCCTGTCTTTTTTGATGACTTTGGGTTGGAAGTCAATCTTATCAGATATTAGAATGGCTACTCCAGCTTGTTTCTTCATACCATTTGCTTGGAAAATTGTTTTCCAGCCTTTCATTCTGAGGTAGTGTCTATCATTTTCTCTGAGATGAGTTTCCTGTAAGCAGCAAAATGTTGGGTCTTGTTTGTGTAGCCAGTTTGTTAGTCTATGTCTTTTTATCGGGGAGTTGAGTCCATTGATATTAAGAGATATTAAGGAAAAGTAATTGTTGTTTCCTGTTATTTTTGTTGTTAAAGTTGGCATTCTGTTCTTGTGGCTGTCTTCTTTTAGGTTTGTTGAGGGATTACCTTCTTGTTGTTTCTAGGACGTGGTTCCTGTCCTTGTATTGGTTTTTTTCCGGTTATTATCCTTTGAAGGGCTGGATTCGTGGAGAGATAATGTGTGAATTTGGTTTTGTCGTGGAATTCTTTGTTTTCTCCATCTATGTTAATTGAGAGTTTGGCTGGGTATAGTAGCCTGGTCTGGAATTTGTGTTCTTTTAGTGTCTGTATAACATCTGTCCAGGATCTTCTGGCTTTCATAGTCTCTGGTGAAAAATCTGGTGTAATTCTGATAGGCTTGCCTTTATATGTTACTTGGCCTTTTTCTCTTACTGCTTT
Organism: Mus caroli; assembly: GCF_978045245.1. Lineage (NCBI taxonomy): Eukaryota > Metazoa > Chordata > Mammalia > Rodentia > Muridae > Mus > Mus caroli. Next base: position 29,793,180 of record NW_028227267.1, on the reverse strand, counting down.
TAGTATTCTATCTTTATTTAGTGCATTTGTTTTTCTGATTATTATGTGTCGGGAGGTATTTCTTTTCTGGTCTAGTCTATTTGGAGATCTGTAGGCTTCTTGTATGTTCATGGGCATCTCTTTCTTTAGATTTGGGAAGTTTTCTTCTATAATTTTGTTGAAGATGTTTTCTGGTCCTTTGAGTTGAAAATCTTCATTCTCATCCACTCCTATTATCCGTAGGTTTGGTCTTCTCATTGTGTCGTGTATTTCTTGGATGTTTTGAGTTAGGATCTTTTTGCGTTTTACATTTTCCTTGATTGTTGTGCCGATGTTCTCTATGGAATCTTCTGCACCTGAGATTCTCTCTTCCATCTCTTGTATTCTGTTGCTGATGCTCGTATCTATGGTTCCAGATTTCTTTCCTAGCGTTTCTATCTCCAGTGTTGCCTCATTTTGGGTTTTCTTTATTGTGTCTACTTCCCTTTTTAGGTCTAGTATGGTTTTGTTCATTTCCATCATCTGTTTGGAAGTGTTTTCCTGTTTTTCTTTAAGGACTTCTACCTGTTTGATTGTGTTATCCTGTTTTTCTTTAAGGACTTCTACCTGTTTGATTGTGTTATCCTGTTTTTCTTTAAGGACTTGTAACTCTTTAGCCATGTTCTCCTGTAATTCTTTAAGTGAGTTATTAAAGTCCTTCTTGATGTCCTCTACCATCATCATGAGATATGCTTTTAGATCTGTGTCTAGCTTTTCCGGTGTGTTGGGGTGCCCTGAACTGGGCGAAATGGGAGTGCTGGGTTCTGATGATGGTGAGTGGTCTTGGTTTCTGTTAGTAAGATTATTACGTTTACCTTTCGCCATCTGGTAATCTCTGGGGTTAGTTGTTATTATTGTCACTGTTTAAAGATTGGAGCAGACTCTGTGTTCCACTCACCTGAAGTCTCAAAATCCTGTGGCGGGTGTCGTGGGTAGCTGGCGGGTGTCAGCAGACCCTGCGCTCTAGCTACCCCGGTGCTGGTCAGGCCGGAAGAGACCTGTGGCCCTACTCAGGCCGGTTTTCTGCTTCCCTAACTAATGCAGTCTCAGGTCCCGTGCACAATTGGATTGGAGCAGAAGCTGTGTTCCACTCACCAGAAGTCTTAAGATCCTGTGGCGTGTGTTATGGGTAGTTGGCGAGTGTCAGCAGACCCTGCGCCCTAGCTACCCCGGTGCTGTTTTGACCGGAAGAGGCTTGTTGGGAGGAGCATTCCTGGCTATAGTCAGGTAACTGTGGGGTTGGAGTCTAGCCAGAATGCCTGAAGCTTGGGACATTGTCTGCATGACTGATAGTCACAGAATTATGCAGTTAGGGGCTCTGTGGTGTCAGGCACCCAACTCTGGGAATGTGGCTCGCTTTTCTGTTCCTTGTACACCTTTCTTTCTTTCTTTCTTTCTTTCTTTCTTTCTTTCTTTCTTTCTTTCTTTCTTTCTTTCTTTCTTTCTTTCTTTCTTTCTTTCTTTCTTTCTTCCTTTCTTCCTTCCTTCCTTCCTTCCTTCCTTCCTTCCTTCCTCCCTCCCTCCCTCCCTCCCTCCCTCCCTCCCTCCCTCCCTCTCTCTCTCTCTCTTTCTTTCTTTCTTTCTTTCTTTCTTTCTTTCTTTCTTTCTTTCTTTCTTTCTTTCTTTTTTGGTTTTTCGAGACAGGGTTTCTCTGTGTAGCACTGGCTGTCCTGGAACTCACTTTGTAGACCAGGCTAGCCTTGAACTCAGAAATCCACCTGCCTCTGCCTCCCAAGTTCTGGGATTAAAGGTGTGTGCCACCACTGTCCGGCCTTTATAGAGTTTTCTACTGGGTTGCAGGAGCAAGCCTCATTCAATCAAAATAAGCTACCTATCATGGCTTAACAACAGAGCTTTGGTAATAATGCTGGTGTCCCTGTTTAATATATTTTTAAATGTCTTACTGTCATTGCTGAACGTCTCTTGGGAGATGCATTAGGGTATATTGAGTAGCTAACTCATGATAAATATACTCTAATATTCCTATCTTCATAATGTTCCATTGCTTTCTCTAGAGGCTATAATCAAGAAATCTTAGCACTTTCCTTTAAGATGGCCCATCATTTAGTGAGGGTTTCAGATAACCAATCATGGGAACTTCCAGAATCATTCCCAGATGCTTTATCTAGTGCAAAGAATCAGAATTTCTGGTTAGGGTAGTCGGTATCCATATGCACATGTTATGTTTACACTCTTATCCCTATGTCATGTTGGGGTCTTTTTCTACTCATGCATCTTTAAAAAGGGTATGTGGAGGGGTGTGGGTCTCACAGAGAATGCAACTCATTTGGCAATTAAAATTGTTTTACTAGTGTTTATGTGTTGTACATAGTGATAAATCTGATAATAGTATTTTCATTCTTATCTATCATGTCCTTTACCATATTCACATCTTCCCCCCATTTATATTAGTTTGTATTTTCTCCTAATAGCTTTCCTTCTACTTTCATGTCATTTAGACTGTGTGTGTGTGTGTGTGTGTGTGTGTGTGTGTGTGTGTGTGTGCACATGTGTATGCATGGAGTCTTTCTGAGCCTCATTTATTTTACGTAATTTGATGAGTTCCTCCACTTCTACCCATTTTCCTTTGAATGGCTTTATTTCATTCATTTTATGGATGAATAAAAGTTACTGTGTATACATGATACATTTTCCTTGTCTATTCATTTTTTGATGAATCCCTAGGCTAATTATATTCATGAACTACTTTTGATAGTACAACAATAATCATGAATATGCAAGTATACCTGTAGGAAATAAACATGAAATATGCAGGTATATCTCTAGCCTGCTGACTTAAGATTCCTTTGGGTGTATTCTCAAGAGGAGTATTGTTGGACCATGTGATAAGGAAAGTTATTTTTAGATTTTGGAAGAACTTCCATCCTGATTTCCATACTTACTGGATTACTTTATGTCCCCACCAGTAATATATAGGATTCTTTACTCTGTATACTCATCAACACTTGTCATTTTGTTTTGATGTTAGCCATCCTGACTAGGGTGGGATGGATATAGTCTTATTTGCATTTTTCTGGTGGCTAACAGTATTGAACATTTTCATTATATTTATGTTTACTTGGCTTTTAAAAACTATTTTAGAACTGTTTATATACTCACTTTATTGTTTTATCTTGCATTATATATACCTTTTGAGTTCTTATAAATACTGGACTTTACTATCCAAATATTTTTCCCCGTTCTGTAGGCTGTGTGTCCAACTAGTGATGATTTCATTTGCTATACAGAAACTTTTTTTTCAATTTTTTATTAGATATTTTCTTCATTTACATTTCAAATGCTATCCCAAAAGTCCCTTATATACTCCCCCTGCCCTGCTCCCCTACTCACCCACTCCCACTTCTTGGCCCTGGCATTCCCCTGTACTGGGGCATATAAAGTTTGCAAGACCAAGGGGCCTCTCTTCCCAATGATGGCTGACTAGGCCATCTACTGCTACATATGCAGCTAGAGACATGAGCTCTGGGGTTACAGGTTAGTTCATATTGTTGTTCCACCTATAGGGTTGCAGACCCCTTCAGCTCCTTGGGTGCTTTCTCTAGCTCCTCCATTGGGGGCCCTGTGTTCCATCTTATAGATAATTGTGACCATCCACTTCTGTATTTGCCAGGCACTGGCATAGCCTCACGTGACACAGCTATATCAGGGTCCTTTCAGCAAAATCTTGCTAGCATGTGCAATACTGTCTGTGTTTGGTGGCTAATTATGGGATGGATCCCCAGGTGGGGTAGTCTCTGGATGGTCCATCCTTTTGTCTTAGCTCCAAACTTGGTCTCTGTAACTCCTTCCATGGGTGTTTTGTTTCCTATTCTAAGGAGGAATGAAGTATCCACATGTTGGTCTTCCTTCATCTTGATTTTCTTGTGTTTTGCAAATATATCTTTGGTATTCTATGTTTCTGGGCTAATATCCACTTATCAGTGAGTGCATATCAAGTGACTTCTTTTGTGATTGGGTTACCTCACTAAGGATGATATCCTCCAGATACATGCATTTGCCCAAGAATTTCATAAATTCATTGTTTTTAATAGCTAAGTAGTACTCCATTGTGTAAATGTACCACATTTTCTGTATTCATTCCTCGGTTGTGGGACATCTGGGTTCCTTCCACCTTCTGGCTATTATGAATAAGGGTGCTATGAACATAGTGGAGCATGTGTCCTTATTACCAGTTAGAACACAAGCCATTGCTGTTCTGTTCAGGAAGTCCCCCACCCTCCCCCCATGCCCGTATCTTTGAGGCTTTCCCCCAATTTCTCCTCTATAAATTTCAGTGTCTCTGGTTTTATGTGGAGGTCTTTGATCCATTTAGACTTGAGCTTTGTACAAAGAGATAAGAATGGATCAATTCACATTCTTCTACATGATAACTGCCAGTTGTGCTAGCACCATTTGTTCAAAATGCTTTTTTCCACTGGATGGTTTTAGCTCCCTTGTCAAAGATCAAGTAATCATAGGTGTGTGGGTTCATTTCTGGGTCTTCAATTCTATTGCATTGGTCTACCTGTCTGTCACTGTACCAGTACCATGCAGTTTTTTTTTTTTTTTTTTTTTTATCACAATTGCTCTGTAGTACAGCTTAATGTCAGGCATGGCGATTCCACCAGAGATTCTTTTATTGTTGAGAATAGTTTTTGCTATCCTAGGTTTTTTTTATTATTTCAGATGAATTTTCAAATTGCCCTTTCTAACTCAGTAAAGAATTGAGTTGCAATTTTGATGGGGATTGCATTGAATCTGTAGATTGCTTTCAGCAGGATAGCCATTTTGCCTATATTAATCCTGCTAATCCATGAGCATGGGAGGCCTTTCCATCTTCTGAGATCTTCTTCAACTTCTTTCTTCAGAGTCCTGAAGGTCTTGTCATACAGATCTTTCACTTCCTTAGTTAGAGTCACACCAAGATATTTTATATTTTTGTGACTATTGTGAAGGATGCTGTTTCCCTAATTTCTTCCTCATCCTGTTTATCCTTTGTGTAGAGAAAGGGCACTGATTTGTTTGAGTTAATTTTATATCAAGCTACTTCACCGAAGCTGTTTATCAGGTTTAGAAGTTCTCTGGTGGAATTTTTAGGACCACTTATATATACTATTATATCATCATGCAGAAACTTTTTAACTTTATATACTTATATTTGTCAATATTTGGAGTTTTTTTCTTTTTGAGTGATTTGGGTCCTTTTCATATACCCTGAAGCACTGTTGTCTTTTCAAGTCACAATTAGGTCTTTGAGCCATATTGACTTTTTTTTTTTTTTGTATAGAATGAGAAGTGGGGACCTGGTTTCATTCTTCTATATGTAAATATGCAATTTTCCAAGTGCTGTTTGTGAATGAGGATATCTTTTCTTCAATGTGTTTTTGGTTTCAATATGAAAGATCAGGTTGGTATAGCTGTCTGTATTTTGTTTGTTAAATCGGTTGTTTTGTTGTATTGTTTTGATGTATTGTGAAACCATCAACATTTCTCTCTGCTTATGATTGCTCTGACAGGACACTGAAATTAATAGAGAAGAAAGTAGGAAAAATCCTTGAAGATATAGGCACAGGGAAAATTTCCTAAACAGAACAGCAATGGCTTGTGCTGTAAGATCAAGAATTCACAAATGGAACCTCATAAAATTACAAAGCTTCTGTAAGGCAAAAGACATTGTCAATAAGACAAAAAGGCCACCAGACCAACAGATTGGGAAAGGATTTTTACCAATCCTAAATCTGATAGGGGACTAATATTCAACATATATAAAGAACTCAAGAAGGTGGACTCCAGAAATTCAAATAACCCCATTAAAAATGGGGTACAGAGCTAAACAAAGAATTCTCACCTGAGGAATACCGAAGGGCTGAGAAGCACCTGAAAAAATATTCAACATCCTTAATCATCAGGGAAATGCAAATCAAAACAACCTTGAGATTCCACCTCACTCCAGTCAGAATGAGTAAGATCAAAAATTCAGGTGACAGCAGATGCTGGCGAGAATGGGGAGAAAGAAGAACACTCCTCCATTGTTGATGCGATTGCAAGCTTGTATAACCACTTTGGAAGTCAGTCTGGCTGTTCCTCAGAAAATTGGACATAATACTACCGGAAGATCCGGCAATACCAGAAGAAGTTCCAACTGATAATAAGGACATATGCTCCCCTATGTTCATAGCAGCCTTATTTATAATAGCTAGAAGCTGGAAAGGACCCAGATGTCCCTTAAGAATGGATACAGAAAATGTGATACATTTACACAATGGAGTACTACTCAGCTTTTCAAAACAATGGATTTATGAAATTCTTGGGCAAATGCATGTATCTGGAGGATATCATCCTTATTGAGTTAACCCAATCAGAAAAGAAGTCACTTGATATGCAGTCACTGATAAGTGGATATTAGCCCAGAAACATAGAACACCCAAGATACAATTTTCAAAACACAAGAAAATTAAGAAGAGGGAAGGCCAATGGGTGGATACTTCATTCTTCCTTAGAATAGGAAAGGAAAGGAGTTACATAGACAATGTTTAGAGATAAGAAGGATGGACTATCCAGAGACTACCCCACCTGGGGATCCATCCCATATTTAGCCACCAAACACAGACACTATTGCATATGCCAGAAAGATTTTGCTGAAGGGACCCTGTTATAGCTTTCTCTCATATGAGGCTATGCCAGTGCCTGGCAAATACAGAAGTGGATGGTCACAGTCATCTATAAGATGGATCACAGGACCCCCAATGGAGAAGCTAGAGAAAGCACCCAAGGAGCTGAAGGGGTCTGCAACCCTATAGGTGGAACAACAATATGAACTAACCTGTACCCCCAGAGCTCATGTCTCTAGCTGCATATGTAGCAGAAGATGGCCTAGTTGGCCATCACTGGGAAGAAAGGCCCCTTGGACTTGCAAACTTTAAATGTCCCGGTACAGGCGAATGCCATGGCCAAGAAGTGGGAGTGGGTGAGTAGGGGAGCAGGGTGGAGGGAGGGTATAGGGAACTTTCGAGATAGCATTTGAAATGTATATAAAGAAAATATCTAATAAAAAATAAATAAGAAAAACAGATTGCTCTGACAGGCTATTCCTCACTTTGTCTTCTATTAAATTTAGTGTATCTTGTTTTATGTTGAGGTCCTTAGTGCACTTTGACTTTGTGCATTCTTCTACATGCAGACATTCAGTTAGAACAAAACCTTTTGTGAAGATGCTTTCTCTTTTGCATTGTATGGTTTTGGCTTCTTTGTCAAAAAGCTATTGTCTATAGTTGTGTGGGTTTACTTCTGGGTATTTTATTGGATTTCCATGATTAACCTGTCTGTTTCTGTACCTGTACCTTGCATTTTTTATCACTATTGCTCTGTAGTATAGCTTGAGATCAGGGATGGTGAATCTTGACAAAGTTCTTTTATTGTTTAGGATTGTGTTAGCTACCCTGGGGATTTTTTTTTTCCGACACAAAGTTGAGGATTGTTCTTTACAGTTCTGTAAAAAATTGTGTTAGAATTTTGATGGAAATTGCACTTAATCTGTAGATTGCTTTTGGTAAGATGGTCATTTTCATTATGTTAATCCTACCTATCCATGAACATGGGCGATCTTTCCATCTTCTGATATCTTCTTCAAATTCTTTCTTCAGGGACTTGAAGTTCTTAGTACAGGAGATAGTTTTCTGAGCCTGGCTCAGGCTCTAAGATAAACAATTAATAAATGGGACCTCACGAAATTGAAAAGTTTCTGTAAGATTAAAAAAAAAAGCACCATCAATATGACAAAATGGCAGCCTATACATTAGGAAAATATGTTCACATCTGACAGAGCGTTAATATCCAAACTATATAAAGAACTCAAGAAGTTTGAAATTGACAAACCAAATAACCCAATTAAAAATAGGGTACGAAAAAATGGGGTATGGAGCTTAACAGAGAATTTTCAACAGAGGGATCCCAAATGTCTGAGAAGCACTCAAAGAAATATTCATCATCCTTAGTCGTCAGGAAAATGCAAATCAAAACAACCTTGAGATTTCACCTTACACCAATCAGAATGGTTAAGATAAAAATTCAAGCAACAGCATATGCTGGTGAGGATGTGGAGCAAGGGGAACACTCTTCCATTGCTGGTGGTATTGCAACCTTGTACAAACACTCTGGAAATCAATCTGCCAGTTTCTCAGAAAATTAGAAATAGTTCTACCTGAAGACCCAGATATATCATTTCCGGGCACATACTCAAAAAATGCTCTACTATATCACAAGGACAAGTGCTCCACAATGTTTATAGCACCTTTATTTATAGAAGTCAGAAACTGGAAACAACCCAGACGTCACTCAACCAAAGAATCGACATAGAAAATGCAGTTCATTTACACTAAAGAATATTTTTAAGGTATGAAGAACAAGGGCATACTGAACTTTGCAGATAAATGGATAGAACTAGGAAATATCATTCTGTAAGAGGCAACTGATAAGTGGATATTAGACAAAATGTACAGGATACTCATGATACATTCCACAGACCCAAGGAGTTAAAGAATATGTTAGATCCAAGAAAGAATGCTTGAATTTCACTTAAAATGGGGAATAACATAGTCATAGGAGGCAGAGAGAGGGAGGGAAGAGGGAAGGGAGGTGGAGCAACTGGAACAAATGTGAGCAGAGACAGGAAAGAGGGCCAGAGGACCTGGAGACTCAAATCTCTCAGGTGAGGGGAATCTTTAGGAAGTCTTGGAGACCTAGGATGGAAGAGGCATCCAGGAGTCAATGTCAGTGACTTTAGATGCTGCCTAACAGTGGGGACATAAAACCTGAAGATGGGAAAAACCAATCCCTGACACTATTAGTGATATTCAGTCATGCTTGCAAACAGAAGCCTATCATAACTGTGCTCTGAGAAGCCCTACCCAGCAATTTACTGAAAAAGGTGCAGATACCCACAACCAAACACTGGACAGAGGTAGGGGACTTTTATGGAAGAGTTGTGGGGAGAGGATTGAAGCCCCTGAAAGACATAAGAACTCCACAGGGAGATCAACAGAGTAAGCTAACCTGGAACCCTGGGAGCTCTCAGGGACTGAACCATCAATCAAAGAGCATACACAGACTAAATAGAGGGTCTCAGCACTTATTTATCAGATACACAACTCAGTCTTCATAGCTGCCTTGTCTGGTTTCTGCGAGAGAGGATGTGCTTAATCCCATAGATATCTGAAGCACCAGAATTAGGGGAACATTGGGGGTGGGCACCCTCTCAGAGGAGAAGGAGAAAGGGCATGGGGGAAGGACTGTGAGCATTGGGATTGGGAGGGGACAGAGTTTGGAATGTAAATTAATTAAGTAATTAATTTAATAATTAATTAATTAAAAAGGAAAAAGATTGCTTTGACAGACTGTTTAGGGCAGAAAGCTCAGGATAATCTCAATGAATTTAGAAGACCCAAATTCCTCCATGTTAGAATTCCAGAGGAAATTAGAAATAGAAAGACTATATTTGAGCATGATGGGGGGCATATATGACAGATCTCTATTCAATTTTATGCTTGATTGTAAAAACAATAAAAGCAGAAATGCTGGAACTATCACTGCTACTTTTTTTTAATACCTAGGAATAAGTCTGTTCATGGGCTGAAAGACAACTTTTAGAGAAACTATGAAACATGGAAGAAAGAAATGGGAGAAAATACAAAAATATGGAAATCTTCCTATGAAAATGGGTTGGCAAATTAATGTCAGGAAATAGCTACTTTACCAAAAGAGACTATTTTATCAAAATGTCAATGGCACCCCCCCACACACACACAGAGCAAATATAATCACTGCTAGAAAAATTATGGGAGCACAAAATAACACGAGTAGTCAACATGATCTAGCTTTTCTTTCTCTGACTGGTTGGTGCCTTGTCGGGGGAGCATAACCATAGGTGTGTTTAACTTCTTGTGTTGATCTTTGTGCTATTTGTCCTCCTCTGATTTGGTTTGTGTATGCGGTGATGGGCATTGTCAGACAGTTTCTGGGGTTACAGACAGTTGTGAGCTGCTATGTGAGTGCTGGGACCCAAACCTGAGTTAACCACTGAGCCATATCTCCAGTTTTCTGACTGTCTTTTTGACTTCCAGACTGAAAATCAAATTTCTATTACTCAAATTGTGGGAATTTGTTGTGATGATAATAGAAAAGTAATGCAACGAGGGCAAAGGTAAAGCCAAACAGAAAAATATGGAAAGGACAATCCAAAGATTTAGCCAAGTGACATAGAGAAATGTGCAAGTTTGATGATGAAGCAGGAAATGGATAGAATGAGATATCACAAGTTTGCTCTTCAAATTGGCTGTAATTAAAGCAACTGATAGCTGTTCTCTGTGATAGTTAGGCATAAGCTCTGGTAGTGAGAGTGTGACTTTCTACAACTTTTGAGAAAGAAAGACATGATACATAATATTGTAAATAACACCAAATCCTTTGATTAAGTAAAGCCAGTTTGGGCCATCATTCTTACAGAAATAATAGGATCATTATTTTTCCTGTAGATGTCTAAGAAAATTTATCATGGTGTCAAAAAGCCAGAACCAATATTTAGATCTGTCTTGAGGAATAGATGAATGAGTGATGGCGTATCCATGGTGTGAAGCATTGAGCATGAGATGGAGTTAAGTAGATTTCTACCCAGCTCTCTAGTAGCCTGTCAGTTGTATGCCATTGACTGAAAAAGCACGTGCCAGGAAATGGTAATGGTAGGACCCCCGTCAAGACTAAAAATGGTACAAGACAAAGTGAACCAACATTTATTTAAAGGTATTTATGTATACTCGTGTTTGTGAGAGCAAGATGTGAAAACACACTGAGCAGTTATAGCATCAGTGTGGGGAGGCATGGGAGAGAGGAAGATGCTACACCATCTTCATCTAACTCTGTTGACCAAGTTTATAATGAAAACATCTACAAGGTTAGGCATCTTAGGATATGAAAGAGATCTTACAGTATTGAACATGCCCCTCTGTCTAGGAGCTGATTGATGATCTCTGTCTGGCACTGGGCTCTTTCCACTGACAAGAACTCTAGTGTAGATTGCTATGCACCCTCAGAGGACCTTTGTGCATCTACCTGAACACTCAGTGTTGCACCATTCTTTTCTAAAGATGAGGGGACAATGGAGGGGAAATTAAAGTGCAGATAAGAAGGATGGGTCCCTTAAATCTCAAGCAATGCAGTCAATGGTGGGAATCATTGGGCATACTGAGATTCATGTCTTATCTGATGCAGATGCATATAGCAAACTTAAGCTGTTTGCTTGTGAAGGCATAGGACAAAATTAAGAAACAGATGTAAAGCCACTTTATTTTTTGAGTGACTAAGTGCATGTACCTGCACATGCTCTCTCTCTCTCTCTCTCTCTCTCTCTCTCTCTCTCTCTCTCTCACACACACACACACACAAATACACATATTTTACTTCTAAAATGGAGTTGTCTTTTAACACCCTTAAAGCATGTATATCTCCTGCAGACTTTTCTCATGTTGGACATTGTTTTAAGGTAGACATTTTGTATGTCCCATGGCAATCTCAAATGCTGTACACAGTGCTTCCCGCATCCTTCCTTCTGTAGGTTCACAATTCTGATCTCTAGTCACGCAAGCTGTTCATGTGATCTTTATGAGAAGCTAGAAAAACAGAAAGGAAAACAGCAAGAAATAGTCACTTTATATTTGATTTCCCAAGTATCCTTTTGTTTTAGTTGTTTTTTTGCCAACTCAACACAAACTTGGTGTCTGAGAAGAGGAAATCTTAATTGAGAAATTGAGAAAATGCTCTCATAAAATTAGCCTGAAGGCAAATCTGTGTGGTATTGTCTTGACTAATTATTAATGGTGGTTCAACTCATTGTGAGAGGTGCCACTTCTGGCAGGTGGTCCTGGGTTGGATAAGAAAGCAGGTTGAGCAAGCCGGAAAGCAAGCCAATTAACAGTACTCATTTATGGCTTCTGCTTCAGTTACTGCCTCCAGGTTCCTACACTGGATTCCCTTAATGGACTATGTCCTAGGATATGTAAGTCAAATGAATCCTTTCCTCTCCAAGTTGCTTTTTGTCATTAGTCTTTATCTCAGTAAACAGAAACTTAACTAGGGTATTTTTTAAGATGCAAAAGACAGTCTTGTGATACCCTTCAGTTGGAAGATTACTTGCACAAGCCCTGGATTTGCCCCCTTGCATTGTGTAAAATTAGATGTGGTGGCTCAATATGGTGGTATAAGCCTGTAATTACAGTACTTGTGTAGTGGAAACGGAGAACCACAAAGAGTGAGTTTGAGGCCAGCCCATGATGCATGAGACTTTCTCTCAGGAAAACAAGCTTCAAAAGGGCAAACCGGAATGAAGCACAGTAATTTGTCTTTATTATTTATGGAAATGTATTGTCCAGGACTTGCATTCATGTGATCCTCTGTGTTTGCTTCTTGAGTATCTCAGAAAACAGGTACACACCTCCATGCCCTACTTATGGTGCATAATTTATGTAATAATGATAGGACTGTAAAGAAAAGAGAGAAAAAGGTAGCCTGCCCCATCCCTGCCATGTGTAAGAAGAGGGAATAGATACCCTGACTGCTGAGGAGTGACTGGCAGGGAGTCTACCATGGGAGCCTATGTGTGACCCAGGAAGGATACTCTGGTAGCTATTGATTTTTGTATTAATTAGTAATTGTATTTATACCATGATATCAAAACATTTTTTAACACAGCAACTTGTTTAGTGGAACCAACACTGAAGTATTTAATAAAAACATTACTGTCATATTTGTATTTTTCATATATCTGATCATAGCTGGTGGTGTCAGATGTAGGCATAGCTGCAGTGTTGTTTGTGTTGGAATTTACAGCAGGGATTGGAGTCCCTACTTGTTGAATGCTGAGTGCTATGCGGGGATCCATAAAGATGTGAATGCCCATGTGAGGCTAGGGGCAGGTGAGGGCTGGGACTAAATGAGTCCAGACACTTGAATGTAATGTCAGAGTCATCACAATAGACAAAGCAGTTTGAATCAAGAGAATATCTGGGAAAGAGAAGAATGAGGAGACCCCAGTGACCAGTACAATGTAAGTGTAGATGCTAAAATTATCAAGCAAGCTGGAATGAGAAGACAAGAGCAACAAAAGTAATATCCATTTAGCCTGGAGACTTGTAGTACAAGGTTTTGGAGATACTAAACAAATATAATCATATCTTATTAATAACTCTTAAGATAGTTTTGGGACTAAATATCTATCATATGTGGTAAGTGGATGAAAGGTATAAAGAGAAGCTATGCAAAAAGTCTGAATTAAGGCTCTTCTTCCCAATGTGTATGTTTTCCTTGCTTGATTTATTTTTTTTCATTATTTATATTAGATATTTTCTTTATTTGCATTTCAAATGCTATCCCGAAAGTTCCCTATACCCTCCCCCCACCTTGTTCCCCTACCCACCCACTCCCACTTCTTGGACCTTGCATTCCCCTGTACTGGGACATATAAAGTTTGCAAGACCAATGGGCCTCTCTTTCCACTGATGGCCAGCTAGGCCATCTTCTGCTACATATGCAGCTAGAGACATGAGCTCCGGGGGGTACTGGTTAGTTCATATTGTTGTTCCACCTATAGGGTTGCAGACCCCTTTAGCTCCTTGGGTACTTTCTCTAGCTCCTCCATTGGGGGCCCTGTGTTCCATCCTATAGATGACTGTGAACATCCACTTCTGTATTTGCCAGGCACTGGCATAGCCTCATGCAACACAGCTATATCAGGGTACTTTCAGCAAAATCTTGCTGGCATATGCAATAGTGTCTGCATTTGGTGGCTAATTATGGGGTGGATCCCCAGGTGGGGTAGTGTCTGGATGGTCCATCCTTTTGTCTTAGTTCCAAACTTTGTCTCTGTAACTCCTTCCATGGGTGTTTTGTTCCCTATTCTAAGGAGGAATGAAGTATCCACACTTTGGTCTTCACTCTTCTTGATTTTCTTGTGTTTTGAAAATTGTATCTTGGGTATTCTAGGTTTCTGGGCTAATATCCATTTATCAGTAAGTGCATATGAAGTTACTTCTTTTCTGATTGGGTTACCTCACTCAGAATGATATCATCTAGATACATCCATTTGCCTCAGAATTTCATAAATTCATTGTTTTTAATAGCTGAGTAGTACTCCATTGTGTAAATGTACCACATTTTCTGTATCCATTCCTCTGTTGAGGGAATCTGGGTTCTTTCCAGCTTCTGGCTATTATAAATAAGGCTGCTATGAACATAGGGGAGCATGTGTCCTTATTACCAGTTGGAACATCTTCTGGGTATATGCTCAGGAGAGGAATTGCTGGATCCTCCGGTAGTACTATGTCCAATTTTCTGAGGAACAGCCAGACTGATTTCCAGAGTGGCTGTACAAGCTTGCAATCCCACCAACAATGGAGGAGTGTTTCTTTCTCTCCATCCTCACCAGCATCTGCTGTCACCTGAATTTTTGATCTTAGCCATTCTGACTGGAGTGAGGTGGAATCTCAAGGTTGTTTTGATTTGCATTTCCCTGATAATTAAGGATGTTGAACATTTTTTCAGGTGCTTCTCTGCCATTCGGTATTCCTCAGTTGAGAATTCTTTGTTTAGCTCTGTACCCCATTTTTAATGGGTTTATTTGAATTTCTGGAGTCCAGATTCTTGAGCTCTTTGTATATATTGGATATTAGTCCTCTATTCAGATTTAGGATTGGTAAAAATCCTTTCCCAATCTGTTTGTGGCCTTTTTGTCTTATTGACAGTGTCTTTTGCTTTGCAATTTCATGAGGTCCCATTTGTCAGTTCTTGATCTTACAGCGCAAACCATTGCTGTTCTGTTTAGGATTTTTTCCCCTGTGCCCATATCTTCAAGGCTTTCCCCCACTTTCTCCTCTATAAATTTAAGTTCCTCTGGTTTTATGTGGAGGTCGTTGATCCACTTAGATTTGACCTTAGTACAAGGAGATAGGAAAGGATCGATTCACATTCTTCTACATGATAACTGCCAGTTGTGCCAGCACCATTTGTTGAAAATGCTGTGTTTTTTCCACCGGATGGTTTTAGCTCCCTTGTCAAAGATCAAGTGACCATAGGTGTGTGGACTCATTTCTGGGTCTTCAATTCTATTCCATTGATCTACCTTTCTGTTGCTGTACCAGTGCCATGCAATTTTTATCACAATTGCTCTGTAGTACAGCTTGAGATCAGGCATGGTGATTCCACCAGAGGTTCTTTTATTGTTGAGAATAGTTTTTGCTATCCTAGGTTTTTTATTATTCCAGATGTATTTGCAAATTGCCCTTTCTAAGTCTGAGAAGAATTGAGTTACAGTTTTGATGGGGATTGCATTGAATCTGTAGATTGCTTTCAGCAGGATAGCCATTTTGCCTGTATTAATCCTGCTAATCCATGAGCATGGGAGGTCTTTCCATCTTCTGAGATCTTATTCAATTTCTTTCTTCAGAGACTTGAGGTTCTTATCATACAGATCTTTCACTTCCTTAGTTAGAGTCACACCAAGTTATTTTATATTATTTCTGACTATTGTGAAGGATGCTGTTTCCCTAATTTCTTTCTCATCCTGTTTATCATTTGTGTAGAGAAAGGCTGCTGATTTGTTTGAGTTATTTTTATATCCAGCTACTTCACTGAAGCTGTTTATCAGGTTTAGGAGTTCTCTGGTCGAATTTTTAGGGTCACTTATGTATACTATCATATCATCTGAAAATAGTGATATTTTGACTTCTTCCATTCCAATATGTATCCCCTTGATCTCCCTTTTGTTGTCGAATTGCTCTGGCTAGGACTTCAAGTACTCTATTGAATAGGTAGGGAGAAAGTGGGCAGCCTTTTCTAGTCCCTGGTTTTAGTGGGATTACTTTGAGTTTCTCTCCATTTAGTTTGATGTTGGCTACTGGTTTGCTGTAGATTGCTTTTATTATGTTTGGGTATGGGCCTTTGTGATCTTTCCATGACTTTTATCACGAATGGATGTTGGATTTTGTCAAATGCTTTCTGAGCATCTAACGAGATGATCATGTGGTTTTTGTCTTTGAGTTTGTTTATATAGTGGATTACGATGATGAATTTCCATATATTAAACCATCTTTGCATCCCTGGGATGAAGCCTACTTGGTCATGATGGATGATCATTTTAATGTGTTCTTGGATTCTGTTTGTGAGGATTTTATTGAGTATTTTTGCATTGATAGTCATAAGAGAAATTGGTCTGAAGTTCTCTTTCTTTGTTGGATATTTGTGTGGTTTAGGTATCAGCGTTATTGTGGTTTCATAGAATGAATTGGGTAGAGTACCTTCTGTTTCTATTTGTGGAATAGTTTGAGAAGAGTTGGAATTAGATCTTCTTTGAAGGTCTGATAGAACTCTGCAGTAAACCCGTCTGGTCCTGGGCTTTTTTTTTTTTGGTTGGGAGACTATTAATGACTGCTTCTATTTCTTTAGGGGATATAGGACTGTTTAGATCATTAATCTGATCCTAATTTAACTTTGGTACCTGGTATCTGTCTAGAAATTTGTCCATTTCGTCCAGGTTTTCCAGTTTTGTTGAGTATAGCCTTTTGTAGTAGGATCTGATGTTATTTTGGATTTCCTCAGGTTCTGTTGTTATGTTTCCTTTTTCATTTCTGATTTTGTTAATTAGAATACTGTCCCTGTGCCCTCTAGTTAGTCTGGGTAACAGTTTATCTATATTTCTATATTGTTGATTTTCTCAAAGAACCAGCTCCTGGTTTGGTTAATTTTTTGAATAGTTCTTTTTATTTCCACTTGGTTGATTTCAGCCCTGAGTTTGATTATTTCCTGCTGTCTACTCACTCCTCTTGGGTGAATATGCTTCCTTTAGTTCTAGAACTTCTATGTGTGCTGTCAGGCTGCTAGTGCATGCCCTCTCTAGTTTCTTTTTGGAGGTACTCATGGCTATAAGTTTTCCTCTTAGAACTGCCTTCATTGTGTCCCATCTTGCTTGATTTCTTGCAGTCACTGATTCCTGCCCTTTAAGTTTCCCATGCATCAGAAGACACTTTGCATTGAGCCTTTGTCAATGATCTTGTTCTATACTGAGATAACCAAAAGACTGCCCTGGCTGCACCTAAGGAAAGGTTAGTGAATAACTAAGGTCAATATCATCGTGTGAGGAGAGATGACTAGTGGTCTCTGAAGGGCTGGTGAACTGAACTGTGGACTTCCATGAACTTTCTTTCAAGCAGTATGAGTTATAGAGAATATATCAACCACAACAGACGTTTGAATCGCATATAGACTAAGGTCTGGGGACTCTGTACAGGATCTGTGTAGACTGACATCCTTGCTTATATCCAGTCAACATTACATCTAGGGATGTGAACCAGTTTCTGGGTAATTTGTACTAAGGTCATAAGGACACAAGGTATCAAAATCTGACATTACAAGCCACATGAAAGAATTGCAAAAAAGGTATTCATGCTGACACAGCATGGCTGAGGAAGAGAAAATCTGTATGGATAACGGTTTTGTAATGAGGATTCTCTGGCTTCAGTGCAGTGATTAGAAATGAAGCACAGGAGAGTGGCAGCTTTGTAATTGATTTCAAGACAGGAGAAGCCTCAGCTTTAGCCCGGAAGGATGCAATAGCCATTTTTCATTATTACACTGAAATATTTTCATTTTATAAAGAAAAGAAGTTTATTTGGGCCCATGGCTCTGGAGGCGCAATACCTTCATCTGGCATTGGCTTTCTGGCTCACAGACTCTTGGGCATTATACTTCTCCTTATGTTAATAAATCCACGGCAGTTCTACCCTAATGATTTTTCTGATAAATTACTATGTGTAATTAGGATTGCTAGCATGTGCATGTTGTAGAGTTATTTAAGGAGCCCTGGGCAGTTTATGTATAGTTACATGCCTGAATAAAAATAACTCCTTTTTCTCAGTAGCCATTAATTGGCAATAGCTCCTTATATAGAAGTGGAGGCTTATGTAACTTCCCCCCATCTATGCTGTTATATTGATGAGCTTCATATAAGTCTTGTTAAGGTAAACACACAACTATTATGAGTTTATGAGTGCAATGAGCATATTATTCCCAGGAGATAATGTTTCAAAGTACTTTCCCTCACCTCCCAGTTCCCTGTTCCGTGCTGTTCCCTAAAACTGGAGGTTAGAGGTGATATAGAAATCTTGTTTAGGGCTGAACTCTCAAATGTCACTTATTCTCAGTACTTTGACCCTTTTGAATTTCTACAGATTATTGCCCACCACAAAAAGAAATTTCTGTGATCAAGGTTGAAAGTGGCACTAATCTATGGAATAAATATATTTATAAGGCAGTTTTAAAACATATTCATTTTGTGAAATAACAGGAGCAGGGTTTCCTGTAGGGTTGGTCTCTGACCATCATGGCCATGGTTTTTCAACCAGGTTTACAATACCAGGCATATGTTTTATTCTCTCCTGTGGAGTAGAAATCAAATCCAACCAGAAAGTATTTGGCTAACTTCCTAACATTCATGGCATTATTGCACCACTGGACACATCTTGGCTGTCAGATCAGTGTTGTAGAAGCAAAGTATAACACTGAATAAGATCACTGATCTCTTTTCTCCCTAAGGGTTCTGTATAGGACTTTCCAACAATATGAAAGCCAACTAGCAGGACCAAGTCTCCAGATCAGTGCCAGCTTGGTTTATCCATATCCTGAAATAAAATTATATAATGTATTTATCAGTAGGGATTGGTTGAAAACCAAAACCAATGATGATATAGGGAGATACTCCTTGCCTGGCATTAAGGTCTTCATTTACTAACCCTTGAGATATATAATCCGCATTATTTATCCATGCAGACTAACTCAATTCAACTCCATTAAAAAATATTTAGTGTACAAAGTTGCCCATCCTAGCAATTTTTTTACCTAATGCTAATTATTTTTTCAAAATCCCTGACTCTAGATATTACAACCAGAATAAAGTTTGTCTTTTACTGCTATTAGTGTATGACTTTTGATATTAAACCGTTACATACATTTTGGAGCAGTATATGGGAAAACATAATCAAATACTGGAAAAGATGAGATCGACTTCATGTCCATAAGCCCTGGTCACTTATAGAGGTATACATGATGGTCGCAGTGAAGGACATGGAATGAGGATATATAGGAGATGCAGCACGTGAAGAGGCAGGGTTTTGACTGATGGTATTTCAGAAATTTTGTCTCTGGGGGCCAAGCAGAGGCCATAGTAACCATGACGACTTTTCATGATGATGGTATTGTAGTCTGTTCTGGGGGATGGACACCACTTCTGGGCTCATACTGTGTTATTCCCTCTGGTCCTCTAACTTGTCCACACCACCCTCATCATAGTTTGAATCAGAAATGTCTCCTAGGATTATGTTTTCAGCACTTGTTCTCTAGCTCGGAGTTCTCTTTTGAAGCCTGTAGAAGATGGTGTCTAGTCAGTGGAAGTAGGTCTGAATCTTTAAAGGTGATAGTCCAGCCTCTATTTGGGCCAGTTCTCTGTTTCGCTGTCCACTGACATTTACACAACAGTCCTCTGCCACAAGTTCTCATTCAAGGGCATGAAGCTAAGCAACTATGGATAGAAACTTCTGCAACTGTGAGCCAAAATAATTTTTTTCTTTCTTAAAGTATTTTTATTAATTACTGTAGTCACAGTGACATAAAAGTAAATAATACTAGCATGATATTGTTACATATGTGTACTGTTCACATCTCTGTTAAGTATTTATGGGTAACACTCTGCACACTGCTGGCCTCTGCCATGTGCACACCTGTTCACCCTGCTTTCTGACTTGATAGTTCTAGCTATCTGGGTCCCCTTGGATTCACTGGGACTCTTATCCTGCACCATAGACATGGATCTCACTAAGGGAAGAAGATGGATGTTTTAATTAAGGTTCCTATTGCTACAGTGAAACACCATGACCAAAAAGCAAGTTGTGGAGGAAAGAGTTTATTTGGTTTACACTTCCACAGCAGTGTTCATCATTTAAGGAACTTAGGACAGGAACTCAAACAGGGTAGGACCTTGGAGGCAGGATCTGGTCTAGAGGCCATGGAGGAGTGCTACTTACTGGCTTGCTTCCAATGACTTGCTCACTGTGCTTTCTTATAGAACCCGACCATCAGCCCAGAGATGGCACCACCGTCAATGGACTAGACATTCCCACATCAATCACTAATTTAGAAAATGCCTAACAGCTGAATCTTATGAAGGAATTTTTTCAGTTGAGATTTCCTTCTTTCCAATAACTCTAATTATGTCAAGTTGACATAAGATTAGCCAGGACATTATTGGGGGTAATCTGGGTTCAAGACTCAATAGTAAGCTTGAGGAAAATCTTAGTAGAGTTTGAGAGAAAGCCACTGGTCAGGGAAGCTGAAAATTTCAAGTCCCTGGAGAATGGGAAGAGCAAATGCTTAATCTTTTAGGTCCAGCATTGGAGGCCAGAAGCAGCCAAATGGTAGCACAGAGCTGCGTGGTGAAAGCATGGAAGAGAGAGAATGGGAAAGTTCAGAGTGTCAGAAAAAATGTACTTAGGCTTTGATTCATATCCACCAAAAGGAGGAGGAGGAGGAGGAGGAAGAGGAGGAAGAGGAGGAAGAGGAGGAGGAGGAGGAAGAGGAGGAGGAGGAGGAGGAGGAAGAAGAGGAGGAGGAGGGGGAGGGAGAGGGAGAGGAGAAAGGAAGGGAAAAGGAAAGAAGGAAGGAAGGAAAGAAGGAAGGAAGGAAGGAAAGAAAGAAAGAAAGAAAGAAAGAAAGAAAGAAAGAAAGAGTAAAACAGAAATGTTATGTTCTTCCAAATTATGAATCTGACAAGTGGACTGACTTAGCAGAGCTGCATGGCAGTGGTTTCATGACTGACAACAATGAGATCAGGGCTCCTGGGTAGGAAAGTATCCTCATTAAGGGGATAATTGGTCTTCCCATCCCTTTAGCTTGTCTTAGGTGAATAAACCTTCCAGAGGAGTTGTTTCCTAGGCAGTTGACTGACAGCCCAGGGGGATTAACTTTTAAGGGAGGAGTCAGGATTATATAAAGTTATAATCTCTGAGCATAGATTCTCTGTGAGGCTTTCATCCTCAGTGGTCTCTAAGACTCCTGTTAACACTGAGTTGGTAGAAGATGCATGGATGGGACAGGGGTAATAGAAGCTTGTGCCAAGGTTTCAGAAAGCCAGTGATTCCAGGCAATGTGTATCAGGGACAAAGTCTATGAAGGGAAGTCCTAGAGGTCATTGTATGGAGCTGAGAAAGTGAAGCCTAGGATGGTGGGGATGCTAGGATGTTGGATATGCCAGGACAATTGGACATCTGCCTGGAAAAACTACAGGTTCAGAGTAGAGGTGATCCAATATAAAGGCCACATGGACTATGGGTACTATACCTGTAGGAGTAGGCCTTCCCACAGTTGGTGAAGCCCAGATGATTAGATCAGAAGCCCCAGATAATGGAGCACAGATCTGCATAATGTGGTATTTTTTTTTTTTATCCTTGGTTTGGTTCTGTTTTAGTCTGCTCTTTCTTTGCTATCCTCAAATTCTTCATTTTAAATGATTATATTTTATTATATATGAAAGATTTTAAATGAAATAAGGATGCTTATTGTTTGCCATTGTATATTGCATATATGTAAATTAAAAAATTATAGGGGATCATAGTTATGGATCACCATAATTATCAGAAGAAACTGCATGTTGACCTTTTGCTCAGTTCTCGGAATGGTAGACAATGGGGAACTGTTAGAGGTTGATTAAGCACATTTTGCGTTGAGATGAAAGTGGGACATCAGGAGCCAGGTGGAATATTATGTTTTAAAGTGATGTGGTTGAGTGTCAAGTTTGCAGGGGTGGAGGTGTGATAGTTAACCTTTATTGCTGCTGATTTGACTGGCCTTGAAATCATTATGAAAACACACCTCTGCCTCCCTGTTTTCAGAAAGGATTCACTAAGGAAGGAAGACTCCTACAAGCCTAGGTCACATCATTTAATTGTCTGGGACTCCAGACTAAGTAAGGATGAGAAAATGTGCTCAGTGCTAGGATACATCTCTCTGTATCTATATGCAGCCTGACACATGCTCTTGTCACTATGCCTACCCTGCCATGAGGTGGCTTACCCTCAAAGCCTGAGCCGCCAGAGAATCTTTCTGTAAGTTGCTTTTGCTAGATATTTTGTCACAGTGTAGAGCAATGTAACTAATGCGATGACTCACCTGCTCCACTGGGAACAACACTGAGCATGGAGTTGGAGGGTAGTCAGCATGATTTCCAATAACCAGGAAAGTACTGGGAAATAATTTACTTGAGGAGGTCTGTGGTTCATTTTAAGCTAAGCCCACGATCCTGTATCATGTGTGGAATAGAGCAAACAGTGTGTGCCAGACACACTTGTTTGTAAGCTCTGTTGTATCTATGATATCAGCCTTGACTATTGGATCCTCATTTGTGCTACCTGTTGAATGGGCTGCTGGATGAATGAGATAATGTTTTGAGAGGCCAAATCTTTTAAGTTCGGACTCCATTTTAGAGAACCTGACCTAAGATTGAACTCAAGTAAACTAACAGGCTGGTACCTAGCATTAGTTTCCAAGTTGTCCCCCAACAAAACCCAAGTCTAGTTCTAGTCTCTAGACTAATTCCCAATAAGACCAGTATCTCCAGGTTACACCCTCAACAAGACCAGCATTTTCAGGTTATTCCCCCAACAGATCTGCACCCCTAGGTTACAAGCCCATCCCTGCCTAATGACCATCAGTACAAAAGGAAGCAGAAATTAAGATTATGATATGACATATGACTCCCAGCACCAGCCAATTATGTTAAAGGCCATAGTAATTTCTCAATTAGATGCTTGCACCGCCCCCCCCCCCCACCATGCTTACTGCTTACTCGTTCATCCAGCAGCCCAGTCAACAGGTAGCACAAATGAGGATCCAATAGTCAAGGCCGATATCATAGATACAACAGAGCTTACAAACAAGTGTGTCTGGCTGTTTGCTCTATTCCACACATGATACAGGATCGTGGGCTTAGCTTAAAATGAACCACAGACCTCCTCAAGTAAATTATTTCCCAGTACTTTCCAAGACTTTCTAAAGTCTTGCCCTGATAGATGTTCAGGGCTCACCCCCCCAAAAACCATCCTGTGTGACTGGTGCGTTTTGGGGGTTGGGGGTCTTCTGAGTTAGTTCAAATAGAATAAAGACCCTGCTGTGAATTACATTAGAGCCACTACTGTCTGTTTTTTTTTTTGGGGGGGGGGTAGGATCACTAACATTTCCCTGGCCCTACAGCTTCACCCAGTGTGAGTGAGTTCCTTTCCTCCTACCTATAGCCATTTTCCTCTTCTTCCCAGAATGCCAGGAGAGAACTGCATGAAGATTGTCTGATTTTCATTCTCTAAGGAGATAGTGACAGGGAGATAAATGTTCATCTGGAGCTTTACCTTTGAAAGGTTTAACAAGACCAATTTTATCTGTTCTCCACTATTGCTTTTATTCCTGGCTTGTTGGATTTCTTTTCCCACCTAGGTAGGATTTAGTAACTTCCAGGTGTTTTCTGGATATTAAAACTTAATTCAAGCCAGGCGTGGTGAAACATGACTTTAATCCCAGCACTGGGGAGGTAGAGGCAGGTGGATCTCTCATGAGTTCAAGGCCAGCCTGGTCTACCAAGGACTCCCAGAACAGCCAGGGCTGTTAACACAGAGAAACCCTGTCTCACTGTCCCAAAATCCCAGACCAAACCAAACCAACCAAACAAACAAAAAACTTAACTCAAGTTTATACCTTAAATCATAACCTTGATTTAAATCTCATCTCTTTGGAATGTAAGAGATATTTTCAGCGGGCATCTTAATTTTTAATCCTCACTCAAGTACCACCCAACAGAATGATTGACCTCTTCATCATTGAAGGGAGATGATAGGTTCTGCATTAGTTTTCTTTTGTTACTATAACAAAATACCCAAGGCTAGGTGACTTATAAAGAAAGAGAATTATTTAGCTCACAGTTCCGGATATTTAAAGAGCATGAGGTTGGTGTCTTATTGCATCACTGTGGTGGGTTGTATAAGGTTATGTCAAGGAAATGCCAGGCTGCCTTGTAAGAGCCTAGTCTCACTGGAGCTAAGCCATTCCTGTGAGTTTTCCATTCATCATTTCTAGAGGTGATGTTCAATGTCTCTATTATCATTTCTAGATGTTCCATGTCCCTATTATCTCCCACAACATCTTTTAGTACTATTGGACAGAGGACCAAGGTACCAACACATGAACATTTTGGGGCTAATTCAAATCATATCTAAACCTTAGCAACCTATTGGGTGCTCTACTGTTGTATCCACTAGTCTTGTGACTACATAAGTGTAGAACAGGCCATGTTGGAATGGCTGTGAGTGGAGAGGCAGCGTTCTTTCTTGCACCAGGGCCTCATTTCATACATGTGCTCTTTGGGATTTGAGAACATAATTAAGAACTATGGAAAGCAACCCTTCCTCTAATTAGATGGCCTATTTGCTCACCTTCTTATGCCATATATGTGACTTAACTATCAAGATGTATACCTCCCCTTGTCTTGTCGACAGGTGACTAGGAACTCTGGTGAGAGTTCCCAGGATGCCATTTTTCCTCCTTTCCCCCACTTCTAAGTGCCCATGCTCCTTTCTAGGTCATGGCCATACACACTGGATAAATGAAGATTCCTCTCATTTTCCCTTCCAGTCATTATCACCTAATAGAGATAAGTAGTTAGTCTGTCTCCAGACAGGCTGTGTCCAAGGCTCCACAGTGGGTGCAGGAATATGTATTGCATGGGACCAAGAGATACTAAATGATTTTAATGAGCACAAAACCTATGTTGGTCTTATAGTTTAAGGACATGGACAAAGGTACAGGTCTGCTATGGCATCAGAGAAGCTTCCAGGAGTGAGGAAAAAGCCAATGAGCAGTAAAATGAAAATGTTCTCTAGTTTCATGCTCCAAATAGTATCTCAAAAGAGGCTGGTGGGCCTAACTGTCCATCACTTATAGGAGATGCTTGCCCTGCAGGAAAGTGGCAAAAGATTGCTTTCATTCCTGAAGCAGGATCCATGCCCTGGCTCAAGCCATGCTCTACAAAGCTGGGTGCCTTTGTCTTCCTTGGACTTTCTCACAGATGTCTATCCTGCCCAGACAGTCAATGGTGTTATTTTCTGGAACACTATGTGAAGTCTTTTTATAGGTTTAATTAACTTTTATTTATTTCTTTTACTTTTGAGATTATAATTACATTATTTCCCCTTCCCTTTAGTCCCTCCAAAACCTCTCATATATACCCCCTTGCTCCTTTTCAAATCAATAGGCTCTATTTTTATTAAATGTTCACACACACACACACACACACAACCAAATGAGTCTGTAATGTTATGTATGCTTGCTTTCCAGGTCTAACCATTTAGATAAGCAATTCATGTGTGCTTCTGTGGAGAACACTCATTCTCCTGCTTTCAGCACTCCTTAGTTGCCTGTAGATCTTCGTGTAGGGTTGAGGCCCCATGGGCTTTCCCCCATCCACTTTAGCATGCCATCTTGTTGTCCTTGTTACTCGTGTTCAGCTCATGAACAGGCTGTCGTGTTGGTAAGACTTTATGGTTTTGGCTTCTGAGAGTCTTTGGGCATACAGACTCACAGCAAATGGCCTGTTCCTCTGGCCCTTACAAATATTTCTGCCCTGTGTCTTAGTTTAGGTTTCTATTTCTGTGAAGAGATGCCATGACCAAGGCAACTCTTATAAAAGAAAACATTTAATTGGTTCTGGCTTACAGTTTCAGGGTTTTGTCCATTATCATCATGGTGGGAAAGATGGCAGCATCCAGGCAGACATGGTCCTGGAGGAGATGAGAGTTCAATATCTTGATCCTAAGACAGCAGGGGACTGTCCCACTGGGTATGGCTTGGGCATACATAAGACCTCAAAGCCTGCCTCACAGTTATACACTTCCTCCAACAATGCCACACCCGCTCCAACAAAGCCCTAACTCTTAATAGTGCCTGTGGGCCTATGAGGGCCAATTATATTACACCCCTCTTCTAACATGATTCCTGAGTTCTGGGTGAGGGAACTGTATTACAGATGTAGCCCTTACCACTAGGCTTCACAACTCTGCATTTTGATTGGTTGTAGTTTTATGTAATGGCCTCTGTTGTCAAAAGAAGTCTCCTTGATATGGGGCACATTTTAAATTCTTTAAAAAAAAGTGTTTATTTTATGCATATGGGTGTTTTACCTGCTTAAATGTCTGTGTACTACATGCACGTCTAGTGCCTATGGAGGTCAGAAAAGGATGTCAGATCCTTTAGAACCTGAGTCACAGATGGTTGTAAGCCACCATATGGGTCCTAGCAACTTAACCTGGAACCTCTGCAAGAGCAACAAATACTCTTAAGTGCTGAGCTGTCTCTTTCCCATATGACAATTCTGTCTGTATTGGCACTGTAGAAATCTGATATTTTTAAGAATACCTTATGTTTTTGTACTACTGGACTGAATATTGCTAGCATTCCTTTCTTTAAAGGAACCCACCAACAAATCACTTTCATAATTTAGTTTCATCTGGTTTAAAATATGGTTGACTTGTTAATCATTCTGTGGAATTTAGGTCTGACCTCTTTACCTCTTCATGTTCTGACCCTAGGGTAGGGTGGCTTCAGCATGCATTTCTGTATAACCACACCATTGGAAGTAGACTTCAGCATGAAGCTCAGTAAGTAGACTCAGATCCTGAGAAGGCAGGGCCTACCAGGGTACCATTGTTTCTCTTTGGACACTGACTGTTGACAGCTGACCCCTTGTGATACACCTCACCAGAGTGTATCATGAAAGAATTAGCCACCAGTACCTGACTCCTTGGGTCAGAACTGAGCCCTCTTGATAAGGCACATACTGCTCTATGGGAAATTGGGAGGACAAAGACTGTCTATTTTCCATGTTCCATCCTATCCCACTACTTCAGATGTAGAGTCTTGGCTCTCTCAAAACATGAAATAGGTTTTGATTCTGAGTTGCCCCAAAATGGGAAATGTCCTCTAGAGCCAGAGTAGGTCCTAATGATCTTCCCAATTCACTGATGCCTCTCTCTCAGCTCCTGAAGAGCCTGGAAAGAAACTACAATCTGTAAACCACAAAGATAGTGCAGGGATTCAGTGGCTAGAAGTCACTGTGGGATGAGTCATAGTCCTGGAAACCTCAGGTAAGCTGAGACTAGGATGATTGGCTTGAGTGTCAGAGAGTAAGTGTACTATGAGGCATGAGCTACTCCAGCTGTAGACACAAATGTAAAGGCAGAGGCTAAAAGCCAGATGTCTCCAGGCTGACCCACCATGGGTTCCTTCTGTCTGCTCTAGTCTCTGACACTAGTCAGACACTAATAGCTGGAACTGGTATCTGTGTTTTGAGAATGCTCAGAAAGTAATATCCTAAGGGGAAGCCTTAGAGACAGAAAATTCTTTCTGCTGTTTCCTGCCATCCTATCTCTCACCTCCTTTTATTTGGAGACAAGACATTGAAACTAGAATTCCTTTTTCCCAAGGTGGGTCATATAAAACAGAACCCATTTGCTCTAATGCCAATCACACATTCTGGTAAATGTTATTCTTTTCTCTGCTTTTCTGGGTAAAAGTTGTTTATAATGAAATCCCCTAGTCTACATTATTTGATAATAGATCATGATTCCTTCATTCTAGAAGTCATTCTGTTCCATACCCAGGAGCAGAGGTCATGAACTCAGAAAGGAGGGCTTTGTGGGCTCTCTATCTTGTCAATTGGCTCACAGCCCTTGTCCAATCACAGTTTTCGATGATCTCCATGCTTCAATAAACCTAAGCATAAAGGTTCATTCAAGGTGAACATGGGTCTCTAACTCCTGTATCTTAAGACTCTCAGGTTATATAAAACCATAACTGAAGAAAATCTGGTAAGACTTTCTTCTGTTAATGTGTCTATTGTGAATTTATTTCAGCAGATTCAAATATGTAACTTCCTAGAGGAAACATTTGGAATCCCATAGTTTGAGACCAGGACTCCTGATAGATATGTTGCCTAAGTATGTTGTGCTACCAGGTCCATATTCTTGGAGCCCCTATGTTTCTGGAGATCACAAGATAATTGTCTCCTAGAAATTTCTGTTAGAAAAAAAAAAGCCTACTGACCCCCTGGCATAGCTCTCTCTGTTTCCTCCTGACCCCCTGGCATAGCTCTCTCTGTTTCCTATAAAGAACTTAGGTGATACCCATCCTCAGTGCCCTAGCTTCTGGTCCTGTCGGTGACCTGAGGCAGGGGGATGCTTCTTCATCTTGTCCTACATTCTTCTTCCAACTAGCCCCTTCTTCCCTAGGACTTGAACTCTGCACTGTATTCTCAGAGCTCAGGTGCCCAAGCATCCAAGTCAAATAAGTCTTTTGAAACCCAATTTGCCTTTAAATATAGGACTCTAGTGATCACATTCAGAGGTAGAAATTGAACTCTTTGTTCTGATCTGATGTCCCCCCACCACACAAAGGCAGCACTGGGAGAAGACAGGTTTCTCTGAAAGGTGGAGAAAGAGGCCAGGTTCAGGGAAGCCTGGGAGCTGCTTTCTTGTAATATCTAAAGATACTATCTCACTACGTTTTACTTTTAAAGTTCTGTTACATTTTTATTAATATTCTCTAGAGGGCTTATTAAAATTTGAAGATTATGGTATGAAATTATTAAAGATGACTTTATAGATGGTAGCATATTTTAAAATCCAGATATTAAACTCCATCAAAAGAAGCTTGGTCCAAGAAGAGACACATTTGCTGAAAATCAGCCCATGAGCCCATACAACCAGCACAAAAGAAGTGATGTGCCTATTCCCTCTGCCATGCCTAATTTCCTGCAGTGCCCCAGCTTGGGACTGCTTGGTTGCTGTCATCCTTTCGATTGAGGATCTCATCTCCCCTCCCATCATAAGCCTCTGGGGGTAAATAAAGGAAGGCATGCAGGGCAGAGGAATGGAGTGAGTTGGGCGAGGGAAGGCTGATGGCTGCCAATAGAGTTAGAGCAAACATTTCTGTGTCGGCTTCTTGTGCCCCGCAGTCACATAATGGTGGACTTGGAATGATTCTTGCAGGTGGGTAGACAATAGCTTTGGAAAGTGTTAGAGCTAAGAACAGGAGAGTAGGTCTGATTCTGGAAGTAACAAGGATGGACTTGGCTGTGGTCTCAGTCCATCTTGGATGGACCCATTCTCCTCTCTGCAGGAGCACCTGGGCTTGGATTGCAGCCCATATTGTGAGGGTGAATCAGGCAGGAGATTATGGCTTGACTTGTGAAGAATAAACTCAGTCTTAGACAGAGAGAACTGGTCAGGTAGACTGAGTGTCAGCACTATCCTTCAATATTCTGAGTATCCAGAGATTCTATGTAGAGCCAGGCTGACATAATGCTTGACTGACACCAGGGACCAGCCGCTGCAATTCAGTGACCCTCAAGAGAGGCTAGGCTTAACTCAGTGCTGACCCTTCTGTCTCTGCTGGCCAGCTGCTAGGTCTACCTGAGGAAGGAAATATATGGTAGGCAAGCTTAGAGTCCCTCCTATGTCTTAGCTGGTGGGAAAACCATCAGAGTTCTGCTCTTCAACACTGACTCCAGAACTTCCTAGTGTATTGCCTAGGTGTAGTACTATAGTTTCCTGACTCTCAGTGTTCTTAATATGTGCAAAAGGCCCAATGATACTCTTCCTGTACTAGAATTGTGATGGCCAAATGAGCTGCCAGTTAAGGAATGATAGCATTACTCTGTCACTGTTTGGTGTTTTCGTATCTGTTTGTATCTTTTCTACTTGATCCCCAAGGAAATAATTCAGTATTGGGTGGAGAAAATGCAAATGCTGTTTCAAATAAGAAATGGAAACCTATTCTGCCACAGCCATGTGCTTATGTCTGAAGGGAAGAAGGTGCTGAATCCAGAGTGTCCCACAGTTTTGACTTCTCATGAATATAGGGTTGTTTACAGCATTTGAGATTTGTGATTGCAAATGAAGGCCTTGAGTCCTGACCCTTCTCTGTTCTTTGGGCTGATCAGGTACCAGCCCTTCTGGCTGACCTCAAGACGCTGAAATTCTGGCCTCAGAACAAGAAGGCAGAGTACCAGGTCTTGCCGGAATTCAGATATCTGTAAGGGAGCCCAAAGGATCAGAAGAGGGTGGCCATTTTGTCCTCCCCAGAGCTGTTACCCACTGAAATAGACTCTCAGTTCTGCATTAGCAGCTGCCTGAAGACCAGACTCCCAGAAAACAGCTTTACTGCTTCAGAAAATGATTTATTCTGTAAAGTTAATGATCTGGAACGGTAGATTGGCCTTGGTCAAAAATCAATTTTTATTATTTGGCGAAGGACTGGATAAAGTCTCCCTTTCATTATCAGGCCTTCAGTCGGCAATCCCAAATTATGCCTTTCCAAGGACACAGCTGCACTTGGTTTGGGGTTCAGGCACATCCAAGAGGTTTTTTTTCTTTCATTAGTTCCTAAAGCTTAAATCCATACCTGGTGATGACTTGTGTAACTCACTTAAAATAAATCAGCTGGATTTGGCTCCCACCTATGGTGGGTACTCCTGGATGTGAGTCACAGAGAATAGTTATTAAGCGGTTGTTTGCTCTGTGCTGCCCAGGACATAACAGGTGGTTCTGAGTATTCAGTGACTCACTGCCCTGGTGCTTGTCAGGGGCTGGAATTAGCCCCAGGACTCTCACAAACCACTGGGATTTTCCAACATGGGGGAAGGAAGAGGAGGAGGAGGAGGAAGAGGAGGAGGAGGAGGAAGAGTTGTGTAGTTGATGTTTAACAGGGTAAGATGGAAATCAAGAGAGAGGAGATGACAGCTGAGGGCTGCCACAGTAGAACCACATGGCCATCTTGTTTCTCATGCTCCAGTTTCCTGTTCAGCACTTTTCTCTCACTGTTGAGCACTACCGAACAACCCTGTCCCCTCTTACAACCACTGGACAGATATCAAGTTGTCATTCCTGGGCAGTTTTGTCCTTTTCACACACAGGAATCAACCTCGTGCCTAGCCAGCCAGCCTCTCAGATCTGTGAATAGACTTTTCACAATATGGTATCTTCTCCCCTTTCCCCCTGCTGCCCTGCACTGTGGGTCTGTGGGCTTTCCACAGAGATTTCTGGCCTGGCCAGGTGCGAGGGTTCCGGCAAAGGGGAGAGATGCAAGCAGGGAGGGGGAGTTGCCTCCGCTGCCTAGGCTGCATCTGCATCCACCTCAGTCTCCTCAGTTGCAGTTGCTGCCTGAGTTGCTCCAAGATGTTGCACCCCTCGCCCTGTGCTGAGTCGGACCAAGGAGAGGCTAGCCAGGGAGAAGAGACCTCTTCCCAAGCGGCAGTGTTACAGCTCTGATGAAAATTTCTCAGAGTAGTTCTCACACACCTTTATAGCTTCTGGATAGGATTCTTATATACAGTTTTGGGGTGAGTCAGAGTCTGACAGCAGGTACTTCCCATTGGCTTGGCTGAGAGCTTGGGGAGACCGTATTTGCATGAGAGAGGGCTTGGTGCTGCTCCTGCATGACTGATGGCCACACACTTTTCTAGGGGGGCTTTGGGGGATTGTAGCTATGTGACAGGAGCCAGGGGCCCAGGAGCATAGCAAAATGCCCATGGTTCCTTGCAGGGTTATCCTCTGCAGGGTCACCAGGGTTTCAAGCCTGTGCTCGACCAGGGACCAGGCTGCCTGTGACAGCCCACCGCCCTGCATTGCACCTTTGCTTTAAACATGCTTACTTAGTGAGGGCCAGCAGCAACAAGCACATCCTGAGCCCCTCCTATGCTGCCTCTGTAGACCTGTATCTGGGCCCCGCAGTCATGCATGGCTGCCGCCTTCCAAGGTTCTGAGCTTCTTAGGGATGGCTCTGACTTTTCTGTGTCTCCAGGGCTCAGAGCAATGCCTGGCATACTCCAGGGAGGTGCTCTATAAATATTTAGAGAAAGAACAAATGTATCTTTTTAAAGATACTTCCCTGGGGTTCTCATCACTACTGACCTTGACCTTTCCTGAATTTCAAGTTTGCTATTCCCTCTGCCATCCCTTAAGCCTAAGATTATGGCCTCCTGGGTCAGATATGAACTTCATCCTTCCTGAAGGGCTCTGGCCTAAGAATAATTCAATACCTATGATGGTATGTGCTGTTTTCCCTGAATATCTCTAAGGAGACTTGTTTACCCCCTAGTTGTGTATGATCTGAATGGCTTCCAGACACATCAGCATATCCTTGCAGTAAGATAATTTTACTGTTAATAATCCAAACACTGGTGGCTGATGACTCTCCCAGTAAAAGCAGGGTCTCAGCCTCTCACTTGCACTTAGAAGAAAATCAAGTGTGTGCTCTACATGGACACTCCTTAAGTCCTTTCTGGATGTTGCTTGCAAGAATTACCTTCATTTTCTGTCTCCCTGCCTTTCTTTAGAGCCCCAGCTTTCACTTAGACACTGCACCCCAGGGCTCTGCAAAGAGCATGACTTCCCAAGGATCTGAGTCGACAGAGTGTGCTTCAGTCTGGCCAAGTCAAAGAGGGTCCCGTGCAACGAAGAAACAGTTTGCACTGTACCATCTTCTCACCTTGTCCCTGTATCCCAGTCTGTCTGGACACCCCTATGGTGCCAATGAAAACAGCTTTTATTTGCAGTTCCATTGTCCTTGAAGGCAAAGGCAAAGGATGACATCAATCAAGACAGCCTTAATGTCTTCATCTTTCTCTCTTTTTCTTAGAAACTCATGTGCAATTGATTCAACCAAGTCCTAGGTCAGAGAAGGAGTTTCTGTTGATGGAGACAGAAGTGGAATGGATCCAAAACTCAATTTGGGCATGACAGTGACCTTTTGATCTTTAGAAGCCGATTCCACGGATACTTTTAATTTGGTCACTTAAGTATTTTTCTTCATACATGAGATCCATGCATGAGGATATTAGATAACTCTAGTTTCTTTCAGTTTTTTTTCCCCAGAGAACAGTGCCAGATATCTTTTGCAAGTAACACAGGGAGGAAGGCCACAGAGGAGTCGCTAAGAGTGAGCCAGCAGGAGGAGAAGTGTGTGCAGGGTCACTGCTGGATGTGCAGAGAGAGCAGACTGTGGAAGAGAGCAAGTCAGCTATGACTAAGTGACTTTGTGTTCCGGAATCTTCTCCATTGCCATACTGGCTGCCCACTTCCTGGGAAGCAGTGACCTGCCTTGTGACTCACTCAGATCTCTGATCCCTAATCCTAGCTTGTTATGTTGGCGGTTGTACTTGTGTCCTTGAGAGCTTGTATAGATCCTCTTTCAGTGTGGGTCTCCTTCATCATCACTGATTCCTTTTCTACTTCTTCAGCAACCTCCATTTGCAACAGGAACAATTCCACTTCCATTAGCATTTCTTCTGTGTCTGAACATTTTTTCAACATATCTGTGCTATTCAATTTACCCCCCAAAATTTTGTGGCTGAGGTAACCCAAGAAACAAAGCTGGCTAGAGATGAAGTAGAGATGTTGGCTTCCCTAACAGCTCAGCATGTGTCCCTTGATTCCAATCCTATTTCTGGTCAGCCCCTTTATATATAGTTTTTATATAGTGAGGCAGAAGAGATATACTTCCAGCTTCCAAACAGGGAATATTGGTCAGAAAAGCTTGGGAGTGTGTTAAACAGTCATTTCCTTTTATGGATGATCAGACTTTAGAAAAACATCTGCAACAGATGTGAGTAGGAGTTCTAGAAGATGCTACTCAAAATATAAATTTAAGCAACAGGGAAAATTGCAGGGTAGATAAATATGTATGGGAAATGGATCTTAGCATGCATTTGTGTATATATTAATATTTCTAGGAGACGTAAATTAAGATATATTAATGTAGCTGTCTCTGGCAAATACAACTGGATAAGCAATATACTTACTGGGAAATGTGAAAAAGTATATGAGACTATCTTTAAAATTTTACTAACATTTCAATTAACTCTTTGAAAATGTTATGTATTTATCCAATGTGTTTTGACTATATCTATCCATCATTACCTCCCCCAGACTCCCCCTAGTATACCCACCCTACCTTCTTCTCTACTTCACATTCTACCTTTTTGTTATTATATCTTCCTGAGTCCAGTGGAGTTAAAACATTTAAGGAACATTTAAAACTTATATAGAAGCAAGTGATGATATGCCCATCATCTGTGAACCCATTATCCAAATTCTAGCTCTTAACCACAGCCAACCTTGCTTCTTCTGGTTCTCCAGAACCATCTTGAGACAAATTACAGGCAAAAGATAAGGATCTGATTCATCACCAAAACCTAGTTATTGCATGTAAGATTTGAGCAACAACTGCTTGAGCCTCAGTAGGGAGGCAATGTTCTCATGCCTCTCAATGTTTCAAAAACGCTATTTACTTTTGGAGTTTGAATTAGGCTACAAACAAAATTTGTATTGTGAATTTGACAGATGCCTTCCAAGTTTCTCTGTTTTTTTTTTCCTCACTGTATTTTGTTCTTGAAGAGAATTGGTTATCTCTTCTGCAGAGTCTCCCAGTCTGTTTGTTGTGTTCATCCTCTTGGGGGTATAACAGGTGAGCATCTCTTATATTGCCTATAAATAGATCTAGAGACTCTGACTGCTTTAGGGGAGAGTCGTTGGCAAGGTTGCTTCATAGGGGTGTGGTATCTTTAGGATACATGTAATATCTGGATGCTTCACTTTCATGATTAGCAGCCTGTGATGATCATGACATAAGCATATTATTTTATGGGCATTACAGGCTGTTGCTATACTAGGTTTACCACAGTTTTTGAGTGTAACTTAAAAATATTTACTATGAAAAGCATCACCTCATTGGCTATTTCATTAGTCAGTTTATCAATATACCTATCAAGATGCTTGAGGTATATCATAGGCTATATGCTTGATTCTTCCCCTTTACTTAACAGGTTTTTAAACTAGTGAACTGATTGGTTAACTTCTTCTAACTCCCCTCCCCTCCCCTCCCCTCCCCTCCCCTCCCCTCCCCTCCCCTCCCCTCCCCTCCCCTCCCCTCCCCTCCCCTCCCCTCCCCTCCCCTCCCCTCCCCTCCCCTCCCCTCCCCTCCCCTCCCCTCCCCTCCAAAGTTGTTCTCTTTTGTGGAACCAAGGGCTGAATCATATTCAGTAGGTTTCAAACTGTTGTCATATTTGAAATATTTGGATCCATTCTAACCATCGTCTCCATGGAATCTCAGGTTGCCCCATCTTTTCTTGGGAGGATTTATTCACCCAAGCTTCTGAATCTTGCAGCTCTGCTGGACACTGATTTCTTCCTTGTTTTTGCCCTTGCAGGGTACAGCAGACCTATTCTTTATATCCATACCTGGCCCCTGCCGTTTCTTCCTGGAATCTGTCTCTTTTCATGGAGATCATCCTCTGAGCAATGTGGTTTGTCCATTGGTATCAGACTGGCTATTGTTTCTAGGTTTCTGCAGTGAAGAATTGTGCCCAAAGATATTTGGACTCAACTTTTTATCCTATTAAAAACGCTAAATGTTACAGTGGGGTAGAAGAAACATGCATACTTTCCCATTAGCAAAACTTTCTTTTTATTCATAGTGTTATTGGACTTAGGAGAAGTACAGTTTGTTTACAATTAAACATATCACGAACTCATTGCTACCTATAATTTGAATCGTTGATGGCTGAGCTCTTATTTAGTTTGGTTAGCTCAGTTATTTGTATCTCATGTCTCTCTTGCTGAAACACCAAGGGCTTAGCCACCAAAATGGTTACCATTGCATTCTCTATCACATATGCAACAGAGGCTGAGGTTGCAACATTCTGTGCTCATAAGAGAGATCTGAAGTGTTCTGCAGTTTAGAAGGTGTCTGTAGAGGCGACAGTGTCTGTGTATACATGCTGACAAGCTTGATTTGAAGATATAGAAGAATGAACGATTTGGTTTTGAAATACTAAAAAACCCTTGGCCAGTTCCCATCCATGGCTTATTCTGCTGACTGGATCATGGTTTTTGCTGTTTCTGAACCTGTCTTTGCAGTTAGTTGTTCTACTATATGAGGAAGTTCTTCTCCGGCAGCTGTAGCGGTCATCCTCCTAGTAACTCTAATGCAAGTGAATTACATTGTAACTCACAGTTTCAATAGTGTTTCAACTACAAACTGGCAGTTTCAGTTAATCTCGCTGCCCTGGGATGCCACCAAAGAGAGCTGAGTTTATCAACCTCTTAGGGGTTGAATAAATGGAATGAACCTTCAACCACAACTATTGAAATATAATACCTGATTTACATTGCCCAAATATTTCTATCCAAAGTCTTCTGTTGGTTCTTTGGATTGATTCCTGTCTCCACCTACACTATGTGTTGTATATCTTTGGAATCAACTTTTATCCCTATTAGGCCAAATGTTACAGTGAAGTAGAAGAAACACTCATGCTTTCCCATTAGCAAAGCTTTCTCTTTATTCATAGTTTTATGATAGACTTTCCCTGAGGAGGGAGTACAGGCATTGATTTGCCTTGTTTACTAGAGAGCAGGGCTGCCATTCACTAAGGGTCTCATTCTCTATCACTTTATGATTATACTCTATACAGTTCCTTTGTATAACCCAAGATCTGATCATGGCAAGGTAAAAAGAGAATGAGGGCATAACAGTTATAGGTTACACAGTCCTGTCCTTTGGATAGCTTGTAAATATATCTGGAAAAAGATGTGTTGATCAGGCTTCTTTTGAGGTTGGTGTATAACTCACACTAGAGAACACATGTACTGATTAGTTTTTATTGTTAGCTTCGCATAACTGAGAGGCATTTGGGAAGAGAGTATCCCAACCGAATAACTGATTCACTCAGATCAGCATGTCTGTGGGACAATGTAATGATTCCCAATTGATGAAGGAAGGGCCCATCATAGACATTACCACCCTTAGGCAAGTGGTCCTGAAGTGTATAAGAAAGCTATCTGAGCACAGTAATCACCCCCCTCCCATGGTTTCAGCTGTAGGTACTTGCCTTGAGTCCTGTCCTGCCCCAGAAATAGATTGTCTTGGTTTCCTCTTCTAAGTTGTAGTTGGTCATGGTGTTTATCACAGCAACAGAAAGCAAACCAGAACAACACATTGTGTTTATTTCTCTTTCATAATTAGTCACCACTGATGCTCACAGGGCTGGAGTATTAATTTATGAGTGATTGCAACATGTCACCATTCTGAGTTTATAATTTTTTTCATTAAAATCTAGAAAATAGCTACACAGGAAAATATTACCTCATTGACTTGGATTTGCTTTGTGACATAGATTTTCCTTGTAACATACAATGTAATAGAAGAAGAAATAGCATGAGCTCAAATTCAAGTCAAACATGGGAGTCAGATTTATTAAACACTCACTCTTTGGGTTATTGGCACTCTCTTTGCTAATAATAAAGGGATATTTTAGTTCTGGCTTTTACTGTAATTGTCTGGGTCTTCAGTATCCGTGGAATTGAGCAAGACATCTGTATCTTTTATTCCCTTAATATAGTTTTGTTTAGTAGCTTCAAAACATGATTCTGTTTTTCTGACAATTGAAAAAGAAACTTAGAGTTTTTTGTCCAAATTTAAATATAAATGAAAATTCCTAACATGGCCCTTAAGGCCCAGTATGATCCATTCTCTTTGCCTTGCCTTCTCATATTATTTATTGCCCCATAGACTCCTTCCTATGTTCTAAAATTTTATTCTTAAATAATTATATATATTTATGTATATATACATATATACATATATATATATATATATATATATATATATATATATATATATATAATATGTGTTTTGATCACCTATAACCTGATGTATCTCTTATCCCCTCCCACTCCTGCTGGAATCTTTCTTCTTCTTCCCAATAATCTTCGCTACTATCTTTTGTTTGTTTGTTTGTTTGTTTGTTTGTTTGTTTTGTGGTGTGTGTGACTGTTTGTGTGTGTGTGTGTGTGTGTGTGTGTGTGTGACTGTGTGTGTGTGTGATGTAATGCTGAGTTTAATAAGGACTGCTTGCATGAGCATAAACAATTAACTAGTGGTTACATCATTGAAGAAAATTGAATGAAGAAAACGAAATTAAAAGGGAGCCGGAGAAATGGCTCAGTAGTTAAGAGCACTGACTGCTCTTCCAGAGGTCCTGAGTTCAAGTCCCAGCAACCACATAGTGGCTCACAACCATCTGTTGTGGGTTCTGATGCCCTCTTTTGGTGCATCTGAAGACAGCTACAGTGTATTCATATACATAAAATAAATAAATAAATCTTCAAAAAATAAAAAGGAAAGGACGTGACTAGTCTCAGAGTTCAACACTAGATGAATGAAAAAGAATTAAAAAGGAAAGACATGACTGATTCTAAGTATGGCAGAAGAGAAAGGTTATTGTAGATGAAAGGAAGAACATAGTCTGAGGCAGTGGCATCTGGTAGAATCCAGAGTAAACATGACAAGACTGAGCCAGGTCATGTGGGAGTCAGGGAGAGAAGGGAGGGGGAGAGTCAGATAAAGAGGCCAGGAGCTAATGGTAGATGAAAAAAAACAGGTAATCAAGTGGTTAGATTATGAAGGGAAGGACAGCTGTTAGAAAGACAGCCAGTCTCTGGGATGGAGAAATTTAGGATAAGGGGGTGTGGTATGCCAGCCTGGAAGACTGGTAGGGACTGAGGTAGGGACAGGTAGGGACTGAGGGACACTGGGAGAACCTGGAGACAGGAGTCCACTTTGGACTAATGTCCACTTTTGGTTAATGGATACCTCAGCCTTTTGTCCTGGGTTTGGGACTTAACAAATAAGACTCCCTTTTTTCAGGTAGCTCTTAACTTCCAGTGGCTTCTCTCCAGCTGCTCCCCCTTGATGATGGAATGTTGAGGGGCCCAGTATTGTGCAAATGTTGTTAATGTAACCTCAGCTGTGGTAAATTCATGAGAACAATGGCTGTGACATGTCCAGATGACAGGGTTTCACAGCTGTCCTCTGCAACTTTTGGCTCTTACATTCTTTCTACTGTCTTATCCATGAAGTACCAAGAGCCCTGCAGAAGTCAATACGGATGTCCTAGGGATGGCAGAGCAGTTATTTATTCTCAATGTTTACCCGTTATGAATCTTTGTATTAACTTCTGCCTTCCACAAAGAGAAGCTGCTCTGACCCAGGCTGCAAGTAGCACTAACCTGTGCTTATACACACAATTATTTATGAGCAAGTTTGACAGCACTTCTATTTAGCAAATAACATTCATCCCTATGTTCTACCACCTCCCTAGCTATGGGCATTTCATCAGGTCTACAGTTCCATGCATGGGTTCCCTCCTGTGGAGTAGGCCTCAGATCCAGTCAGACCTCAGTTGGTGACTCCATACCACTCTTTCACCTGTG
Source organism: Mus caroli (assembly GCF_978045245.1). Taxonomy (NCBI): domain Eukaryota; kingdom Metazoa; phylum Chordata; class Mammalia; order Rodentia; family Muridae; genus Mus; species Mus caroli. The sequence goes on along the minus strand of NW_028227267.1, from coordinate 29,753,710 downwards.
GCAATAGTTTGCCTGACAGGTCAGTATCATAGCATGTGGGTTCTACCACTGAGGAAGACCACTGATGGCTTTTATTCCTCAGTGGCCTGCACAGAACCTTCATGCAGTATGAAAACCAGCCTGTGGGGAGGAGGTTCCAGTTCAGTTTTACCTTGATTTCTCTTTAGGTGTTCTCCACATAAAGTGTGTGTTGTTTTCAAGAATATGTATCTTAGCAAACACTCTGCTGGGCACCCAAGATCAATGGCAGTAGCTTATATTACTGTGTTTCTTTCTCACTAAGCCCTCCTGGGAAAATTGAGAAGTCATTTCTACATGAGATTTGGGTATAGAAATTCAGTTAAATTCATATTTCCTAAATTGAAGGAGAAGATAAATTTGCATCCTGCTTCCCTCATATGGCTGGTATATTTCTAGTCCTGGACTTCACATTAGCATGAGAAATTTTCAAAGGCTAGGTTAGGTTATATTGCAAGGAAGAGGCAGCCTTTACCAACAATTCATAGGGACATGTCCCATTCCTTGAACAGGGATTTTCATTTAAACCTGTGAGTACTGGGAGAAGCATTGTTTTAATAAAAGGATAATCATAATGTTTGAATTCTAAAGGCATAATTTAATATACAGTGATTTTCCTTTATATCTTGGCCTGTAGTTAGCTGTGGTATTAGTGTGTCAATACTTGCAGTAGGACAGGATAGAAATGGATTCTGACATTTATACTCACTTAGCTTTGGGACCTTGGCTATATTAACTGTCCTTATCAAGTCCACCTTCCTCATCTATAAACATGACTTCTAATATCCATCTTTTAAGTCCTTAAAATTTAAGGACACCATGGAACAGCCATGGCACACATAGAACTGTGAGTTTTCTTCACAATCTGGAATTTTGAATAAGAATAGTTCTTGCCTAGGAGCTCCTCAAACACACTAACTTTTCTTTTGTAGAATTACTGAAGGCACGATTAATCATCCACTGACCCCTAAAGCTATGTAGCACATCTGACAGGAAAAGTTTATTCTATTTCTTGTTGTCTTGCATATCCTCCCTCTTCCAAATCTTGCCTTTCCTTCTGGTACCTTTCTCTCCCATCCTTTATTTCCCCTTTCCTCCCTCTGCTGAAGTTGAGCATGATCACATGACACCTGTGGCATGTCTCTTGATATGTCTTTCATTAAAGTGCTAATGCTACATGCCTTGGGACTCCCTGCTCTGGGAGCTTTGCAGAGTTTCCAAGATGAAATCTGATGAATTTCTGTTTCTTTTCCTTATTAGAACCTCGATGAGTTTGGCTCTGTCACAGCACAGGGTACTTAGAGAGACCACATTCCATGACAAATTCACTTACTTAGTGGCTTGTACTCTGTGTTTAGGGACAGTGGTTAAGGCTTGGCAAGATTGCTTGGCAGGGATACACAAGACTTATTTGTCCCACTTATAAAAAAGATAGTTTCTTTTTCACTAAGCTCTCCAGAGAAAAATTGAGAAGTCCTTTCTATATGAAATTTGAGTATAGAAATTCAGTTAAATTCATATTTCCCAAATTGAAGGAGAAGAAACATTTGCATCCCCCTCACTTCATGTGGTTGGGATATTTCAAGTCCTGGACTTCACATTAGCATGGGAAAAGTTTCAAAGGTTCGGTTAGGTTATGTAATAATCCATTTTAATCTGATCAACAGAGCTGTTAGACTCATTTATTCATCCATCTATCTAGCAAGACAGCCACCTGTCACTAATTCGCATATCTGTCTGTTTACATGTTGAGCCATTCATTAATACCATAGAAAATATTTATTAAACAAACTATTTCCTGTGTTTGTAAATTTTTGTTATTCTCTGAAAAACCTATAGCATGGAACTCATTGTGTTGATGGAGCTGGCTTCAAATGTGCAGAGACCTGCTTGTATTTGTCTCTTTAACACTGAGATTAAAGGCATGGGCCAATACACCCAGTCTGTGTGCTTTTTAAAAACAATTTGAGTGTGCTGTGTGGCATGTACTTGTTACTATGGATGCATACATATGTATGTGCAGGTGTACCTGCATGTGTGCTGATTGTTGATATCAGGTGTCATTTCTTGGTCTCTCTCTCTCTCTCTCTCTCTCTCTCTCTCTCTCTCTCTCTCTCTCTCTCTCAACATGAAGCTAATCAATTTGCTTGAATGGCTGGCTAGGCAATCTGTTTCCCTCTGCCAGTGCCCCTCTCTCAGCTCTGAGATTACATACGTGTGCCATCACACATGGCTTTTTCTGTGGTAGTTGGGAATACAAAATCAGGTCTTCATGTTTTCACAGTGAGTTCATTATTGACTATGCCATTTTCCCAGAAGCCTGTTCTGTGTTCTAGTGGAGATTTATCTTAGGAAGTCACAGGACATATTGAACACATTTTGTTCAGATTACTCTATCAAGTGTTCACCCTCTGGGCATGGGGAGCCAGACTAGCTGAAGACTTTCTCAGAGGCCCCAATGAAATGACAAAGGGAGATTTTCTTTGTCCAGGAGTGGACTTGGTAAGGCTGGTCTAGAGAGTGACACCAGTACCTTGAAGGACTCAAGGTGGTTTTTATGGGCACCCAATTCTTTCCCCTGGGTTGTGATTGTCAGTCTTTAGGCGGTTGTATTTGAGGGTTGTGGTTGACAGTGTTTAGGTGGCTGTATTTGAGGTATCCCATGTTCTTTTCATGAGCAGTGCTTAACTCAGCTGCCTGCTGACCTTAGCAGGTTCCTCCCTATGCAAATACTATATGCAATGCTGTACTTCTCAATAAACCTTGCTTGGCATAAGTCATAAGCTGGGCAAGACCTCCTACTATTGCCATTGTCTTCTTTATCTCCTTTTCTCATGCTTGGACTTCCAATCAACACCTCACTATTTGGGACCCTTACTCCTGGTAGTTTGGGATAAGTGGGTATAGGCACGAAGATCTGAATCAATTCGAAGTCTGCTTTCTTAGAGTTCCGATAGGTAGGGAGCTCTAGAGATTTGCTGGTTGGATCAGCAGCATTTGTAACTCATCCTTGAAAGACCTGAGACAGCTGTGGCATTTACAGAATTTGTGAAGGAGTCCAGTATCCAGAAAAACATATTTTTATCATCGAAATTCCAGGTGGCAGATCTGAGCCTGTGGGCTAAATTTCACTGGGGATTTGGTTTCAACATGGATTTTAAAGACATAACACTTGGAATTACTGAAACACAGTGGTGATCCCACTGGCAAGGTGGCAAACACAGTATCTGAGGTGAACACGCTCTAGGTCAGGGTGTCACCAAGATACCTCTCTACTGCCTGTGCTATTGAGATGAAGCTTTGGAGAGATCCTCAGTGGTGAGTACAAGGGTCTGAGGCCAAGCCTCCCTTGCTTTTTTCAGAAGCACAATTTCTCTCCTCTATTGTCTTACTTAATCTGGCCAAGACACCAGCTAAGGGAGTACTTTAAGAAAAAGTACAGCGAACACCTATATATCTGTCACTTAGATCCAATAATTGTTAACATCCTGTCGAATTTGCTTCTCGCAGTATTTTGTTCCCCTGAACTGTTTGAAAGGAAATTGCAGGCATCATAAAACTTCACCTCTAAATACTTCAGCGTGGGTCTCTTAGAAATAAAGAGCTTCTATCACAAAATCACAGTACCGTTTCCACGCCTGAGAAAATTAATAATTCCCCATAGATTTAAAACACAGCTCGAATTATTCCTAAAAATGTCTTTTTTGGCTTACTCCTTTGCTTCCTCAAGATCAGGATCCAATTAAAGTTCATACCTTGAAATGTCGATTTTTTAAAAAAGGAACATGAAAATCACTCCCCTCCCACCCCACCCCCCCCAAGGTGAAGATGAAGAGAAATAAGTCAGTTAAACAATAGGCTGCGACTTGGAGTTCTAGATCATGGGGCAGGAATCCAAGGCCACAGATTTCCCCATATGGGAAGTTCCCAGATTTAGTATTTTAGGTACTCTCCAATGATTGCTGATCTTCAATTTTATCAAATGTAAGTAACCAGAAATTGATTAACTAGTGATATTTTAATCCTAACATAAAGGTCATGCTTTCAAAATATAAGATATTCTTGCAAACATCAAGAGGTCATTGGCCTTGCTCAAGGCTCTACATCTTTTAGATGTCTGCCTTTGGATCAGGAGATATAACTCTAGGTTCCTCTAGCACCATGTCTGCCTGTATGCTGCCATGCTTCCTGTCATCATGGTAATGGACTGAGCCTCTGAAACTGCAAGCTAGCACCAATGGAATGGTTTTCTTTATAAGAGTTGCCTTGGTCATGGTGTCTCTTTACAGCAATGAAACCCTAAGACAGGTGTGATTAAATATTGGTATCTCACTTCATGTAGGACCCTACTACAAGCTGTTCTTTTTATCTATCACCTGACTGTGATCTCCCACATTATTCCCACATCCCAGTATGCTGGAGGAAGGCCTTTTTTTGTTAGACTACATGGCAGGGTGAAGGCTGGCCAAGCTCAGCCCACAAAATTGTGTGCTCCCTCAGGCTTTTGTTTGTTTGTATTTTTTTTTTTAAGACAATGTTTCTCGGGCCGGGCGTGGTGGCGCATGCCTTTAATCCCAGCACTTGGGAGGCAGAGGCAGGTGGATTTCTGAGTTCGAGGCCAGCCTGGTCTACAGAGTGAGTTCCAGGACAGCCAGGGCTACACAGAGAAACCCTGTCTCAAAAAAAAAAAAAAAAAAAAAAAAAAAAAAAAGACAGTGTTTCTCTATTTAGCTTTGGCTATGCTGGAATTCACTACATAGACAAGGTTGACCTTGATCTCACAGAGATACATCTGTCTTTGTCTCCGAGTGCTGGAATTAAAGACATAGGCCACCACACCTAGCTTCCTTCAGGTATTCTTGATGATCCAGTCATAAGGTTGTGATGTATGTATACACATAGAACAGATACAACATGGGACCTTGTGCCCAGCTCCATTTCTGCCCAGGCTTGCCTTGTGTGAGAGAAATGCATTTCCTGCTTTAACTGGTTAATATAAATGTTGATATACAAGTGAGATAGCCTTTTGGAGAAGAAAGGAGCATTAGATCAGACCCAGCTAATGATTTGCTTTCTTACAAAGAAAAAAAATCTAACTTGGTTTGGGCCAGATTGTCTTACACCCATACATAACATGGTAAGGCCAGCATGCCAATCTCCGTATTCTCTTAGGCTTCTTACCAGTCTGACAAGCTCCTAGAATCACATGCTATCTTGTGAGACAGGCTGTGTTCTGAGATGGTTTGAAGTGTCTGATTTTTGTGGGTTTCCATCCTGGAGAGTGGAGTGTCTCAGGACTGCAAAGATGGCCTCTTTTTATGTGTACACAGAGATCTATCTCTCAAAGCCTCTACCTGGAGCAGACAGCAAGCAGTAGGCACTCATGGAGAAAAAAGAGGCCTCATTTGCATGGGTTTAGGAGGAGGGGTAAATGGGAACAGACCTGAGGATTCAGCCTGACAGAGCTGAGCCAGACACTTTTCACTAGAGGCTTAAACCACAGAGGACTGTCTGAACACAGTGGGAAATCTACTCCCCATTCAGAAGTGGCTTTCAACACTGGAAGATTCTCTACTCTTATCAGATGTGGGTCCCAAAACCTTACAGGATGCTACATGGGGACTTCTTAAAACTTAGAATTCAAGAGAAAAGGAACCTCCCACAGAACTGAAACCCTGTCCCAGGGACCTTGTTGGAAGCTCCTGGAAAGTTTAGGCCAGTGCTTAGATTTATGGAGAGGTCTCAGCTATTCTATAACTCTGGCTCTCAGTTCTTTTAGTGTCTACATGGCATATATTGCCTGTTGAGCAGGGAGAAGCAGTCGATTATGTCTTGCTAGGTAGCATTGAGGGTATCTACCAGAGTTGGACAATTCATAGGCAAGCTAATCAAAGCCATGCTGGACAACTCCTTTCCTATTGCAGTTCTCACCTGGGCTTGGTCTTTTTGCTTCCCTAGTAGAGAGTACACAGGCAGAAATGATACACATTCACAGACAGACCACTCACATATATCACAAACAGTGCATTTGTGCAACTCAGCACAGAACATGCACATTTCATTTCTTCCACACATGTATATTCCAAATGTACATAATAATCACATATTTGATGTACTTCCCAAATTCACACATACTCCACACATGCTATGAATGTCCTGTACATGAATAGTGTATATTATATGTCTCGCATGTTATGTATGCTCACCACATACTCCATAAACTACATTTACCATGTACATATATCACATGTACATCATACATACTAGTGCATATGTACACATATATTACATATGTATACCATATATATTACATACAGCACAAATACCACACACCTATATATACACAAGAATATTCTATACACCTCCCACACAAGTACTAATCACACATAAAGCAAACACATATATCATACAACATAATATTACATATATCACACCTGTACATGTATATTACCTCACACATACACCATACTATGCACACATACATACAGTTTTCCCTCTCTTTCCACCTTTTTCTTTTCCAGAGATGACTCACCTCTGTTTTGAATGTTGTTGCGCCCACACACACACACACACACACACACACACACACACACACCAAATAGAACAACTGTGTGTTGCATTTCTCAGCACAAGATGATAAGCAAACAGTTGCATGAAGCTGGCAGCCAGTGACATCTGAATTTGTAAGCCCTATGAATGCATGGTTACCAGGAAGAGAGAACTACTCTCTAAGTTTTTGTTTTGTTTTGTTTTACATTTTGGAAGGTGTCTATTTCAGAGAAGTACATACTTAAACAAACAAACAAACAAACAAAAACCCAGTAAAGCATAGGACAAGAACTATGGACAACAAAGGGATAGATTTCAGAGATAAACCCCCAGAAAGCAACTTCTGAAATATAGATTCAACCAGAGCTTGTGATCTAGCTTTATTTTCAGTGACTGCACAACTAATGCCTTTCAGAAAGGCAAAGGACTGTGAGTTGAGAGCTAACCCCAAATCTGCTGAAATGCCCTATGAGGCTCTGTGCACAAAGGTAGACCCTTATCTGAAGGAAAAACAAGCATGCAATGTCTTCACACAGCATCAGTTTTTCTTTCATCTACTATTTTATGGAAATTATAAAAATATTGGCTTGCAAAGTCTCTGTGAAGTTATCTCACTTGGAGGTTGGGTCCAGTTTTGTTGCCCTAGTGAGTCTGTTGACATGGTCTCTTGCTAGGCTATTTACTTAGCCTGGCTCTAAGTGACTGGCCATTATTCTAAGACCCTTGGGTTGGCAAGGTAGGTAATACTCTTGGTCTAAGTTTTCTTGTTCCAGCTGTCAGTGAGAAGCCATGATTTTTCTCTGGTGTCCAGTATAGAGAGAAAGGGGACAATAGCAGCCCCCAAGGAAGTGCCCAGTGTCCTCTGTGCCTCAGCCTCCACCTTCAAGAGCCATTAAGGAAGGAAAGGTTTGCTATTTGGAGGTTTTGGAATCTGTAGGTAGACTCCTTGGGTCATTTGAGCTTTGAGAGGGGAGATACACGTTAGAACAGTTCTGGGGCTGCAGGAGAAGCTGGGTTCTCAGGAGGGTTGTTTTGTTTTTTTTTTTTTTTTTTTTGAGCTAGGCTCTGGCCTTCCTTTTCCTGTGTTAGGTGGGGCAGGTCCAGCATAGGCAGCCATCTGGGTGGTTGTAGATCAGGATGCATGTGTCATCATAGTCCTGATATGGCATTTCTTTCTGGAGATGCTTGAAGGGTGAAAGAGACTTTGAGTCCTGAAACTCTTTGGAGCAGAAAAAGAAACAGTGTCAGAAAAGGTAGAATGGTGGAGTAGAAACCATGAGGGTGGAGATTGGAACATACTAAGTACTAAAACACTCACTGGTGGTAGAAAGAGAACAGTTTTACCAAAGATGAGAAAGGACCATTTGTAGTAGCTTATCAATGTTAGCAGGGGCATCACAAGCCCTGGGGACTATGGGTTAGACAATTTTGCAGAAAAAGAGGCACCTTCATAGAGTTAGCTTCACCTTCACACACCTTCTGCTATGTTAGAAGTTGTGTAACAACACCCTTTAACACTTTCCCTTCTGCTCTGAAGTTAGGGGCTTCACAGTGAAAGGCTACAGGTCATCACTTAGAAAAGGATTTAGGGCAGTGGTTCTTAATCTTTTTAATGCTGTGACCCTTTAAAACAGTTCCTCATGGTTTAGTGACCCACAACCTTAAAATTATTTGCATTGATACTTTGTAACTGTAAATTTGCTACTGTTATGAATTGTGATATAAATATCTGATATGCAGGATATCTAATATGGGACCCCCACAGGGATTGTGACCACATGTTGGGAACCACTGCTTTAAAGGCAAAGATAGGGATGGGGATTTTGTACAAACCCATATGGAATGCAAGCATGACTTGAGCAGAAACCAGGGTAGTGGAGAGAATGTGACAACTGGGGGGCATTTGAATGTCCCTAGAACCTTCAGGTTCTGTCAAAAAACTCCATGGAGACCACATTGTTTGATAAGGAGTGCATCATGTGTTGGCTGTTTCAGAGACAGCTTCAGTATAGAAATCTGGAGGACATAGCAACTTGGGGCTGCCACAGGTTTGGAATGAAAAGAATGGCTTTTCCAATCACCTTCCCAGGCTGTGCTGTGACTCTGCTCATCCAAACAAGATGGGATGTAAGCTTGTGCCATGAGGGGCAGACATCCATCTACCTGGAACAGTGCACGTGCAGGCTTATCAACAAAGAAACAACAGCTTTTCTTAGGTGGAAGTCTCTTTCCAGAAGTTTGCCCTATAAAGTTGTGCCAGGCTCTAAAACTTGGCTGAAGCCTACTTCCTGTTCCATGATATGGGCCAGCCAACACACAGTGGCACCGAAACCTGAAAATCTGGAATGAATTTGAAAACTGAACAAGTTGAGTCTTATTTTTTTTTTATTTTATGAAAAATGTTCCAAGCTGCAAATGAAAGTACTTCTGAACTTGGCAGAAAAATGTGTGGGTAAGGAGGTTATCAGTTCAGGGAGAAAAAAGAGCTCTCGAGTGCTGTTGACAAACATGGGAGGAGAAACATGCCTCTGTGGGAACTGGCCTCTGCTTCTGAGGGTGCAGCCATCTGTTTTTGTCCCCTATGTGCTTTCATTCCTGTCAGCTGCCCCCTCTCAGAGACCACAGAGGTAGAGAAATCATCTCTGCAGGTGTCTGAGACCATTGTGTGTAGCAAGTCAATACTGCTGGCTTTCCAACCTAACTTCTGGGCTGGGGCAGAGGCCAAGTTCGGCACTAAATGGCTAGATCCCTCTGACCCCTTCTCATAAGGAAAGAGGGTCCAAGCAGACATGATGCTATTCATGGGTAGGTGGTTGTGTAAGATCAATTCAGTCCCTTTTTGAAGCTCACTGAAGCCTTGGGTAGGTTTGTAAGGAGAGTAATCTATGAATAATTGATCTTGGCTAGTTGACAAAGAAGCTGTCTTCTGTCTGTTGATGTCACTCAAATAGTTCTTTGAAGGGGCTAGAGAGATGACTTTTGGCTAAGAGCATCAGCTGCTCTTTGGGGAGACCTGGATTTAGTCTTGGTGGCTCACAACTGCCAACAACTGCTCACAACAGTTCCAAGGGATCTGGTGTCCCCTTCTGGCCTCTGTGAGTACCCATACATATGTGGTTCACATACATCCTCTCAGATCATGGGACATATATAGGTTTATAAAATTAAAAATGAAACAATCTCCAGATAGTTCAGAAAAATACATTTCTCCAGTTTTGTTGTACTGACTTAGCTCCAGCTAAGTCAACACCTTTCATATCTTAGGCCTTTCTGATTTCAAGGAATGGAAACCAAACTGCACCTATAACCCTTACCAAACCTAGAAGGTGTCCTATTCTCTCCTCCAGTGAAGCAAGGGCTAAAGTGGGCCAAGGGAGGGAGGAGACAGTCCTCACCCACACTGGTGGACTTTGGGAACAGCCTCTGAGAAGGTTGCGGTCATGTCAGAATGTATTAGAGAAATTGGCTGATGTCTTCAGAGGTGAAGCCAGCCAACTGGTGACTTGTTTTTGGGCTGGCTGTCCCTATGGACGCTACAAACCCAGTGCTGAAGATTGGCTGAAAGGAAGGATGGGATTCATGCTATGGCCAGGGCCTTCTCCAGGGCTGTTCAAGTGGGGAGTGAATGGGAAACAGGAATGGATCTCAAACCTGGGCAACAAAGACTGAGCTTCTGCACTGCAAACACATACGCTTGTGCATATCTGTGCATGCGTACTTCAGGGCACCCTCTGAAGTACACAACAAGAGGGTACCATATTCACGGTTTCAACAGCAATTAGGTTTTCAACAATTTTGCACTCCCCCCTTTTGTAAAGTAACTCTTACTTGTTTTGGAAAATTATGAAATATGAAAAGGCCCCCAAATAATAAATAAATGAACACAGAGCAGTTCATCCTACAGAAGCAGATATTGCCGGCTTGGGTTAAGTCTCTCCTTTATGGCTTTTCCTGTTGATTTTCACACTGTTGATCCCAACCTATGAATGGAAAATTGCATCCTTTATTATCATCATTAGCTTTGGGCTCATGGCATGATTTTAAGGTGTTCATAAGATCCCACTTCCCTCATTTCCAAAGAGCTACAGTTTGCTGAGTGTTTTCAGGCTGGGACCCCACATGCATCCAGGACACTGCCTGCCCCCAGGTTATGATGAAGGGGCTGTGGTGTCCAGTGCTAGCTGACTTATTTATAGGAAGGATGCCTAAGGGGCCGGTAGCTGCAGACTCTGGTCACAGTGGATGGAGCTCAGAACAAAGGAACAATTCTGGCTTCAGGAAGATGTGTGTTTTCAGTGTTTGCCTTGTTCACAGCCTACAGCTCTGAACAAATCTCATCTGAAATACAAGGTGATAAATAACTGACTGGAGGATTTTCTAAAAACATAAAATATATAACAGGCAACATGGAATATACAGTATAGAATATTTAAATATATGTCAAAATGAAATATGCAATGTGAGTTATATGATATAATTTTATTGTGTCGTAGCATATATAAAATACAGTCTAGCTGATGGAAAAAGAGTATAACTTAAGTGAGAGAGTATATGGGGGGTGGGTCTCAGCCCATGCTCAGCAAGGAAACTGCCCTATACCCATTAGAGATAGAAGTGCTTTTGACTTGGAAGAAGGGAATAAAGGGAGAGACATATGTAGAGTCTGCTCAGTGGACTGGATCTAACATAAGAGGAAGGACAGGAGAGCCCGAGACAGTGAGTCTGGTTGTGCTTGACCCTGTGCAGAGCCAACCAAGCTCTCACTGGTTCTCAAGGCACAGGGGAAGGCTTGGAGTCTTTTCTAGTTTCCTTTAAGTCCTGGCTTTCTGTTTTATTTCCTGACAGACCTTTCTAAAAGACTGACATTTCAGGGTTGTGTTTTACTGTTAGCTTTCGGAATTGCAAGCAAAGTTCTTCAGGGAAAAGCATCGGCTTCTACTTAGTGGTGGATTTGTGGACTTGCCCTGGTACATGGGTCAACCTGTCTGGGTAGTGAGCACCATCCTTTGAAATTCTGTGAGCAGAATGTGAGGTACCTGGGATGATCTGGCCTTCCAGCTATTGTGACCCAGTCTCATATTCCTGTGGAGGATTGCTTGGTCTGTATTATAATGTCATAACCAATTACCAGTACATCCTTGGACAATTCACCCATCTTTTCCACAGAATAAGTACAATGCTATTCACATGGCAAGGGCTTTTGAGGACAAAGTAGACATGTTTAACACATCTAGGATAGCGCCTTTCCTCTATCTGCTTAAGAGACCCTTTCTTGATCCATCACTACCAAGCATGTCACAGAAGTACACATACATGCATAGGTACATGTATGCATGCACAAGTACATGCATGCGTGTACTCAATTCATGCACATGCACCACATAGAAGCACAAATGCACATAGGAACAGACAGGTATACATGTACATTCAGTGTATGCATGAACAGATATGCACAAACATATGGCTGCACATATACATATGCACTTAAGCACATAGACAAGTACACATACAAATTGACATACGCATGTGTGCACAGATAGCCTTATCATACCCTTGCACACATGCCTATATGGAGGCTGTAGTCCACCTAGGTTATGCTTTCCAGTTCTATAAACATGCCATGCATTTTCCAATTGTGTGACTTTGTAAGCATCCTTCCCTCACTAGCAAGGTATCTTTTGTTAATCAGCCTGTCAGCTCCTCCTCATTTTGTATGATCCATGTCAAATGTCACATCTTCTGTGAAGCATTTCCCTAGACAAGAACTATTAGCTCCTTCTTCATTTCTCCCAGAAACTGTGAGGGGGTTGAAGAGATATATCACATTCATCTCCGGGTCGCCAGCATCTGACAGAGTCAGACATAATTGCGGAATGCTGGAAAAGCAGGGGCGGAGTTTATTCTATCAGGTTCCTCAGTTTATGATCCCTTTACAGAGGTTGAGGGGGAGGGCATTTTCTGGGCAGAAGTGCTGCTTAGGCATCGCTGGAAGGAGGTGAGGCAGGTGCCTCACAGGAGGCAGAGTCAAGGCAGTCACAGGTGGTAGGAAACAAAAGGGAGAAACATTCTGTTCCTACAGCCTGTTAGCTCAGCTGCCTGGGGCCAAGGACACAGCCTGGGAAGGAAGGGGAAAGCAGAGGGAGATGGGGGAGAGGGAGACTGGGAAGTAAGAAAGGTAATAGGTATCCTCAAAGAACAGAGAGGGAAAGAGAAGCGCTGTCTGGTGACCCAAGGGAGTGACTGACTGTGGGAGGGGTGGGAATAGGGTGATAAGCTCTCAAGTCAAATGCTTCAGGTCACGTCCTCGAATGTTTACTCTCAGGAACTTATTATACTCTTAAAAATTGTTGGGGACCCTGGGGGAACCTTGTGTTTCTGTGGCTTATATAAAATAAATATTTAACAATTATTAATTCTAATGCAGGACTTTTAAGATATATATGAACTAGTTAAAACAATACAATGCATCCATTGCTTATAAATATAGTAATTTATACTTAAAATTGTGTATAATATAATAAAATTGGCGAGAAGGTATGCTTTTGCAGTCTTTGGTAGATTTGATAAACAGAATCTTTGCATTTTCTTTCTTTCTTTTTTTTATTACATCTTTTCCTCAATTACATTTCCAGTGCTATCCTAAAAGTCCCCCATACCCTCCCCCCTACTTCCCTACCCACCCATTCCCATTTTTTTGGCCCTGGCGTTCCCCTGTACTGGGGCATATAAAGTTTGCATGTCCAATGGGCCTCTCTTTCCAGTGATGGCCGACTAGGCCATCTTTTGATACATATGCAGCTAGAGTCAAGAGCTCCGGGGTACTGGTTAGTTCATAATGTTGTTCCACCCATAGGGTTGCAGATCCCTTTAGCTCCTTCGGTACTTTCTCCAGCTCCTCCATTGGGAGCCCTGTGATCCATTCACTAGCTGACTGTGAGCATCCACTTCTGTGTTTGCCAGGCCCCGGCATAGTCTCACAAGAGACAGCTATATCTGGGTCCTTTCAGCAAAATCTTGCTAGTGTATGCAATGGTGTCAGCGTTTGGATGCTGATCATGGGATGGATCTCTGGATATGGCAGTCTCTAGATGGTCCATCCTTTCGTCACAGCTCCAAACTTTGTCTCTGTAACTCCTTCCATGGGTGTTCTGTTCCCAATTCTAAGGAGGGGCGTAGTGTCCACACTTCAGTCTTCATTCTTCTTGAGTTTCATGTGTTTAGCAAACTGTATCTTATATCTTGGGTATCCTAAGTTTTGGGCTAATATCCACTTATCAGTGAGTACATATTGTGTGAGTTCCTTTGTGATTGTGTTACCTCACTCAGGATGATGCCCTCCAGGTCCATCCATTTGGCTATGAATTTCATAAATTCATTCTTTTTAATAGCTGAGTAGTAGAATCTTTGCATTTTCATCAGCCAGCTGTCAACCAGTTCAGCGGCCTCATGTGATCTTTGTGATGTCCCATATCAGCCTGTTTCTGGAAAGTCTCATGGCATGTAAGAAAAATCTAAAGTGTTAGGAAAATAGTTGGACAGTACAGACCTGCTGAAGGGGCCACGGGGACTTTGAAGACATATTGGATGAAGCTGTGTAGTGCTGAGGTCCATGTTTTTGTTTGTTTGTTTGCTTTCTGGGTGAGCTTTGTGCCTTAGCTGTCACTGTAGACTTCCTGTTTGGTTAGGATTTCTATTGCTGTGATGAAACAACATGACCAAAAGCAATTGGAGGAGGGAAGGGCTTAACTCATTTTACAGTTTCGTATCGCAATCCTTTATTGAAGGAGGTTGGGATAGGAACTCAAGGCAGTAACTGAAGCACAAGACATGGAGGGATACTGCTTGCTGGCTTGCTAGCTCCCTCCTGGCTTGCTCCCTCTTGGCTGGCCTCAGTTTACTTTTCTATACACCCAGGACAACCAACCCAGGGATAGCACTACCCTCTATGTACCAGACTCTCCCACAGTGAATCCTCAATCAAGAGAATGTGCCTAAGCTTGCCTCAGTTGTGATTCCCTCATTTTAAATGACAATAGCTTGTATCAAGTTGGTAAAACAAAACAACCTGGAGAACTTCTGTCTGCTTGTTCCCTGGTGATGTGGGAAGCTGAGGGTCCTTGATCCATCATGGAGAGTTTCTGTTTATATACTCTATGGGAAGTGGTAAGGTTGATGGGAGAGGAAGGACCCCTGAGTGAGAAGTAGGAGATGAAATAGATTTCCGGAAGTCCAGGGAGCACCATGTATACTTTGGTCAAGCCAGTTCTCTTTAAGAAACCATGTTCTGTCCTGCCCTTGTCTGGAGTGGGGATGGGGTCAGGTTCCTTTGGATCCCTCTGGTTTGTCAGGGCTGAATTACTACCCCCCCCCCCATTTTATGCGAATGCTTTGTCCTATCTGGTTGTTGAGGGGGATTTCCTTGTAGAGGAGTCTGGCAGTCTGTCTTATATAAAAGTAACTTACATTTTTGAGATAATAAATAAGTCAGTAGGTTATAAAGAATGGAAAATGAACAAAAGTAAAAGAAAACAAGACAACAGTGTTGTCCTCAGTCCTCCAGATAGCTCCTGCTAGTGCTGGGACGACAATCCTTCTGTTTTCTCTATGAGAGCACATAGTTCATTCTTTATGCCAGATAGACTATTTCTTCTTAAATACAATCCTATCATGTGACTTCCAGAAACTGAATGACATTTGATTTCTTTATCTGGCATTCAAGGCTTCACTTTCCAAATGGTCTTTGATGACAACATTGCCTCATTGTATCTCTCCCCCAAATAAAATATGTGCCTATGTCCCCTCCACAGCTTTGAAGCTAGCCTGCTCCATGACTGAGCACTCTTGTAAACAGAATGTAGCCTGTAAATCCCAGGAATTTATATTTGCTTATTGTCCCTTTGCTTTCTGGACAATGTGCTCTGATCTGGTGTCACGTTCAAAGTCTCATCACAGCCCAAGCTGCCCCTCTCTCCTCTTAAGTGGCACTCTAATTCCTTAAGTGGCACTGACCTTCCTATGTGTGGCATGCTGAATAACTGCTCATTGAGGTGAGCCTGTGTGGGGCAGTGCAGAGACAGTGCACTCTCTCTACCACCCAGTGTGCATGCATTTTTGGTTCCTTGGTTCTCCACTTGGACTTTGAGACATCTACATACAGGTAGTGTCCACAGAGGTCTGATTACTTCATCTGTGTGGTTGGGAAAGAATCAGGGTTGAGCCAGCTCTGGCCTGTGATTCTTGGGATAAACAGGATTCTAGACCACAAGATGTCAGTGTTGTCTTAGCTACAGAGGAAGCAGACAGGGTCACAGACTCACATCTTGAGTTGCCTGGCACTGGAAGCACTGACTGCTTCCAGGAACTGACAGATGCTACTCCTTGCTGCAGGTAGGTCTGGAGGAAAGTCAAGGGTATGGAGACAACAAGACTCCAACAAAAAGAAGCTACTACCGAGGGCAAGCCAAAGAGTGCTCTTAGTCTGCCTTCCACATGAGAGATAGGATACCAAAGTTGATGCAGTTGCAGGAAAACCACTTATTATCCTGCCACACATCCAGCTGAAAGCACTAGAGGGTCAGAAAGGGTCACTCAGTGGGCTGGGCTGAAATAGATTTAAGCAAAAATGTGCATGTTTCTGTCTATTCTTTTGTTCTAGCTTCAGTTCTAAGAGCTAACAAAGTAGGGATCCACTGACTTCACTATTAGTCATGACTTCTCTACAGAAGACAAAGAAACAGTTGTTTTCTTGGAGAAGTTCAGGAGACCATTGAACTCAACCCTGACTTTTTTTTTTTGACCAAGAACAAAAACTTTATTGTACTTTTGAAGACATGGATTTTTCTTTTTTTTTAATTTTTAATATTTTTTATTACATATTTTCCTCAATTACATTTCCAATGCTATCCCAAAAGTCCCCCATAGCGCCCCCCCCCCACTTCCCTACCCACCCATTCCCATTCTTTTGGCCCTGGCATTCCCCTATATTGGGGCATATAAAGTTTGCAAGTCCAATGGGCCTCTCTTTCCATTGATGGCCGACTAGGCCATCTTTCGATACATATGCAGCTAGAGACAAGAGCTCCGGGGTACTGGTTAGTTCATCATGTTGTTCCAACTATAGGGTTGCAGATCCCTTTAGCTCCTTGGGTACTTTCTCTAGCTTCTCCATTGGGAGCCCTGTGATACATCCAATAGCTGACTGTGAGCATCCACTCCTGTGTTTGCTAGGCCCCTGCATAGTCTCACAAGAGACAGCTATATTTGTCAACCCTGACTTTCATTTGTGGAATGCATCAACAAATCCAGGAAATTTCCAGGAGCTGCAGTCTTACAGGTTAGGGAGGGCAGAGCCTTTGAGATTTTGCCTCTAGCATGAAGCATCTGAAGGGTGCTGGGTAGGAAATCAGAAGGGCTCCATCCAATCTCCAGCCCAGCCCTGTGAGCCACATGTGCCTCTAAGTCTCTCATCCCCCCCCCCCCCATTTTCATCCAGCTGTTTTGCTCCAAACAGCAAAGAGCTACCTCCTGCTGCAGCTTCTCCTTACTTCCCTGGTGGGTGATTAGAAGGCTTCTTCTGCATTGAATCTACTCTCCTGACCTAGCTATAAAGATTTTTTTGTGTCAAAAAATATCCCAGCATACACATTCTCTTTGATGTTCTTCTATTTATTAACTAGGAGGTAAAATTGAGATTATTCCAAAACTTCAAAACGTTTTTAATATTGACTGCAAAACATAATTTCCGTAAATCTATTAATTTTCCCTGAATTGGGTCTAGCAATTTATTTTTCTGATCTGTTCAGGCACCTGACCCTTTCTGTTTCTGATCCTTTTTTTTTTTTTTTTTTTAAGTCCTAGAAAGCCTAGCACCTTACAGCCTCACAAATCCCAGGACTTTTGTGCAAATACTCTGGAAGATATAATCTTCATAATAAAATTCAAGTTGATTGTGTTATTTAATATTGTCTGAAGGCATCATGGATAACATATTGATTTCTCAAAATTAAAACTAAGAACAAAGAGAAACCCACACAATTGTCTGCAGTCCACCAACTGTTAGGGAAATGCTGAAAAATGTTTCAATGCAAGATCAATGAAATTTGACCGTAATGAAAAGAAGAGTGAGGATCTGAAACAGCCTTTGCCTCTGAGTTGTCAGTGCTCCCCAGGAACACTGGAAGCAGCCATTTTACTTGGCCATAAGGTTAACGTGGGAACAAGAATGCCAGAGAAGCACTGCTTCTTTGGTAGTTTCTGCCATGGGGATGGTGTTAGAGACCCAGAATTGCAGTTGTTTATGTTTTATGTGTAACTGGATCTACTCCTAGACTGCTGTAGCAAGCCCTGGCCATTCACTCTGGTAGATTCTACCCAGCGCTCATGTACCTCAGCTGGCTCTCTATAGAGCCGAGCTTCATCCTTGGATGAGATTAGAATGGAAACCCTGGATATCTTAGCTCTCCTGTGCTCCTTCTGTCTTTCTGTGCCACTTATTCTAAGTACTGTAGTTCTTTTAATACTTCCATGTGTTTCCTGTATCAGCCAATAAGGACAGGCTTATATTAGTGCTCTCATTTTAGAGAAGGGTCACATGGTGACTCAGAGGGATTAAGTAACTTACTAGAGGTCATAGGATTATTCCTACCTCAATAGATCCAGATTAAAGGTGAGTCTTCTCACTTAGAAATGATTTAATTAAGAAAATTCCCTCAGAGGTGAATCCAACCACTTGGGCTTTAGTTAATTCTAGACATAGTGAAATTGACAACCAAGAATAACCACCATCATACAGCCCAAGTGTAGATCTATGGGTGCACTGGCTTATTTACCTCTCTATTGACAAACCTGAATAGAGTGCATGGACATTTTAATAAAAAAAATATTGGAAAGATGGAGGTATGGACCAGTAGGTGGTTAGGTGAATGAGTGAATGGATGGGGGAACACACGATGACTGGGTGAATACATGGGCTGGAACATGGATCGATGGATGGTTGAATAGATGAATATGTGAATTGCTTCAGTTTTTCCATCAAACCACATCTACTAGAATAACATTCACAATCCTCATAAGAGCAGGCAAAGCCACCACTCATATACACCTACCCCGCCCCTCAGCAGACTCTTCCTTTCTACTTCTTTCCTTTTAGTATTTATAAAAAATATAAGTCAAGCTTGGAAGTAAGACAAAAAGACATCTAATACCCTTCAATGTCAAACTAGGACACTGTCTAGTAAGCCTACACACACACACACACACACACACACACACACACACACACACACACGCACGCACACACCAAGCTGATATTTTGATGGAGGTTTCTAATTTACTATTTCCTACTAATTGCTGCTAGAACTTCATCAAGGTAAGTGCCAACTTCAAACTGCTGTCAAGTTGCAAGAGATTTGTATTTGGTAGAATTTTGTAGAGCATAGAAGATAAACAAATGCTAAAGTTTCATTGTACTTTAGTGGTTGGGTGTCTAACACAATTGTATCCCAGCATTCTTTCCATGACAATACGCTCTGAGTTTTCATATTCTCTTTGGAACCACGTCTTTGGGACCAGGTTTGCCATCCTGTTTATTCCTCCTTCAGTGAGGTAAATCAATCTTTGCCATGTGCTCACTGCATATTTCTGAGTATTATGCTTTGACACGGAATCACTAACATGCAACTGCTTCACACTTCTCAAAACTGGCATTTGCTCCATTAAAGGTGAATGCCTCTTCCCAATGCCACCCTCTGTCCCCAGCACATAAACTCAGGACTGTTCTCTCCAAAGCTGTCTCCTGTTCATTCCTGTAGGCTAAATTAAATGTCAGCTTGCTAGAAGGTCTTTCCTGATACATACCCCTACACAAGTGTCCATTTGCACACAAAGATATTCACATGACCTTATAATATATAACTTCTGCTTTACATTTTTGTAATCTCAGCTAGAGTTTTTTTTTTTTTAAGAGAATGGGATCCACCAAGTATATTAAAGTGTCTTTACCTGTGATAGGACAAACCTAGCCCTTCCTGTTTGCACAGAAAACTCCTTGTTTCTTCCCTGAAAACACTCTCTCCTCAGAATTCAACTTCTGAGACACTGAAGGACGAGCCAGTTGGCCCTTTTGGTAGAGAGATGATCAAGCAGAGGGTCTCATGCATAGCCTCTTGAGCCTTTCACTCATGTTCAGATCAGAGCTTCACTGCTTTCTATTCATCTTAGTCCTGTGACCTCTAATAAGTTACTTAATCTCTTTGAGCCACCATATGGCTCCCTCTAACACAAGAGCACTAATACCTTTCCTCATTGGCTGATACAGAAAACACATGGAAATATTAAAACAACTACAGTCCTTAGAAGAATAAGTGACAGAGAAAGACTGACACAGCATGTGAGACCATGATTCCTCCCTTTCATCTGGACCACACTTTCTGCTGGCAGCCTATGTAAAGGACATAAGAAGATAAAACCGGCTGCTCTGTGCCTACTTGCTCTTACTCTTGCTGGCAAGTCCATTCTTTCACTGGGCATTATGTGGGGCAGTGGACCTTGCCACCTGACTGTTAGCATTCTGTCTAAGCTCCACCCCTCAGTTATCCTGGCAACAGCCAGGTAGGACTGACCCACCATAAAAGGGGCTGCTTGCCCACTCCTCTCTCTTTTGCTCTTGCTCTTCCCTTTCTGCTCCTACCCTCTCCCCATTCCCTTCCTCCCTCTCTCTTCACATGCTCATGGCCTGCCTCTACTCCTCTACATCTCTACTCTCTCTCTCTGCCTTTCTCTGCCTCTATTACCCTCTTAACTCCCCTCCCCATGCCCCGAATAAACTCTATTCAGGGGGAAGGAATGCCTTGGCATGGGACCTCTGAGGCACCCCCATCCCCTATACCTCACCACACCTCCATAGAACATATCCCCTCCTCTCTTTATCTTTTTATAAACACATCCTTGATAGCAAAGCTGGTAAGGTCAAGCAGATTTAGAAACCCTGGAAATTCTCTTAATTAAGAATGGTAGGTGTTTAAATCTACTCCAGACCAGGTTCTTGTCCTGGAACATGTGACCATGACACTGGATGGAAAGGACTGTGACAATTAGTCATGCAGGGACACCTGGTGCCCTTTCATGTGTAGATGAGCCATTTCTAATGTCTCAGACCAAACCAAAAGAAAACATCTGCCTTTAGATCCCAACCCACCTGAAAATGTTTATATGACCCTATCCATAAGGAATAAAGTATAAGAGTTTCACCAAAGACCATCTGAGAATGTGTGTCTTATTGAGCTGTAACAGTTTAGGGAAGAATATTCTCTCCTGAAGCTTTAGTTCTCTGAAGCTGCTTGAGCCTACCACAGCCATTTCCTCCTTGGTAGTCCCATCTTGGCTCCTAGCCACCCTGCTGTGTCCTGCCACCTGTGACCAATCAACTTCAGGACAGCAGCATCTGTGAAAGAGGCCTGGCAGCCTGCCTTGCTCTAGCCTCCCCCTTGGAGAGCTGTAACTCTGGCTGCTAAGAGCCTACTTCTTTGGAATTCTGGCATACCAGAACAGCTGAGACATCCATCCTCATGGACTAAACAACTACTGGACACTTGGACTTTCCATAGGTCAGTGGCTATTGTTGGACTAGCTGGACCATAGCCTGTAACCCACTCTGGTAAATCTAAACATATTCATTCATTCATTCATTCACTCATTCATGGTCTAATGGATGAAAATATTTTAAGTCATTCTATCAGTTATGTTTCTCAAGAGCTGTGATTGTCAACTTTTCTAAGGCTGTTGACCCTTTAATGGTGTGGTGACCCTAACCATAAAATTCTTTTCCTTGCTACTTCGTAACTGTAATTTGCTACAGTTATGAATTGTAGTGTAAATATATGACAAGCAGGATATCTGATGTGGAATGTGCAAAGGGGGTCACGACCCACAGGTTGGGGTCCATTGCAATAGAGAACCTTGACTAATCCAGGCAGTTTACATTAATGGAGGCACATAAAACAGTGGTGTTGGTGGTTTGACCGGCTGGAAGTCACCCTGTAGATGAGGGAAAGCAGTTACACAGATTGTGAGGAATCTGGTTCAATAGTAACAAGGGCAAAGGTTGGAATGAACTGGGCAGGTCTCACAGGTAAACAAATGGCACAAACATTTGAATAGAAGGACAATGGGCTAAGCACTGTGAGCATTCACAGAGCAGGAGGAAGGGAGACACCTTTGATGCAAATTCATCTCTAGGAGTAATGGTGCTTAAGTTGTAGAAAAATATGGCCTAATTTTGTTTTGCAATGTATCATTTTGGCTGTTGGTTTAAACATGAGTTATGAGGCACAGACAATGAGGAGACTTGTCTCAGGTGGGCCCTGGGTGGAATGTCATTTCTGTCCCCATCAGGAAAGATGAGTTTATACCATGGTATATGGTAACTAGGGTTCTCTCTCCTATTTTTTCTTTTATTGTTTTATTTACATTCCAAATGTTGCTCCCCTTCCTGGTTCTGCCTCCAAGAGTTCTTCACCCCCTCCCCTTTGACTCTGAGAGGGTGCTTCCCCACCCCCTCACCCATCCACCCCCTACCTCACCTGCACTTCCCTCCCCCCATCCCTGTCAGCATCCCCCTTCCCTCCCTTCCCTTAGGCCTCAAGTCTCTACAAGATTAGGCACATCCTCTCCCACTGAGGTCAGACAAGGCAGCCCTCTGCTATATATGTGTTGGGGGCAACAGACCAGGCCATGTATGTTCTTTGGTTTGTGGCTTAGTCTCTGGCAGCTCCCAAGGGTATGGGTTAGTTGGCACTGTTGGTCTTCCGATGGGGTTGTCATCTCCTTCAGCTCCTTCAATCCTTCCCCTAACTCTTCCATTGGGGTCCTCAACGTCAGTCCAATGGTTGGCTGTAAGGATCTGCATCTGTCTCAGCCAGCTGCTGGTAGAGCCTCTCAGAGGATTTGGTGTCAGCCCATGGGATGGATCCCAAGTTGGACCAGTAACTGGGTGGTCTTTCTTCAGTCTATGGTTCATTTTTTGTCCCTGCATTTCTTTTTTACAGGAACAATTCTGGGTCACAAATTTTGAAGGTAGATTGGTGACCCTAACTCTCCACTGGGAGCCCTGTCTATCTACTGGAGGTGATCTCTTCTGGTTCCATTTCCCCACTGTTGGGCATTTTATCCCCATTGAGTCCTGGGAGTCTCTCATATCTCAGGTGTCTGGGACTTTCTAGAGAATCCATCTATTGCCCAACCCCTGCAGATGCATATTTCCATTCATTTTCCTGGCCCTCTGGGCTTCTTTCCTGTCTATCCCCATACCTGCTCCTGGTTCCCCTTCCTCCTCTCCTCTCCCTTCCCCCACTCAGGTACCCCCCTTCCTCTGCATCCTGTGATTATTTTGTTTCCCCCCTTCTAAGCGGGATTGAAGCATACTCACTTGGGCCTTAGGGTTCTCTTTTTAAAATATCATCTTGGGAGCTTAGGTAGAGGTCTTCTGAGAGGCCTGCTTAGAAATAAAGGACCAAGGAAGGAATTGATGAGTATGGAGGTAAATAAATAAATAAATAACAAAGCAAAAGTTCAGCTCTATATAACCCAGAAGTTGCTCCTAATGAATATTTTTGCTATCAGAGAGAGGTTTTACCTGTAATTGCAGTCTACCCAGTGGTGGGACCCAGGTTTTGCCCAGACATTGACATCTGTAGAAGTGTAAATCCCTTTGTAATGGTCTTTTAGGTAGTGGTGACTTAATGTGTTGGGTAACCCATAGATGATTTCAGAAGGAGAAATGAAGATAGCCATTTTCCAGTTCACTCCTCTTCATGGCTGAGATCCCACAATCAAATGGCAGGGCAACATTTTAGTTCAAGTCTTGGTCTCTCTAGCCCATACTCTTGTGGTACACTAATGCCACACTGTGACTATTTCCTCAGGGAAGCTGCTTTCAGGGAGTTTGGGAAAAGTGCCCTTGCTAGAGCTCTAGGTTGCATGACAAAGTCAGGGTTATTTAAGTAGAGTCCGGAGAGCTCTAAACTCCTTTCTTTCTGGGTAGAGTTTTCAGACACTGACCTTACACGGTGAAGTTGTGTGAAGTTGTTTTTTTCCCATTCCAGAAAAGAATGAAGTGTGTGTTCCTGAGCTAAGTGGCTTTGTATTTATGCAGGAATCTAAATGCCAGGACTTGGGGAACACAGCAGAGCCAGGTGAGGTCTCATTTGCTCTAATATGTAACAAGGAAAATGTGATTGTATTTCCAAGTTCTTTTCTTTCTGGGTAATTACGTACAGTGTTATATTTTCCAAGATCAAAGGGTGGCTCTTTGGATCTGTGTTGCAAATGAGTTACTGCACTGTGCAAGCTAACTTGTGCTTTCTAGGCTGTTGTGGGATAGAGCATGCAAGCTGAGAGTCAGGACTCTCTGAAAGGAGATACAGCAAACCCACTGAGGCAGACAGCACAGAGTTAAAGCAAATTAGTGGGTAGCCAGGGTTAGGGGCGGGTAGAGGGGAGAAAGGTTCGAAAATGGGACGTAGGATATGAACATGGAGTTAGAAATCCCAGAGAAAAGAGACTGCTAGGACAATTCATCTTGAAAGCGGTCTCTTATACAAAGGTGGAGCAATTGGCATTACTAGTCCCCCTCCCTGATGGAATAGCCAAGAGGAGAAGGTGTTCTGTCGTAGATATTTACAGAGTTGTTTGGAAGGCAGTGTTCCTGATATCCCAGCAATTGTGTGCATCTGTCACTAACAAATGGAAAATGGTAATAGCTTGAGAAATAGTCTTACACTCGCTGAAGTCAGTGCTTACAAGGCCAAACCTGAAGCAATTTCAGACAGACTATGAAATCTCTCCAATGAGTATATTGACCCTGATAGAGCAGAGAGATTAATTCAGCATGGACTAATGAGAGCTGTGTGTAGTTATATGTCTGGCAATGTATAGTCCTGTGATCCAAACCTGGTACATATGTTACAGAAGAGATATTGTCTCTCAGTAATTTGATAGTAAGGAATCTGATATAGAGAAATGCTAGCCAACTTCTGGTCATAGTGTATCAAATCCCTGCCATGATTTATTTATGGTGGCTGACGGTGTCCCTAAAACAGACCAAGAGGAGACATACCAGAAAACTCAAGAAGACATTGATAAGACCAGAGTAGGCACATTTTCCACTTTCTTTCTGTCTATATCGTGGAGCAGATCAGGAAACACAAACTTTCTTGAGTCTCATTCTTTAATTTATTACTGAATTTCTAGCATTCCAGGAAATGTTAAGAAGTAACCCGCAAAAAGGCTTTATGCTCAGAGAAATTTGGGCTAATCTAATGCATTGACTTTAGGGCTTTTTGCAACCTTTAATAGGCTTGTGTGCAAGATGAAGAGGAGGCAGAGTATGCAGCTAAATGCATTTGGTCACACTGTTCTCTTTCCCTCCCTTGTTTTTAGTGGGTGGTCTGGGTCTATACATACACCACTTGGTGACTTATGTATATGGTTCACTCTACAGAGAAGGTTTGAGTCTTTTTAGGTTTCTTATTCTTGAAAATATTCCACATGGCGAAGATTTCTACATGTCTGGCATTTCAGAACTTTGTTGGTGGTTCCTGCAGAGCAATGAGGAAAGGACAGGGAGAAGGGCTTCACTTGGGGTGGGAGGAGGTTTGACAGTTTTAGCCACATAGGAAGAGGCTGTACAACTTAAGAACCTGATGTGTGGCAGCCAGCTCCTTTGGTGGTTAACATTCTAGCTAAGGGATATAGAAGAGCAAGTTGGGAGACACAAGACTCTTGCAGAGAAACACAGGAAAAATAGGCAGGTCAAATAAGA
Source organism: Mus caroli (assembly GCF_978045245.1). Taxonomy (NCBI): domain Eukaryota; kingdom Metazoa; phylum Chordata; class Mammalia; order Rodentia; family Muridae; genus Mus; species Mus caroli. Next base: position 29,728,326 of record NW_028227267.1, on the reverse strand, counting down.
GGAAAGCCAGCCTGATACACCATGTTCCTCCATTCCCATTCAGATGGACCCTTTGTGACCTACTTGGCTCCTTTGGCTCCCACACAGGCTACTGTTCTGCAGGAGTACAGGAACATTAGTTGGGCTTTACAGCCAAGCAGATTTGCACTAAAAACCTCACAGGCATATTCGATTCTCAATTTGTGACTTGGGGTAGTGTTCTAGGAGTTGTATCGAGTCTCCAGTGATCAGAACTTTTGTAAGGGTTCAGTGAGAACTGTGGCTAAGGCCAGTGCCTTCCTTCTCCTGTTGAGGGGCCCAGGGTACAACCTCAGCTTCATGTAGTCTCCCTTACTTGGCCTTCAGTTCCTTTTTATCAACCACGGACTTTGTTTTATTTCCCCTTCGTGCTTTCTGTTGTTGCCCCCTGCTCCTCCAAATCTCTGCCTTTCTCTCTCTTGGGCGCAGGGCTGATTTTTATGGTCCTGATCGGCTCCTTTGTTCACACTTGGGATCTGCTGGAAACTGAGAGCACGGAGCAGCTCCCATGCAGTAGGGTGCACATCCAAAAAGCTTTCTCCTACACAGGAGGGCAGCCGGATGCCCCTCTGGAGATCTGTGCCTACTGTGCTGGAAGATCTATTTGCTCTATGGCATTGTATTCTGGCAAATCAATCAAAGGAGGAATTTGTACACTGGGTAAATTTTTAATGGCATTTTTTGGCCACTTGAAGATATTTTCTGTACACTCTCTTCCAGCATGTGAATTAAAGCTTCTTTTTGGTCATCATGTTTCTTAATGTTCTCTGTCTGTTACATATGAGTGGTGAGTAAGCTGAAGGCCTGAAGTAGCTGTCAGCTCTGGAATTCTGGACAGATGATTTTAATCTGTCTGAGTGAACAACAATTATTTAGGAGCATTGCTGTGAAACTAACCTTGGAGAACACTGTGCTTTAAAAATATTGAATTGAGTAAAATTTGAAGATTTATTATTTTCCCTCTGATTTATAACTATAATATGTGCTCAGAGTAAAAACTAGAAATACAGAAATGAGAACTACCATCAAAATTAAATTTGAGTGTATTTTCTAAGCCCATCTGACTTTTCCTCTATATACCCCCCATAAACCAATCCCCACGCCCTGCAATCGACTAGTGATTAGGGTGCACAAAGGGGTTAGTTTTTTCTTTAAAATTTTAATATATTAATTTATTTATTATGTGTGTGCACATGTGTCCATTTGCATTTGAACATGTTTTGAGGCCACTGTGTGGCGGTCAGAGGATAAACTGTAGGGCTCTCTTCTTTCCTTCTACTCTTTGGGTAAAACCCAGTTCATCAGGTTTAGGAACAGGCACCTACTGTCTTTATTTATATTAAAGACAGTCTCATATGTGCCAGGCTGTCCTGGAATCCCTCGTCTAGCTTCACCTCTCCAGTGCTGGAATTAGAGTCCTGATCCACCACACCTGCTTATGCAGTGCTGACAATCATATGCAGGACACAGGACTTCTCACACACCTCAACTGCTCCTTGGATTTTAATGGTTTTTACTTCTTCTTTAGTGCCACATTTATTGTTGTGGCTAGAAGAATATTCATGAATAGCAGTTAAAAGGGGCTCTTACAATCTTTCTGCCTCCTTTTCTACCATGTCCCTTGAGCCTCAGATGTGGGGGGTTGTATGGTAGATGTACCAACTGCGGATGGACACTGTATAAACAGTTGTTCTCTGCATTTTGTTTGATCATGAAATCGTATACATACAACTAATGTTAAGCAGACTCAGTAGGTTATATTTACATATTTATGCATTTATGTGTGTATGTAAGACAATAATAATTAAGGAAAAAGAGGCCATGAGTTTGAAAGGGAGTGAGAGGAGGGTGTTAGAGGGTGTGGAAAGATGTATGGAGGAGAGAAATGATGTTATTGGGGTTTAATGAAAGCAAATAGTGAGACCATTAAAAATTTAAAGATATTCTTCAATCTTAATTCTCATATGATGAAATATATTTATTTTGATAAGCTTCTCAAAAGCTTCACCATGGTTTTCATTGCATAATTTGATTACTATTCTATTGAAATGCAAATAATTTAGTAAGTTTTGTGACCATTTATGAGATTCTGTGATTTAAGCTTTCTTTTAATTTTACAGAAAACCTTAATAATTCTCCTCACAGTTTCTCAACATTTCTAAATTAATTGAATATTAGATGCTTTATCTAATAATCTGTATCTATTAATGATATTTTCCTCCACATTGAATTATCAATATTTCCTGGTGTAGTTTTCTTTTAATACTGTAATTATCCAATTTTCTGAAAGTTGTGTTCTTTTTTTTTGGTTGATTTTGGAAAGTAATGAAATATGTATGATTACATCCAGTACATAGCACATATATGTTTATTATACTTTCTTTTCTTTTTAAAAATTTTTCTTAGTTTTTTTGTTATTAATCATTTTATTATTTTATATTTCAAGCAATATCCCCCGTCCTGATTATCCCTCCACAAGCCTACCTTTCTTCCCCTCTCTTCCCTCTCCCCTTTACCATTATGAGGGTGGTCCTGCTCCACCCACTCACCTACTCCTGCCTCACCCCTCTAGCATCCCCCTACCTTGTTGCATCAAGCAAAAATATGGGGTGCTTCATGAATTTGCATGTCATCCTTGCACAAGGCCATGCTAATCTTCTCTGTATTGTTCCAATTTTAGTATATGTGCTGCCGAAGCAAGCACTTCTTACTGTGCTAATCAGTAGTTCCCAAATAGTGGTAAAGTAATGGTAGCCTTGGCAGGCATTCTTTTCATGCTCATGAATTTAATGGAAATGCCTCTAAATGAATCATGAAGAATAATCCCTGGTGTTGGTTTGTGGCGTGTGGATTTTTGTTATAGCAAAAGTGTCTGATTTAAATTCTGGTTTTGCTAATAGGGTCTACTTCTTACTAGGAATAGGGTGTTGATTTAATCAAATCAGGTAATAATACTACTTTTTTCTTTCCCTACGTTCTTTAAGTACTACAGCATCTTAATGGACTTACAAATACTAAATGTTCCTCATGTACATGGATTATTTTGGACATAGTCACGTTGTATATTTATTTGAATATATTATACCTTCAGTTTTACAAATAATCATAGTCACACTTATAATTCTTTTGCTTTATGTTTTTCTCAGAAATTTAAATGCAAAATTTTATTTATTGATTGATTGATTGATTATGTATGTATTTGTGTGTGCAAGTGCCACAGTGCTTGACTAGAGGTCAGAGGTCAACTTGTGGGAAGTGGTTGTCTCCTTCAACCGTGTCGGTCCTAGGGACTAAACTCACATCATCAGGACTAAAGGCAAATGACTTCACTCAGTGAGCCATCTTGTCAGCAAAGCACTTTTTTTTTTCTTGAAAGAGTGAAGAACTTTTCTTTAAAATATTTATGCTCAACATTGTTTGGGAGCATACTTTCCATTTCTTTCAGATTTCTGAATGCATATAAATGTGCTTTGAAGAACTTCAGCTCTGTTAAAGGGTCTCTGCTTGATTCTTTTTTTTCCCTTTCTCTCTGTTTTTAATATTGTGACTGTGTGCTTTCTTATTCATTTTTAAAAGTATTTCTGATACTCTGTAAATGTTTCCAGAGCAAAGAGTTGACCTCATCTGGCTTTTATGAACTTTTACCATGTTGCTATGTATGCGGTTTATCTGTTTCCAGTTAGGTAGGCTTAAAGACAAATTTCTGGTTTTAACAAAAGTAATTCCTAACAATAGAAAAATAGATAAGTAAGACTTCCACAAAATCAGCTTAGATGGAAGTGGATCCTAATAACTCAAGCCTGAGTAAATAATATCAAAAACTCAACTGAGGCCCCCCAATACAAGCACAATATTTTCTTAATTCTACTTAATCATCAGCCTCACTGAAGTGCAGGCAACAGGAACCCTAAGAACAATAATACAACAGACTTCACTGGTAACATACCTACAGACAGGCTGGTAACTCTATCTCCAGGGAGTAGGAAGACACACAATGGAAATGTCAAAGAACCCAGGGTAGGATGGTCTCTGAACCTCAACAGAAGTGTTTGGTAGCTTTCCCTGTTATATTTAAATCTACCTTCTTAATCTAAATGTGTTAAGATAGATAGCTTATTTTGAGTTCTTTTTGTTTGTTTGTTTTTGAAGTGAAAACATCATAGAGGATATACTTGTGTTTGCTTTAGTGGCAAAAGCCATTGAAACCCATTCACAAAATGTATCATGATAAACTAGGACATTCTTTGTTAGCAACAGAATTTTATAGAGATCAAATACATCATTGCACACCCGAGGAAATACGTTTTGGAAGAAATACTTTTTCTGATTTACTTATTTATTTGTGTATTTATTTTGTGTATTTATTTTGAGCTATGGTTTTACTTTGTAGCTCAGGCTAGCCATGTGGCCTAGGTTGACCTTGAACTCCATAGCTTCCTGCCTCAGCCCCCTGAGTGTGGAAATTAGAAGCCTGCACTGCCATGGCCAACTAGAACAAATTCTTGGAAAATAACTGCTAGGTATGTAGTTGACTATCAGTGCAAGTGCCTGTAAGATGCATCTGTGTCATGTGGCTATTAGATCTCCTCTCAGTAATACATGTTTAAAGCACATTGGCTGTGTGCACTGGGCTACTCCAAAACATTTCCTAAAGGGAGTGAGAGGACAGTCCCTCAATAGCACATTGCTTCTTTAATAACCATTAAGAAAAAACTCTTTCATGGAAATTGCAGAGGAAGACTGTATCCCCAAAGCTACAGATGGAGGAGCAAGCTATGTCTGCTGCACCAAAATGGGTCTCCCTACCATGAGAAGTTTATCATTTTTCCATCTATATGAGGAATTAGTCCAACTAAATTCAGGCAAGCAGGGTCATCAATGTAGTTAAAAGAGAGTAGTAGAATGTTTATAATGCATCAAAGAGGATGATAATGACCTGCATATATTAATATATTAATACATACCAATTAATATTAATATATTAATATGTAGGCTAATATACATATTTGAAGCTCTTATTAATAATCTCATAGCAAATGGTTGTACAGATTCATCAAACTTTAAGATAAGAAAATGCATTATTTTTCTCACACAGAAAGATAAGCAATCCACGTTTGATGATATTTTTTCTTTCAAGCAGACATTTTGAAGAAACAAATACAGTTAATCCCTCCCTTCAAGGTAAAAATGATATTTTAACAAGTGAGAATCTGCTTTTATTATTATTATCATTGTGTTAAGGACAAACAGAACATTTTTGAAAACAGATGTCTGGGCTGTTTCATTCTCACATGATTTTGTAAGCAGTGTATTTCTCCCCAAAATTCATAGAACAAAAAGTCTCACTTAAAAGAAAATATTGAAAGGATCTTGTTAGCTTTAGCTTATTTGCTTACAAAAAAATCAAAGCACATTACCTGTGAGCTATTTGGCGTGAATAAGTGATTGACAACTGGCATCATGGAACTTTACTAACATATTCTTAGCAAAAAGCAAAAACTTTTCATAATGGATTCAGAGAGTGCAGCCAACAACACGATTTTTGTGGTGGTTGTAGGCGTTCATCAGTAGCTTTTCCTCCACCATGAAATCTAAATATTGTTATACACTGAATTTAGACTTGAATCTTGGAACAGTGTCGTGGAGATTTTTTTCCCTTAAACAATGAGCTACATGTGGAATATTTCATCCTGTGCCTTCTCAGGATTAGTGTTTTCAAATGTAGGGTCGTCCAGAACTTTGCTGTATTTGGCATGGGGGGTCCAACCCTTGGCTCTTTGGCCTCTTATCTCATAGTCATTATTGCCACTCCTGGGACATAGTTTGAGAACTACTGCTTCACTGCTTTGCCCACCGTCAGTATTTTAAGGCTTTAGTGGTACTGGGCTTATTTCAGTCTAAGGATGGTGGCTATTCTATGGAATTTGCTTGATGCAGTTATTATGCTACATGTTGTATAGGCCTTTATCCTTTGAATATTATAATATCATTGTAGAGTTAAAGATTTTAAGGGTGAGATAGTCTTCAGTGCTCAGCTTATCAATTTTTGGGGGGTGGTGGTGCTTAGAGTTTACGTTAGAAAGAAAGCTGAAGTGTTTTGCTAGGATGAACATCATATTTCCACTTTTACTGTTTGCTTTATTTCATCTGATACTGTGTTTCTAACTTTCCTATACTGTATCCTTTTGGCAACACTTTGTAGTTACAGTTTCATCTTCAGCTCTGGGATGACAATTTAACTGATTTATCTGCTCATCGTCAGCAGCATTTTCAATGTCATTTTTCATCTAAATTTTTGTCTTTTCTCTAACCTACCCTCCTTCCAACTCTTAAATTTATGAACCATTTTTATGTGATTTTTCTTTCTCTCTTACCCATCAAGTACCAGGCTCCGCAAGTAACTTTTAATGCTACAAATAAATATATTTAATTAAAAACATCTCATTATAGCTTTCTGCAATTATCTGCACCAAAAATTAAATTAAAGGGATTGGAGATTTTGCTCCGATGTAGAGTGTGTGCCTAGCAAGCACAAGGCCCTGGGTTTGGTCCCCTGACCAAGAAAAAGAAATAAACAGAAGGTTTATTAATTTAATTAAACATATTTATTATTGCTAAAGCATTTAAACTTTCCCACTAGAAGGGAAGGATGTCTCCTCCATCCATTGTGTTCTAGGAATTATACTCGAGGACCGGAGAGATTGCTCAGAGGTTAAGAGCACTGATTGCTCTTCCAGAGGTCCTGAGTTCAATTTCCAGCAACCACATGGTGGCTTATAACCATCTATGATGAGATCTGGTGCCCTCTTCTGGACTGCAGGCATACATTCAGGCAGAACACTGTATACATAATAAATAAATAAATAAATAAATAAATAAATAAATAAATAAATCTTTAAAAAAATTAAAAGGAACGATACTGGGGTTGCCAGGCTCCCCATGGCAAGTGCTTGTCATCTTCTTGGATCATTTTTTTTTCTGAAGGCCATTCAATGATAAATATTAGTTTTGCTTCAGTTTTATCTGAATTATCAATTACTAGTTTATCTTTGGTCTTAAAATAAATTTTGGTACTTCTTTGAAGTCTACTCAAACAAATATCCAGCCAAATCTTTACTTGTGGAATTTTATTCCATAGTTACCAATTTTTCATATTTCTCTCTCTAAGTATTTTAGTTTCTTTGTACATTAGCTTAAATGCATTTTTAAAAAAGCATTCTGCCAGCGATGTTCAAGTCTTCTGCTTGTGCTTGGGGGGGGGGAAAGTCTGACTCCAGCTTGCTATTTGGCTCCTTTTCTGTGCTACTGGACTCTCCTGCCCATCACATGTAGAGTTCTTATCCTTATCACTTTGAAAGTAGCCACAGTGTAGTTGCATGCGATTTCTTTTCATTAATTACATTGGGCCCATGGAAAACGACTTCACTTAAACATGTCGGGGGATGGGTTCCTTCTGTATAAAACATCTTCCTTTAATATAGCTCTAGTGGATGTTTATATCCAACACATCTTGGTCTTTTCCAGGAGCATAGCTTATGTCTGTGTGACTTTTCATTCTCTGTAATAGATGTCTTTTAATTTCTTTGCTCTGCTGTTCCTGAGGTAAGAGGCATTTGAGGCATAGACCCTCTTGACTGGCATTGTCTTTTGTCACCTGTAAAGAAATAGTAAATTTGAATACAAGTTGTTAATAACAATACATATATACATATATGTGTATATGAGTATATGTGTATATGTGTATGTATATGTATACACATATTCTTCTTGGCTGGGTCCCTATTCTTTCCCTTACTTAGTTTACACAGACTTCATATTTTCTTTAAAGGGAAAGCCAAAACATGTAGTTAAAAAGACATTGAGCACTATATACATATATTCTCTCTCACCCTCTTCTTCTCCCTGTCTCTCTCTCTCTCTCTCTCTCTCTCTCTCTCTCTCTCTCTCTCTCTCTCTCTCTCTGTGTGTGTGTGTGTGCCAGGATATGGTTTGTAGTTTTGGACTCTTTATTGGCATGAGAATAAGAGGAAACATTCGGCCTCCAGGGCAGGGGTGATACTGGTGTGCAGCAGGAAGAGTGCTCAGAACACTCATCTTAGGCTGTTGCAGTCGGGGTCCTCCCTCATTTCCTTATCTGCTTTGCAGATGCCCTGTTGGAGGAACTGAGTTTATATTCCATGAGGAAAGCCGAGGAGCCAATGTGAAGTTTCAGGCAGACCCTGCAGGAAGCTTGGGCTTTCAATAGTAAAGTCAGATATTGCAAGAGGGGGTCCAGTAGAGAATTCACAGGCTGTGGATTGTGTTGCCATCCGTGGATGATTTCCAGAGGTGATGGTGCTAGGGGCAGCTTCTGGGCCACTTGAGGCAGGTGCGATTTCTTTTCCATCCAGTGCTCCGTCTCTGAGGCAGGTAGGCTGCCTTCAGGCTCATCCTATGGAAGGTTTCATGTGTTTCTAGAAGCAAATTTTCTTGATGCAACCCATTTCTCCAGTTTCTGTCAGTTCTGCCCCCCTGCAACATGTACTGTCAGTAAATGTATTTCCACTTAAATCAGCCAGAAGCAATTTGCTAGTATTTAAGGAAGACTCTGCCTGATGCATTCTGCATCCTGCTCGTTGGGTCTGTAAATCTGTGGGTTTCAGCTCTTATCTGCCAGCCCCATGTGAACTCGAAGTGCCAAGCTGTGCTTGTGTTAATCACCACTGCTTTCTAGTTAACGCAACCAAGATCCTTGACCAAGGCCAGGTGTTTTTGTATTAACTCTGATGTTTTTCCAGGTTTATTTGAGAAGGAGTCTAGTGTTTTCCCCTTAGCTGATGGATGAATTTGCTTGGATTATTTCACATTGACTTTGCTATAAGAATTGTCATCTTGCATTTTAAGCTGGGGGATGACTGACATACATAACTACAGACCAATTTTGCTGAAGTTTACAAATCACACATTTAGTGAAAAATCTGTCGAGTTTAAATCAATCCTTTAGATTTTTTTTCCTTCCTGGATAGTATGCACATGAGATGGTAGTTTTGTCTTTAGAAAATCAGAATGAAGAACCTGTTCTTACATTTCTTGTATTTTATCCAGGGTATTTCCAACACTCTGGCCTTCTGCGCTCTGTCCAGTGAGCTCTTCAATGCCCTGCCTCTGACCCTGCTGACCTCTTCAGTCTGAGTAGAGACCCTAACAAGGGTAACCTACTTATTCTTCTGTGAATCTATGTGGTTGAGCTCACTCACATGACTCTCTGGGGGAGAAAACAAACCAAAAAACAAATGTAGAGAGCTTGTTGGTTCACCTTTGCAGCTTTAGAGAGTACTTTCTTCTCTGTCTGTCTGTGGATTCCCCTTTGGCTGGCATGGCAGTTTGAGGACTGAGTTGCAGAGGGGTGGGGTGCCCGAAGCCATCCTCTTCCTTTGGGCAGTAGGCAATCTTTTATGAAACTGGAAGATGTTTACCTAAATCACAATTTTGACTCCCGTGGAAATTCCACAAATCCTTATATAGCGTGCATTTTTAGTTAATAAAAAGGATAGAAAGGAGAGTTATGTGTCTCCAGCATGCTACTGGAGTAATCTGTTCCACACTGCTGAGAGAAATTTTAAGCTTTCTGAGAGCCCGTTGCTGCTAGCTCCCAAAAGGAGCTCGCAGCCATACCCTGTGGCAGAGTGTGAAGGCTTCTATTATCCAAGCATCAAGTTAGGTGGAAAAATAAAATTGTGTATCTTCTTCACACTTTATGCCAAAATAAACATTCCGGACACACTGAAGACTAACCTTTAAAAAATAGGGGGAAAAAATAAAGCGTGAGGAAATCATGAAAGGGACCACTCATAATGTTAAAACAGGAAAGACAGTCGGAAGGATGGCACAAAGGTCAGGAATCTTGAGAGGAAAGATGAATAAACATGGACCCATGACAAGGAAATGGCTCTTTATGATCGTGAAAAAATATTGAAATCAGGGGTTACAGATATGGCTCAGCTATTCAGAGCACTTGCTGCTCTTGTGCAGGACCAGCACCCATGCTGTCCAGTTTATAATTGTCCATGCACTTCAGTTCTTAAGGTACAATGCCCTCTTTGATTCCTGTAGGCACCTGCATATACATTCACATGAACACAGATATGCATAAAATTATCAATAAAATAAATCTAAATAAGAATGTTGAAAACAGGTTCAGGTTTGAGACAAATAGAAAACTAGAGAAATATTTGAAAAATGTATAACAATTAGTGCACCACACTATGAAGATTATTTGTAATCAAATAAATCAGTCAATCAATAAATAAATAATATCATTTTCTAAATAAGTAAAAGACCTAATGGATATCTCATAAAAATGGTTAAAAGTTCTTTTGAGATTTATAGGCAAAGTATTCAGTTTAATTTTTAAAAAATAAGTACCAATTTCAACTGTTGAATTGCACACTCGTACACTCTGACAAGACATAAAAGGCTTTAGACTAATATAGAATTTGCTCAGCATTTTGAAGGATGCTGGGACCCCACAAAGACACAGGGCTGCATTTTCTTGTTTCCCACATCTGTAGCTTATCTGGCCCCTTCACTAGCACAGTGGCATGCACAGATATTAGGGACAAGAAGCAAGGTATGCAGGGGCTCTGCCTCTGAGGTGTCCTGAGATCTGTGTTCCAGTTCTTAGTTCTGTCCACTCAGGAGCACTCTCTAACACAGAGGAAGGAGACATAGTATCCTGGGTTTATTTATACCTATACTTTCTGAGCAACCAGGGCTCTGAGGTCAGGTTAATGCAGTATGAGTTTAATTCCTTCCTCCCAAAGTGTACGTCTGATTGTCAAAGATCTGGGTAGACTCACAGGAACTTAAGAGGGCAGATTGATCACACTTATTCAGATTTCCAACACGTACTCTCTTTAACTTAGTAGTTTCAGGTGTGGGAATTCATCCTACAGTTAAACCTGCTGTTTTGGTACAATGATGGGAACAACCTAAAAGTTTGTTCATAGAGGGTCTGATGATATAAGTTATGGTAAGCCACATTACAGAATAACCTTATTGTCATTTCAAAGTGAGAGAAAGCTCTGCATACACTGAGACTGAACAGTTTCAGAGGTCTGTGAAATAACCAAAGAACAGAACAGCACATGGATGACACATTGTATAAGGAATAGGAAGTACGTGCTGTGTCATTGTGCATCTGCACTGCCTGCCTCTGGAAATACTAGCAAGACACTGTTGTTAATCAGAGAATGGGAAAGAGAATTCCTCCCACTTTCCGTGCCCCAGGAATACTTTAAAGTGATGTATATTCTGGAACGATTCCATAGATAGGAATAAACACATACACACACACACACACACATGCACACACATGCACACACATGCACACACACACACACACACACACACACGTACACACGGACGTGTGCTATTTCTTTGAAATTATTGTGGATAAGAAAACAATATCTTTCTTTGAATGAAACTCTTTAATTTATCTAAAGAATAGAAGTAGGAATCACGAAGCTATTGTCAAAAACAATCACTACTCCATCAGGTTGAGTTCTCCTTTTAGTGTTGGCCTTGGGTGTGATATAATGGAGATAGTTAGTACCTGTTTACATTTTGGATAGGCAAATGCAGAGGCAATATTCATTTCCTCAGTGTTCTCCTCTTCCCTTCTCTGCAGAGGCCTCTGCTGCCTGCTCAGGCCTAACTTGAACTGCTAAACAACAATGATTATTTCTCAGGGTCATCTGGCTTTGCCTTTGCCTTCATTTCTGATGGGGGTGTTGTTAATTTCTTTGGCTTTTATGAACCTTTCAATAAACGCTGCTCTGTCCAAGGCAGGACTTATGAAAAGGCTCCTGGCATTTTCTGGAATGACTGAGCCTCAGGTGGGTCATGACAGCAAAAAAGCCTAAGGAACCTGAACCTGCTTGTATTAGAGGCGGGGTGTGACATGTTGCTTCTTTTTGTAGGAGGAAATATGGGCAAAAGACCCTGAGAGGTTGTCTTAGAACTTCAGCCATTAAAGTTGAATGGCTGGTCATTCCAAGACCTAAGTTCCAGATAAGTTATTCAAAGACTCAGTCTGTGACAGGAGCCTGATGCAGCTGTCTCCTGAGAGGCTCTGCCAGATCCTGACCAATACAGATGGGGATGCTTGCAGCCAAACACTGGACTAAGCAAGAGACCCCAATGAAGGAGTTAGGGGAAGGACTGAAGGAGCTGAAGGGCATCAATGGGAAGGGAGGCCCTTTGTTCTCTGAAGGTTTGATGCCCCAGTGTAGAGAAATGCTAGGGCCGTGAGGCAGGAGTGGGTAGGTGAGTGGGGGAGCACCCTCATAGAAGCAGGGTAAAGGTGGATGGGGTAGGGGGTTGCAGAGGGGAAACTGGGAAAGGGAATAACTTTTGAAATGTAAACAAATAAAATATATGATTAAAAAAAAGACTCAGCCTTGACGAATGGAGGACAGCCAGGCAAGACCATGGCATCTTCTTTTCCCATTTTGCTTAGCTAGCATAGCTAGCTGGGCTGCAGCCTTAGGCTTCTAATGAAAACACCCTGCAGCATTCGAAATCCAGCTTGTGCTTTGCAATGCACAATATACCAGCTTGTCTCTCTTTGCATCAGTAGGATTCTCCTCTCCTCTTCCTGAACAGAGCTTCTCTGTGTAGCCATGGCTATCCTAAAACTTGCTCTGTAGACCAGGCTGGCCTTGAACTCACAGAAATCCACCTGCCTCTACCTCACAGTGCTGGGATTAAAGGTGTGTGCCACCCTACCCTAACCTAATCCTAATCCTAACCATAACCATAAAGAGCAGATGAAGCATTCCTAATACTTTTCTTATCCTCAGCACATAAGTGAGAAGGGATAGCTTTTTCCCTCCAGTGTCCTGGTCTGTCTACATATGGATGGTGTTATTATCTCATACCCATGTGTTTTGAATATAGGTTTATAAGTCTCTAGGAAATGGTAGCCAGAAGACCTTTTCTAGTATCTCAGTGCTCTGTGCTTTGCACTGTTATAAATGATAAAGGGCTGTTATTGTTAAAACAGAGGAGGTAGAGAAAGGCCTGCTGAGTTCTGGCACACGCTCTTCAAGCCTGCTCTCCTCTTTGTCCTCTCCTTTGACATTTGGTGAATTGTTTAGTGACTTGGAGTCTAGAGTCCACCTTGAGAACTGAGGACTGGCGTGTTAGAGGCCTTGGCCTCTGTAATTTCCTGTGTTGAGGACAATGTACACTCCTAGCTAAGGAGACGGGGAAAGTGGGAGAAGGCTACTGAACAGGAAGAAAATTCTCTTGGGAGACACATAGCACATTTGCAACCTTCAGTGCTGTGCCAGCGCTCTCTCCTTGGGGACCAAGTTTCTATTAAAGTCACACCCAGCTTTCATGAATTAGACTCTGAGAGGAGAATTTCCCTCTCATCTCTGTAGGAAAGATGTAATGCTGAAAGCACAGACAGCTTAGCTGCTGCTGTCTGAAGTTGTCCTTCAATCTTGGCTATCCTGGTTCCCCCCAGGGGTAGAGTATCTTCTCTAGAGAACGTCTCTGATGCTTTGTTTGGCCCATCAATCCCTCCACGAGGCATTTAGGTACATATAAGTCCTGGCTCACGTGACCCTTTATTGTTCAAATGATCAAACTTCGAAGCTAAAGGTGGCGACAGAAACAGGATTCTGTGCACATACCCAATTCTTGCTCCACATAGAGGAGTTTAGCAGGGAAAGTGGAGGAACAGGGTGACGATTGCCTCCATGAGGGTTATTTTGGTTCTAGAGGGCCTGTGTCCTGAGCACAGTTTAATGTCATGTTGTCAGATCCAAAGAACATGGACTAGTCAGGAGTGCTGTGGGCAGGAAGGCCAAGAGGCATGCCCAGCTGAGGGCTTCACAACCCCTGGCTTCACAGTGGGTTTGCTGCTCTCCTGGCATCCTGCCTTCTCTGTACATCTTCATCTGACAGGCAGCATGCTGGGAGGAGATCTTGGGAAGCCCCCTGGGGCATAACCTTAGCCACCCTTGACCCTGCTTGGCTCAATGTTGTACCTCAAGGAACTGCGTGCAGGCTGTCTTCAGCCCATGTCTTCAGCCAGCTGAAGGAGGTCACCATGTGGGATCTTCCCACCTCTATTAGGTGTTCCTCATTCCAAGGAGTGATCCAGCGCTGCTTGAGCAGAGTCCCAGGAGGCTTTGCTCCTCTGCTTCTTTTCTAGACACATTGAATTAGTCATTAAGTAGTTATTATTTACTTTTAAATTTCTCCAAAATATGTCTCTGGAGTCTATCACTTTTTGAGCTCTAATTATTAGGGAGATAACAGCCTCCCTGATACCTAGTCTTTATATCCCTATCAGAGCACTCCCAGATGCCCGTATGAATAGCCCTTGAACTGATACTACAGTTAAAGGAGAAGCTTCAGTTCCAGCGAGTCCCATTGGAGCAGTCCCAGTCACTTGTCCCAGAAATCAATTCAAGAACTGAGCTATAGGAAAGCCAGTGAAGGGACTTTACTGATAGCTTGTCTGTATCAGGAAAAAAAATCTCTTCTCGGTGCTTACAGTAGTCTCAGCATTATATAGACATTCCAAGGCAATGACTGATGGTTTCTATAGTGATGACCCAGGTCATTGTGGTCTGGTCAACCATTACCTGGCACTGTGATAAAGAGCTGTGTGAGTACCCCCACTACTCCTGAGGTAGTCTTGGTTCTTGCTCTTAAAATGTTCATCAATCAGGTATCTTGTTCCTGGGATTCAATATAACAATAAGTGAGGAAGATTGAATGAAGAAATGAAACAGAATGGGGTTACATAGGTGTGATGGCTATTCCTAGTGTCAACTTGACTATATCTGGAATGGACTACAATCAAGAATGGAGGGTGCCCCTGTGATCCAGATCTTTTTTTTTTTAATTTTTAATATTTTTTATTACATATTTTCCTCAATTACATTTCCAATGCTATCCCAAAAGTCCCCCATAGCGTCCCCCCACTTCCCTACCCACCCATTCCCATTCTTTTGGCCCTGGCATTCCCCTATATTGGAGCATATAAAGTTTGCAAGTCCAATGGGCCTCTCTTTCCAGTGATGGCCGACTAGGCCATCTTTCGATACATATGCAGCTAGAGACAAGAGCTCCGGGGTACTGGTTAGTTTATCATGTTGTTCCAACTATAGGGTTGCAGATCCCTTTAGCTCCTTGGGTACTTTCTCTAGCTTCTCCATTGGGAGCCCTGTGATACATCCAATAGCTGACTGTGAGCATCCACTCCTGTGTTTGCTAGGCCCCTGCATAGTCTCACAAGAGACAGCTATATTTGGGTCCTTTCAGCAAAATCTTGCTAGTGTATGCAATGGTATCCGAGTTTAGAAGCTGATTATGGGATGGATCCCTGGATATGGCAGTCTCTAGATGGTCCATCCTTTCATCACAGCTCCAAACTTTGTCTCTGTAATTCCTTCCATGGGTGTTTTGTTCCCAATTCTAAGAGGGGCACAGTGTCCACATTTTGATCTTCATTCTTCTTGAGTTTCATGCGTTTAGCAAATTGTATCTTATATCTTGGGTATCCTAAGTTTTGGGCTAATATCCACTTATCAGTGAATCCATATTGTGTGAGTTCCTTTGTGATTGTGTTACCTCACTCAAGATGATGCCCTCCAGGTCCATCCATTTGGCTAGGAATTTCATAAATTCATTCTTTTTAATAGCTGAGTAGTACTCCATTGTGTAAATGTACCATAATTTTTGTATCCATT
This sequence comes from Mus caroli, assembly GCF_978045245.1. NCBI lineage: Eukaryota > Metazoa > Chordata > Mammalia > Rodentia > Muridae > Mus > Mus caroli. The sequence continues at coordinate 29,712,556 of NW_028227267.1, read as the reverse complement.
CCTCTGTTGAGGGACATCTGGGTTCTTTCCAGCTTCTGGCTATTATAAATAGGGCTGCTATGAACATAGTGGAGCATGTGTCCTTCTTACCGGTTGGGACATCTTCTGGATATATGCCCAGGAGAGGTATTGCTGGATCCTCCAGTAGTACTATGTCCAATTTTCTGAGGAACCGCCAAACTGATTTCCAGAGTGGTTGTACAAGCTTGCAATCCCACCAACAATGGAGGAGTGTTCCTCTTTCTCCACATCCTCGCCAGCATCTGCTGTCACCTGAATTTTTTATCTTAGCCATTCTGACTGGTGTGAGGTGGAATCTCAGGGTTGTTTTGATTTGCATTCCCCTGATGATTAAGGATGTTGAACATTTTTTCAGGTGCTTCTCTGCCATTCGTTATTCCTCAGGTGAGAATTCTTTGTTCAGTTCTGAGCCCCATTTTTTAATGGGGTTATTTGACTTTCTGGAGTCCACCTTCTTGAGTTCTTTATATATATTGGATATTAGTCCCTTATCTGATTTAGGATAGGTAAAGATCCTTTCCCAATCTGTTGGTGGTTTTTTTGTCTTATTGATGGTGTCTTTTGCCTTGCAGAAGCTTTGCAGTTTCATGAGGTCCCACTTGTCAATTCTCGATCTTACAGCACAAGCCTTTGCTGTTCTATTCAAGAATTTTTCCCCTGTGCCCATATCTTCAAGGCTTTTCCCCACTTTCTCCTCTATAAGTTTCAGTGTCTCTGGTTTTATGTGAAGTTCCTTGATCCACTTAGACTTGACCTTAGTACAAGGAGATAGGAGTGGATCGATTCGCATTCTTCTACATGTTAACAACCAGTTGTGCCAGCACCATTTGTTGAAAATGCTGTCTTTCTTCCACTGGATGTTTTTAGCTCCCTAGTCGAAGATCAAGTGACCGTAGGTGTGTGGGTTCATTTCTGGGTCTTCAATTCTATTCCATTGGTCTATTTGTCTCTCACTATACCAGTACCACGCAGTTTTTATCACAAATGCTCTGTAGTAAAGCTTTAGGTCAGGCATGGTGATTCCACCAGAGGTTCTTTTATCCTTGAGAAGAGTTTTTGCTATCCTAGGTTTTTTGTTATTCCAGATGAATTTGCAGATTGCACTTTCTAATTCGTTGAAGAATTGATTTGGAATTTTGATGGGGATTGCATTGAATCTGTAGATTGCTTTTGGCAAGATAGCCATTTTTACAATGTTGATCCTGCCAATCCCTGAGCATGGGAGATCTTTCCATCTTCTGAGATCTTCTATAATTTCTTTCTTCAGAGACTTGAAGTTTTTATTATACAAATCTTTCACTTCCTTAGTTAGAGTCACGCCAAGATATTTTATATTATTTGTGACTATTGAGAAGGGTGTTGTTTCCCTAATTTCTTTCTCGGCCTGTTTATTCTTTGTGTAGAGAAAGGCCATTGATTTGTTTGAGTTAATTTTATATCCAGCTACTTCACCGAAGCTGTTTATCAGGCTTAGGAGTTCTCTGGTGGAATTTTTAGGGTCACTTATATATACTATCATATCATCTGCAAAAAGTGATATTTTGACTTCATCTTTTCCAATTTGTATCCCTTTGATCTCCTGTTGTTGTCGAATTGCTCTGGCTAGGACTTCAAGTACAATGTTGAATAGGTATGGAGAAAGTGGACAGCCTTGTCTAGTCCCTGATTTTAGAGGGATTGCTTCAAGCTTCTCACCATTTACTTTGATGTTGGCTACTGGTTTGCTGTAGATTGCTTTTATCATGTTTAGGTATGGGCCTTGAATTCCTGATCTTTCCAAGACTTTTATCATGAATGGGTGTTGGATCTTGTCAAATGCTTTTTCCGCATCTAACGAGATGACCATGTGGTTTTTGTCTTTGAGTTTGTTTATATACTGGATTACGTTGATGGATTTCCGTATATTGAACCATCCCTGCATCCCTGGGATGAAACCTACTTGGTCAGGATGGATGATTGTTTTGATGTGTTCTTGGATTCGGTTAGCAAGAACTTTATTGAGGATTTTTGCATCAATATTCATAAGGGATATTGGTCTGAAGTTTTCTATCTTTGTTGGGTCTTTTTGTGGTTTAGGTATCAGAGTAATTGTGGCTTCATAGAATGAGTTGGGTAGAGTACCTTCTGTTTCTATTTTGTGGAATAGTTTGTGAAGAACTGGGATTAGATCTTCTTTGAAGGTCTGATAGAACTCTGCACTAAACCCATCTGGTCCTGGGCTTTTTTTAGTTGGGAGACTATCAATGACTGCTTCTATTTCTTTGGGGGATATAGGGCTGTTTAGATCATTAACCTGATCTTGATTCAACTTTGGTACCTGGTATCTGTCTAGGAACTTCTCCATTTCATCCAGGTTCTCCAGTTTTGTTGAGTATAGCCTTTGGTAGAAGGATCTGATGGTGTTTTGGATTTCTTCAGGATCTGTTGTTATGTCTCCTTTTTCATTTCTGATTTTGTTAATTAGGATGCTTTCCCTGTGCCCTCTAGTGAGTCTGGCTAAGGGTTCATCTATCTTGTTGATTTTCTCAAAGAACCAGCTCCTTGATTGTTTGATTCTTTGAATAGTTCTTCTTGTTTCCACTTGGTTGATTTCACCCCTGATTTTGATTATTTCCTGCCGTCTACTCCTCTTGGGTGAATTTGCTTCCTTTTGTTCTAGTGCTTTTAGGTGTGTTGTCAAGCTGCTTTTGTGTGCTCTCTCTAGTTTCTTTTTGGAGGCACTGAGAGCTATGAGTTTTCCTCTTAGAAATGCTTTCATTGCTTTCCATAAGTTTGGGTATGTAGTGGCTTCATTTTCATTGAACTCTAAAAAGTCCTTAATTTCTTTCTTTATTCCTTCCTTGACCAAGGTATCATTGAGAAGAGTGTTGTTCAGTTTCCACATGAATGTTGGCTTTCTATTATTTATTTTGTTATTGAAGATCAGCCTTAGTCCATGGTGATCTGATAGGATGCATGGGACAATTTCAATATTATTGTATCAGTTGAGGCCTGTATTGTGACCAATTATGTGGTCAATTTTGGAGAAGGTACCATGAGGTGCTGAGAAGAAGGTATATCCTTTTGTTTTAGGATAGAATGTTCTGTAGATATCTGCCAGATTCATTTGATTCATAGCTTCTGTTAGTTTCACTCTGTCCCTGTTTAGTTTCTGTTTCCATGATCTGTCCATTGGTGAAAGTGGTGTTTTGAAATCTCCCACTATTATTGTATGAGGTGCAATGTGTGATTTGAGATTTACTAAAGTTTCTTTAATGAATGTGGCTGCCTTTGTATTTGGAGCATAGATATTCTGGATTGATAGTTCCTTTTGGAGGATTTTACCTTTGATGAGTATGAAGTGCGCCTCCCTGTCTTTTTTGATGACTTTGGGTTGGAAGTCAATCTTATCAGATATTAGAATGGCTACTCCAGCTCCTTTCTTCATACCATTTGCTTGGAAAATTGTTTTCCAGCCCTTCATTCTGAGGTAGTGTCTATCTTTTTCTCTGAGATGAGTTTCCTGTAAGCAGCAAAATGTTCGTTCTTGTTTGTGTAGCCAGTTTGTTAGTCTATGTCTTTTTATCGGGGAGTTGAATCCATTGATATTAAGAGATATTAAGGAAAAGTAATTGTTGTTTCCTGTTATTTTTGTTGTTAAAGTTGGCATTCTGTTCTTGTGGCTGTCTTCTTTTAGGTTTGTTGAGGGATTACCTTCTTGTTGTTTCTATGGAGTGATTCCTGTTCTTGTATTTTTTTTTCCTGTTATTATCCTTTGAAGGGCTGGATTCGTGGAGAGATAATGTGTGAATTTGGTTTTGTCCTGGAATACTTTGGTTTCTCCATCTATGTTAATTGAGAGTTTGGCTGGGTATAGTAGCCTGGGCTGGAATTTGTGTTCTTTTAGTGTCTGTATAACATCTGTCCAGGATTTTCTGGCTTTCATAGTCTCTGGTGAAAAATCTGGAGTAATTCTGATAGGCTTGCCTTTATATGTTACTTGGCCTTTTTCTCTTACTGCTTTTAGTATTCTATCTTTATTTAGAGCATTTGTTGTTCTGATTATTATGTGTCCGGAGGTATTTCTTTTCTGGTCCAGTCTATTTGGAGTTCTGTAGGCTTCTTGTATGTTCATGGGCATCTCTTTAGGTTTGGGAAGTTTTCTTCTATAATTTTGTTGAAGATGTTTGCTGGTCCTTTGAGTTGAAAATCTTCATTCTCATCCACTCCTATTATCCGTAGGTTTGGTCTTCTCATTGTGTCCTGTATTTCTTGGATGTTTTGAGTTAGGATCTTTTTGCGTTTTACATTTTCCTTGATTGTTTTGCCGATGTTCTCTATGGAATCTTCTGCACCTGAGATTCTCTCTTCCATCTCTTATATTCTGTTGCTGATGCTCGTATCTATGGTTCCAGATTTCTTTCCTAGGGTTTCTATCTCCAGTGTTGCCTCATTTTGGGTTTTCTTTATTGTGTCTACTTCCCTTTTTAGGTCTAGTATGGTTTTGTTCATTTCCATCATCTGTTTGGATGTGTTTTCCTGTTTTTCTTTAAGGACTTCTACCTGTTTGATTGTGTTATCCTGTTTTTCTTTAAGGACTTCTACCTGTTTGATTATGTTATCCTGTTTTTCTTTAAGGACTTCTACCTGTTTGATTGTGTTATCCTGTTTTTCTTTAAGGACTTCTACCTGTTTGATTATGTTATCCTGTTTTTCTTTAAGGACTTCTACCTGTTTGATTGTGTTATCCTGTTTTTCTTTAAGGACTTGTAACTCTTTAGCCATGTTCTCCTGCAATTCTTTAAGTGAGTTATTAAAGTCCTTCTTGATGTCCTCTACCATCATCATGAGATATGCTTTTAGATCCGTGTCTAGCTTTTCCGGTGTGTTGGGGTGCCCTGGACTGGGCAAAGTGGGAGTGCTGGGTTCTGATGATGGTGAGTGGTCTTGGTTTCTGTTAGTAAGATTATTACGTTTACCTTTCGCCATCTGGTAATCTCTGCGGTTAGTTGTTATTGTTGTCACTGTTTAAAGATTGGAGCAGACTCTGTGTTCCACTCACCCGAAGTCTCAAAATCCTGTGGCGGGGGTCGTGGGTAGCTGGCGGGTGTCAGCCGACCCTGCGCTCTAGCTACCCCAGTGCTGGTCTGGCCGGAAGAGGCCTGTGTCCCTACTCAGGCCGGTTTTCTGCTTCCCTAACTAATGCAGTCTCAGGTCCCGAGCACAATTGGATTGGAGCAAAAGCTGTGTTCCACTCATCAGAAGTCTTAAGATCCTGTGGTGGGTGTTGTGGGTAGCTGGTGAGTGTCAGCGGACCCTGTGCCCTAGCTACCCCGGTGCTGTTCTGACTGGAAGAGGCTTGTGGCTTTACTCAGGCCGGATTTCTGCCTCCCCAACCAACGCAGTCTCAGGTCCCACGTGATTGGACTGGAGCAGAAGCTGTGTTCCACTCACCAGAAGTCTCAAAATGCTGTGGCGGGTGTTGTGTGTAGCTGGCAGGTGTCAGCCGACCCTGCCCTCTAGCTACCCCGGTGCTGGTCCGGCCGGAAGAGGCCTGTGGCCCTACTCCGGCCGGTTTTCTGCTTCCCTAACTAATGCAGTCTCAGGTCCCGTGCACAATTGGATTGGAGCAAAAGCTGTGTTCCACTCATCAGAAGTCTTAAGATCCTGTGGTGGGTGTTGTGGGTAGCTGGTGAGTGTCAGCGGACCCTGTGCCCTAGCTACCCCGGTGCTGTTCTGACTGGAAGAGGCTTGTGGCTTTACTCAGGCCGGATTTCTGCCTCCCCAACCAACGCAGTCTCAGGTCCCACGTGATTGGACTGGAGCAGAAGCTGTGTTCCACTCACCAGAAGTCTCAAAATGCTGTGGCGGGTGTTGTGTGTAGCTGGCAGGTGTCAGCCGACCCTGCGCTCTAGCTACCCCGGTGCTGGTCCGGCCGGAAGAGGCCTGTGGCCCTACTCCGGCCGGTTTTCTGCTTCCCTAACTAATGCAGTCTCAGGTCCCGTGCACAATTGGATTGGAGCAGAAGCTGTGTTCCACTCACCAGAAGTCTTAAGATCCTGTGGTGGGTGTTGTGGGTAGCTGGCGAGTGTCACGTGGGTAGCTGGCGAGTGTCACAATCCAGATATTGAGGCTGGAAGACATAGGCTTTTCACCCGAATCTTGACGTGGCATGACATACAGTTTTGATCTGGATCTTGAGACAGCACCCATGAAAAGCTTAGGCTCAGGCAAGATGGTACACTTCTTACCCTCAGCACTGTCCCAGGAGACAGAGACAAGCAGATCTTTGAGTTCAAGTCCAGCCTGGGACAGAGCAAGTTTCATGTAAAAACCAGCTTAGGTCTAGTTATGGTGGTATACACCTTTAATCTAGGCCACACCTTCTGCTGGAGGCTAACATAAGGATAATGGAAGAAGGAAGGCTTCTTTTTTCTCCGTCTACTTGCACTTACTTACCAGCACATCTGTTGGAACCTACTTCTTCAGGATTCCAGCTTATAAAGAAGACCAGCTGAAACACCTAGCCCCGTGGGACTGAGCAACTATTAGATTCTTGGACTTCCCATTGACAGCTGCCCAGTGTTGGATTAGTTGGACTGCAGACTCTAAGTCATTCCAATATTTTCCCTTAGTATATAGAGACACTCTGTAAGTTCTGTGACTCTAGAGAACCCTGACTAGTTCAATAGGCGAGCAATGGGCCCTTCAATTTACATAGGTTATTTTGCTCCTGAGAACTTCTGTGCTGCCTTGAGCCCTGTCTGAACATCAAAGCTGACGTAGCTATGCATATTTAAGCTTTTTAAAACTGCTTTTCTCTGGCTGCATGCTTCTGTGACCTCTGTGTGCCTGACTGTAATGCACATACATGTTTGGGAATGGTATTGATGTGTCTGAGCCTGTGTGGGTCCCAGTGAATAAGTGCTGGTTTAATTTCTGTGCATCAAGTCTCTATGCCTTTGGTTTGTGTGTACTGAGGTTTGCTTGCCTGGATATTTGCGTATGAGTTTATGTCTGTGTTGGTGGTTATTCAAGATCTTGCATCTTCTCTTCCTTTGCCGTTTCTCTGTGTTTGTTTCCCTGGGAGAGTGAGTGATTGCTGTCGATGGGGAATGTTCCAATAAGGAACAGTGTGAAAGAAATCATTTCACACTCTCCATAAAGCAGACCATGTGCCCTGTTCTTAGCAAGTGAGTAGTTGCTGAGTTACTGGGAGTCAGCTTCTTTTCTCCCCGGTGATGATGCACTGCCTGATGGCTGCTTGTTTTTTAACACATACCAGCTTCCTTTCTTTCCTGAGCTTCTTCAGGAGCCAGAGCACAGAGCTGGGCAAAGTCTCATCTTTCTTGGTGATTTACTATGTCTTGGAGAGCTTCGGCAACCCATGGAGGGGTGCTGAGCATTTGTGGGAGGAGAGATGAGGTGCTGTGTAAGATTTGGGGCAGGGAAGAGCCGTTTTTATTGCCATAGCTCTTCTGCCTTTAGTGACATTTGTAATAGCTGCACAGAAAAAGAACTGGCTGAGAGGAAATAAAGAGTAAGTAAGTTCAAGCCAGAAAAGTCTGCCCTCTCAGGAGCCCAAGGCTAAAGAGCACCAGGGCAAGCATTTAATCACCTGAATCTCAGGCTAGTATTTTCTTCCAGGGTCTCCTGGATTCACTCCTGGATGAGAGCAATAGGATCTATTCTATCTCCTTTCCCTAATCAGACTTCTTTTATGACTACTGTGAGCACAAGTCTTCTCACTGTCAATCACAAAGATGGGAGGCAAACAGCAATAAAGAAAGCACGTGGTAGGTCAGACAGCATAGCCCCAGTCTCAGCTTTCCTCATGTGGGCATTTGTGAAAGGGAAGAGGAGGAAGCCTTAGCATGACAGTGTGCCCCTTTATCAGACAGAATATTAGCTGCACAGCAGTGAGTGCAACTCTAGTCTCCAGACTCCCCATAGAGCGTCCTTTCCATCACACAAAGGTCACCCTGGACGACTTTTGGGTACCAGGTGACTTTTATTTAAAACTGGAAAATAACTCCCACTCATGGGACCATACAAGTGAAGTGGAAACTCATGTAACGAGAGTTAGGAAAAGAGCCAGTGACAGTGGAACAGAGGACTTTCATCTGGAAGGAATGTTCCTGCCTTTGAAGAGGTAGTTGTAGGAAGGTTTGATGTAGGCCAGAGATGGAGAGTTCTGAGAATGATCGGCACAGTGGCCAACCTGACAGTCAGTTCAGTGCAGTTCAGCCATCCTGTACTCACGACCCTTCATAGTTGGGGTCTGGGAAGGGGTCAGGCATGCAGAAAAGGTGAAGACATAGCCATTCCTTCAAGGAGCTCAAAGGCTGGTGGGGATCCAGAAAGCAAAACATTTCTCCCAGTAAAATGTGCCAGCAAAGCCCAGATATCCGGGCTGGGGATATAGTTCAGTAGCAAAATTTTTGCCTGTCCTGTACTAGGTCTTGAGTTTGGCCCCGAGAATGGCTAACTAAATAAAGTAACTAAATAAAGTAACTAACTAACTAAATAAATAAATAAGCAAACAGGAGCAAACAAGTAAAACTCCGGATACAAAACAAAACAAAACAAAACAAAACAAAACAAAACAAAATACAACAACCATAAAAACCAACAAATGACTGTCAGATAAAGGTTACTAAGGTAATAAAAAAAAGGATGTGTGTGATGGCTACTCTTAGCTGTCAACTTGACTATATCTGGAATTAACTAAAACCCAAAAATGGGCGGTGCACCTGTGAGGGATTCCTGCTTAGTTTGGCAAGAGAAGATCTGCTTCCTATCTGGACCTTTGAGGTAGGAAGACACACCTTTAATCCAGATCTAATCTGGACCATGCCTTCTGCTAGAAGCCCATAAAAGGACATTAAAGACAAAAATCTTTTACTCTTTCCTTGCTGGTTCTTGCCTTGCTAGCAAGTACATGCCTTCACTGGCATTAGTACCTACTTTTTCAGGATTCCAGTATCTAATGAGCAGCTGAGACATCCAGCTGTGTGGACTGAGAAACTACTGGATTTTTAGGCCTTTCTGATCACAGCTAGAAGTAGCTGTTCAATTTACTAGACCGAAGTCTGTAAGTCATTCTAATACATCCCCTTTTTCTCTATGTATAGAGGGATTCATTCCATAAGCACTGTTACTCCAGAGACTCCTGACTAATCCAATGTTCTTTACCTGAAAGGCCCATACGATGCACAGATGGAAATACCATGTATAATGTACATAGGGATTCATAGAGACTTTTGTCTAGCAGAACTTAATATGCAGGGTAGAAAATAGGAGGAAGATAATGTAACAGTTGTTTTGGAGACAGATAACATGAGTCTTGAGTCTTCTGAGGCTATTATAAAGAGCTTGAAAAATGGGAATCTGTCCAAAAGTTGTAAGTGGGGTGGTAGATGGTTCAGACCTGTGCTTCATATTACCCTGCGAGATCATGTACAGGATCAAAAGTATAAATCAATGAGGAGATGGTGGTACAATTCAGGTGAGAGAGGAGAGATAGAGCTAGGCCAGCAGCACAGAAGGGCAGAGAGAGATGGGGGGCAAATTAATAAGATCAATGTCAGAGAAAGTGGTCTATCACTGTCTGGAGGAGAGAGAGAAGTATTGTAGCCTCATGTCTTAGGGGCAACTTGGAAAGTGATGTCACCAATGTAGAAAGGGTGAATGAGTTTGAGAATCCGTGGGTAAGGCATGATGGTGAAGCTGTGTACATGTATATTTAGTGCATTCAATTGAATGCTTCAAACAACCAAGGAATTCAGTTCTGAAAAGTAGCCCAAGTTAATGTTACAGGTTTTGAGAACTCTCTTCTAAATGAGAGAGTAAAGTCATCTGGAAGACATGCTGTGTTGGAGAACAAGTGGATGAGAGAAACAAGGAATTGCAACCTTTAAGGGGCAGTTCTAGGAAGAAGGCCTGATAATCAGCAGAACAGAGGCAGTTGTAGTTGGACCAGGAAAAAGAAAGCACTGGAGTGAAGGGGCTGAGGGGCTGAAGGGGCTGTGATTATAGGGAAAGTCCATTCATGCCAGACGCAGGAGCTGAAATGCAGGACTGACCAAGAAAGAAGGGCAGAAATACAAGAGGGCTGTGGGGTGTTCCTGGAATGAATGGGAGTTACAGTGTGCACAGTGTGTCAGTCTAGACTTTAAGAAGTTCTAGACTTTAAGAAGTCTAGACTTTAAGAAGAAAGAAATATTCCCAGAGGGAGTATAGCCAAGTGAGAAGCGTTTTATGGAATGGAAAAAAAATACAGCTAATTATGAAATGAATATACATCCAGACATCCAGTCCATCACTGAGCTAGGTAGAAAGACCTGCTCAGAGTATAGGAAGTGAAAATGATGGAGGAAGGACTTGAAAAATGCTGAGGATGGGTGGACAGACATGGGCACTCTTGGCTTGAACAGGAAGGTTCTGGCTAGAAGGTGCCAGTTCTGTTGCAAGTTAGTTTGAAGGTTACAGCACTTAGGAGGGGAGGGGATTTGTGTGATTCGTTTCCACGTTTTTAATGAAGCAAGAGGCACAGTTTTGTTAGATGTGTTCAGGGTTTTTTTTTTCAGGCTGTTGAGGGGATAATTAGAAAGATTTGGATTAGGAATTAGGGAAGGAACTAGCTATAGACAAGGTGTGGCCCACAGAGGCAAAGAGCCAGTGAGAGTGCTCTTGTCTCACTGGCAGGGATGAAAGTGCCTCAGTGTCTCTTCGACAGTGTTAATTTCCTATGTATAAGGCACTATTTTCAGAGTTGCTGTAACTTCAAATCATGATATGGATTTTGAAGCATCAATATAATTTTGAAAGTGATTATGATGGTTAACATTGAACAAATGCTTAAGATCCTTTCCTACCTTTGTTGTGTTGTGTTTTGTTTTGTTTCCCCAAAACTCTTAATGGTTAGGATGTGGGACTCACTATGAGATTTATTTAAAAGATGAGGAATCTAAGTCTCAGGAAAGTAAAATTTGTCCCAGGTTGAATGTGCTAGAGACAGGATTCAAAACCAGGCTATCTCATTAATTCTCAGGGAGTTAATGATGCGATTCTGACTGCATTTGGAAGACGGAGAGGCTAGCAGCAGGCTGGTAGATTAGGGAATAATTAAGGTTGTCAGAGAAGTGTGTCTATCTGAGGCCAAACAATTGATGGGTGCGGAAGTAAATCCAGAAGAATAATTGGTTGTGAGGGTAAGACATTGGTTTCTGGAGGTGAGAAGGTCAAGAAATATAATGATGGTGTGTTGAATGGAGTGAAGATGTTTCGATGTCTTAGGATGTTGTAACTAAAAGGCAGTAAATTAACAACTGGCATATAAGGCCTAAGGTTAACTATGCTGGATATTAACTGTGCTTTGAATTACAGACTGAAGTTTGTTTTTCAAGCATTATCACCCTGTCTGTCATGTCTTGGTTGGCAACTATAGATGCCATCTCCTTCTAAGGAATGATGACCTTCCAGTGAAGGTCAGTATCTCTTCTCTCAGGCTAAGGGACCAGAGAAGTCATGGAGTCATGAGACACAATGGAAGCACTCAAGTTGTCACTACTTCCCCTTGAATGTTCTCTGTTGGTTGATTGACAGATCTCTGCCTAAGAGAGTATTTGTAAGCATTCATGTGCATATGCTTGTGTGTATGTGTGTGTGTGCATATGTGACTTGTGGATTATAACTATCCTATAGGTGAAATAAGTGTCCAGGCCTACATGAATAGTTAATTTATTAAGTTGAAAAAAGCCCCGGGTTAGTCTAAATGGGAAGCCTGGAAATCTGTGTCTTTAGGTCAGCTAGTAAAGGAAACTTAAGGAACAGAGAGCCACTTGGAAAGCCTATAAGGAGGAGGAAAGAGTTGAGCCTGTGAGAATGACAGTAGGTAGACCACTGAGCCAAGAGCTGGTCTGGCCAAGAAAATAGTAAAGAGCCCTGGAATTCTCTGCAAGTGAGAGTTTTAGATTATTTTTATAACATTTTCAGAGCCACCAATCCCTTGATTTATTCCCAAAGCAGTGCTGTGGTTAAAAGAACACAGTACATACAGGCCAAAGTAATTTCAACCCCATTTTATGTGGTTCATTTTTACCTCCCTAGATCCGTGAAGCAAAAGTATGGCTTTTGTACTGCCTTGTAACTTGTTCTTTTCTTCTCCCTTGCATGGTCTCCTGTTTGCCCGTGCCTCCCAGAACATGGTCTTTAATGTTCCTTGAATGAGGCCATGGACTCTCACTGGGCAGGACATATGCCCATTCTCTGTCTCCTCCCTCTCCTTTCTTTGACACAAAGGCCTTCCAATTGCAAGAATGTTGATCTTAGGGGTAGCCAGATTTAGAAATAGCATCAGGGCAGCTTGAAAACGGTAGCTAGGGCCACACTGGGGCCACACTGGGGCACACCTTTATTCCTTCATTTTCTACCGAAATGATATGAGATCCAGAAACTTTCTGTCATTCAGGAAGCCCTTGAAGGTTCCTGTGGCTCATATTCCAGCCATGGCCACCTTTAACTCGATGTGTATGCTACCATGGTGGGAAGCCTCCAGAAACTTGCTTGAGTTTACTCCAACATTTATCACACTTTTCAGGATCAGGGGACCTGGTAATCTGAAACAGGCCTTTTCAAAGTCATTGAGAGTCTTTAATAAAATCAGGACTGAGACCCAGAACAAGCAACCATCCATTGTTCTGATTGTCATAAGCATAGAAAATGTGGGCCACCCTAGTCTTTTGAGTCAGTTCCTGCTCACCATGTGACATGCCAGGTGGCAAGAACCCAGTACCTTCAAAATTTTAGTTAGGGGGTCCATCTTCTTCCTTGAAAGGACAGTACACGCCGACTCTCCAACCAGCATTGGCAGAGGCCCAGCTCGCCTCCATCTGCTAAAATCTCGCCTGTCTAAGCTCTGTTCCTGAGGTGTGAAACTGAAGTTGCCTTTAAAAAGGAAAGATTATTTACTTATTTTTAATTGATGGATAATTATATGTCTTTTGGGGGCATAATGTGATATTTTGGTACCCATGTAGTGAAAAACTCAAGATATTTAGGTTAACTGTGATCCCAAACATTTATTTCTTGATGAGAACACTCAGAATCCTGTCTTCTAGCTATTTTAATTGTTGCGTTACAAGCTCATTAACTATGCTCATTCTTTCATATGATAACAGTGGCTATGATAACATATTCCTCCTATCTGGCTGTGTCTCTCCCCCCATTAAGCAACCTTTCCCAGTTTCTTCTTTGTCTCTACTCTTCAGTAAAAGCCAGATGTGCTCTTATGATCTCTTATGTTTTAGACCCCATACAGGAGAAAAAACGTACAGCATTTGTCTTTCTGATTGTGGCTCATTTCACCTAATGCAGGTCCATGCATATTTCTGAGAATTTTATTCTTTGTATTTCTGAATAATATTTCATTGTTATATGTAACATATTCTTTTTATTCATTCATCTTTTTGGATTTATTTGTGTGTGTATGTGTGTGTGAGAGAGAGAGAGAGAGAGACAGAGAGAGAGACAGAGAGACAGAGAGACAGAGAAGCAGAGAGACAGAGAGAGACAGAGAGACAGAGAGACAGAGACAGAGAGTGTGTTTTGCTTGCATGTATGTAGGTGCCACCATGTGGATGCCTGGTGCTCCCTGAGATCAGAAGAGGGCTCCAGATTCCCTGGAACTGATATTGTTGATGTTGGTTAGCCATCATGCAGGTGCTGGGAATCAAACTTGGGACCTGTGGAAGAGCAGCCAATGCTTTTATCTGCTGGGCCATTTCTTCACATTTCCAACCTTTTACTCCTCCACCCCACCCCCCACTTCCCTGTCTATCTTTTTCTGGCTTCTCCAGTATGCATGGATAGACGTCTTTGTTCTGGGCATGAGTGTTTATCTCTTCTTCCTGACTGCACATACAATGTGACTCGTTGCCTCTCACCCCTAGTGCCACAGCTAGAGCCACTCTTGCTTCCATGTCTCTGCACCAGGATAGATTGTACCCTTAAACTGTGAGCTGAAAGAAACTGTTCTGTCTTTAAGTTGCTTTGTCATTCACTATATCACAGCGACAGGACAGTTAGGTCTCATTCTTGTTCTGCCTGCTGTTATTTTATGCTTTGTGGTGAGGAGGAGATTTAAGGAAGACTGTAGTGGTTTGGATAAGAATGGTCACCATAAGTTCTTGTATTGGAATGTTTAGTCATCAGAGAGTCACACTACTTGAGAAGGATTGGGAGGTGTAGCCTTATTAGATTAGATGTGGCTTTGTTGGAGGAAATGTGTCACTGAGGTCTGAGGTTTCAGAAACTCTTACCAAGCCCCCTCTCTCTCTCTTCTTCTGCTGTCTGTGGATCCAGATATAGAACTCTCAGCTACTTCTCCAGCACCATGACTGTCTGTGGCTGCCATGATCCACACCATGAAAATGGACTGAACCTCTGAACCTGTAAACCAGCCCCAGTAAAATTTTTTCTTTTATAAAAGTTGCTTTGGTCTTAGGCAAATGGGTGTATCTGGAGGATATCATCCTGAGTGAGGTAACCCAATCACAAAAGAACTCACTTGCTATGCACTCACTGATAAATGGATATTAGCCCAGAAACTTAGAATAACCAAGATACAATTTGCAAATCACATGAAATTCAAGAAGAAGGAAGACCAAAGTGTGGATACTTCACTCCTTCTTAGAATGGGGAACAAAATACCCATGGAAGGAGTTACAGGGACAAAGTTTGTAGCTGAGACGAAAGGATGGAGCATCCAGAGACTGCCCCACCCAGGGGTCCATCCCATATTCAGTCACCAAACGCAGACACTATTGCATATGCCAACAATTTTGCTGAAAGGACTCTGATATAGCTGTCTCTTGTGAGGCTATGCAGTGCCTGGAAAATACAGAAGTGGATGCTCACAGTCAGCTATTGGATGGAACACAGGGCCCCCAATGGAGGATTTAGAGAAAATAGCCAAGGATCTGAAGTGTTCTGCAACCCTATAGGTGGAACAACAATATGAACTAACCAGTACCCCCCAGAGCTCGTGTCTCTAGCTGTATATGTAGCAGAAGATGGCCTAGTCGGCCATCATTGGGAAGAGAGGTTCCTTGGTATTGAAAACTTTATATGCCCCAGTACAGGGCAACACCAGGGCCAAGAAGTGGGAGTGGGTGGGTAGGGGAGCATGGTGGTGGTGGTGCGGAGTGTATAGGGGACTTTTGGGATAGTATTTGAAATGTAAATGAAGACAATATCTAATATAAAATGAAAAAAAGCATAAAAGTTGCTTTGGTCATGGTGTCTCTTCACATCAGTAGAACAATGACTAAGACAAATCCTGAGGGAGCACTGGGAAAATGTTCTTTCCTGAGCAATGCTTCACCTGGACCTGTGTGGGTGGAGACCTGTGTGGGGGTCAAACGTCCCTTTCGCAGGGTTCACCTAAGACCATGGGAAAACACAGATATTTAAGCCACTATTCATAACAGTAGCAAAATTACAGTTATGAAGTAGCAATGAAAACACTTTTATGGTTGGGGGTCTCCATAACATGAGGAAATGTATTAAAGGGTTGCAGCATTAGGAAGGTGGAGAACCACTGACCTGGACAGATGTGGTTCCTCTTTGCAGCAACAATATCATGACTCCAAGGCCTGACACTGACTGGTTGACCCTGAGGTTAATCGTAAGGGACTCCTTGACATATCTAGTCACTAATTCTTTCACTGTTCCTCCTGTCCTAGCAACAGCTGCTGTTGCTGCGGTTGCTATGTCGGCAATACCCTAGCACTCCCTTTTTACCTTCAGTTACCAATTCTTTGTCTTAAAGTCATATCTCTTCATGTAACTGATTTGGGCTTGTCTGCCAATGGATGTCTGTGCACATATTGGTTTACTTACAAGCCCCAGGCTCTGTCTACACCAGCACCTGCAATCCTTCCAGACTCATGTCCATGAATATCTTTTAGTTCCAGGCTAGCCACATCAGCTCTCCTGAGGGGTTGAGGATTTATCTTTCTTAAAATCACTTTATACATGGAACATTTCTGTAGCACATTCTAAATATAATTCAAAATCTTATACAAACCCTTGTATCTTCCTATTGATTTCTTAAATTTGTGTTAAATCTCTGCAGTGAGTTTCTCAGGCAAACCTAAGCCTCCAGGGAGGCCAAACCCAGCTGCATTAGCAGATTTTGGATTTGTAAGGCAGGAATTTTACCTGTATTGACCAACAACTAACATCATACAAATCCGGGTTTTAAGAAGTTGAGAATTAAGAATTTGAATACTTTAGAGTTTCTCAGTTTAGCTTTCAGTAGGTGAGATCTACCTGTCAGGTTGCAAATAATAAACATCTGAGAAAGAATGGACTAAAGAAGGAAGAGGGTTTATTTTCATGAAACTAGATATCAGAGATGAGAATACATGGGGTAACCCATCAGTGGTGACACTTGTATGATAAGAACTCTTTTTTTCCTTGTCATTTTTGACTTCTGACTTTCATCCTCATTTCCTACCCTGGGTAGAAAAGCCACACTGCTCCATGTGAGGGCTTTCAGGACTGGGCAGCAAGCACTACCTATAGGACGAAATAGTGCTGTGAACTGGACGTAGAACTTTTCCAAATATTCCAAACAGATTTTCTGTTGCATCTCACTGGCCAGAACATTGGCATATGGGCAGTCCCAGCTGCAAGGGGCGTGGGAAATATATATATATATATATATATATATATATATATATATATATATATATATATATATATATATATATCTGTCTATCTGATGGATTTCACCATTACTTCTGTCTGCAATGATTCTGTTCAGGAGAGAAGGGGTTAGTAGGCTTTGGATGGACAGATTGCAGGAACTGCCATCATAAGTGAATATATGTCCTGAGCTCAACAGATTTTCCTGAACCTTTCAGTATCTCCAATTCTACCTTCATCTTTAGTGAGGTCTATTTTTAGAGTTGTCATGACTTCGAATTTTATTCCAGGAGTCCTCATAGCCAATGATATGACATCTTTGCTTCAGATCCTTGAATATTTTAAATTTTTTGCTTTTTAATTAATTACTTTATGTTTTGATCACAGCTCCTCTTCCCTCCTCTCCTCCAGTCCCTCCCCCTTCCAATCGCTTCCTTCACATCCTCCTACCCTTATCTTTCCTTCCTCCTCAGAAAAGGAGAGACCTCCTATGGATATTAAGTTGGCATATCAAGTTGCAGTAGGACTAAGTGCATCTTCTCATATTGTGTCTAGAAAAGGCAGCCTAGTTTTGGGAAAGGGATCCAAAGGCAGGCAACAAACAGAGTCAGATACAGATCCTGCTCCCACTGTTAGGAATCCCACAGGAAGACTGAGCCACATACCTGTTAACTATGCACAGAAAGAAGGCTTAGATCTGTCTTATTTATGATCTCTGGCAGCTCAGCATCAGTGAACACCTATGGGCAGATGTTAGTTGATTCCATATGTTTTCTTGGGGTGTCCTTGACCTATCTGGTTCCTTCAATCTTTCTTCCCTCTCTTCCATAGGATTCCCTAAGCTCTTCCTAATGTTTGACTGTGGGTCTCTGTATCTGTTTCTGCCAGTTGCTGGGTGAAGACTCTCAGGTGACGTCATGCTAGGATCTTGTCTGTAAGTCTAGCAGAGTATCATTTATTAGTGTCAGGGGTAAGCTCCCTCTCTCAGGGCATAGTCCTTACACCTTTGAAGCAGAATTTATATATTCATGGGGAAAATGCACTCATGGGTCATTAATATCTTAACATTCTTAATCTGCCCAGTAGTGTTGTAGTACTTTTCTGTTGCCGTGATAAAATACTATAACCAAAAACATCTTCGAAGAAAGGGCTTATTTGGTCTTACAGTTCCAGACAGTATGCATAGTGGTTGAGAAGGCTTGGCAGCATGGGCCGAAAACAGACATAAATCACATTTCCTTTACATACAGGAAGAGGACAAGGAGAACAGGAAGTGGCCTGAGGCTATAACCCTCAAAGTACGTTTGTATGACCAATATTCTCTATCAAGTATCTACCTCTTAAAAGTTTCATAACCTCTTCAAACAGTGCCCCTTACTGGGTACCAAGTATTTAAATGTGAGCTTATGGGGGCGCATTTCTTATTCAAACCACCACAGTGTGTACATAGCATCTTCCCAGCTTGCCTTTTTTGCAATGGGCCATCTCTCTCTCTGCCTCCCTGGCAGCTCCCTTGGATCTCTCGACAATCTTTCATCTCCTGGGACTCACCTATAGGTACCTTTTTGATTTCCTTTCTTTCTTTCCAATAACCTTTCACAGTTGCCCAAGGACTAGTTTGGAAAGCAGGTTGGAGGCTAGTGGGAATAGAAGCAAAGAAACAGAATCCCCAGAAATCTCAGGAAAGGAATTGTCCATAAATGATGATGGATGGATTCAGGGTTGCATCATAAATGCTTTTTTTTTCCCCCAAGGAACCTCAGGAAAATGGCAAGAAAAGGGATTAAAGTCTATTAGAGAATGGCCAGCTGAACTGGGGTCATTGAGGAGTCCAGGAAAGACTCTGCTATGATAAAACTGTTGTGGCAAAGAAAGAAGTAAGGACTTATTGAGACTGACTTAATCAAAATCTCTGAATCATAGCGTATCAGGACTCCCACAAGTCAGCTCATGAAGGCCTGTGGTGTCTCCGTGATGTGGCTGCTGAGATGATCTAGAAAGCTGTACTATGGTTTTTGTCCCTTCCTTTCTACAGTTTGGTGGCAGTTGAGTGTCCCTTCTCAGTCCCTGACCTGAGTCCCCTCTGCAGTCTCCCACAGCATCTTGCATCTTGCATCATGCTTGTGCCTTAGCCAACAAGAGCCTGGGTAGATACTTAGAGGTGCCTGTAAGTTCTTCAGGTCTGCAGAGTTGCACGTCAATCTGAGCCACTATTAGAAACTTGTGCTTAACTGAAATCCAAAGAGCATTTAATTATCTATCACCTCTCAGGAGCCCTTTAAGGATAAAACCTGTATTTACAAGTGGATTTGAAGTTTTGTCAGGATGGGGAATGAATTCTGTTTCCTCTCAGTGCCAAGAAAAAGTAAATAAATGAAAGGAAGCCTAATTATTTGTTCAGTAATATGAGAAGTGGGGCCTCTGGCCCAAATCCTGCAACCTTTGGTTTTTTATCTGATTAAAAACACAAACTTGCTGGTTGGTGAGAGCAGATGCCTTTAGTCCCAGCACTTGAGGCAGAGGCAAGAGGATCTTTGTGAGTTCAATGCCAGCCTGGTCTACAAAGCAAATTCTTGAGCAGCCAAGGCTAAACAGAAAAACACTGTCTTGAAAACAAAACAAAATCAACAAAACAAGACCCCTACCCCCAAAGAAAAACAACACCTCTCTCCTAAGCTTTAGAATCTTCGATTAAGACAAACAGTGCTGCTTCAGACACAGTTGTTGCTCTTCCTGACTGGAATTTATCTAGGTCAAAGGAGTGAGGATGTAGACAGTAGGCTATCATACTGTTTTTTCCATAGCCAGATGCTCATCACTGACAGACCTTAGGAAGCATTGCCAGTTTAATCCTGAGCCAGAGAACAAGTTATTCTAGCTAGAGATGAGATGGGTCGAATTTATGAAGCAGAGGCAAATGATCTGCATGTGGTGACCCCAGTGACCTTGTACTCCAACAAGATATATAAATATAAATCATTTGCTAGTTGTTCATTCTCCCAACTAGCTCACTTGATTTATGAAACTTAAAACTGCCCTGAAATTGTAACCATTTTCTCTGGACTTTGGATGTCATTCTTACCTTTCTTAATCAGTTTCTTTATTTCTACAGGGAAGCCGAATATGAGCCTCATCATTGATATGTGACTCCTGGTTAGCCACATAAGAAAATCAAAAGGAGACAGGTAAAATTAATTTTAATGATGTATTTTATTTAAATCAATATGTTGATATACTATTATGTAGTTAATCTAAATATTCCAAATATTGATTTTACCAGGGTGTTCTAGAGGGGGGAATGAGAGGTAGAGATGGAGAGATTGATTGACATTGAACTGATTCATTTCCTTATGGAGCCTAAGAAAACCCATAATTGGACATTCACAAATAAAGGGGATCACTGAAGCAAAGTTGAAAAGTTATGGAAGTCGATAGCATGGTTTAACTTCAAGACTGAAGGTTGCAGAGCCAGGGCAGCTAGAAGCTCAGTCAAAGTCTAAAAGCCATAGGGCTTAAGAGTTCCTTAGGGAAGGGATAGTAGTATGATGTGATCTAATTTTAAACCCCTTGGGACCAAAGAAGGTGTTGGTGTTAAGTATCAGACTAAGTCTGAAGTGGGAGAGCTGGAGGCAGGGCTGGGGGTTTGCTGGTGTGACTTCCAAGATGAAATGCAGGCCTTGGAACACCCAAGGGAAGGAGAAATAGGGCATTCTGACTACAAACTATGAAGAGCAAGGTTTCACTATTTCCCACCTTTTCAATCCATCTGGGCCTCTAGCTGATTGAACGGTGCCTTCTCACACTGAAGGCAGAGCCTATGCACTCTGCCCACCAAAGCTCATGTCCTCTGGAGATACCTTACAGACAGACCTGAGGCTGCCAAACCACTGGATTGTCTTTTCATAGACAGTCAGCTCACTGCTTACTGAAGCCTTGAGAAAAATAAATAATGTGTTAATGCGTTACCAGATGTCCAAATATTTATTTCCATTGCATTGCCACTCAAAATTGACCATCACAATGAGGTATTTTATCTTTTAAGTCAGATTCCAAGTCCTTGAAACATGATGGTTTGCTATTGCAGCTCTTCTCAATTCAGACGGGCTACATATGCACATAGATACCTTGCACAGTTATAGAAGGCAGTGTCTCCAGGACCTCTACAACTGACTAGGGTCGTCATAGTTTTTATAGTAGTTACTTCAATGTATCATTTTGATTGGTCCCAAAGCCCAGATATCTATCCAAGCATCTATTGTTGTGTCCTTGAAGGTATTTCTCAGTAAGATGAACATTTTAAAATTAAGTAAAGGAGATCCCTTTCTTAATGTGGTTGAATGTCACCTAATTCTCTAAAGACCTGCAGGAAATAAAGGGCAAGCAATGAAGAGTTCTATATTTTCCTGACTGTGTTTGAGCTGGGACAAGGGCCACTCCTGCTTCTGCTTTAGTCTTAGACTGGAACTAATACCATCATCTCTCTTGACTCTCAACCTTTGAGCTCAGACTGGAGCTTTATAATGGGTTCTCCTGGGTACCCAGTATTTAGACTGGTTTTGCTGCTTTTCAGTCTTGGTTTACTTATTTTTGTCAGCTCCTCTTCCAACCCCCATCGCTCCCCCCCCCCCTGTGTGTATGTGTAGAGAAAGTGTATTGGCTTTTATTGGTTTCTCTGGAGGACCCAGACTAAGACCATTCTTAGACTGAGCACATAGAACTATAAAAGTGGTGATCAACCTAGTATAAAGACACCAGTTGGCAGATTCCATCTCTCTATAAAAAGATTTAACAGGGGCAGCATGCTGAGATACTCTGGGTCACAATCCAAGGAGAAGCTAACATATTCTTTTGGAATATGATTTAGATAACATCAAAGAACCATCTGCAGAAGATGACATTTTGAGGAAGAAGCCAGGAATCCAGATAAGCAGAGATAGAAAGGCTCATTCTAGAGGAGAACATGAGAAGTGAGAGGAAGAGTCTGTCTTGTCATTGTCAAGAGAAGTTCTTTAGCTGTGGTGATTCCTTGTGATTCCAACCTAGAGTGCCATTCCTGAGAAGGGTTAGTAAGTGGTCTCTTTCTCCTCAGTGCTATTGTAACCAAGAACTTTGAAATCCCAGTCTCCTTCCTTACCTTACCTTCCAGAATCTTTTTTTCTTTTTTCTTTATTTTACTTAATTTTTTTTATGTATGAGTGGTCCACTGCATGCACACCTATGTGCCAGAAGAGGGCATCAGATCGCCTTAGAGATGGCTGTGAACCACCAAGTGAGTGCTAGAAATTGAACTCAGGACTGTGGAAGAGCAGCCAGTGCTCTCAACTATTGAGCCATCTCTCTAGGCCTCATCCAGAGTCTCTGCATGAAGCCGATCTGACCTTGGTATTAGCTTTCGGCTTACAGCAGAATTTGCCTATGCTGTGTTTTCAAATTCCTACTAATGTGTATTCAACATGTGTGCTCTGTCTTTGGCTTATCTTCTCAGACATCCCTTCATGTTTTTCTGACCCCCTCACACCTATGACATAATGCTCTTTATATCAGTGTGCTTGGCTTTCACATCTATGCTGTTGGGTGTGGTTTTCTTCTTGCCTAGAAGTCACTGACCTTCCCGTTCTATGCCTCGCTTCTCTATCTCCCCTCCATGGCTGGGTAGGTATTACATGCATGAATATTTTCGGACATGTTGTTTTATTGTCATGCTAAGGATAATCAGGTGTCCTGTGTTATCTAAAGCATTCTCAGCACCTGTGTCATAGAACCCATCTTACAGTATGTAAATAACGTCTTCACATATTTTCCCTGCTGTCAATCTATAAAGCACTTGAAGGTATTTATGTGTTCTCAGGACACAACATAGGGTTTTGCCTGGGATACATTTCAGAAAGGTTTATCAGATGATGAATATATAGGTCTACCTTGCTTCTACAGAGATCATCAGTGGATAATGGGGCCTAAGCTAAACGTTGGATTTTCTGTCTGGTTTGTACTGTGATTCCCCACTAGCTTAGTGACTAAGTCAGCTTAGAATAGGAGCCACCCTTTAACAAAAGCAATGTGTCAGTGTAATATGCAAGAAAAAGCATACCCACCAATGTTCTGTGCAGCAGGGCCTCTGATAGAAAAGTGGAAGAAACAATTATGTTGCACTGAATAAGTAAATTATAGCATGTCAATGAGTTGGCATGTAAGCAGTTGTAAAAACCATGATTATGAAGACAGTGGAACAGCCTTAAAGACAGTCACACTTTCTGTCCACCCCACAGAGAAAATCCAACTCATTAAACATCCTCCTCCTGTTAGTTCATTTATGAATTCAACAAGTGTTTCCTTAATACTTACAGTGTACCAGGCTTTGGTCATTAACAAGCAATGCAGATTTTTACAGATTTCCAGTGGAAAGGGAAGGCAGGGCTCCAAGACTCATCCCAGCTTTCGAGGTATTTCTCACTATTTCTTCTGGAAGGTACACTCTTAAGCACTCTCTAAACCTTCTCTGCATTTGCTGAAGGATAGCTTGTCTTTGGTAGGCAGCATTCTGTTACTGTAACAAAATATCTGAGGTAATTAAATAAAAGGAGGAAAGGTTCACTATAGCCCTTGATTGCAGAAGTTTCTATCTACAGTTGCTTGACTCTACTGCCTTGGTCCTGTGGAGTGGCGGAGTGTGGCAAGGAGGGCTGTCCATCTTCTGAAGGCTGAGGAATCGAGTGGTGGGGGAGAGAGGAATGGGCTAGAGTCCTAATGTCACTAACAAGAACATGCCCCAATGATCTAACTTCCTAACTTCGTACCAGATCCCTAAAGGTTACACCACCTCCCACTGACTGGGAACCAAACTCTCAAAACATAGCTTCCGGGACATTCAAGATGCAAACCATATGAGGCGCCGCTTACATCACTCAGCTTCTCATATTCCTTCCTGTCTTCTGTAAGCAGTTTCAGGAACTCCTTATCCTTGCCTGGGTTTATTTACCCTTGAGTCATCTCTTCATACCCTTTTCCCCCTTCAGCAAAGATAGATTTTTAAATTTTGCTGTAATTAGAATCAGGAAAGGGTTTATAAATAAAACATCATCTTTACTGCTCTTTTCTCTCACAGAAGGGTCACAGGCCCTCTAACGCTGAGGTTGATCAGCTTGGATCTGGGTTTGTCTGAAACTTAATATACTGCTTTGAGCACAACAGTCTTTAGGAGGCCCTGCAACTGTGCAGTATGACAGGAGGCCCTTGTCCCTCATAGATTTTCAGGATGGTCTGATACTCAACCAGTAGTGCTGATTTCAGATCTTACAGGAACAGTTCATGGCCAGGAATTTTGGTTATAGTAATTTTTCCTTGTCAGAGTTGGGAGGAAATGCCCTGAAGAGGAGAGCGTCAGCTGTCCTAATTCTAGGTACTGCTCAATGGTATTTAAATAATTCATATATTTAAAATAACAAAATAAATATTTTATGGGTCTTTATATTTTAGTAACAGGCTGTACCCTTGGAACCTACAGATTTAAATTAGACTTTAGTCACAAATACGAATATAATTGTTCAGTAAAATGTTGCTATTAGTAGAACTACATAATTCAGAGACCACATTTTTGTTGTTATTGTTGTTCTCAATGGCTAGAAATCAAACTGAATGGCCTGGCTGGGGATGCATTAGGGGTTTATAGGTGAGGAGGAAGCCTTTCCTTATTTCATAATTCTTCTGTGCCCTATGATCAGTTTTTTCCCTTAAGACCAGGTGGGGTCCTTCCTGCACACTGATATCTCTGAGAGAACATCACAGCTCACTCTTGACCATCTGGGAGACATCTGAGAATCCCTGTAATAAAGCTTGCTGGGAGAATAGGTAGTTATAGAACAGAACAATCATGTTGGTGGGTGTTGCATAATTTTTCTGTTTGTCTGTACTTCCCAAGAGGATTGGGAAGATGAGGCGAGGTAGTTAACAGCAATGTGACTGGAATATCATCTCGGAAGGGCTGCTTATTCTCATTCTGCCTGTTAACAATAGAATGCATATTGATTTTTTTGGATAGAATTATAGAGGTAGTGTATGGCCATTATATAAAATTTGGAAAATATGGAGAAGTATAAAGAAGGAAAGAAAAAGCATCCATGATTGATCACACAATTATAACATGATCATTATTTGTGTGTGTTTGTGTGTGTGTTTAAGTGCCTAACTTCTTTTCTTTCTTTCGTTTTTTTAGGTTCCATTTGTTTTACTTATTTATTTTAATTATTTATTTTATTGGATATTTTCTTTATTTACATTTCAAATGTTATCCCCTTTCCTGGTTGCCCCTTTGAAAAATACCCTCTCCTTATTCCCTCCCCCCTCCCCCTGCTCACCAACCCACCTACTCCCACTTTCTGGTCCTGGCATTCCCCCACACTGGGGCATACAGCCTTCATAGGACAAAAGGCCTCTCCTCCCATTGATGTCTGACTAGGCCATTCTCTGCTGCATATGCAGCTTGAGCCATGAGTCCCACCATGCATGTGTGCTCTTTGGTTTGTGGTTTAGTCCCAGGGAACTCTGGGGATACTGGTTAGTTCATATTGTTGTTCCTCCTAGGGGGCTGCAAACCCCTTCAGCTCCTTGGGTTCTTTCTCTAAAGTGCCTAATTTGTATGCTTAAGCCTTTTTGTACTCTCTTTTCTTGTGTGCATGTTGACATGGATACATGTGTGTGAACACATGTGCACATGTGCATGTAAGCTAGAAGTCATTTCTCAGGAGCCATCTTCCTTGCTGTTTGAGACAGGGTCTTCTACTATCCTAGAGATGCTCAAGTAGTCTAGGCTTACTGGGCAGTAAGCCCTGAGGGAGCTATCTTTGCCTCCCTTGTGCTGTAGTTACAACCTAGGCAGTTGCTACCATGTTTGGTGCCTGTGTGTGTTTCTGTATGCACATGCTCATACAGGGGTACATGTGAAGGTCAGAGGACAATACTTAGGGTCTGTTCTTGCCTTCTGCCTTGTTCGAGTCAGAATCTTTTGTTGTTTACTGTTATCTACAGGCTGGCTAGTCCAGGAGCTGCAGGATATTTCTCCCATGTTTGCCTCCCATCTCACTGATAAAAGTATTGGCATTACAGGCACACACTACTGCATGTAGCTTTTGCATGTTTTCTGGGGATCTAAACTTAGGTCTTCATGCTTGCATTCTAAACCTTTACATCAAGGAACCGTCATCCCAACTTTCAGTTTAAAAAAATATGGGCTCTGGAGATCAGACTCAGGCCGCCATGCTTGTGCACACTTTACCTACTTAGTAATCTTAGTGATATCCCTAGCCTCTTTCCTCTCATCTTGATTCTCTGATTAGCTTTCCTCCTAGTGTCTCTCTAGGTTGAAAGCATTTTGAAGAGGGCACTCTCTTCTCCACTTTGCATACATTCCTCATCCATGTCACAGGTCTTGACTAAGGATGTTTTTAGAATTAATTACGTTTTATTTTTTCTTATCATGTGGTAACTTTAACTTTCCATCTAAGGATCCTCGGGGATTGATGAAATATACTGAAGTAATATTTCTCAGCCTTTGCCACAGAGGACAATTCAATGAGAGATCTTTGTTGTGTGGGGCTTTCCTGTTCACTTAGCCTCAACGCTACCTTTTATTCTCTAGGAATAGCCACAAATGCCCCTGTAGACTGTGCAATGTCTTTTGTGTGGTCAATAGCTACAGTGCTGAAAAATCTAATATTTAAGAGTTTCAGACTGTCTGTACTCTTAACTGGCTATGTTTTAGATAATAGGCTGTCAAGAAGATGAACATTTAGATAGGATTTCTCAGCTGTCAGACACTGACAATTAATTTTTCTCTTCTCTTTAGGGAAGAGCCATGTTATGAAGGCATAGATCTGAATTGGAGACCATTTTATATGGGAATCAGGCAGTAGCACAATCCATCCAGGTGTTTTAATCACAAATGGAGTTGGTCCAGAGATGTGGGAAGTTGTAGGACCTGTACAGAGCTGGGCAAGAGCCAAGGTCAGAGAGTATGCTGGCAGCTCTTGGAAATTTGAAAGCTAGGACCATTTGGATAGCTTTCCAGGCAATCAGAAGCTACAGGACTTCCAGGGGCTTTGCTGCTGCTGATCTCAACAGCTCATACAACAGCATGGGTCATTGTTAGAAGACACCGGACTACTCTGGCGAGTTCATAGATCTGCCATCCGCAGACACAGGTGAGCCTGTTTGTAGCTGCATCTTCTTTCCACCTCCCAGATCTGCAAAGAATGTCACTCAGTAGCCTGATCAGCCGAAGAACTGCTGGCAAGAGGGTTATATTTCCAGGCTTCCAGCTTGACAGTATTGGAGGTTGCTGGGGATGGGAGTGGGGCAGAAACAGTGAAGGAGATGCTGTCACATCAAGGCCTTTGCCAGTACCAGATTGGAAAAGCATATAATACACTCTGGTGGCACTGAATTGATTCTTGGTACCTAGTGTGTTGAAAACTCTAAAAATTAGGAATTCCAGAGTTTCTAAGTTCTTTCTTGGTTGTATTTTAGACTGGGGGCACCAAGAGGCTAAACATTTAAATGGCATTACTGAAAACACAAATGCCAACAGCTGAAGTAAGAATGTGGCTCAGTTATTAGAACACTTGCCTGGCACACACAACATCCTGAGTTATATTCCAAGTACTTCATGAACCTAGGCTAGATGGTTACTCACCAAAAAGCAAAAGTGGAAGTAAATAACAACTTAGTTCCTGCTTCTGGAAAAAAAGATGTTTGTTATAAATTAAAATATAATATCAGTTACCCCTTCCATTTTCTCCTTCCAACCCCTTTCCTGTGCCCTTCCTTGCTCCCTCTCAAATGCATAACATCCTTTTCTTTAAGCATACACACACACACACACACACACACACACACACTGCTCAGCCTATTTAGTGTTACATGTGTATCCGTGATTTTGTGGGAATGCTCACATCCTATTAGATAACCAGTTAGGGGACTCTCCCCATATTTCTTCTGCTCTCATTATTCCTTAGTTGCTTGTATTTCTTTGTCTCAGAGTGGGGCTCTGTAAGAGTTCTCGCTTCTAAGTTAGCAGGTCTATCAATGTTATACTTGTTTAGGTCTTGTCTAGACGGCCATATTGTCCAGGTATCTTGCCTGAGAAATGCTTCTTTATAAGGATGTTACAGGAGTCTTTCACTTAACTGACTGCCTGGTCTTATACACCGTCAAGGGTTGATAGAAGATGTAGCTGTGATGTGCATTGCATAGTTATATTTTGCTAGTTCAGACAAGACAAAGAGAGTTGCTCTTACATAAAAATTGCAAAACTTAGGACAATAAAAAGCAGACTATCCATTTATATGCACACACACAGATAAACACACACATATGCACACACTCACACACCTACACACACACACATACACACACTCTACACACACACATACACACACATACCCACATACACACACACTCACACACAAATAAAGACTTTACATCATTTAACACTTGTACATGAATCTTTGTTCTATGATTAGTTTCTTAAGACGGTTTTTAGAAGCAGGTTTGTTAATCCACAGCTCGGTATTCACTGCCATAACGATTAACTCCCACCAGTGGCTGAGATACCCTACTCTTAGCCACTTTGTGAGTGCTGAGGTCACACTGTTAATTTTAAAACCCGGCAAATTAAATTAAAACAAACATGTTTGCCATTTCTTTTACTAGCCTGTACATGCAATTTTGTATTTCTTTGATTTTCCCTATGAGATTGAACTATGCGGTTTCATCTGAATTCCACAGTTCTTTAAAAATACTCATTATCACATAGATAATGTATGCCAAAGGTATGAACTCTAAGAAAAAAGATGCTCTGAAAAGAGAATGCTTTTTGTCCTTCTGTTCCAGATAATCAGGTTTTTCTAACAGCTTAAAACTGTTGCCTATTTTTAAGGTGGACTCCAGAGGTGTTGCATAGCATATATATATATATATATATATATATATATATATATATATATATATACACATGAATATGCTAAAATAGATGTAGATCAAAGACATTTAATATTTTGACATATGATCCAGTATTATGCTACCATTTTGAAATATTTTAATCAATGTAAATTAAAGTATTTCCATATATTAGCATTTAAAAGGATATAAAGATAAAATATTCTGTTTATGTAAATGGCATGATTTACTTCACCAGCTCACTGTTAATCACTTTAGGTTGTTTTGGTCTTCCTAAGAAGACTTATTTATTTGTCATTTATATGTATGAATGATTTGCTACTTCCAGGTCACGAAGTAAACAGTTAGAGGGTAGCCTTAGGTCATGTAGTGAGACCATGTCTTAGAACAAAATAAAACAGAACACAAAAGAATCTTTATAAGCCAACTGATCTCACATGTTTAATTTAGTGGTAGAAAGCCAACTCAAAAATATATATGTAATTTTTTTATTAAGTATGTGCACAGCTGTTTAGGTGAATTACAATGCCACTGGTGTTTGTCACTGAAAGAAAACAACTACCTATTGTCACTTGGGTTGCACAGACTTAGGTGGTATCCTGAGATCTTTTGTTCTTACTACAGTGGCTGCGGTGGCTATTTGTGGATCCGCTTACTGGTCATGTGACATTGTAATAAAACATCATTTCTGGGTGTTTCTGGGTGAGAGTAATCTGGGTGAGGTTGGCATTAGAATCAGCTAATTCACTAGTCCATGTTTTCCTCCCCGTGTGGGTGTATATACCATATAAACTACTGAGGTCTTCTTTAGAATAAAAGGCAGAGGAGGGAGGAGCTCGTTGAAGTTTTGTTGAGCTGGGACATCTCATATCATCTTTCTCTGATCTCCAGGGCCGTATTTACACCACCAGGTGCAGTGTTCTTGGGCCTCTAGACTCATGTAGCATCATGCCTCTGGCTTCCCTGGGTCTCCTTACCCTGCAGACTGCAGCTGACTGGCTTTCTTAACCTCTGTAACCATATGAGGCAATTTCCAAGAATACATCTTTTTCTATGTATCCCCTGTTGATTCTGTTTGTCTGCAGACTACTGACCAGTACAAATGACTATTAATACTGTGAATTATCTACAGGTCACTTTTCTGAGAACATTACAAATAGAAAGCTGTTTAGTTGTTATCACAGACATATACATTATGCATGATTGCTAACACTGGATGAAAGTGAAGCATAAAATTTAAATGATAGGCCTACGGCTATGGAGGACAGCGAATGAGGAGCTGGGACGAGAATGCAGGATGTTTAGGTCCAGAGCCCAGGCAGTTTGGTTCCTGGGCCCATTACCAGGTAGCCTAAGCTAATTATTAAAAGCAGTAGTTCCTATCTCTATGTGGTTTCCTTGATGTTTAAGGAAATGGTCCTTAGGCTCAGTGATTGTGACTAGATGACAGATCACATGCAAAAGTTTGTTAGGGCCAAAGATTACATGTTTTGAGGTAAAATTTATAAACTTGGTTCTTCTCCCATATTATTTTAATTAATTTTTAAAGATAATCATAGAGTCATATTCTCTGTGAATATTATTAACTTGATCTACTTTACAATGATCTATTCTTGTTTTTGTATGATCTGTTTTTGTATTGGCATAGGCTTCTAGAATCCTTGGATTTAACTTTCCTTTTTTTTTTTTTTTTTTTTGGTTTTTCGAGACAGAGTTTCTCTGTAATAGCCCTGGCTGTCTTGGAACTCACTTTGTAGACCAGGCTGGCCTCGAACTCAGAAATCCGCCTGCCTCTGCCTCCCGAGTGCTGGGATTAAAGGCATGCACCACCACGCCCGGCGGATTTAACTTTCATAGTCCCGTATCCACCTGCCTCCCATCCAGATCTCAGTGGGAATGACTATCTACAGTGCTCAATGATGTGGGTGCTGATGGTTGATACTTACGGACAGAAACCTATGACCCCACTGAAAGGCTCTTCTCTTCATCTACTATGAATTCATTCATCTACAGAATGAATATTTGATTTTGTTAAATGCCTTTTGTGGATCGCATATAAATATTATTTCACATCAGTATGCTAATTGATTGTATTTGATGATTTCCTGTGTCTCAGATCCGGGTTTGTCTATTTCTGTGTAATGAAATTCTCTAATGCAGTATCTCAAAAAATAGCCACCATTTATTTTACTCTTGAATCTGCAAGTTGACCAAGCTTAATCAGGCAGTTCTAGCTTAAGGCAGAATGGGAAGTATGGAATAGGGAGTGTGTGGGTGGGGAGGTCTGTAGAACTCTAATGTAGTTAGGGTCAGACCCAAAAGGTGGGGTGGGAGTTCCATATGGTATTGAATATGGGGGTGTCCTTGGGTACTCTTGGGAATGAAACAGCTTGGCTTTCTTGAGATGCCGCCAGAGCCCAAGGGAAATAGTCCCATCCACAGGGAGCAAAGGAAGCCTTAAAGCCTGAAACCCAGAACATTTGTTCAGTGAAAGAGGGAGGATTCAAAAGGAGAATGGAACTGGGACCCCCCCCCCAAAGGATACCTTGTTTCCTGATTAGGCAGACCCAGACTTCAGAAGGATTGGGCTTCAAATTCATTCCTAAGTCAGCACTGCATGCTTCGCAGACACCGTAATGCAGGGGCATATTATTTTTAAGAGTATTTGGGATGCAAAGCATAAATACATAAATGAATATATGAATAAATAAGAATCATGGTGTTGGGACATTGCCAGAGGGAGCTTATGACAGCCCTGTCCCTGCTTCCTCTCCAACCTGCCAAGGCAAGTTGTGCAGCATGTGCACAGCCCAGGTGCCACACCCCCGAGGTTCAATCCCCCCAGGCTCTTAGCTGTGTCCCCGAATATTTTGTTTCCTCTCTCCGTGCTGCCGTTTCCTCATTTATCAGGTGGGGTAGAGCTATTAGCAATCTCAAGGAGTATTAGTAAGATTTACATGAGTAGCCATAAAGTCCCTCATTCCCAGTGCCGGAGTTCTGCCAGTGCATCAGGCATTCTCTAAGTGATGTCCACTAACACCAGTTATTATTGTTTCCCCAGTTCCTGGCACAATCATCAAGTCACTTCAAGTCTCTCGTCTAAACGTGTCTCACCCTCACACACCTCTGTCTCATCAACACAATGACTACCCTGGCACCCTCACGGTCTCTTTGACTCCCTGAACCCATACTCAGCTTCTTGTTCTCATTCTAGGGACTTTCCACACCAGCCACTGGAAAACCCACTTCTTCTCCAGGGAACTCTTTTATTTTATATTTCAAGTCAACTCTGTTTGAGATTTATCATGGATACATGCATGCATGTGTGTGTTCTCAAGTGCACACACACAGACTTGCATACACAGAGTTTTGTGTTTTACATTGATGTTAATTCATCACATGTCTCATCTTTTATGAACCATTTCCACCTTCTTTGTTTCTTTGCTCTCTCTCTCTCTCTCTCTCTCTCTCTCTCTCTCTCTCTGTCTCTGTCTCTGTCTCTGTCTCTGTCTCTGTCTCTGTCTCTCTGTGTGTCTGTCTCTCTTTCCTTCCCTTCCTTCCCTTCCTTTCTTCCTTCCTTCCTTCCTTCCTTCCTTCCTTCCTTCCTTCCTTCCTTCCTTCCTTCCTCCCTCCCTCCCTCCCTCCCTCCCTCCCTCCCTCCCTCCCTCCCTCCCTCCCTCCCTCCCTCCCTTCCTTCCTTCCTTCCTTCCTTCCTTCCTTCCTTCCTTCCTTCCTTCCTTCCTTCCACAGTGGCTTCCTGACACACAGCTTCCTGGTTTGGTTCTAGTATCTCTCTGTGTTAGGTAAGATGGACTGTCTCTCCACTATGGGATAGTGGATTTCTTCTTATCCATACAGGTAGTTTTTCTCCACTCTTACAGAGGCAAGTTGCACAGCTGTAACAACAACAACAACAACAACAACAACAACAACAGCAGCAGCAGCAGCGGCAACAACAACAACGCCAGAAAAACATGGACAGAAACATCATGGGCAGTTACATGAGAAAGATTATATCTCCAGATGGAAAGTTACCACCAGCAGTGAAGGATATGACCAGGAGGCCTAATTCTGACCAGTGAGATGTGGTGCAATGATGGTACAAGAATAAATCTCTTCCTTTCTGTCCCATGACACTATATCTGGACCATGATGCTTTTATCTGCTGAAACTTCCTTATGACCATGAGAAGGCAGTGTGGGAATGAAGTCAAGGCATCGAGGAAGCAAACAGAGGTTGTCTATGGGGCAGAAAAGGGGCTGTTGTCTGTGAGAGCTTGCTTCCTCAGTCCTGACAAGGGGGCTTCCTTGACTTGATGCTGAGCGTCTAAACAAGGCAGTTCTTTAATTCCCTCCTTGGTTTATATCCTCAAGGATCTCTTCAGCCTGCTGGGGTTCTTTGCTGGTCCAAGGCTCTGCTCCAAATGCAGAGGATTCTTCTGAGGCTCTAGAAGGTGTCACACTGGGATGTCCTTCCACATATTTTGTGATCACATGTTTTTAACCATCATGAGACTTTAATACTAGATTGACTGGAGCTACACCATGGCAACCCCAATCAGATTATACGTCCAGTTTCTAACTGAATCTTCCATTAAACAAACCTATCCTTGCCTTTCGTTTCCCAGCCAGGACCCACTGCCTCTGACAAACATTTCTCCGATATTCATGAGTAAAATTTAAACTCTCTTTCTCTATGCTATTTTTTCCTTAAGACTACTTTGGTGGTTTTTGGATGTATAGGCATCACTTATTGGGTAAAACACTGTAATATGCTCCCTTTAAAAAATATACACATCTCATTTAATCTCTATGACAACCAGTTCAGCTGGTGTTATTATCGACATTTTACAGTTGGGGAAATTGAAGCATGGAAAGGTTAAGTGGATCGCCCAAAATTACGCAGCCAGTGCATGTCAGGAGTGGTATTTGAGAAAAGATCTGCTTCAATCCAAAGATTTGCTGTTAACACATGGCCCCAAACAATCAGGCATGTTTAGATACATACATTTCTGCCTTAGCTTCTGGAAGGTAAGGATTACGTCTTGCTAACTCTCTGTTACATAGTCTCTTCAAAGACCATAGTACACAGGAGACACAGAGAACAGGAGTGTTAAGCTAGAAGAGTGGGGAGGAGTGCTTTGAGAGTATTATGAGAAACAAAGGAAGGGCATTTAAAATATATTTTCATTGAGTCCATAGTTTGCCTCCTGGACACCTGTTTGTTTTAGGGCCAATTATATTAATTACATTTTTAAAAATTCTTGATCTCCTGTCATCGGGGGCCTTACTGTTCACCCCAGGGATAGCTAATAAACTCTTGAAGATTGTGAGTGTTTACCTGTGAGATGCTTTCATATGAAAACAAATCTCATGTATATGGTCTCAAATGTGTTCTTCTCCAGCTCATTGACAAGCCAATATTTATCTTGTTGTAAATCATCCTAGGGGCAGGTGCAAGACAGAAAAAGACTTTGGTAGCCCCAGAATCAATAAGAATTGTTGAAAAAAGCCACCAATCCCAAGTTCATACTCAGGCTTACCTTCCTTCTCTGTGGAGACATAATAAAGGTCTTTACACTTTTTTCAATCCTGCTTCTAACCCTGACCAAAGCCCCAGTGCTGCTCCTGTGATTCTTCCTGGAGGATGCTGACACCCTCTTCAGAATGAATGGGCTTAGTGAGCTTCTAACCTTCTCACTCTGTTCTCATCTTCTACTGTGGCTCCATGTACTTTACCACAACCATGCTTATGGATAATGCTTGTGGATAGTCTTACAACAAAGGAAAAGGGATAGAAGCAGAAGTCTAACGAAGGGAGGAAAACAAGTGGACTTGGCCAGAAGGAGAACTCATTTGTGATTCCAGATTTTACTGGTAGTCATGAATGTGGAACTAGTCTTCAGAGATGTAATTTTTGGGAGAGAGAGGGAGGGAGGGAGGGAGAGAGAGAGAGAGAGAGAGAGAGAGAGAGAGAGAGAGAGAGAGAGAGAGAGAGAGAGAGAGAGAATGAGCTAAGCTTTCATAGCATCTTTTGGATGTGGATTATTGTTGATGTTAGTTAGATTTGGTTCTACCTCCCATTCCTATGCTCCCTGGAATAAGACTCATTCTCAAAATATATTTACAAATACCTTGTCCATACTGTAGGCTCTTTTCTGGCTATATTTAACTTAAAATATCCTATTTATTCGTGCCTACGTTCTGCCTGGTTACTTGTGATCAGGTACCATGAGTCTGGTTGCCTACATGTGCTCAGGTACCATGCATCCATCTTGTCACATCTTCCAGGTAAATCTATCCCTGGTTCTATCCCAGAATCCTTTCTTTTTCTTGGATGTCTCACGTCTATAAGTCATAGGCCTTAGGCTTTTTACTCGATAGGCGATTCATCCATACAATACATAAGATATTTTCTCTATAGGTCATGCTGGCAAGAGGTCATGACCTGTGTAATGGGTAGGAATTTCTGCAGCTGGGTAACGGCCCAAAGCAGTTGACAACCAAGGGCTTTTGGGCAGCAATCCCAGCAATTAGGAAAATAGGTTTTTCATTCCTGAAGGGATCTGGAGATGTCTCCCATCATCTGCCCTTCTCGTACCACCCTCCACTGCTCGTGCTGTGCTCCTGGTGTGTTTATCCTGCTGTTCATCTCTCTCAGATGGAGATCTGCACTAGACACGAAGGAGAAAGAATTCTTCTACATTGAGGAGGATGGGACCTTGAACAGTGGAGACTTCCACAAAATTGCTTGTCCCTGTTTCTCTTCCTGGTTTGGGTGTTTCTTACCTTCTATTCTCAACCTTGCACAAGGTTGCCTTCTCCTGCATGGTTGGCTCCTGGGAGCCTTCTCTTGAGCATTGAGCTCCTCAGAGTCTTGTGGTATAAAGGAGAGACTCCCTCGGTAATCACCAGAAGCCATCACCTTGATCTGCTTTTCCCCAACCTTCTGAGAGCAGAAAGGGCCCTGCTACACTCTTCAGATTGGCTATTGGTAAGAATGTTGCATAGAGACTGAGCACAGCCTGGCCTGTCACTGTGCAAGTGATGCCAAAAGCTCATGGGGGAATTTTGGATACCTGACAAGGACATCTCAGCAGGAGGTAAGAGGAGAAGCCAGATGTTCCCTGTGAGCTCGCTCCTCCCACAAACACAAGCAGCTGTTTGCTCATAGGTTTGTCTCACTCTAAGGACAGAAACCAAGGTCAAATTACATAAGGGGCACCAGGTCAGAGTGGGAGAAGATGAGAAGGAAGGACTCTAGGATGGCACAGCTCTCTGCTCTCCTGAGAGGTACTCCATCATGTTTGTGTCAGTGAAGTAATTCCTCAGCAATGGGGTGATTAGGAGGAAACAGGACAGTTTCCTTTGGAAATGACCCTCATGCTTACTCCATTATCATTCAACAATACTGACCCTTTTTCTTTGTCAGTGACTGTGCTGGTGGAACAGAGACAAAGCTGAGACTCAGAGAGTCTCCTTTCAAAGGAGAAATCCAAGCATATGAATGCATTGTTTTGAGGAAATGCATGGGCCATTTTTATTATTAGAGAATCTTTCAATCACATACAGAGGCTAGTAAATGATAGAAGAGCTCTGTGAATATCTTGCTCCTTTTATATTCATATTTTATGTTGTACGTGCATGCATTTGGGTGTGTCACGGGGAGGGATGTGGTGTATGTGCCATACGGACTGTGTGTGGAGGTCAGAGGGCAACTTGTAGGAGTTGGTTCTTTCCTTCCACCACTTCTGTGGTTTTCATTTAGGTCAGCAGGCTTGGTGGCAAGATCTTTACCTGCTGAGCCATTGTGGTGGTTTGAATAGATTTGGCCCCCATAGATTCAGGTCTTTGAATGCATAGCCACAGGGAGTGGCACTATAAGAGGTGTGGCTTTGTTGGAGGAAGGGCATCACTATATATGCGGGCTTTGAGGTCTCCTAGCACTCAGGCTCTGCCCAGTGCAGAAGAGGGCCCCCTCCTTGCTGCCTTTGAATCAAGATGTAGAACTCTTGGCTCCTTTAGAACCAAGTCAGCTTGCACAATGCCCTGCTTCCCACCATGATGATCATGAACTGAACCTCTGACACTGTAAATCACCTCCAATGGAATGTTTATGTTTATAAGAGTTTCCTTGGTCATGATGTCTCTTCACAGCAGTAAAACCTAAGGAAGACAAATATAATACTAAAGTCTGTTTCATATCCCTTCCTTTATATGGGCCCTTCAAGCATATTGTGGCATGTGATCCCAGAATCGTTTAGCATATCTCTAAGAGACAAAAACAAAACAAAACAAAACAAAAACTTAACACTTAAAAAAAATAACTTCAGTAACTCACAGGTCTTCAGTTTCGTCAAATATGTACTGAATGTTCAGATTCTTCATCATCGTCTTTGGTTTGTAAACAGTTTGGATTTTAAATCAGTATCCAAGCAAGGTTAAACTGTTACTTTTGCAATTGGCTGTTCCTCATCACAGAAGTATGGACATGGAAATGAATGTTTGTGGCAAAGATGCCAGATATCAGCAGGAGGAACTCCTTGGGTTTCTGTCCAGTGAGCTTTATGGTGCCTATGAGAACTGAATTTGGGTTCTAGGTGTCTGAGTACCTCTTCAGACTCAGTTCCCTGTCTGTTTATCTACAAAGTCATTGACAATATTAACTGAGATAACATATACTACTTAGCACAGAGGCCAACCTGTATAGGAGGCACTCAATACTTTTTCATACAATGATAATAGTAAAATTAAGATGACTTTTAATTTTGGCCCTTCAGCATACATCCTTGCACACACTAAGAAGAGCTGTGTGTTTTCAGACAGAGACAATAAATCAGCTTTATAACAATTATAGAACTATCTTACCATCCAGTTATTCTACTCTGGGTATGTATCAAAGGAAAAGTAATCTTTTTTGTTGGAAAATAGTATTTTGAGAAAATGATGAGGAGACATGAGAGGGGTCACTAGGAAATGAGGTCAAAGTAGTAGGCTGTGGCCAGATCACACATCAAGACTTTTATGGTACTGGGGATGTAGCTCAGGTTGTAAATTGATTGTAGAGAATGAATGGAACCCTGGATTTAATCCTAAACATCTTATAAACCAGGCATGGTAGCATACACCTCTAATACCAACAACAGATAGGTGGCAGCCAGTAGGATCAAAAGTGCAAGATTATTCTTTGTAACTTATTACATAGTGAGGTTGAGTCAAGCCTGCTATATATGAGGCTCTGTCTCAAAAAAAAAAAGTGAATGAATAGAAGCCAAGTCTGATAGTGAAGCCTTGCAATTCCAAGGCTCACGAGGCAGAGGCAGGGGGATTATTCTAAGTGTGAGGACAGTGTGGGACACATAAATAAGCAAGCAAACAAATCTTGTGACTAGAACGAAAGCTCAAGGACTTGTAGGCAAAGAGCAAGTTAGGTTTATGGCAGATGAATGGCAGTGGATTGTAAAAGCAGCCATGCTGTGGCAGCCTAGAGAGGGAACAGAGGGCCTAAGTCATATCAATAGCCTGTGAGGATCTGATGACTCCCTGAACCAACCTGTAGTTATGGGGAATATTTTGAAAAATTCATTGCTGAATCAGTCTAGCGAGGACTTATTGAACCAATTAAATGGTGACAGATCAGCAGAGATGAAGAATTTAATAAGTATGCCAACATTTTTGGCCTGGCTTCTAGGTGGCAGTGAATGTTGTTACCAATTGAGATTTCACACACAAGAGTCTAAACAGGTTTCGATGGTAAGGATAATGAATTCTGCTTATATCGTGTGCACTCAAAACTGCTGCAGGACACCCAGGGAAAACTCTGCCCCCGCTTTTTTATCTTTAAATGCAAGCTTGAGGAATCATTTAGAAGGGAAATTGATAAAGACCAAAGGTTGTATTTGGTGTGGCTTTCCTGCCTGCCCCAGACCATAATAGAAAATCTGGTATTTCTTTGCACTGAGCAGATTTTAGGAATGACTGGTGACCTTCACAAAGACTAGGTTATCAGTTTTTATGACAAGAGAAGAAAATATAGACTTGTGTATTTACAAAGCTTTTGCTTACCAGGATGTGTGTTTTTGATAGAGACAAAGCAGCACTTCTACCAAGAAACAGCTGTGTGTGTGTGTGTGTGTGTGTGTGTGTGTGTGACTGGGTATCTTCCTGAATTGTGTTCCTCCCTATTGTTTGAGATGGAGTCTCTCACTGAGCTTGGATCTTATTGATTTGGCTAGGTCTTCTGGCTAGTGAGCTGCAGGGATCTTACTGTAACTATGTTCTTAGTGCTGGGATTATGGCTGCACACTACCAAGCTTGGGTGCCGCCATCATCAGGTCTGCACATTTGCAAAGGAGTTGTTTCTCTTATCAACCATCTCCCCAGTCCCCAGGTTACAACTCTTAATTATCATACCCTTTGAGTATCTGAAGATGTTGATGGAGTCTCCCCATCATGTGTTCTCACCTTCCCACATTTCCTCACTTCTCAGCCTCATCAAAGTGGCCTGACATGTGGCCAGACATTTTACATGAGATAAGGACTGATTTTGTAAAGCAAATGGTCAGATATAAAATGGTTATTTCAGAAAGAGAGAAAGATTCCTGTCTTTGAAGGCCAATTGGACATTTATGCAGAGGTATGTGTAAGATTGGCACCTTGAGTTGGTGGTGGGAAGATGGATTAGTTGACTGTGACATATGATCTTTGCTGTGAACCCAATAGTCATTTTTCCTTCTTACTTTATGTAAGACCCTTATTTTATTCAGTTGTTAGACAACTTATCAGAGTTTTCCATCCTCCTTTGTCAGAGATTAGTTTAGGGGTGGACTTAAAAAATGACATCTAGCTTCTTGACATAATTCCTTTAAGTTGCAGGGATTTGTATGCCTACCTGTTGGGGCCGGAAGAGTGTGAGCTCAGCTAGAGCAATGTGGGCGCAAAGCCATCACACTAAGTGACTTCTGACATTGGGAGATATAGATGATTGTAAAGTCTCCTTTACACAATATTCCCCAGTATCCTCCCACGATGTTTGAGGATGCTATGGTCTTAGAAAGAAGATGCATTTGGAGTACTGCTAGGCTCTGGTCCACCCATGTCATGCCCATCACAGTTTGGTTCTGAAAATCTGGCTGGGGCAATAAAGGAATGAAGGAAAGACAGACACAAAGACACATGTGCTGAAAACCAAGGACCAGCAGTACTGTGCTGGCTCTGAAGAAATAGCACCAACTAAGTAGTAGGATACTAGAACTTCAGCATGTTTATCATGCACAGCCTAGGGGCAGGGGCTTACTAGTCTTGACAGGATGTGTCTGTAGGCAAGCAGTCTCAGGATGCAGTTATCCAGTTTTCCCACCCACTGTTAGCATTCACACTCAGCCCAGAGAAAGACTTGGCCTCTTCCATGGGTCTGAGGTAGTAGCTGTTGACATGGCTATGCCCACATCAAACGATACACATTCTCTCAGGATTTGTCTCACCTTTTACACAGTCAGCCAAGGCTTCCTCAGCTCTCTAAGTGCTGAGTCCCTGGCCCAGGCACTTCTAAGTCATAGGCTGTCTCTGTACTCTGCTCACTGTTGGCAGTGCAGAAGCTTTTGCAGCGGAGCAATCCCATTTGTTTGTTTTTGCCTTTGTTGCCAGTAGTGTTGGGTTCATACCCAAATAATCACCTAGACTAATATAATTTTCTCTAATACTTTCTCCAGTCATGATTTGAAAAGGATGGCTTCCATGGCTCATATGTGTGAGTACTTGATTCCCAGTTCCTGGAACTTTTGGGAAAATATTAAGAGGTGTGTCCTAATTGGAGAAGGTGTGCCATAGGCTTTGAGGCTTTAAAATACTTGCTAGTACATTTCTAATCCCCCCGCCCCCTCTTTCTCTCTCTGCCTTCAACTCTTGGATCACCATGGAAGCTCTCAGCTGTTCCTGCCACCATGCTTTTGCTGTGCCATCATGGGCTCTAACTCTTTAAAGCCATAAGCCCCAAATGAAATGCATCCTTTTATAATCTGTGTTGGTCATGGTGTCTCCTCACAGCAATAGAAAAGTAACTAACATAAACAATTTTTATAGTTTCAGGTCTTATATTTTAGTCTTTAATCTATTTGAAATCTTATTGTGTGTGTGTGTGTGTGTCTAGAATGTGATAAGGATCTGTTATATTCTTCTGCATCTAAATACTCAAATCTATCCATTTATTAATGAGACTGTTCTTTCCTCACTGTGTATTCTCAGTACCTTTGTTGAAAGCCAATTGACCATAAATGCATAGATTTATTTCTGTGCTCTCCACTCTGTCTTGTTGCCCTTTGTCTATTTTTATGCCTCTCTGAGGCTGTTTTGATCACTATAGGTTTGTAATAAAATGTTAGAAGAAAGACATGTGATCACTCCAGCTTTTCTTTTAGCTCAAAACTCTGTGAGATACTTGGGAATATTTTGTGATTTCAAATGAACCTTTTTGATTATTTTTGTCTATGTGGACAATGCCATTAGAATTTTGGTAGGTATGACCTTAAGTCTGTAGGCAGCTATCACAGTGCAGACATTTTAATAATGCCTGTTCTAATGTATGAGCTCAGGGTCTCTTTGCATTTATTTGTGTGTCCAGTAACCCCCATCATCATTTTATGATTGTTAGTGCACAGCCCACTCACCTGCTTAGTTCACTTTTTGCTGGATCTTTTTCCTTTGTTTTTCAGTCATTGCAACTGGGGTTGGCTTCCCAGTAGTTCACTGTTAATGTAGAGAAAACCTGGGGATGTTTGCAAGTTTATTTTATGTCTTGCAATTTAATTGTAGTCTACCCTTTAGATGACTAAATTCTTTTGATATATCACCTAACAAGGAAAACTAGTAGTGTATAGGATAGAAGGGTACATCTAGTGAGGAGTCCATCCTTACCTGTGAGCTATGCTACCTACATTGAATGTGACCACATAGGTATGTGACACTCAGATTTTGTGACAATAGTGTTTTCCTATGACTCTTAGTTTTTGTTTCTTTATTATCCCCCAAATCTTACTCTATCTCTTTCCATATTCTCTCTCTATTGTGTCTCTCCCTCCCTCTCTCCCTCTATTTTTTCTTCTTTTTAAAGATATGTTTCTCCAAGTTTTTAAATTTAGAATCCATATGTGGTACATGCATGAACTCTTAGTACTCAGGAGGATGAGTTCAGTGGATCATCTTATGTTTAGGGATAGCCTGGTGACTTCAAAGCCAACCTGGGCTGCATAGTGATATCTATTCCAATTTTGTTTTTCACACTGAATCATCATTTTTTTGGTACATACATGCTAATATAAAATAATGATACAATTGGTAGGTATGTGGACCTTATCTGGCGTAAGGAGTCAAACATTAATTTGGTTGAAAAGACTGAGTTTCCCTTTTCTCTTTTGTCCTCTAGGGTGCTCAGATTTAATTTGCTCTGGATTGGATATGGTTTGTCTTTCCAGAATTTCATGTGCTATAAGCCTGGTGTCTAACTTAATGGAATTGAAAGATCCTGAGGCATTTAAGAGATAAGGCATATTAAGGTGATTGGTTCATGACTGTCTTCATGAAAAGATTAAAAACCACTGGTTTTACAG
Organism: Mus caroli; assembly: GCF_978045245.1. Taxonomy (NCBI): domain Eukaryota; kingdom Metazoa; phylum Chordata; class Mammalia; order Rodentia; family Muridae; genus Mus; species Mus caroli. The sequence continues at coordinate 29,670,291 of NW_028227267.1, read as the reverse complement.
AAGCAGATTGCCTATTGGATTTTCTTAAGTGGTCCTAATCTTCTCTTACATTGTTCTACCAAACAGTATATTGTCTGTCTACTGCAAGGAACTTATCAGAAGTGAATCCTTTTTCCATTTTCTTTAATCTCCAAAATCAGGATCCCAGACAAACCTTGTTTCTAGCTCAAGTATTTTGTTACAGCAACACAAAGTGGACGAAGGCCCCCTCTTCAAATTTTAGTTGGATGCCCTTAATGTATCTGTTGGGCTTATGAGAAATACTTTTCTAATAAAACAGTATTGAAGATTCTAATTCAGCCTCCAGCAAATTGAAGCTGGTCTACTGTGCTTCCTATTTATTCTTATGCATTCAGTTTGCACTGCCTGACTTTTCCTCAGGGGTGACTGGATGAAAGGCAAAGATACTGCTTTCCAGCACAGCTTGAGGTCTCCATAACCTTACTTGGAATTGTGAAGCATTCCAGAAATATCCCAGTTTATGTTTTTCATATGCAAACGAAAGGACTAGAAAGTGCTGGAGGAGACCAAATCTCTGCATATTGTATGACACCTTTCCTAGAGATTATCTAATTGTATCCTGTTTTTAGTGGCGTGGACACATGCTCACATGGATGGCACTCAGATCCTCAGATTTACAGAAAATGACCATTGAAAATGATTCTTAAGAGAGCAATGTGAAAATGTGGGGCGAATACACACTCTTAATGTGCCCAAGCTTTGCTGGAAATCCTCTCCAAAAAAAAAAAAAACATTTAGGAAATGTGAGAGGTTGGCTCTCTTGAGTGTTCATTACACAGAGAATACAGGGCCAGGGTAGTAAAGAACTCTGACCAGCTAGAGTCCCCAGGGTGGTGGCTGCACTGTCTTTGAGTATTTCCCTTTGCTGACAGGCATTTCAGGAACTCACAACCTTGTGCTTCATGCATATTGCTTCACATTTCACTTTTGTGTACCTTACACCTGCTTTTTATAAAAAACTGTGTCATGTACTTTTGTGGCCTAACACCACACTGGTGGTTTATATATTCCTTCTGTACCAACTTAGGTTTGTTCTATAGTGGATATAAGATATAGGAACTACAAGTTCCTCTGTTCTAGGCTCCGGTGTGACTCCAACTCTTTACTCAGGGAAGAATCAGTGTGTTCTTATAAGATATTACACTCAGAATTTGAGGAGAGAACAATGAATGCCATAGGGTGGAAGGAGATTGGGACCACTTCCCTTTTGGCACCCCTAGTGCTCAATCCTGAACATATGAATCTTGTGGAGTCCTAGTAGGACAGGTGTACCTATTCCCTGGGGACCCTGAGGACAGCCTTTAGACAGCCTTGTGTGTCTTTGTGTCTTTCTCCTTTTCTTCTGGGTAAAAATAGGAGCCTGAGCCAGCAAGGTGCTTCTTCCTGAAGCTTCAGGAGAGTACATTTTTGTTAAACTAAGCCTGCATTTTCCTGTGGCACTGCCAATCATGTAGTGCTGAAGTCCTAAAAGCTTTTTAAGTACCAGTTCTGGCCATTTAGTTTTACTCTCTGTCCTTTGTAAACAGCAGTGGAAGCAGCATGTACTTTAAGGACAAGGCAGCAAAAAGTCTTTGAGATTTGAGGTCCTTTCAAGAGCGGAGATAGGTGCTGCAATGCTGCCTTTGTCATTTACAAGTCATTGGGCCCCTGTGCTCTTACAGCTGAAGGCTCTTGATGCTCAGGTTTCTGTCTTTTTGGCTGCCACCTGTGGGTCCAAAAGTGTCTTTGTCTCCCCAGTTTTATGGATACTTTTATGGACTCTTTGTAGACACTCTCTACCAGTAGCTTTTCTATCACTGGACTTTTCCTGGGTAGCCCATTCCCTGTACTTTTCTGCAGTGTAAACTCATGAGTGAGGCCTTCAAGCCACCTTGTTAACTGCTGTTCCAGCTCATACGACTATGGCTGGAGCACATTGGTGGTCAATAATAGTAAGTAATCTGGAAATAGATAGATCTATTATTATTACCATTATTGACTGAAATCATTGAGGAGTTATCAACTTTAGATTTAGGCTTAATGGTATACCTGATGGACTACGAATTTACTGCAACCACCAGACCCTTGTATCAGCTTGGTGCTGAGAGCAGTATATGTAGTCCTACCTGAGTCTTTGAATTGAAGATTTGAGATTCATACTATCAAAACTGCTGGTATCTCTGTACTGGTAAGAAACCAAGTAGAAGGTGGGCTTGGTTAGAGCCTGTTAGAACCAGATTGAAGTCCAGGGAGTGTTGACCTCCAGGTAAAAATATTGTAGCAATATGTTCAATTTTCCTCTAGCTATGACTTTGGCCAAGATGGGTAAAAGCCTCAGACATAGGGAGCTGTGGTCTTTAAAGACAGGTGGTTATTGGGTTTTAAGAAGATATAAAAGTAGACAGCAGACTATTTGGGGAGAGGAAGAAGAAAAGAAAGAGGAAGGAGGAAGACCAAGAAGGGACATGGGAAGTGAATATGATGAAAACATATCATACATATGTGCGAAAATGTCCTAATACAGTATTCTGTATGAGTATATATATATATTCTCATATATCTATATATCTATATCTATATATATATATCTATCTATATATATATATATATAGATAGATAGATAGATAGATATGAGAAAATGAATGGAAGACCCCAGGGGGATGGCTCAGAAGGCAAAGGCACTAGGAGGCCCACATGGTGGGAAGAGAGAACTGACTCCTACTGTCCCAGCTGTCTTCTGATTGGAAACAAGTGGTCTCACTGCTTTAGTCACACTATTCTCTGTCCTGAGCTGGAGGAATAACTGTCTCCCTCCCACACGCAGTCATGGTTGGCATGATGAACTATGCCTGACTGAAGACCTTTCCCCCCCCTGCCAACACCACTACAGCTCTATGAAGTCTGTTTATCCTGTAGTCTCTCCCAGTACAATTTGTTATAGAATCAACAACTAGACCTGACCTTGAACTTTGTGTTCAGGTCCTTTTCATTTTTTCCATGTTGAGTGTCCAAGAGCCTGATAATATGCAGCTCAAACAGGGAAATCACCTAGAAACACTGAATCCACAGAGGGAAAATAATACAAATAGCTAAGTGCCATGCATGCGATATAAATTCGTAAGGTATATTGCACAGTTTAGAAATACAATGCCACACTATATATTTAAAATGTCACATAATGGGCTCAGTTTTCTGATATCTCAAATATATCTTTCAGATTGTCAAATATAGTTTTTAAAATGAGTGTCTTTTTAATAGCTTGTAGAGGGTAACCTGGGCAGGTAGGAGAACATTCATTATTTCTTCAGGTGCTAAGTGACTTGTACATCCAGGGTTGGGCAGAGAGAATGAAAAAGGAGACAGTTCTTCTCCGTTTGTGGTTTAGGGTGACTTAGGGAGCAAAGATGCCATCATGAGACACTGGATAAATGGCCTGGGTGGGCAAAGAAAGCTGTGCTAAGTAATGCATGCAAGGAGGGCTGGATGGGGAATCTTTGAATTCCCTGGACAGTAAAATACTGGCCAGCAGCAGCCTAGAAATGTTGCTTAAAATTCTAGCGCCATGGTACCTCTCAGGAGGTAAGAGTTCTTGTTACTGCTGTAGGGACAGGGAAGGAGGTTGAAACAGTAGGAATAGACTATATTGGGAATCAGCTACAGGGCAAGTGGTTTATTTTATTTATTTATTTATTTATTTATTTATTTATTTATTTATTTATTTTTATTTATTTATTATATTTAAAGGACAATATTTAATTGGGACTAGCTTGTTAATAATCATGTGTCTAGGCAGGCACAGTGTTGGAGGAGCCAAGAGTTCTACATCTTTTCCAACTGCAGTTAGGAAAGGACTGTCTCCTAGGCAACCAGAAGGATGCTATGGCTAGGTATGGCCCCATACACTTATGTGTTTGAAGAAGCCTATGGAGGCCAGGGAGTGGAATATGGTAGTTTGAATATGCTTGGATTAGGGAGTGGTGCTATCAGGATATAAGACTTTGTTGGAATAGATGTGGCCTTGTTGGAGGAAGTGTGCAGGTGGTTTATTTAGGGTATCTTGTTGACTCCTCCTTGAATCCTTAGGGTGTGAGGTGGCATTTTATCTCTATCTTGCTGACAGAGAAACAGGTCCAGACCTAAGGAATGGGTAAAAGGCCAAATGTCTGGAGCCCAGAACCCAGCTCCTTATGACTCAAATACAATTCTACTTTTCCAGGGTTTTTGCTAAATAGCTACCCAGGTGAAGAGTCTGCTGACAAGTGTAGCAGCAGCAACAACAACAGGAGGAGGAGGATACATCTGTGCACAGCACAATCAGTTGTAAGAGCCACAGTGTGTTGAGAAGTGATAATGGAAATGGCTCCTGCCTGGTCATGTGCATTGCCTGCTCTGAACCAACCTCAATTAACAGCTAATACTCCAGGAGCCCACTGATCACTTAAACAAGAGTCCTCAAGCTATCGGCCTGACCTGAGTGTTGGATGACCTGGAGAGGAGAACTGGACAGAAGGCTGCACAGAGAATTCTACAAATCCTCTCATGCTCATAGGAAAGCTCATATGAAAGCAAGTATTGGGACCAGTGTCTTGGGCTTGAGAAGCAAATGAGATTGTCCACTCATTTGTTTTGTCTATGTTAGTTGGACGACTTGGGGCTGGTCCAATGAGGATGGCGTTACAAGGGACATCTGGGGATGAGTCCCAAGGGCTTGTGGATCCTGAGCATTGTCTGGCTTTAGCCTGGGTTATCTGAGGCCTATCTGGCCACAGTCAGGGGTTAGTGGTAGATGTCCATGAGCTTCAGAATAGAAGAGCTCCGATGAAACAGATCCAAGAAACTTGGGACTGTGGCCCCTCCACAGGTAAGGACCAAAGGCAGCTGGCTGAGCTAGGCCAGGGCCCACTATCTCCTTTCCTTCCCCCCCCCCCCCTCTGAGAAGAAACCCTGGTCCTTCAGCAAAAGCCTATGAGAGAGGTGAACTATAAAAATAAAACCAGAAGCTTCAGCAAGGGACCTTCTGAGTGCATTGTATCTGCTCCCCCCGAGCCTACCCCAACTCTTCCTCCTTCTTCCTCCTTCCTCCTTCTGTACTTTCCAAGAACCATACTTAACTGATGATTATTCTGCAACTTACCCATGAGGGTGGGACTTTGGCTGACATCCGGCCCCGAGCTCTGTCAATCTGTCATTAAATCAGGAGGATAGAGGTACCCCAATGTCTCAGTGGGCTTCACCTTTCCAGGCCTGGAGAGCTGACCTGTCCCTTTCCAGAGTGAGCATCTCATGCCCATTGAGGCAAGGTTGGGTGGGATCCCCTCATTAATCCTTGTATCCATAGCCTTAGTCTTGGTCTTCTAATTGACAATTCTCTGCCTTAAGAAATGGAGTCCTCTCAGAGGAGAGAAATGAGCTAGACCTTCTAGTTCTCTCTAGATTTGTCGAGGAAAACATGGAATAACTGAACTGCAGGATAAGACACTATTCACCAGCCAGACAGTGGTGGTATACATCTTTAATTCTACCACTTGGGAGGCAGAGGCGGACAGATTTCTTTGAGTTTCAGGACAGCCAGAGCCACACAGAGAAACCCTGTCTCAAAAAAGAAAAGACACTATTCACCTGTCATAGAGGGAGACAATGGAGTTTTAGTGATAATAATCATAATGGTTAATATTTTAGAAAACTTGAGTTTTTAAAGTACCCCTTAAAGATCAGTGTGAGTTATTCATAGCTCAAGACTCTGATTATACCCATTTTGCAGATGGTAAAACTGTTCAAGATACTGAGCTGAGATATGATAGATGTAGGATTAGAACTTGAATGCAAATGAAAATCCAGAATGCAATGTAGGGGACATCTGACCTGCATCCCTGAAGGCTGTGCCAGAGGACAATGTTGTGCATTCCTGGGGTTTGGATAGAACCTCCAATCCAGACAGCATTTAAAGGTGATTGAGCCTCTAGAACCCAGGCATTGAGTGACACAGTGACATGCTTTGGAATCATCAGCTTTGTGGCTTTGGGCAAGTAACTGTGCTTTGATCCTCAGTTTACTTATCCATAAAATGGGCTTAGTCATTACTTTTCTCTAGCTTGCTGAGTGAAATAAAAGTCACTGAAGAGCTGAAATATAACATCCTGAAAAATCAATGGCTGAAGGCTGTTATTACCAGGATAGAGAGGAAAATCCATTGTAGACACAGGAGTTATAGTAAGTCATATGCAGAGATCACTGCATTTCTGCTTGAGCCAACTCTGGAAAGATGTCATGGTAATGACTCTTCTTAGCCAATGACAACCCACAGTCTGCAGCAGATGACTCCAGAACTTTGCACTGTTGAAATCCTCTTCCCTTCCTCCTCTTGCACCAAACCAAAGGCTCTCTGCAGTTGTTTTTATGTGTTGCCAGACATACTGGCTAACAAGCCAAACTGGGGGTAAGAGAGGAAGAGGAGCTTGGGCCTCTTCTGAAGAGTCTTCCTAGACAGTGGAAGACAATGGGGAGCAGCTTGTGGGACACTGTCTCCTGAGTGGTCTCCAATGATCACACCTCAAGCCACGCCCTTACAGACCCCTCAGTTATGTCTTGGCCAATGAGACACCAGCAAACTGATATAAGCACAACGTAAATTAGTATGGGTGTACCACACCACATTCTCCTGTTGCCCAGTTTGTGATAATGTCAAGACAAGTAGAGAGACCACATGAGGAACTGAGGCACTGAGGCGCACGAGCTGCATGTGGGGGACAGGTGACTTAGGCCACCAGACACAGCTGGCTCTTGCTAATATTCCATGACCACTGATATACAGTACTTGCCTTCAACATGTTAGAGACAAACTAGGACTTTTCTCATGTATTCCCAGGGGTCCTGCTGTTAGGTACGGTTTCTTACCCCACCTCCCAAAGGTGTCAATAGGATTAATTTTAATCTGAGGTGGCTTTGGAGGGACATCTCTGATTACACATTTTTGCTTTGCAGAGGAACCATGTCTATGTAATAGTTTGCTATGTTGCACTGATGACACTTTTAAGTGTGTCATCAGGACAATTCCCTACAACCTCTGCTGCCCCCAGTCCCATTGTATGCAAGAGAAGCCACAGCAGTCCAGGAGTTTCTAGTTTCAGTTTCTTATGCAAAGTATAGTTCATGTATTTGCTTAAGATACCCCCCCCCACACACACACACACATACACCACTTGGGTTTGCCCATCTTTGTGACAGCTCATTTTCTGTGCATTAAAGATTGCACTTATGCTGGGAAGGTTCCCCATTCATTCCCAGAACACTTGAGGCAGACCTATTCCGAGTGTGTAGCCAGCTTGACACTCCTCTTGTGAAGGGTATTAAATACCCACATACCACAGCTCGAACAAGGAGTAGGGATAAATATGGCAGGTATGAAATAGGCCTAAATTGCTCTTGATGGCTCGATTCAATAATGTTGGTCTTTCCTTACAGTACTATATAACAATAGTCATTTTCAAAATGGGGTGCTGTAGTTGTTTTTAAGAAAGAATTGACAATTTTGACCTACAGAGTAGTGATTTGCAAAATGTTCTTTCTTTAAGCCATTCACTGGGAAATGCAGGAAGCCCACAAGTACCGAACTTGAGGCAGAAACTGCTGTAACTAATGATAGCGTTAAGTGCAGAGAGAAAGAACAGTCTTGGTGGCGATGTTCCCGAGTCAGAACAGAGACCAGGGAGAGGCAGAGATGAGAGCTTCATTACAGACAATTGGGCTCAGAAGTCCCTGAATAAACCTTATTTTACTTCACTTTGCAGGCACATTTTACATTGTCGGTTCTGCACTTTATGGCCCTGAAATGGGATTCGATCCAGAGAAGTAACTGCAGGAGACAAAGGGACAGTGGCTGCTAGAGCCACTTATCAGCTTTATCTGTTAAGTGCTCTGACTCCATCAGAACATCTGCTAGGCTTTTGGATTCTTTTATGCAGATGCATAAGAAAGAGTCTGAGGAGCTTCTGCTTGAAGTTGATTGCACTTGAAAAACCGCATGAGCAGACCATCTGTGCTTTATATTTCTCTGCCTGCTTCTGTTGTCCCTGGGCTGTAGGTATATGGGTACATAAAATTATACACACTCCCTTGAGGCATTTCCCAATTTTTCTCTGCTCCTGGGTGGAACACTCGTTTCCGAGTTTTCTCATAGTTCTCCACTCATGATGGGAAGGTTAATATCTATTTATTTATGTATTTCTGTATGTATTTATTGTTTAATATTTGTATGTCTTCTTTATGTATTTGTGTGTGTCTATATTTGGGAGCAGGTCTGCATGAGTATTCAAGGCATATGGGAAGCAGTATCTGGTTCACAGTAGCTGGAGTTATAGGTGTTTGTGAGGCACTCATCATAGGCACTGGGAAAGGAACTCAGGTCCTCAGCAAGAGCAGTGCATGCTCTTAATCACTGAGCCATTTTCCCAGCCTTTGAGCTTGACCGTTAATTTGGTTGGCTTAAAAGATGCCTAGGAAATTTAAAAGTACATATGAGGGTCTCTGGGAAGGTTTCCACACACAGTTGCTTTTATGGTCAATATACTAAAACCTAACCTTAGTATCAGTAGAGCCATTCTATTGGCTAGCAGCCTAGAAGAAATAAGCATGGAGAAAGGAGGAAGGGAGCCAGCACAGGCATCAAGGGCTCAGGGGAAAGAGCTGAATTGGATGACTGATGAGAACACCATCTTCCCATTCAGCTTTGGAATTCTAAGTCTTCATAATTGACATTGCCATGTGTCTTGTAAGAAGGTGCTTCTGGGATTGAACCCTTGTGACCCTGGTGTCAAGAGTAGTCAGGACTGGAACCATAGACCTTGACGCTAGCATATGGACTCTATAGGGCCATTTGTTATGAATGTGAGAGAGAACAATGCTCCAGTAATGAGTGAGAGTAAATGATTTTTCCTCAAATATTTGATGATTTTAGCAAAAAGGAGGCCGATTAATAGAATACAGAGCAGAAGCTAGGCTTTTACTTTAACCAGAAAATGTGCTAGGAGATCAGCCTTAAGGGGGCCTTTGGATCATCCTCTGGTGTCTCCATCCTTAAGATTTATGAAAGGCCTTTCTGGCGAAAACCTGAACAAAGTAATGGGGAGATCAGAGAGACTAGAGAGTGGGGCAGAGCAACAGAGTCACAGAACAGGTAAGTGTGGGCCATTGGCCAGATTGGTCACATTTCTGACTGGGTCTCATTATGGCCAATGTCTGGCTTCCAGGTTTAAAACAAAACAGAATTGAAGTAGGAGGTGATATTAAGATTCATGAAATAAGGAGGAGAAAGAAGAAGGAGAAGGAGGAGAAGAAGGAGAAGGAAGAGGAGGAGAAGAAAAAGAAGAAGGAGGAGAAGGAGAAGGAGAAGAACAGAACTTCATGATGTTTTGGTTTTTTGTTTTGTGTAAATTACAAACCATTATTTGAGTGAGTACTACCCAGTTACTAGTAATCGAACATATTTAAAAGGGACAGGGTCAGAAGGACTATTGGAGGTGACACTTATCCCTCCTCAAACCTTCATCGTCAGTTACATGGCTGTAACTCCATCAATCAGGACGATTACTGTGGTCACAATAATGCTGAATCTCAGTGGCTTGAAACAGTAACCTCTTACCTCCTACCATCCTTTCTTTAAGTTGATGTGGGCTTGGGTTTTATTTCTATTAACTTCCCTCACACAGGGTGTAGGATCTTTCACCATGCTTTTCCAGGGTATGGGGATCTGTTCTGGTTAAGTGCCTCAGAGTGCCCTGAGTTTTAGAATTCCTTCCTTAAAAATTGTATGTGTCCCTTTCTAATGGTTGTGACTAGCAAGGTTTTGTAGGAAATTCTGAATCTGTAAATTAATACATTGATATTTTCTAAATTTCTACCTAGGGTTTGGGACTAGCTGTACCAGAGCTAGCAGAGGTATCTTGGTCATATACACGCTGCACCACTGGGTTACATGTAGGTTCAGTGTCTATATTTCCCCCCTTTGTGGGTACTTCACAATCTTCCCGCAAATATGTGGGATCAGTAAGATGTCCTAAGACTTCAACTTTTCACCTTAAGGAGTATCTTGGACCTATCATTCTGGGATAGTGATGTGGCATGGTGTTTGCTTTGGGGGATTGGGCAACTAGAACAGAACAGCGAGAACAAGCTGATGTAGGGCATTCCTCACTCATGTTAGATACGTGATGGATTTAGGTTTCTGGATTACAAGCAGCACACACGATCCTCCAGCATCTGGACTCCGTGGATCTGGATATTTCTTTCCTATTTTAACCATTTCTGGCACACAGCAGGCAGAGGCAGCCAGTGGTAGCAGGTTAAGTTTATGTGTGCCTTCTCAGCCTCGGCTACCAAAATGGGCACTCCATTTCTTCCAGTCTGTGACAACTGCGTGATTGTTTGTATGGTTACATGTTGTATTTCTTGAGCTTTTTCAAGACTATTGCTCTTTAATGCAGTAAGACCTCAACAGATGCAGTAAGACTTGCTGGTGATTCAGGTGATGGCATTGTCCTCTCTCTGATTGGTCTTATGTCATTCAGGCTAAGTCTAACTCCTTGCATAGGTAAGAGAATTCTTTTCTCTAGACCCATGGACTTCCTTTGTAATTACCTACTTGAGATTTTCTTTGAAAAGAATGTGTGTCCTCAATTTGGGTGGAGATTTCATTCTAGAAATGCAATAATTTTGGTCCAAGGACTTTGAGAAGATACAGTTGGGTGATACGTTATTTTACTTTTACATTGTAAAATACCACACACTGAATTTAGGAATACTAGAATATGAACTTTCCACCACATTTTCTTGTATACTTTGGTTAAGAACTATGTCATGAGTTGGAAAAAGTGGCTCACGTTTGTAATTGTGAACTTGGGAGGCAGAAACAGTAGCATCACTGTAAGGAAAAAGCCAGCCTGGGACATAGTTAGTTCAAGGCCAGCCTGGGTCACATGGAAGACCCTGTCTCAAAACCCAAAATATCGCATTGTGTGGGCACTGTTAATAAAACACCATAATGGTTTATAAGGAAGTTTCAGGAACCCAGTGTTTGTGGGTGGTAAGACTCAGAGTTAGTATAGTGAGTGTAGCATAGTCAGAATTAAATCAATTAAATAGATGCTATTTTTAAACTTGAAAAGCAAAAAGCACGAATGATGCTAAATATAATCAGGCTCCAGAGACTAGTGGCTGTGGATGTATGAACAATTATTGTTGTTACCATTTTCTCGTGGGAGAAGTTATAAAAGCTGCTAAAATTTATTCTTCTCTCATAGAATACATCCTAACTGAAGTCTCCCCTCTCCCTCCATCCCTCCCGGTCATCTCCTGCCCCTACTTCTCCTCTCCTCCAGATCCACTGTTCCTCCATTTCCTTCTAAGCGTGCTACCTAGACCCCAAAGAAAGAGACTGTATGCAAATTGGACACAGAACAATTATATAGGTACCAATATACCCAAGTCTGTCCTGAAACAATCTTATCTACTATAAATATGAATGTCTATATACACATACTTGCCTGTGCCCTGGGTAATCTGACATTCTAATGATCCCCATACTTACTTTCCCTGGGTAGCTACTGCTGTTTTTAATATTCGAGATACTTTTCATTCAGCACACACAAGTATTTACATGGGCATAGATTTTTATCTGTACTTAGTTCATTTATGTGTGTATATGTGTGTGCGTCACTGGTGTCAAACTTTACGTGTATGTTTGGAGGTAAGTGGAGAACTTGTGAGAGTTGGTTCTCTCAACCATGAAGGTTCTGGGAACCTAGTTCAAGTTGTCAGGTTTAGTACCACATGTCTTTACTTTGAGTCATCTTGCTATCTAGAACATAGATTTTTTTTCCCCCTAAACTCTCTTTAGATTTACTTATTTTTATTTATGTGGATGAATGTGTCTGTGTTAGTGAATGCTGTGTGTCTGTGTGTTTGTGTGGTTGCGTGTGTATGTGTGTGTGTGTGTGTGTGTGTGTGTGTGTGCTTACCTCAGGAGGCCAGAACAGAACATCAGATCCCCTGGTTCTAGTTACAAGCAGTTAGAAACAAATTCCAGTTCTCTGGAAGAACAGTAAGGGGGCTTAACTCCTGAGCCAGTCTCTAGCCTAGATTGTTAATTATCTTCTGTCAATACCTAGCAGTGGAATGTCTGCCTCATTTGGTAGCTTGAGTCGCTTTCCACGAGTGTTGGTATGTTATGCTTTCAGTTCATAACCCAACTGGTTTTTGTTTGTTTGTTTGATTCTTTGAATATTCCGTGATTTTTCAGATCTCTTTCTGTCGTTGGTATCTAGTTTAATCCTATTATATTCCGAGAACATACTCGTCTTGAATTAATTCTTTAAAAACAATTACAACTTGCTTTATTGCTTGTGTCATAATTTTGTTAAATTGACACAGACCTATACATTTCTGCACTGAGGAAATCTCACTTGAAGAATTGCCTCTGCTAGGTTGGCCTATGAGCGTGTCTGTGGGATATTGTAATTTTACTGCTCATTGGTATGGGAAGACCCAGGCTACCATGGGTGGGGCCATAGCTGGGCAGGTGGGCCTGGGCTGAATTAAAAAGACAGCTGAGCAAGGCAGGGGAAAATAAGATAGTAAGTAGTCTTCCTCCACACTCTTTTTCTGTTTCAGCCTCCAAGCTTCTGCCTTGATTTCCTGTCTCAGTTTCCCTCATGGTTTAGAGGACCCGTCTATGAATATCAGGGAGGTCAGGCTGCTTGACCGTTTCCTCAGTTTGTTACATTGTCCTGATTTTCTGCTCATTTCTCCTATTTCATTTCTCTTATAATTTTGAAGGCACTAACCAGACCCAGATGGTAGACTTCCCCTTTTCTTTCCTTACAGTTTTATTGTTGCTGTATTTAGTATAAAGGTCTATTACATGAACAAATCATTAGAATAATTATGTCATCTTGATGAACCAATCTCTTATTTTTCTGCCTTGAACCAGACAACCTCTGTTCTGAACTTTGTATTGAGCTAGCAGTGTGTGTCTTCTTCTGTCTTGTCCCTTTAGGCTGTTCATTCTGACTATTTTAAGTGCATATTTCTGATGGTCACATATATGTGGTCTTTTATTTTAAAGCTCAGTTTGGTAATTTCTATGTTGCATTTTATTGGAATGGCTAAATCTTTCACCTTTAATGTGATTAGCAATGTGGTTGAGTATAAACAACAATTTGCTAATTCATTTTCAATTATTCCATGTTCTCTGCCCCCTTCCTTCTGCTTTCTTTCAGACTGAATGTGTTTGATGATATGTCATTAATCTACTGTGTCACCAAATTAGTTATGCCTATATATTGATTGATTTGTGGTTATTTTAAAATTCACAGTATCCATCCATTGCCCATCACATCTTTACCACACTGTTCTTCCAATGTTTTCCCTCTTAGCCTGGTACTTTCATTTTCAATCACTTTAGTTCTACATACATTTAAGCCATAATTTAATACATGACTTTTACTTTAAACCATCAGAATTTTAAAAAGAGATTATAACACCTGATTAAATCCCCCACACCACCACCATTTCCATTTTTTGGTGTCCTTTGGTGGTTTGTGTGGACCAGCGTTCTCTGTGGGATTGCATTTCTTCCACCTCACTCACAGTATTCTGTGCTGTTGATTGTAGTGTGTGTCTGTTCATAATGGATTCTTTCTGCTTTTGTTTGTCTGACTTGTTTTCATTTTGCCTTCATTTGAGGGATATTTTCAGTGCCTGTAGACTTGGTTTCTGCTTTTTGCTTTCCTTTTAGCATTGCAGAGATGTTCCCCATTGTCCCGGTTGCTTGTCTCTGGCTGAGAAATTCACTGTCTCTTTATTTCAGTTTCTCTTTATCTCTCTGGGTGCTGTTAAGATTTTCATCTTTATTGATTTTCAGTGGCAGTGGGCTTTACTGTTGTTTTCTCCATGTTCCTTGTGGTCTTTAAGCACTCAGATGTAGAGTTTTATAATGTTATCAGTTCGAAAAGTTTTCGGTTATTTCTTCAATTTTTTTTTTTTTTTTGCAAACCTGCCTCTTTTCTCCAAAGAATGTAATTACAGATTACAGAAGTCTTTGTGAAATATTTACATACCTCATTAACATGATCTTTATTCTTTTAGCAGTTTTTCTCAGTAGATACAGTTTCAGACACTTTCTGTTGAAACATCTTCAAATCACTGGTGCTCCCCTTCCGTCTTCCTTTCCCCGAGTGTCTAATCTTCTAAATCCACTTAATGTGAACTGTCCATGCATCATTTTTCTTTTAATTTGTTGAATGCTGGATCTTTTCATGATTCTGTAAGTTTTCTTTGTTCTAGGATTCAGTTAAATTACTTGAATTAAGTTTGATATTTTTGGTTCTTACATTCTGTCTTTATGAGGCAGGACTTAGCAAGCAGATCAGTACTTAAGGATTAAGGAAGACCCCCTCACCCCCACCTGGGACAACAAATCAAGAAGGATTCTTTGGCTTCTGTTCTTTGACTGTTCTGTGAATTTTAACATTAGTTGACTGTCAGGCTCTGCATGTGCAATTCTTCAAACACTAGGAAGGTTAGTTTTGTGAAAAGTTACATCATGGAAATATTTTTATCCTGTTCCTGTATTGGATTGAAAGTGTTCCTGAGTATAAATTTCAATGTGAATTGGAAAAAAATATTTCTTTTATGACATGGATCTATATATATATTTTTTTCTTTTTCTCCTCCTCCTCCTCCTCCTCTTCCTCCTCCTCCTCCTCCTCCTCCTCCTCCTCCTCCTCCTCCTCTTCTTCTTCTTCTTCTTCTTCTTCTTCTCTCTCTCTCTCTCTCTCTCTCTCTCTCTCTCTCTCTCTCTCTCTCTCTCTCTCTCTCTCTCTCTCTCCCTCTCCCTCTCTTTCTTTTTTCGATGCAAAAGCAAGTTGTTTATTTTCTGGCATGTCAGAGTCAACCCTCAATCAGTCCCTCAAGGCAAGTGACAGGAAAGTGACCACAAATGACTATTAAAAACAGTTTTTATACTTTAAAAAAAAACACAGTTTAAGATAGTTAACATTTATTAATTGTTAAAAAAATATAACATTTGGAATTCCCTCTATTTAATGTATAAGATAAATAATCTTTCTAAATCTCTCTCTCTCTTATTTGATAGTTTTCTTTATTTACATTTCAAATGTTATCCTCTTTCCTAGTTTTCCCTTTGAAAACTCCCTAATCCCTCTCTCCCTCCCCCTGATTACCAACCCACCCACTCCTGCTTCTTGGCCTTGGCATTCCTCTATAGTGGGGCACAGAGAACCTTCACAGGACCAAGGGCTTATCCACCTATTGATGACTGACTAGGACATCCTCTGTTACATATGCAGCTGGAGCCATGAGTCCCAGCATGTGTTTTCTTTGGTTGGGCTTGCAACAGGGCCAGGGGAAGGAGCAGCACCCAGTAAGTGCCAATATCCAAGGACAATTTAGCTAAGGTCTCTTTTAGGGTTCTGTTCATTCTCTCTACCTGCCCTGAACTCGGGATGGTATGGATAATGGATCTTCCAATTAGTCTCTAATAGCTCTGCTAATCCCTGACTTATCTGCTTGTAGTATCCACTTCAGTTGTTTAAAGTTACAACGTCACCTGCTTCCTTATGTGGTATACATGACTCTGCTTTCTTTCTGAAACATCTAGAATCTTCTCTTCACTCTCACTTTTATTAAATGCTATTGAGCTGATTTGGGAATGTGTCTGATTCTGGACTTTTGGTGAAGTCTTTCATTCTGGAACTTTACTTCTTGGAAATTTGCTTGAATTTCTTTAGTAATAATTATTTCTCATGTACTTTTTCTGGAAAGAATATTATTTTATTCTTTTTAAAGTTAAAAAAGACTTTCCTATCTTTTTTTTTTCCTTCTGTCTGCCTGGCTTTTGGCTTTCTTTTTTTTTAAATTGGATATTTTATTTGTTTACATTTTAAATGTTATCCCCTTTGCTGGTTTCCCTTCTGCAAACTCCCTATTTCATCCCCCCTTACCCTGCTTCTATGAGGGTGCTCCCCTACCCACCCACTCCCACCTCACTGTTCTAGCATTCCTATATACTGGGGCATCAAGCCTTCAGGTCCTCTCTTCCTACTGATGCCAGATAAGGCCACTTCAGCCTCTTCAGTCCTTCCCCTAACTCCTCCATTGGGGTCCCTGTGCTCAGTCTGATTGGTTGGCTGAGAGCACCTGCATCTCTATTGGTCAGGATCTGGCAAAGCCTCTCAGGAGACAGCTGTATCAGGTTCCTGTCAGCAAGCACTCCTTGGCAACAGCAGTAGTGTCTGGGTTTGGTGTCTGCATGTGGGATGGATTTCCAGGTAGGGCAGTCTCTGAATGGCCTTTCCTTCAGTCTCTGTTCCACTTTTTGTCCCCATATTCCCTTTAGACAGAGAAAGTGGGAAAGAGCCTCATGGGCACAGGGGAAAACTTCCTGAACAGAACAACAATGGCTTATGCTCTAAGATCAAGAATCAATAAATGGGACCTCAAAAAATTTCAAAGTGTCTGTAAGGGTTTTGGCTTTCTGTGATGTTTTAAACTTGCTTTTCAAACTTGGCATTTCTTGGATCCTACTGTCATATTTTCAAACGCTAAGAAAACTAATTTTCCACCTTTTCCCCTTTTCTTCTTTTTAAAAATCATTTGGCATTCTTTTTTCTCCTTTGATAGTTGTGTTGTCTCTTCCTTTTCTGCTGGTTGCTCCTGTCTGTTTGGGGGTTTGTCCTCTTTATCCATATCAAAGGATGTCCTCCCATGTCCAATGCTTGGCTGGTCAGGTGTAAGGACAGTCAGATGACTTAGAAATTTATCACAACCTCTTAATGTCTGAATATAGCTCCTGGGTAGATAGCTCCGCTGTGAAAGGAGCAGCTTGCAAATGTTCCCAGGGCCCTGGAGCTTGGCTTCCTTGCTGCTGTCCACTCGGATAGTTGCATTTTCCAGGAATGGCTACTCCCAACTTCTGCTGGGAAAGTTAGGTTAGGTACCACTTCTCAGGTTTCCAAAGACAAAGTGATAGTTCCTTTGTAACCTGTGAGATACCTAAAGCCCACTTTTGCATATACTATTGTATTTACAATATATTGTGTACTCCCTACTTAGAGTATCTTTCATTTTCAGAGAAAAATTCTTCAATCCCCCTGTTGTCAGGAAGAGGCTAGTTTTTAATAGAGTATATTTGGGAGGGAAAAATCTATTTTTTTTATTCATTATAAGAATTTACTATGTGACAGATGTAGGTATACATATTTTCCCAATCTTGACTTTAAAGAAAGAGGGGAAGGTAGTTTTAATATTTTGGTTCCGAGATGTAGAAACTAAAGCACAGAGTACTGATGCCACTTGCCCAGGACATCTTGGCAGTAAACAACCAGCTGGCACTTACAGCCAGGAAACCAGGCTCCTGAATAGCTCATCTTGATGACATCACACAGCTGCTGGTGGCTGTGACACAGAGCTTTTAAGCAATTGACACTTTTTTTGCTTAGCCTCTCCATCATCCCACCTTACATTGAGAGGCGACACCCAGTGCTGTCAACTCTTTAGCCTCGTCAGGACTCTGCACTCTCATTGGGATTGATTTCTGACTCTCTCCACTGGTGGCTCACCATGGCCAAGACAGTTGCCACTCATCTATAAGCTTCTCAGCCTCCAAATTTAGTGTTTTCTTTCCTCTTATTCCTAGTGAATTTTTCTTTTTCTTCTTCTACTTTATCCTCTGCATAGAGTTTCATCCAGCCCAGGATAAAACTTGCTATGAATCAGGATGGCTTTCATCTTTTGCCCCCTACCTTTACTTCCTGAGTGCTGGAATTATCAGCATGAGCCACCAAATTTGGTGTTTTAAGTTTTCTCATTTGAACAGAATCCTTTGCTGTAGTTCAGTGGATTTGGGGGAGACAGTGCATTAGTTGTATGTGATCAAACTTCTACTTCTACTTTGTGGTCTTGAAAGTTTTGCTGCCCTGGTGAGCATGCAGACTTACTCTCATTTCTCCTCTATAGAAATACAACTGTTTCTTGCACCCCTGAACACGTAGACAGAAGTCATCTCGTCTTGTGTACTCTGGTGTGTACATACCCTTATACCTTTGAGAAAGTCATCTGAGTATTGTTGAGATATTGGCATTTGAAGAATATATGAGAGTTCTTAAATTCCAAGTGGTAACAGCTCCCTTGTCCCCATGCATTCAAATGTACCTTGAAGTACCTGATTTTGTGAAGGACTTTAGCCCCCCCAAGGATTTAGCCCTGTTGTTGATAATACCCTAGCGGAAGATCCAAGGCCACTGCTGCCTTATCACCACTGGTGTACTAGATATTAAAACTTTTAGTGGAGATGTAAGGCCCCCATTTTTTTCCTTGTGTTCCTGTTGTGCAGCTTCCTCATGTGTGTGCCCTTGTTTGATAGTCACAGTTTTAGGTCCTTTGCTGCCTCCCAGGTTCCTTCTCACCTCATGTTCAAAGGCCAAAGCCTTGACAAGTCATGCACTTAGTTCACCCTCACTTATAGTACTTATTGACTTCTTGCTCTGGCAGGCAGTTTGTTTGCATGTGGTGCACACAGAAATGAACTAGTCAGTTTCCTGCTGACCCAGAGCTGGTGATCCAGCAGAGAAGACAAACTCAGAGCCCACAGAATGGGCATGTAGCTTGGTGCTACAGCACGTGCTTAGCATGCATGAGGCCCAAACTTTGATCCTCAAACTGTGAAAGTAATAAAAGCCAAGAAAAATAGGCCTCTAAAGCACAGTATCACACCACGTCATAGGTGCTTTGATAGCACTGAGAATAGAAAGTGCTAGGGGGGAGAGAAAAAAAAGGAAAATTTTGGCTGGGAGTGATGAGGGAAAGACCAACACACACTGTAATACATCTGTCAGTTCCTAGAGGAAAATGTAACTGTCCCAGGCTTACAAACAGTGCTAGGAAAGGGGAAGCTGGTGAGGGAGAGCCATGGAAGAGGAATCTAAAGGCCTGTTGCCATTATTGTACATATCATGAGCTAAGTAGATATGTGGAAGAGCACAGGACATTCAGTTCCAGGGAACAAGTTTGGCTGAGCACAGTCCAGTCCAGTCATCTTGTTGAAGATGTGTCTGGACTTCACTTCTCTGTTTGCAACCTTGGTCTTCTCAGTGACACACTGTATGATTCTTATATTTATAATGGGTATTATACACAGGGTCAAAAATCAACAAATCTCATCTGTCACTTGGTATAGTATGGGATACCCAGTATAAGGATGCTAGCTCAGGGTATCTGGTTGTCTGTCTATCTGTCTCTTCATACAATGTACACATATTTCTGTGATCTCCTTTGTTCTAAACAGCATTGGGTGAAAAGATTATAGTGACCCCATCTAAGACAGAATAAGAAAATTTAGGGTTAGAGATGATAAGTTACTGTGCCTGAAGGGTACCAACTAGGAATGTCAAACAGGCTTCAAACTCAGCTATCAGGTACTTAATAGGTAGGTCAGATATAGGCATGAAAGTCCTAAGTGAAGACAAGGAAGGAAATGTACTTAGACCAGGAGGATGGTGAAGACTGTGGGAGACTGTGGTGGTTTAGATAATGATGGCCATAAGCTCATATAGGTATGGTCTTATTGGATTAGGTGTGGTCTTCTAGTGCCCATATGCCAGGCTCAGTGTCATCCATAAACCTTCTTGTCTGCATATGGACCAGGATGTAGCTCTCAGCTGCTCCACAGTAATGTGTAGTGCCATTCATCCTACCATTACGATAATAGACTAAGCCTCTGAAACTGTAAGCAAGCACCCAATTAGATGCTTTCCTTTAAAAAATATAATACCATATACACTAAATCTGATAGGAGAGTGTCTTAGTCAGGGTTTCTATTCCTGCATAAACATCATGACCACAAAGCAAATTGGGGAAGAAAGGGTTTATTTAGCTTACACTTCCATACTGCTGTTCATCACCAAGGAAGTCAGGACTGGAACTCAAGGAGGTCAGAAAGCAGGAGCTGATACAGAGGCCACGGAGGGATGTTATTTACTGGCTTCTTCCCCCGGCTTGCTCAGCCTGCTCTCATATAGAACCAAGACTACTAGCCCAGAGATGGCACCACACACAAGGGGACCTTCCCCCTTGATTACTAATTGAGAAAATGCCTTACAGCTGGATCTCATGGAAGCATTTCCTCAACTGAAGCTCCTTTCTCTGTGATAACTCCAGCCTGTGTCAAGTTGACACAAAACTAGCCAGTACAGAGAGAAAGTAGGGAATAACCTTGAACACATTGGCACAGGAGACAACTTCCTGAACAGAACACCAACAGCTCAGCCACTAAGATCAGCAATTAATAAATGGGACCTCACGAAACTGCAAAGATTCTGTAAGGTGAAGGACATTGTCAAAAGGACAAAATGGCAGCCTATAGAATGGGAAAAGATCTTCCCCAACCCCACATCCAACAGAGGGCTGATATACAAAATATATAAAGAACTAAAGAAACTAGACACCAACAAACAAATAACCTAATTTTAAAAATGGGGTATAGAGCTAAACAGAATTCTCAACAGAGGAATCTCTAATGGCTGAAAAGCCCTTAAATGTTCATCATCCTTAGTCATCAGGAAAATGCAAGTCAAAACAACTCTGAGATTCCATTTAACATCCATCAGAATGGCCAAGATCAAAACCTCAAGTGACAGCACATGCTGGTGAGGTTGTGGAACAAGGAGAACATCCATTCCCGGTAGGAGTTCAAACTTACACAACCACTGTGGAAATCAATTTGGCAGTTTCTCAGAAAATTGGGAACAGTTCTACCAAAAGATGCTCTACCATACCACAAAGATACTTGCTCTACTATGTTTATAGAAGCTTTATTTGTAATAGCCATAAACTGAAAGAATGGATAAAGGAAATATAATACATTTACACAAAATGATATTACTCAGATATTACAAACAATGAGATCATGGGATTTTCAGGCAAATGGATGAAACTAGGAAAGATCATCCTGAGTGAGGTAACCCAGACTCAGTAAGACAAACATGGTGTACAGTCACTTTAAAAAAATTATTAGATATTTTCTTCATTTACATTTCAAATGCTAGCCCTAAAGTTTCCTATACACCCCCTGCCGCCCTGCTCCCCAACCACCCACTCCTGTTTCCTGGCCCTGGCATTCCCCTGCACTGGGGCATATAATCTTCATGAGACCATGGGTCTCTCCTCCCAATGATGGCTGACTGGACCATCTTCTGCTACATATGCAGTTAGAGACACAAGCTCTGTGGAAATGGTTAGTTCATATTGTTGTTCCTCCTATATGGTTGCAGACCCCTTCAGCAACTTGGGTACTTTCTCTAGCTCCTCCATTGGGGGCCCTGTGTTCCATCCTATAGTTGACAGTGAGCATCCACTTCTGTATTCGACAGGCAGTGGCAAAGCCTCACAAGAGACAGCTATATCAGGGTCCTTTCAGCAAAATCTTGCTGGCATATGCAATAGTGTCTGTGTTTGGTGGTTGATTATGGGATGGATCCCTGGGTGGGGCAGTCTCTGGATGGTCCATTATTTAGTCTTAGCTCCAAACTCTGTAACTCCCTTCATGGGTATTTTGTTCCCTATTCTAAGGAGAAATGAAGTATCCACACGTTGGTCTTCCTTCTTCTTGATTGGTGTACACTCACTTCTAAGTGGATGTTAGTCATAAAATACAGAACAACCACGCTACAATCACAGACCCAAAGAAGATGAGTAACAAAGAGGACCTGAGATCTTTCATTGATCTGGGCTTTCTCATTCGACTAGACTGACTGTTCAGCAGTCTCTAGGGAATTACTTGATTCTGCATCCTCGGTGCTGGGATTCTGAGCACGCACTACAGGTATCTGACTTTTTATCTGGGCTCTGGGGATTGAACTCAGGTTCTCATGATTGTGTGGCAAGTACATTACTAGCTTTCCCCAGCCTCTGCTGTCTCTCTTTGAAGGGTGGTACTCCTATCTAATAAGGTCCCCACCATTATGACATAAATGAACGTCTAGTTACCTCTTTAAAAACCTGTCTCCAGATACAGGCACAATGGAGGTTGAGATTTTAATATATAAATTTGTCTGAGGGAACAGAAATCAATCAATAACAGAAGATGACTCGAAGGGAAGTAAAGAAATTATGTAATAGGTGATATAGTGAAGAGAGGAAGTCATGGGAAATGAACGAGCAGTGTCACCAACAAGCAAAAATAAACAACAATCACCATATATGACGGACCTATTGCGGGCACGCCTTTGACAGGAGTTGCTTTGTAATCCAACCCCGGCCTGCCTACTTCATTCTGAACTTCAGAAGATAGGCACTTACAGGAGCTGAGTAAAGTGAGTCTTTGGTCTGGAGATTTCTGTTGGTTTTACTGTACTTGGCTGGCTATGATGGAGGAAGATGCAGAAGAGAAGTCACTGGCTCTGAGGAGAGTAAGGAAGAGTCATTGTGCTGGCTGATTTTTGGTGGTGGTGCATGCATTTAATCTCAGAACTCAGGAGGCAGAGAGAGGTGGATATCTGTGAATTCGAGGCCAGCCTGGTCTACAAAGTGAGTTCTAGGAAGGCCAGGACTGTTATCAAGAAAATGCTCTCTTCAAAAACTAGGAAAAAGAAGAAATGTTAGTGGTTTATGGATATAACCATGGCAATGAACTATTTACCTTTCTCATTGCTGTAACTAAATACTTGACAAAAAGTTCTTAAAGAGAAAAAGGTTTATTTTGGCTCAAGATTTGAGAGTAGAGTCCAACCTGGACGAGGGTCAAGGTGGATGAATGTGAGGCAGCTGGTCACATCGTGTCTATAATCAGGATAGAGTGGATGATCGCTGTGAAGATGTACTCAGCTTTCCTCTTTGTAATCCATCTAGGATGCTCACATTTTTTTTTTAACTTCAGGTAACCTAAGTTTGAAACCCATCAGACATGTCCTGAGGTTCATCTCAAAAGTGATTCTAACTATTTGCAAGTTGGCAATCAATATTAACTGAGACAGACACAGAGTCGTGAGTTGTAG
This sequence comes from Mus caroli, assembly GCF_978045245.1. NCBI lineage: Eukaryota > Metazoa > Chordata > Mammalia > Rodentia > Muridae > Mus > Mus caroli. The sequence continues at coordinate 29,647,228 of NW_028227267.1, read as the reverse complement.
TAGAAGATGAACAAGTGTGGTCTGGAAAATGTAGACCATTGTGAGGAATGTTGGTATTTTCCAACATAAACAGTTCAACACTCCTGAAACAGAAGCCAGATGGTCCTGGGACACTCACAACACTCCCTTGGCTGATTTCTGAATCCAAGGCTATGACTTCAGGGCTTTCTGTCTCACTTCCTCTTGTAGCTTCAGCTCTGGCCAACACCTCCACAGGGCTCTGAGTGGAAGATCACAGGAAGGTACACCTGCACTTTGCTTTGCCTATGATCACCATGGGTCCCTTCTCTGAGCTTAATATCTCATGGATGCATTTTCTTCTTTTCTCTTGTGCCAAAGGCAATCCTAAGGAAATGTTCACAGGGATCAACACTAGCCATGTGTAATGGGAGCCACTCTGGTAATGCAGGCTTCTTTCTCTTCTTCTCCTCTTGTCAACCTGGCATACTTCATTTGCTTTCTAAAAAGGGTAATAGCACCCAAGGTTCCTGCTTTGAGTTTCTTTAAAAAATGAGACTAAGACTCTCGGACCACAACATCCTTTGCTCTGGAAATATAGAGCATGCAGAAACCTAATGTGGTTTTTGAGTATTCTTCCAGAAACTTCCCTGCATAATGAGAATGCTTACTAAACTTTGAGAGGTTTTTTTTTTCCTGAAAAAAAACAAAAAACAAAACCAAAACAACAACAACAAAAAACATTGCATTAATTCAGTTCCGAGATTACAGTGTTTTATGTGTCACAGGTTGGGTTTAGCTTATGTAATCTATTGTCAAGGCAGGAGAAGTTTTATTGTAAAGGGCAAAACAGCAAGCATTTTAAGCTTTGTAGGCAATAAGGTCTCTGTCACCTCCACTCAATACTGACATTATGGCACAACCATAGACATAGGCAATGTAGATACAAATAGATATCTCCGTGTTTCTATAAAACTTTATTGAAAGTAACAGACATTGGTATGAATTTGGACTAGGGGCCAAATCTGGATAATTCTCATCAACATAAACATATTTGTGAGTGGAAAGAGAAAAGACGTTTGTGACTTGTCAAGTAGACATAGCACAACTGAGTGGGAATGTTGAAAGTCTCCTCTGAATGACATCCTGTGGTTCCAGGGTTTTCCAGTATTGTCACTGAAGCAAGCATGTAACATAGCCTGACATTTTCTTGTGTGTGTGTGTGTGTGTATGTGACAAAAATAGGGTAGGAATTTAGAGTCATGCCTTGGATCCTCTGCCCTTGTATTTAGGAATAGCATTTGCAGAGTCTTCGTCTACCTTGTGACGTGGACTATGAATAAAAGTCTAATATCCATGGACACAGCTTTTCTCATGGTTCTGTCTCTATGACCAAGCTCTTTGTCAGTGTGATACATCCCATGGAGCTCTATAGTACCAGGCCTGTAAACAGCCTAATCCATGCAGAATATCAACTGGACTCAGCATGGCTTTACTCTGAATGTTTTCTTTCCATAGTCAAGAAACTAGGCATCTTCCAGTGGGACTGACTCCCACTAGGTATCTGCAGATCAAAAAGAGAAGGAAAGCAGCAGAAGAGGAGAATTCTCAGGCATCCACCTCCTGCTGATATCTTGGGCTCCTGATAAGCACTTTAAGTGCTTTCTCATGCAATCCTGAGTACTTGAGAAAATGTTACTGTTTTTACTTTTTCCAGAGAACCAAAGAAGATATGCATTCTGTCCAAAGTTATACAAATAACATAGAAGGCAGACAGAAGTATTCTAAAGAGACACCAACGGCTGTACAGTTCTTGCTACCCTCTCTGAAATATGCCCCCTGCTTACAAAGTCTACAAATGGAATCCCAGCAATACTGTCTCTTCCATACATAAAAAACACACATGACCCTACTATTAAGGATAGATGAATGTGGAAATTCAGGTGTGGTTTGAGGTTTACTTCCAGTTGTCACATTAGAACATAAGAGAGGCTGTGTCTCCATTCAGTGCCCACAGTAGGAAGCAGTTCCAAGTTTAGGACACTCTTGTCCACATGTACCCACTTAAATAATGAAAGAATTAACACAGTTAAGGAGCTATTGGCACAAATAACTGGTTGGAAGCCCTGCCAATTCTTTACCAACTTGCATTGTGGGTTGATGACAGACACAAAATGGGAGATGTTGAATTGAGCTCATAGTCCTTGGTTCTGGTGGCTGGAGAAACTTGCCTGCTCAGTGTAGCCCAGGCTTAGGCCACTAAATCAATGGTAGCCTCAGAGAAGGTTGTGTAAGGAGACAGTAGATAAGGCCATGGAACCTAGAAAAAGGCTGTGGCTTTCATAGAAGTCATATCAAGTAGAGCCATTTGTAGGTTTTATCTATCTATTATTTATTTAGTAATTTTTAATTTTGTGCATATGAGCATATATATAAATATATATACATATCTATCTATCTATCTATCTATCTATCTATCTATCTATCTATCTATTCATGTTCATGTTGTATTGTTGCATCTTTATGCATGCATACATAATGATTAGAAGACAACCTCAGGTATTGTTCCTCATCTTAATTCATTCATCTTAATTTTTTTGAGACTTGAGTTTTCACTGGCCTGGAGCTTATTTTTTTAGGTTAGGCTGCCCCTACTTACTTAGGCTGACATAGTTAGTCTTAGTTATTTCCCTATTATGATTAAATACCATGACCAAAGCAATTTATAGAAAAAAAAAGAATTTATTTACAGCTTAGAGAGTTAGAGTCCATGATAGTAAGAGAAATGGTAGGTTTGTGGCAGCTGGTTGGAACAGTACTTGGGAGCTCATATCTAACCGTAAGCAGGGAACCAAGGGAACTAACTCAAAATGACATGAGTCTTTTGAAACTTCAAAGCCTTCCCCGAGGGACACACTTCCGTCCCCAAAGCCTCGCCTCCTAAGCCTCCCAAAATGCTGCCATGTGGGGACCAAATATTCACATATCCAAGACTTTTGGGGGTGTATCTCATTGAAACCACCACACCCGTGATCCTCAGGGATCTACCCATCTCTGTTTCACCATCACTAAAATTACAATCATGTGCTAGTAATCCTGGACTTTAATATTTTGTGTGTGCGAACTCCAGGGATAAAACTCAACTTCTTACGCTTTTTCAGGAAATACTTAACTGACTGTGCTGTCTCCCTTGCCCTGGATGGTTTAGTATGGTAACAAGTGTACTGTATTGCATCAACTTGTCAAGCAAGGGATTGGCATGCATAAACAGATAAAAAGAATTCATGTATATTTTTAATAGAGGGCAAGCCTGCTGCCTCTGAGATGATAGCTGAGCTGGGCTTCTGATGTCACACTAGACAGAGATCTTATCAATGTCACAGTCCTAGGGACAAGGACTTCAAGGTAAGAATTTTTTTTACTCCCTTGTTCTTATCATTAAGGGTGTGAGGTAGCTTCTTGGCTTCCATAGAAGACAACTTGACAGATTGCAGTGATGGATAAACTGTGAGGGGATGGGAAAGCTATGCTGAACAGGTGACTTTTTCTTTTGTTGTGGTAAATTTCCATCCTGGGTTATTATGGATGTCTGTTTGCTGTTTTCCCAGGACATGTGGCAGAATGAGATGCATTCAGCTTTTGATCAAAGCCATTACAGTTAGTACTGAGGCCTCTGGGTGGGGGTATCTGGACACTTGGCATTAATAGGCCACATTAAGGACTTGATGCGGTCTCAGCTTGGCTTGTATTCACTGCCCTTGTGGGAAATGACCATAATCAGTATCTGTAAGACAAGGACAAGAAACTGTGACACATGTCTGTGCATAACCATGTGCACTTCTGAGGGATCTCTAGAGAAAGAGAGCCAATAACAAAGATATAGATCTAAAAAAAATCATGGTATGAATTGTTTTTCTTAATTATGGCTGAGGAATCCTAAGATCTTCTGTTTGGTAGCAGGGGGAACTTTAGTAAAGTAGGCGATGTTTTTTCAGACTTAATCTGAAGGCTGGAGAACCAGGAACACTGATAATCAGAGAGGAAGAATGTTTCTACTCAGCTGGAGACTGCATCTCCATTTCTCCTTTAGTTCATTGTATTCAGGCCACAAAGGATGGGGTGATATCCCATGGTTGGAAGGTAGTCTTTTCCCAGTCTTCTAATGAAAATGCAAAGCTTTTCTGGGAACAGTTCCTTCCCTCACCAAGCCCAGAAATAAGGCGTTGATGAGTAAGCAGGGATACCTTACTCCAGTCAAATAGATGAGTAAAAGTATGCATCTGACTGTGGGGAGTAGTGTCTATCTTAATGAGTGACACCTGGCAACACAGAGCAGCAGCTATGAATTACCATAGGATGGCATCTGAAGGAAGTAGTCAAGTAAGTGCTTCTTCCTCCTTGCCACAGTTCATCAGCAAAGAAAATTTAGGCAGGACCATGTACCTTCAGACCAATGACCTCATCTCGCTTTAATGTACATGATGAATATGCAATAGTGACTTGCTTTATCATAATCATCAGCTGGAGACAGTAAAAATATCCACTAATAGATGAATGGGTAAGCAAACCAGGATGTATTCACATAGTGGGATACTACTCAGCAATAATAATGAATAAATAGCCCTTCCATGGAAAAGCATGGGTAAATCTATGATCCATTATACTGAGTGACAGAAGCCAATTGCACTTACATAAAATGCAAACTGTTAACTAAGCTACTGTGTCAGAAGCCAATGCCCAGCTGCCCGAGGATGGCAAAGAGCTGTAAAGGGTGAAGGAACGGGATATAAAAGAACTGGAAGAAGCTTTGACAGAGGTTAGGATGTTGGATTTGTTCATAATATTGATAGTGTGATCAGTTCCTGGGAAACTCATCAAAACATCCAATTGTGCATGCTGGACATGGAGACTGATAAACAACTATGCTATCTCAATATTCTTTAAAAAACATAATTTCAGCTTCAGAGCAAGTTCCCTGACCTCTGCTTGTCCCTGTAGCCACATTATTCCTTTCTAGATTTGTCCTCCTCTCTCAAGTGTACATCAAGATGCCAGTACAGCCTGGAGGTTCATCTGGTCTACCATTGCACTCTCTCACACAGGCCTGGTCCCTTGAGTGTGGTCTAGATATTTGATGAGCTGAAAAGATGTGACCCTCCCTGTGAGGTGTGCCTAAGCTTGGCTTGCAGCTCTGACTCTCTCACACTGTGCTTTTGATCAATAGTCCTGATCCTTTGTTTATTTATAAAGTAGTGATAATCCTCCCCATGGGGTCATTGTGAGGATTTTGTGTGGAAATAGCAGTGTTCTTGGCAGGGTTTCTCACACACAAACTCCTTCCTGCTCCAATCTGCCTCAAGGGAAGCTTCCTAGAGGAGCTAAATGTAAGATCCTGACACTCATGAAGAAGACATGAAAAAATTCCCTAATATTTTAGACAGAAAACTGTCGGTACTATGGAATAAAGAGGGCTATTTCCTTCCTGTTGTTGAAGCTACTAGGCTGATGGCTTTGAGGGGAGCTGGTGGCTCCTCTTTACTGTGCAGTGGACTGGTGTGGAATGAGACAGGCAGCTCACAAAGCCATGCTAGAGAACCTCTCAAGCACTCAGAAGAAGCAGCATTAAATTTTGAGAGCTAGCATTCTGCCTTTTAGGGCTGGTTTGCCCTGAAGAAAGAGCAGGTTTGGTGCCTATACGCTGCTAGCTGTTTGCAACCCCTTAAAATTTCTGTGTTGAAAAGATGATCACAGAATCCTAACCAGATGAATCACTGATCTACCTTCTGTGCAGGATGACCTCATACGTTCCTGAGTGGGTTGTGTCTGCATCATCCAGTGACACTGGACTTGTCTGGCTTCCAGTTCTGAGAATGAGCAATGTCCCAGGGAATATGTACATCCCTGAGGAAGACAGAAGGACATCCTGGAGAGCAATGAGGAGCTGAGCAGTGCTTCAGAAGGATCTAGATACTAGGCCACCCCATCCCAGATCCAGCTCTTTCCCTCCAGAGTATCACAAGGGGCAAACCTTTGACATTGAGTTCCACCCCTTTAGGTCAGTGGCTGTGATTCAGAAATCATCCCCTTTCCATCTGGTGTGCCCTCAGTATCTTATAATAGCTACATCACTCTCTTGGTCTCATGTTCTCTCTCCATATCTGAGATTAGCAAGAGAGAACTATTCCAAATTGAGTACATGTGCTATGCTTATGAAGGGAAGTTCAAAAGAGTTGTGAGCTCGCTAAATATTCCTGAATATTCTAAGAAAGCATTGTGAGATCTGGAAAACCACTGGATCAATGATTATTAGACAAGAACAAACAGAGTAAAACAAGATTATTGCCTGAAATAATCCTGAGCTGTCTGTTTTGGAAGCTCATGTCTTACAGTATATCCAAATCAACCCTATTCCAATTACAAAGGGGAAACAGAGCATTTCATGTTTTTTGTTTGTTTGTTTGTTTTGTTTTCGAAAATGGCTCAGGGGAGATATTATATGTGGTTGTGGATTATTTAAGATATATCATGGGAAATTTGGCCTGAACAGGGCCACAAGCCTCTCTAGTCAGAAAAGCGCCGGGGTAGCTAGGGCGCAGGGTCTGCTGATACTCGCCAGCTACCCACAACACCCGCCACAGGATTTTGAGACTGCTGGTGAGTGGAACACAGCTTCTGCTCCAGTCCAATCACGCGGGACCTGAGACTGCTTTGGTTGGGGAGGCAGAAATCCGGCCTGAACAGGGCCACAAGCCTCTCCGGTCAGAAAAGCGCCGGGGTAGCTAGGGCCCAGGGTTGGCTACAACTCGCCAGCTACCCACAACATCCGCCACAGGATCTTAAGACTTCTGGTGAGTGGAACACAGCTTCTGCTCCAATCCAATTGCGCGCGGGAACTGAGACTGCATTAGTTAGGGCAGCAGAAAACCGGCCTGAGTAGGACCACAGGCCTCTTCCGGCCCGACCAGCACCTGGGTAGCTAGAGCACAGGGTCAGCTGACACCCACCCATGACCCCCGCCACAGGATTTTGAGACTGCTGGTGAGTGGAACACAGCTTCTGCTCCAATCTTTAAACAGTGACAACGACAACAACTAACCCCAGAGATTACCAGATGGCGAAAGGTAAACGTAATAATCTTACTAACAGAAACCAAGACCACTCACCATCATCAGAACCCAGCACTCCCACTTTGCACAGTCCAGGGCACCCCAACACACCGGAAAAGCTAGACACGGATCTAAAAGCATATCTCATGATGATGGTAGAGGACTTCAAGAAGGACTTTAATAACACACTTAAAGAAATACAAAGGAACACTGATAAACACATAGAAGACAGTAAAGAGGAAGCACAAAAATCCCTTAAAGAATTGCAGGAGAACACTGCTAAAGAGTTACAAATCCTTAAAGAAAAACAGGTTAACATAATCAAACAGGTAGAAGTCCTTACAGAAAAACAGGAAAACACATCCAAACAGATGATGGAAATGAACAAAACCATACTAGACCTAAAAAGGGAAGTAGACACAATAAAGAAAACCCAAAATGAGGCAACACTGGAGATAGAAACGCTAGGAAAGAAATCTGGAACCATAGATACCAGCATCAGCAACAGAATACAAGAGATGGAAGAGAGAATCTCAGGTGCAGAAGATTCCATAGAGAACATCGGCACAACAATCAAGGAAAATGTAAAATGCAAAAAGATCCTAACTCAAAACATCCAAGAAATACAGGACACAATGAGAAGACCAAACCTACGGATAATAGGAGTGGATGAGAATGAAGATCTTCAACTCAAAGGACCAGCAAACATCTTCAACAAAATTATAGAAGAAAACTTCCCAAATCTAAAGAAAGAGATGCCCATGAAATACAAGAAGCCTACAGAACTCCAAATAGACTGGACCAGAAAAGAAATACCACCCGACACATAATAATCAGAACAACAAATGCTCTAAATAAAGATAGAATACTAAAAGCAGTAAGAGAAAGACGCCAAGTAACATATAAAGGCAAGCCTATCAGAATTACACCAGATTTTTCACCAGAGACTATGAAAGCCAGAAGATCCTGGACGGATGTTATACAGACACTAAAAGAACACAAATTCCAGCCCAGGCTACTATACCCAGCCAAACTCTCAATTAACATAGATGGAGAAACCAAAGTATTCCACGACAAAAGCAAATTCACACATTATCTCTCCACGAATCCAGCCCTTCAAAGGATAATAACAGAAAAAAACCAATACAAGGACAGGAACCACGCCCTAGAAACAACAAGAAGGTAATCCCTCAACAAACCTAAAAGAAGACAGCCACAAGAACAGAATGCCAACTTTAACAACAAAAATAACAGGAAACAACAATTACTTTTCCTTAATATCTCTTAATATCAATGGACTCAACTCCCCGATAAAAAGACATAGACTAACAAACTGGCTACACAAACAAGACCCAACATTTTGCTGCTTACAGGAAACTCATCTCAGAGAAAAAGATAGATACTACCTCAGAATGAAAGGCTGGAAAACAATTTTCCAAGCAAATGGTATGAAGAAACAAGCTGGAGTAGCCATTCTAATATCTGATAAGATTGACTTCCAACCCAAAGTCATTAAAAAAGACAGAGAGGGACACTTCATACTCATCAAAGGTAAAATCTTCCAAGAGGAACTATCAATCCTGAATATCTATGCTCCAAATACAAAGGCAACCGCATTCATTAAAGAAACTTTAGTAAATCTCAAAGCACACATTGCACCTCATACAATAATAGTGGGAGACTTCAACACACCACTTTCACCAATGGACAGATCATGGAAACAGAAACTAAACAGGGACACAGTGAAACTAACAGAAATTATGAATCATATGGATCTGGCAGATATCTACAGAACATTCTATCCTAAAACAAAAGGATATACCTTCTTCTCAGCACCTCATGGTACCTTCTCCAAAATTGACCACATAATTGGTCACAAAACAGGCCTCAACAGATACAAAAATATTGAAATTGTCCCATGCATCCTATCAGATCACCATGGACTAAGGCTGATCTTCAATAACAAAATAAATAATAGAAAGCCAACCTTCACGTGGAAACTGAACAACACTCTTCTCAATGATACCTTGGTCAAGGAAGGAATAAAGAAAGAAATTAAGGACTTTTTAGAGTTCAATGAAAATGAAGCCACAACATACCCAAACTTATGGGACGCAATGAAAGCATTTCTAAGAGGAAAACTCATAGCTCTGAGTGCCTCCAAAAGGAAACTAGAGAGAGCACACATTAGCAGCTTGACAAAATACCTAAAAGCACTAGAACAAAAGGAAGCAAATTCACCCAAGAGGAGTAGAAGGCAGGAAATAATCAAACTCAGGGGCGAAATCAACCAAGTGGAAACAAGAAGAACTATTCAAAGAATCAACCAATCAAGGAGCTGGTTCTTTGAGAAAATCAACAAGATAGATAAACACTTAGCCAGACTCACTAGAGGGCACAGGGAAAGCATTCTAATTAACAAAATCAGAAATGAAAAAGGACACATAACAACAGATCCTGAAGACATCCAAAACACCATCAGATCATTCTACCAAAGGCTATACTCAACAAAACTGGAGAACCTGGATGAAATGGACAAGTTCCTAGACAGATACCAGGTACCAAAGTTGAATCAAGATCAGGTTAATGATCTAAACAGCCCTATATACCCCAAAGAAATAGAAGCAGTCATTAATAGTCTCCCAACTAAAAAAAGCCCAGGACCAGATGGGTTTAGTGCAGAGTTCGATCAGACCTTCAAAGAAGATCTAATTCCAGTTCTTCACAAACTATTCCACAAAATAGAAACAGAAGGTACTCTACCCAACTCATTCTATGAAGCCACAATTACTCTGATACCTAAACCGCAAAAAGACTCAACAAAGATAGAAAACTTCAGACCAATATCCCTTATGAATATTGATGCAAAAATCCTCAATAAAGTTCTTGCTAACCGAATCCAAGAACATATCAAAACAATCATCCATCCTGACCAAGTAGGTTTCATCCCAGGGATGCAGGGATGGTTCAATATACGGAAATCCATCAACGTAATCCAGTATATAAACAAACTCAAAGACAAAAACCACATGGTCATCTCGTTAGATACGGAAAAAGCATTCGACCAGATCCAACACCCATTCATGATAAAAGTCTTGGAAAGATCAGGAATTCAAGGCCCATACCTAAACATGATAAAAGCAATCTACAGCAAACCAGTAGCCAACATCAAAGTAAATGGTGAGAAGCTTGAAGCAATCCCTCTAAAATCAGGGACTAGACAAGGCTGTCCACTTTCTCCATACCTATTCAACATTGTACTTGAAGTCCTAGCCAGAGCAATTTGACAACAAAAGGAGATCAAAGGGATACAAATTGGAAAAGATGAAGTCAAAATATCACTCTTTGCAGATGATATGATAGTATATATAAGTGACCCTAAAAATTCCACCAGAGAACTCCTAAGCCTGATAAACAGCTTTGGTGAAGTAGCTGGATATAAAATTAACTCAAACAAATCAATGGCCTTTCTCTACACAAAGAATAAACAGGCTGAGAAAGAAATTAGGGAAACAACACCCTTCTCAATAGTCACAAAGAATATAAAATATCTTGGCGTGACTCTAACTAAGGAAGTGAAAGATCTGTATAATAAAAACTTCAAGTCTCTGAAGAAAGAAATTATAGAAGATCTCAGAAGATGGAAAGATCTCCCATGCTCATGGATTGGCAGGATCAACATTGTAAAAATGGCTATATTGCCAAAAGCAAATACAGATTCAATGCAATCCCCATCAAAATTCCAAATCAATTCTTCAATGAATTAGAAAGAGCAATCTGCAAATTCATCTGGAATAACAAAAAACCTAGGATAGCAAAAACTCTTCTCAAGGATAAAAGAACCTCTGGTGGAATCACCATGCCGGACCTAAAGCTTTACTACAGAGCAATTGTGATAAAAAACTGCATGGTACTGGTATAGTGACAGACAAATCGACCAATGGAATAGAATTGAAGACCCAGAAATGAACCCACACACCTATGGTCACTTGATCTTCGACAAGGGAGCTAAAAACATCCAGTGGAAGAAAGACAGCATTTTCAACAAATGGTGCTGGCACAACTGGTTGTTAACATGTAGAAGAATGAGAATCGATCCATTCCTATCTCCTTGTACTAAGGTCAAGTCTAAGTGGATCAAGGAACTTCACATAAAACCAGAGACACTGAAAGTTATAGAGGAGAAAGTGGAGAAAAGCCTTGAAGATATGGGCACAGGGGAAAAATTCTTGAATAGAACAGTAATGGCTTGTGCTGTAAGATCGAGAATTGACAAGTGGGACCTCATGCAACTGCAAATCTTCTGCAAGGCTAAAGACACCATCAATAAGACAAAAAAACCACCAACAGATTGGGAAAGGATCTTCACCTATCCTAAATCAGATAAGGGACTAATATCCAATATATATAAAGAACTCAAGAAGGTGGACTTCAGAAAGTCAAATAACCCCATTAAAAATGGGGCTCAGAACTGAACAAAGAATTCTCACCTGAGGAATACCGAATGGCAGAGAAGCACCTGAAAAAATGTTCAACATCCTTAATCATCAGGGAAATGCAAATCAAAACAACCCTGAGATTCCACCTCACACCAGTCAGAATGGCTAAGATCAAAAATTCAGGTGACAGCAGATGCTGGCGAGGATGTGGAGAAGAGGAACACTCCTCCATTGTTGGTGGGATTGCAAGCTTGTACAACCACTCTGGAAATCAGTCTGTCGGTTCTTTAGAAAATTGGACATAGTACTACCGGAGGATCCAGCAATACCTCTTCTAGGCATATATCCAGAAGATGTCCCAACTGGTAAGAAGGACACATGCTCCACTATGTTCATAGCAGCCCTATTTATAATAGCCAGAAGCTGGAAAGAACCCAGATGTCCCTCAACAGAGGAATTGATACAGAAATTATGGTACATTTACACAATGGAGTACTACTCAGCTATTAAAAAGAATGCATTTATGAAATTCCTAGCCAAATGGATGGACCTGGAGGGCATCATCTTGAGTGAAGTAACACAATCACAAAAGAACTCACACAATATGTATTCACTGATAAGTGGATATTAGCCCAAAACTTAGGATACCCAAGATATAAGATACAATTTGATAAACGCATGAAACTCAAGAAGAATGAAGACTGAAGTGTGGACACTGTGCCCCTTCTTGGAATTGGGAACAAAACAACCAGGGAAGGAGTTACAGAGATAAAGTTCATAGCTGTGATGAAAGGATGGACCATTTAGAGACTGCCGTATCCAGGGATCCATCCCATAAGCAGCTTCTAAACGCTGACACCATTGCATACACTAGCAAGATTTTGCTGAAAGGACACAAATATAGCTGTCTCTTGTGAGACAATGCCGGGGCCTAGCAAACACAGTAGTGGATGTTCACAGTCAGCTATTGGATGTATCACAGGGCTCCCAATGGAGAAGCTAGAGAAAGTACCCAAGGAGCTAAAGGGATCTGCAAACCTATTGTTGGAACAACATGATGTGCTAACCAGAACCCCGGAGCTCTTGTCTCTAGCTGCATATGTATCGAAAGATGGCCTAGTCGGCCATCAGTGGAAAGAGAGGCCCATTGGAGTTGCAAACTTTATGTTACCCAATATAGGGGAATGCCAGGGCCAAAAGAATGGGAATGGGTGGGTAGGGAAGTGGGGGGCGCTATGGGGGACTTTTGGAATAGCATTGGAAATGTAACAGGAAAATATGTAATAAAAATATTAAAAATTAAAAAAAAGATATATCATGGACCATTAGTCTAACATCCTTATTCTTGATTTACTTATGGGCAGTTTATTGTAAGTGAGCAGAAATGCTATTGGGTTTTGTTGTTGATTTTGAACATGTTCTAACGGTTTTCAATGGAGTCTTTAGGGTTTTCTCTATAATGTCATAAGAGAGTAGGCAATCCACTTTTCTAAATTTCACTGAAGCAATGAATATTAGTAATAGAGAAAGTGCAAACAATTCATTGGAAAAGTAAATAAATTAATAATAAATTTGACAAAGTAATAGAGATTTAATCTGTTGAATTTAGATGTGTGAGCCAGAATTAAGATGAAAGGGCAAAAGGATAAACTGCTAAAATTATACTTCTCCTTATTCCTTCTTCATAGGCTAAGGAGTGACTACTCATTCTGGGCTGCCCACTGATTTTCCTCATGTGTATGGAAATGCACAATGTGTGTGTCTGGCTTCCTGAGAGTTTTCCATGTTATTCCCTTTATTTGTGAGCTTTTTAATCTCTCATTAGGTAATATTTCACTTTGTTCTACTCTTGATGGCCACATGAACAATTCAACAATCACTTGCTAGTGCATTTTCTGTGGTGGCTACATATATAGTAGAATGTAGAGAGCAGCACCATATGTATGCCCTCATATGTATGTATAGATATTTCTGTATGAACCATGCCTACAATTGGAGTTCCTGTGCTACTGGGTAGACACATGTTAGGTTTCAATACTATTTCTAAAGTCTTTATTCTGAGTTTCTGCTCACAAATAGTGTCTGAGATTCCCCATCTCTCCACCTCCATATGTTTCTCTAAAGATAAGTGGTTTAAGTTAATGTAGCAAGGTACATTCCTCTGAAGTGAACAGTTTGATGAGCTTTTCCAAACATGTGAAATACAGTGATGATACTTAGTACTCGAGAGCAGTGGTTATCAGTGATGATACTTAGTACTCGAGAGCAGTGGTTATCAACATTCCTAATGCTGTGATTCTTTAAGAGAGTTCCTCGTGTTTGGTGATCTCCAACTACAAAATTATTTTCATTGCAACTTTGTAACTGTAATTTTGCTACTGCTATAGCTTATAATAATGTAAATATCTGTATTTTCTGATGGTCTTAGGTGACCCCTGTGAAATTGATCATTTGCTCTCAAAGGGGCCATGACCTATAGGTTGAGAACCACTGTTATAAAAAGTTGCTTAATATTTCCCCAGATAATACCTGTTTGCTGTCCTGGAGGCAGCTATTTGCTCAATTTTCCCTTCTTCATCCATGCTAAAATTTGCCTGCTCTGGAAATTCATGTTAACTGAGTAGGGCAATATATATTCTCCTGTCTGTTTTTCTTGCTCAGATCAACAGCATTTTGCTGAACTGTTCAAGATACAGAACAGAGGGTACTACTGAGTTCCTCGTCATCGTGGATATGCATATGTAATGTTTTTGCTGTACTTGGACAAGAAGAGATGGTGATAGAGTGACTGGGTCAGAGAGTAGGTATAGATTTAAACTGCAAATAAAGCAAAAGCCTGTGTTACACAGTGTTTCACTGTTTTACAGCCCTTTGCAGCCAGAGGAAGAATTCTGGCTTTTCACAGTCTCATCAAGATTTGGTGTCACTGGGATTTCGTTTCTTAAATTTTAGTTATTTTCATGAATGTTCAATAATACACTATTGGTTTTAATTTGTCTTTTCCTTAGTGCCTAATGGCACTGAAAGCTTTTTATTAGGATTATTGATGATTCACATGCATCTCATCATTAACTGTTACAGCTTTTGCCCAATTGAATTTTTCTTGTTAATGATAACCCTCTTCTTCCCTCTCTTTGCTCCCTTCCCTCCCTCTTCCTCATGTGTTCCCTCCCTTCCTAGCTCTCCCTCCATTTGTCTCCCCCTCCATTAATCCATCTATCTGTCTTTTCTAGGTCTAGAACAGTCATCAGATATATGTATTATCATTTCCTTTCAACCTGTCATTTTCAGATGCATCTTGATGAGCAGAACCCTTAGACTTTAATGCAGTCTAATTTATCAGTTTCCCCTTGAAATATTGCTGCATTCTGGGACCTATCTAAGATCTCTGCCTTTTCTTTTGCTGTGCTCTTCCACTTCCTTCCTGAAGTTTTATGTCTCCTGGTTTAAATTTAGGTCTTTAATCCATTTCAGAATAATTTTGTGGAAGGTGTGAGTAGAGATTAAGATTTATTTTTTCTAAATGAATATCCACTGCACCACCACCATGTGTTGAACATATTTTCCCCTTTCTCTTTAATACATTAGTGCTTTTATTTCAAATCTTAATTGAGAACATAAGTGTGGTTCTATTTCTGGGCTCAATTTTGTCTCATTAATGTATTTGCCTGTGATTATTTCTATATTACACTGTCTTATTTTATAGCTTTATTATAGTCTTTTATATTTAATGCTCAAAGTTCACTAGATTTATTCTTATTCTTTATTTAAAATTTAAAATATTCTTGGCTATAGAAACATGGCTTTCAGATATTCCTTCAAAATGAGCCTTGTAGTGAAGAGTTGGGTTAGCAGACATCTTCCAGCTATAGTTCCTTTTTGTTATACCTCAGCTGTTTAAAAGAGAATTTTCTAAAATTATTATATGTAGTAAGGGTTTGATCATGACATTTTATGCATACCTTGTTTTCACTTGTCCCTTCCCTACCTCTTTCTCCTAATTCCTCTACCCCACTCACTGGTTCCCTTCCTCCCTTCAATAACATTATTCTTCTTTTATGTTCTGTGTATTCTATGATGCTCTCTTTGCCAACCTCACTCCCTCCTTAAAATTGCTTCTTCTCCATTCATGATCCTCTTTCTAATCTCATGAATCCATTGCACATTCACATGTCCACACATATAGACATATATAAAAATTTAAATAAGGCTCCTCAGATGATAGGAATCATGAAGTATTTTTGTTGAGCATGATGATTTCTTGTTCCCTTCACTTTCTCTCCACTGCTATGAAGCTTCACCATGCAGATCACGTTGACCTGCAACTCTGTTGACTCCGGACTAGCTTCAAACTCATGGTGATTCTTTTGTCTTAACAACTTCAAATGCTTGAAGTACAAGTGTGATTCCCCACATTCAATGTGGTTTCATTTCTGTTTTATGGCCAAGTAAAATCACATAGCATGTATTTACCACATTTTTTTTCTTTTTAATTTTTAATATTTTTATTACATATTTTCCTCAATTACATTTCCAATGCTATCCCAAAAGTCCCCCATAGCGCCCCCCACTTCCCTACCCACCCCTTCCCATTCTTTTGGCCCTGGCATTCCCCTTTATTGGGGCATATAAAGTTTGCAAGTCCAATGGGCCTCTCTTTCCATTGATGGCCGACTAGGTCATCTTTCGATACATATGCAGCTAGAGACAAGAGCTCCGGGGTTCTGGTTAGTACATCATGTTGTTCCAACAATAGGGTTGCAGATCCCTTTAGCTCCTTGGGTACTTTCTCTAGCTTCTCCATTGGGAGCCCTGTGATACATCCAATAGCTGACTGTGAACATCCACTCCTGTGTTTGCTAGGCCCCGGCATCATCTCACAAGAGACAGCTATATTTGTGTCCTTTCAGCAAAATCTTGCTAGTGTATGCAATGGTGTCAGCGTTTAGAAGCTGCTTATGGGATGGATCCCTGGATACGGCAGTCTCTAAATGGTCCATCCTTTCATCACAGCTACGAACTTTGTCTCTGTAACTCCTTCCCTGGGTGTTTTGTTCCCAATTCTAAGAAGGTGCACAGTGTCCACACTTTGGTCTTCATTCTTCTTGAGTTTCATGCGTTTAGCAAATTGTATCTCATATCTTGGGTATCCTAAGTTTTGGGCTAATATCCACTTATCAGTGAATACATATTGTGTGAGTTCTTTTGTGATTGTGTTACTTCACTCAAGATGATGCCCTCGAGGTCCATCCATTTGGCTAGGAATTTCATAAATTCATTCTTTTTAATAGCTGAGTAGTACTCCATTGTGTAAATGTACCATAATTTCTGTATCCATTCCTCTGTTAAGGGACATCTGGGTTCTTTCCAGCTTCTGGCTATTATAAATAGGGCTGCTATGAACATAGTGGAGCATGTGTCCTTTTTACGGGTTGGGACATCTTCTGGATATATGCCCAGGAGAGGTATTGCTGGATCCTCCGGTAGTACTATATCCAATTTTCTGAGGAACCGCCAGACTGATTTCCAGAGTGGTTGTACAAGCTTGCAATCCCACCAACAATGGAGGAGTGTTCCTCTTTCTCCACATCCTCGCAAGCATCTGCTGTCACCTGAATTTTTGATCTTAGCCATTCTGACTGGTGTGAGGTGGAATCTCAGGGTTGTTTTGATTTGCATTTCCCTGATGATTAAGGATGTTGAACATTTTTTCAGATGCTTCTCTGCCATTCAGTATTCCTCAGGTGAGAATTCTTTGTTCAGTTCTGAGCCCCATTTTTTAATGGGGTTATTTGACTTTCTGGAGACCACCTTCTTGAGTTCTTTATATATATTGGATATTAGCCCCTTATCTGATTTAGGATAGGTGAAGATCCTTTCCCAATCTGTTGGTGGTTTTTTTGTCTTATTGATGGTGTCTTTAGCCTTGCAGAAGCTTTGTAGTTTCATGAGGTCCCACTTGTCAATTCTCGATCTTACAGCACAAGCCATTACTGTTCTATTCAGGAATTTTTCCCCTGTGCCCATATCTTTGAGGCTTTTCCACACCTTCTCCTCTATAAGTTTCAGTGTCTCTGGTTTTATGTGAAGTTCCTTGATCCACTTAGACTTGACCTTAGTACAAGGAGATAGGAATGGATCGATTCGCATTCTTCTACATGTTAACAACCAGTTGTGCCAGCACCATTTGTTGAAAATGCTGTCTTTCTTCCACTGGATGTTTTTAGCTCCCTTGTCGAAGATCAAGTGATCGTAGGTGTGTGGGTTCATTTCTGGGTCTTCAATTCTATTCCATTGGTCTATTTGTCTGTCACTATACCAGTACCATGCAGTTTTTATCACAATTGCTCTGTAGTAGAGCTTTAGGTCCGGCATGGTGATTCCACCAGAGGTTCTTTTATCCTTGAGAAGAGTTTTTGCTATCCTAGGTTTTTTGTTATTCCAGATGAATTTGCAGATTGCACTTCCTAGTTCGTTGAAGAATTGATTTGGAATTTTGATGGGGATTGCATTGAATCTGTAGATTGCTTTTGGCAATATAGCCATTTTTACAATGTTGATCCTGCCAATCCATGAGCATGGGAGATCTTTCCATCTTCTGAGATCTTCTAGAATTTCTTTCTTCAGAGACTTGAAGTTTTTATTATACAGATCTTTCACTTCCTTAGTTAGAGTCACGCCAAGATATTTAATATTATTTGTGACTATTGAGAAGGGTGTTGTTTCCCTAATTTCTTTCTCAGCCTGTTTATTCTTTGTGTAGAGAAAGGCCATTGATTTGTTTGAGTTAATTTTATATCCAGCTACTTCACCGAAGCTGTTTATCAGGCTTAGGAGTTCTCTGGTGGAATTTTTAGGGTCACTTATATATACTATCATATCATCTGCAAAGAGTGATATTTTGACTTCATCTTTTCCAATTTGTATCCCTTTGATCTCCTTTTGTTGTCGAATTGCTCTGGCTAGGACTTCAAGTACAATGTTGAATAGGTATGGAGAAAGTGGACAGCCTTGTCTAGTCCCTGATTTTAGAGGGATTGCTTCAAGCTTCTCACCATTTACTTTGATGTTGGCTACTGGTTTGCTGTAGATTGCTTTTATCATGTTTAGGTATGGGCCTTGAATTCCTGATCTTTCCAAGACTTTTATCATGAATGGGTGTTGGATCTTGTCGAATGCTTTTTCCGCATCTAACAAGATGACCATGTGGTTTTTGTCTTTGAGTTTGTTTATATACTGGATTACGTTGATGGATTTCCGAATATTGAACCATCCCTGCATCCCTGGGATGAAACCTACTTGGTCAGGATGGATGATTGTTTTGATGTGTTCTTGGATTCGGTTAGCAAGAACTTTATTGAGGATTTTTGCATCAATATTCATAAGGGATATTGGTCTGAAGTTTTCTATCTTTGTTGGGTCTTTTTGTGGTTTAGTTATCAGAGTAATTGTGGCTTCATAGAATGAGTTGGGTAGAGTACCTTCTGTTTCTATTTTGTGGAATAGTTTGTGAAGAACTGGGATTAGATCTTCTTTGAAGGTCTGATAGAACTCTGCACTAAACCCATCTGGTCCTGGGCTTTTTTTAGTTGGGAGACTATTAATGACTGCTTCTATTTCTTTGGGGGATATAGGGCTGTTTAGATCATTAACCTGATCTTGATTCAACTTTGGTACCTGGTATCTGTCTAGGAACTTGTCCATTTCATCCAGGTTCTCCAGTTTTGTTGAGTATAGCCTTTGGTAGAAGGATCTGATGGTGTTTTGGATGTCTTCAGGATCTGTTGTTATGTCTCCTTTTTCATTTCTGATTTTGTTAATTAGGATGCTTTCCCTGTGCCCTCTAGTGAGTCTCGCTAAGGGTTTATCTATCTTGTTGATTTTCTCAAAGAACCAGCTCCTTGATTGGTTGATTCTTTGAATAGTTCTTCTTGTTTCCACTTGGTTGATTTCGCCCCTGAGTTTGATTATTTCCTGCCGTCTACTCCTCTTGGGTGAATTTGCTTCCTTTCGTTCTAGTGCTTTTAGGTATGTTGTCAAGCTGCTAATGTGTGCTCTCTCTAGTTTCCTTTTGGAGGCACTCAGAGCTATGAGTTTTCCTCTTAGAAATGCTTTCATTGCGTCCCATAAGTTTGGGTATGTTGTGGCTTCATTTTCATTGAACTCTAAAAAGTCCTTAATTTCTTTCTTTATTCCTTCCTTGACCAAGGTATCATTGAGAAGAGTGTTGTTCAGTTTCCACGTGAAGGTTGGCTTTCTATTATTTATTTTGTTATTGAAGATCAGCCTTAGTCCATGGTGATCTGATAGGATGCATGGGACAATTTCAATATTTTTGTATCTGTTGAGGCCTGTTTTGTGACCAATTATGTGGTCAATTTTGGAGAAGGTACCATGAGGTGCTGAGAAGAAGGTATATCCTTTTGTTTTAGGATAGAATGTTCTGTAGATATCTGCCAGATCCATTTGATTCATAATTTCTCTTAGTTTCTCTGTGTCCCTGTTTAGTTTCTGTTTCCATGACCTGTCCATTGGTGAAAGTGGTGTGTTGAAGTCTCCCACTATTATTGTATGAGGTGCAATGTGTGCTTTGAGATTTACTAAAGTTTCTTTAATGAATGTGGCTGCCTTTGTATTTGGAGCATAGATATTCAGGATTGATAGTTCCTCTTGGAGGATTTTACCTTTGATGAGTATGAAGTGTCCCTCCCTGTCTTTTTTAATGACTTTGGGTTGGAAGTCAATCTTATCAGATATTAGAATGGCTACTCCAGCTTGTGTCTTCATACCATTTGCTTGGAAAATTGTTTTCCAGCCTTTCATTCTGAGGTAGTGTCTATCTTTTTCTCTGAGATGAGTTTCCTGTAAGCAGCAAAATGTTGGGTCTTGTTTGTGTAGCCAGTTTGCTAGTCTATGTCTTTTTATCGGGGAGTTGAGTCCATTGATATTAAGAGATATTAAGGAAAAGTAATTGTTGTTTCCTGTTATTTTTGTTGTTAAAGTTGGCATTCTGTTCTTGTGGCTGTCTTCTTTTAGGTTTGTTGAGGGATTACCTTCTTGTTGTTTCTAGGGCGTGGTTCCTGTCCTTGTATTGGTTTTTTTCTGTTATTATCCTTTGAAGGGCTGGATTCGTGGAGAGATAATGTGTGAATTTGCTTTTGTCGTGGAATACTTTGGTTTCTCCATCTATGTTAATTGAGAGTTTGGCTGGGTATAGTAGCCTGGGCTGGAATTTGTGTTCTTTTAGTGTCTGTATAACATCCGTCCAGGATCTTCTGGCTTTCATAGTCTCTGGTGAAAAATCTGGTGTAATTCTGATAGGCTTGCCTTTATATGTTACTTGGCGTCTTTCTCTTACTGCTTTTAGTATTCTATCTTTATTTAGAGCATTTGTTGTTCTGATTATTATGTGTCGGGAGGTATTTCTTTTCTGGTCCAGTCTATTTGGAGTTCTGTAGGCTTCTTGTATGTTCATGGGCATCTCTTTCTTTAGATTTGGGAAGTTTTCTTCTATAATTTTGTTGAAGATGTTTGCTGGTCCTTTGAGTTGAAAATCTTCATTCTCATCCACTCCTATTATCCGTAGGTTTGGTCTTCTCATTGTGTCCTGTATTTCTTGGATGTTTTGAGTTAGGATCTTTTTGCATTTTACATTTTCCTTGATTGTTGTGCCGATGTTCTCTATGGAATCTTCTGCACCTGAGATTCTCTCTTCCATCTCTTGTATTCTGTTGCTGATGCTGGTATCTATGGTTCCAGATTTCTTTCCTAGCGTTTCTATCTCCAGTGTTGCCTCATTTTGGGTTTTCTTTATTGTGTCTACTTCCCTTTTTAGGTCTAGTATGGTTTTGTTCATTTCCATCATCTGTTTGGATGTGTTTTCCTGTTTTTCTGTAAGGACTTCTACCTGTTTGATTATGTTAACCTGTTTTTCTTTAAGGATTTGTAACTCTTTAGCAGTGTTCTCCTGCAATTCTTTAAGGGATTTTTGTGCTTCCTCTTTACTGTCTTCTATGTGTTTATCAGTGTTCCTTTGTATTTCTTTAAGTGTGTTATTAAAGTCCTTCTTGAAGTCCTCTACCATCATCATGAGATATGCTTTTAGATCCGTGTCTAGCTTTTCCGGTGTGTTGGGGTGCCCTGGACTGTGCAAAGTGGGAGTGCTGGGTTCTGATGATGGTGAGTGGTCTTGGTTTCTGTTAGTAAGATTATTATGTTTACCTTTCACCATCTGGTAATCTCTGGGGTTAGTTGTTGTTGTTGTCACTGTTTAAAGATTGGAGCAGAGGCTGTGTTCCACTCACCAGCAGTCTCAAAATCCTGTGGCAGGGGTCGTGGGTAGCTGGCAGTACCCCAGTGCTGGTCCAGCTGGAAGAGGCCTGTGGTCCTACTCAGGCCGGTTTTCTGCTTCCCTAACTAATGCAGTCTCAGGTCCCGCGCGCAATTGGATTGGAGCAGAAGCTGTGTTCCACTCTCCAGAAGTCTTAAGATCCTGTGGAGGGTGTTGTGGGTATCCAGCGAGTGTCAGCTGACCCTGCGCCCTAGCTACCCTGGTGCTTTTCTGACCGGAAGAGGCTTGTGGCCCTATATAGGCCGAATTTCTCCCTCCCCAACCAAAGCAGACTCCGGTCCCGCGTGATTGGACTGGAGCAGAAGCTGTGTTCCACTCACCAGCAGTCTCAAAATCCTGTGGCGGGGGTCGTGGGTAGCTGGCGGGTGTCAGCTGACCCTGCGCTCTAGCTACCCAGGTGCTGATCCAGCCGGATGAGGCCTGTGGCCCTACTCAGGCAGGTTTCTGCTTCCCTAACTAATGCAGTCTCAGGTCCCACGCGATTGGATTGGAGCAGAAGCTGTGTTCCACTCACCAGAAGTCTTAAGATCCTGTGGCGGGTGTTGTGGGTAGCTGGCGAGTGTCAGCCGACCCTGCGCCCTCGCTACCCTGGTGCTTTTCTGACCGGAAGAGGTTTGTGGCCCTATGTAGGCCGGATTTCTCTCTCCCCAACCAGAGCAGTCTCAGGTCCCGTGCAATTGTATTGGAGCAGAAGCTGTGTTCCACTCACCAGAAGTCTTAAGATCCTGTGGCCGGTGTCGTGGGTAGCTGGCGAGTGTCAGCCGACCCTGCGCCCTAGCTACCCAGGTGCTTTTCCTTACCACATTTTTTTTTTATCCATTCATCCATTGATGGACATCTAAGCTGATTCCATTATTTAGTTGCTACAAACAATTGGAGTAATGAACACGGGAGTGTGGTCATCTCTGTGGCAAGAGTATATACGCACAGAGGTGGAAGAGTTGCATCATGTGGATTAGTTCTTCCACAAATATCCATGTTGATTTCTGTACCAATCTCATCATTCTGCACTCCCATTAGAAGAACATAAAGGCTCTTCTTTCCACCACATTTTTACTGGCATTTGTTGACATTCCTGTTCTTAATGCAGTCGTTTTGTCTAGGGTGAGATAAAACTCAATGCAGTTTTAGTTTTCCTCATGGCTAAGGACATTGAACACCTTTTCAAATATTTATTGGCCATTTGCATATCTTCATTTGAGAAGTTAACAAATACCCAAAGCCCAGGCCAAAGAAATCTTCCAGAGCATCTTTAGACCTCAGGTTATACTCTTCTTACAAGCCCATGAGGAAAGCCCATTAGCAGACTTCACGCTCCTCTTAGTGTAGTCTTCAGCCAGTGACTGAGAAGAACAGCTATATTCAAGCTCAGAAATTTCTAGTTTGAGCTCCTCTTAAGCATTTTCCTCCTCTGAAACTCCTCACCAAAATGGTGGCACATTGCCACATCCATCTAGTCACTCCCCTAGCCAGTCCCTCTTCCTCTGTATTATTGCCAAATGCATCTTTTGCACTTGGGTATCTACCTCAGTGTTTGTGTTTTTAACTGACCTTTTTACTTTCTAAAACTAAATGGTGTGACAGAATTTTGTGATTAGATCACAAAATTTGTGATCCAACTCTCTAGTGGCAAATGAGCCCCAATCCAGGGTGGCAGGCAGGACATGGACTTACTTTGGCAAAATTGGCCTGATTGTAACTTGAAGAAGCTCTCAGGTACAGGCACACAGATCAATATGGATTCAGGCTTTCAGAACACATGAAAGGTGGCACTTATTAGGATAATGAAATTGAGACACCATTAATAAATCTCATGGATCTTATAAATTAATAATAAGCTGAGGAAGAATTAACAAATGATTGGGTATTAAATATTAGTCTTATAATCTATTTGGTAGATTACAAGTTGCTCTTTTATCATGCACTGAGGAGACACATAATCAACAATAATTAATCAAACACACAAACACACACACAAACAAGCCTGAAGTTTAAATTCAAGGTGTGAAAAAATGGCTATATTTTACAGATGCATTTTCCTAATGCAGTTTCCTTATACCCAAGATAGGGATCTACTTAGAATGTAGAATTCTCACACATTCCATGAGAGAACCTATGTGGAATCCTCCAAAGTACTGGTTTCCTCAGATTACTATAACCCTACAGTTAGAGACATATCCTAACATTCCCCATTAAGCTGCCATTAGAGTTAGAGGAATGGTTGAGAGGTTAAGAATCCTAGCTGCTCTTCTAGAAGATCTGGGTTCAATTTCCAGCACTTAACCTGGCATCTTACAAGTCTATAACTCAAGTCCCAGGATACCCACACCCCCTTCTGACTTTAATGAGCACAGCATGCATTTGATACACAGATATGCATGTGTACATTGGCCACAAATCCAGAGGATTGACTGGTTTGCTATCCAGCACCAACATGGTAGCTCACAATAATAAATCTAATCCCAGGGGATCTGACTCTTTTTTTTTTTCTAGCCTCAGTGAGCACAGTACACATGTAGTATACAGACATGCATTCAGACAAAGCATACACATATAATAAAATGAAAAAAAAAGCTGCTATCTTCCAACTCAGCATGGAACTGTAGTTGAGACCTTTCCAATAGCAAATGATATTGAAATGACAGAATTACTATAGCAGGTGGTGAGGAAATGGATTAAAAGAATCTGGGATGTGGCCATGCTAAAATAAATATATTATCTGAGGCTAAATGATCACCAGAGATGAGAAGGCTTTGGGAAAACACATTCACTAAGATCCCTGCAGGGATGTACTGGTGTGAAGTATGTTAGCATCATAAAAGATTCAGACCCAGTTTCCTCTCCAGGCTGGGTTAACCATTGAAGATGCCAAAACAGAATCAGTCCAGTAATGGCCAGAAGGATGGTAACACTTTGCCCCACAAAACAGTAGCAGCCAGGGAATAAGTTCAAAGGATGGGAACAGCAATTAACGCAATAGCTGGAAAGGTAGGAGGAACAGCTAAGACCTGACCTGTGGAAATTCTGATCACAGTTAATAGTCCATGTCACCTACAGTACCAAAACCGTTACCAAGCTTAGAACAACACAGCTTAAGCTCTAGAATGAAGAAATGATTCCAAGAGTGAAGGAGCAGGAGAATGAGGGTGGGTGCTGCAATAGAAACCCCCATTTTTCATAGTTCCTATTCAGTAATGAGATTTTGAGCTTAAGGTCTCTTTACTGAAGAGGTATCCAGGATACCAGGACAGTACAACATTATGAGAAGCTTCTATAATACATCCTATGTCCTCTCCATGGAGTCTGTAAATATTTGGTCACATGACTGTACACTGGGAAAAGGAACTCAAGCATTTTGGAGAATTTGAGGTAAAGTGTCTTAGTTAAACTCAGTTCCTTGAGACCCATACCTTCATTGTATTTTCTTTTGAGAATAGAAACATCTACTACAGAAGAACATCTATTAAGGGCTAGGTAAAATGTTAAGACCTAGGTAACTGTTACCTGTCTAGCCTTCCATTTTGTGTTGTTTCTAATGTCATAAGGAAACTTTCTCATATGCTGTTACTGCTGTTACTTGGATGTTCTGTGCTTTCGTGTTCTTAGAAACCATTCACAATAGAAGTCAGTAGAACTGCATTGTATAGTTAGCCACACTTAGCTTGGACCTGAACCAACGACCTAACAACACCTCCTTTATCTGTGTGTAAGCTTTTATGGCATTTTGCCTTTAAAAATCTGCACCTGGGATGGACCCCAGCATAAGAGAGACACCTGCACCTATTTAGTATAAGACTTCCATTTTAAATAGGAATTGAGTAAAGTTTAAGTTCCCAAGACCTCTCTGAGAATTGACATCCTACTTGGCAGAAAAAGAGTCATGTACATGGGTAACTGACATTCAGGTTGGCAAGTTGACACATAAATATTAGACAAGACAATTCCCCTGTCACAGTTGAATACCCCAATCAATGGGAGCAGAATAAATGTATAAACCAACATGTATCTAAGGAAATCCCTATCACTAAATCCTGATTGGTGGAATAACTTGGCACAGATGTGCATAAATCTCAGGCTTAACAAGTCCTATAGAATCTTGACTTGGAGGTTCCATTCAGCTCCTAAGTATGGGCCGTGGCCTTGAAAGACCAGTCTCAGGGCATATGCTCAATAAATTGTCTGATTGAGATCTGTGTTCATATGGTTTGTGAGGTGACTCTGGACTGCAACAATATCAAAGTGCCAATTAGACAAAAATATGCAGCCAGCTAATATTAATTCTCTTACAGCCAACAGGGTGATGACACAATGATCCAGCACAATAAACAAAGTTGTAGAAAAATAAAACTATAAACACACACAGACACACATATGCAGACACACAAACATACATACATACATACACAGAGACACACACAAACACACACAAGCATGGCCAATACAGTTTCACACACACACACACACACACACACACACACACACACACACACAAGCATGGCCAATACAGTTTCTGTCTCCTTTCAACACATCATCAACTGAAGTCTATCCCTGTACCTAGGGTAGCCCTATTATTTGAAAATATTATTTTCTACTTGGTAGCGGTTGGTGACATTAGTCTCTTCTATTCTGGAAGAACGAGATCTTTATTCTTCTAGATCTTTATTCTTTATTTGTTTATTCTATTTTTTTCTCAGACCCCCAACATAAACACCATTATCCATAGACACCATTGGATAAAAGAAACCTTACAGAGATCAGAGTTTCATACAATAAGCACAAATTCCTTCCACGATCTGTTAGCAACACTGACAGCTGGGACTTCCCGTGTTGCTGCCCTTGTTTCTCAGACTTATATGCTATTGGTAATGATGTCATAACATAGCAACACGAGTTTCTGCATTGGTTGTTTCATACCTATGCTACACATTTCTACTGAATAGGTGCTGCCACGGTGTCTTCAGTTCACCATTACAAAAGTCTATCAGGCTAACAACCTTATGTGGTGCACTACATAATAGTGACTCGTCCACTGCTAAGTCTGCTCGACTATAAATATGGTTGTCTGCTCTGTAGCAGCTGTAAGTATTTTGTGGCTAAAACCCATGGGTCCAGGTTCCTTAAGGGGATGCATGTTTAAGAGTAAAAGATCAGTTGAAGTAGAGCATTTGAATGCTATATGTGTGCTTTGGGTTATCTGGGTCCAAAGGTAAGAATGCAAAAGGAAATCATTATCCTGTCACTGATTCTCCTCAAAAAGATAATTAATGTTTCTGTTACCATCAGGATTAATAACTGGGAGCAGAGAAAAACTTATAATTGATACTATAGAAGGGAAGTAGTAAATACCAGTTGCAAACTTTAAACCAATTGGAGCAATGAAGTATGCAGTTACTTCATCTCACATTGCCTCCGGCCCCTGGCATCCATTCCTATGAAAGAGACTCCACAGAGATAGCTGACTTGACAGCACAGATGGAGAGGTAAGTATGTAGAACCCAGGGTAGACAGTGGTAGCCACTGAACTGCTCTGAGCCCTGGTGAAGCAAGAACACGCTCCTCCTCATGCTCTTGCTGAACATCTGAGAGCAGTTCTTTAGCCTATTTTTAAAGTCAAGGTTATTAAGGTATCTCATGATGATGGTAGAGGACATCAAGAAGGACTTTAATAACTCACTTAAAGAAATACAGGAGAACACTGCTAAACAAGTAGAAGACATTAAAGAGGAAGCACAAAAATCCCTTCAAGAATTGCAGGAAAACATAACCAAACAGGTAGAAGACATTAAAAAGGAAACACAAA
This sequence comes from Mus caroli, assembly GCF_978045245.1. Taxonomy (NCBI): domain Eukaryota; kingdom Metazoa; phylum Chordata; class Mammalia; order Rodentia; family Muridae; genus Mus; species Mus caroli. Next base: position 29,619,574 of record NW_028227267.1, on the reverse strand, counting down.
AATCCCTTAAAGAACTGCAGGAAAACACAACCAAACAGGTGATGGAATTGAATAAAACCACCCAAGACGTAAAAAGAGAAGTAGACACAATAAAGAAAACCCAAAGTGAGGCAACTCTGGAGATAGAAAACCTAGGAAAGAAATCTGGAACCATAGATGCAAGCATCAGCAACAGAATACAAGAGATGGAAGAGAGAATCTCAGGTGCAGAAGATTCCATAGAGAACATCGGCACAACAATCAAAGAAAATGTAAAATGCAAAAAGATCCTAACTCAAAACATCCAGGAAATCCAGGACACAATGAGAAGACCAAACCTACGGATAATAGGAGTGGATGAGAATGAAGATTTTCAACTCAAAGGACCAGCAAACATCTTCAACAAAATTATAGAAGAAAACTTCTCAAATCTAAAGAAAGAGATGCCCATGAACATACAAGAAGCCTACAGAACTCCAAATAGACTGGACCAGAAAAGAAATACCTCCCGACACATAATAATCAGAACAACAAATGCTCTAAATAAAGATAGAATACTAAAAGCAGTAAGAGAAAAAGGCCAAGTAACATATAAAGGCAAGCCTATCAGAATTACACCAGATTTTTCAAAAGAGACTATGAAAGCCAGAAGATCCTGGACAGATGTTATACAGACACTAAAAGAACACAAATTCCAGCCCAGGCTACTATACCCAGCCAAACTCTCAATTAACATAGATGGAGAAACCAAAGTATTCCACGACAAAAGCAAATTCACACATTATCTCTCCACGAATCCAGCTCTTCAAAGGATAATAACAGAAAAAAACCAATACAAGGACGGGAACCACACCCTAAAAAAAACAAGAAGGTAATCCCTCAACAAACCTAAAAGAAGACAGCCACAAGAACAGAATGCCAACTTTAACAACAAAAATAACAGGAAGCAACAATTACTTTTCCTTAATATCTCTTAATATCAATGGACTCAACTCCCCAATAAAAAGACATAGACTAACAAACTGGCTACACAAACAAGACCCAACATTTTGCTGATTACAGGAAACACATATCAGAGAAAAAGATAGACACTACCTCAGAATGAAAGGCTGGAAAACAATTTTCCAAGAAAATGGTATGAAGAAACAAGCTGGAGTAGCCATTCTAATATCTGATAAGATTGACTTCCAACCCAAAGTCATCAAAAAAGACAGGGAGGGGCACTTCATACTCATCAAAGGTAAAATCCTCCAAGAGGAACTATCAATCCTGAATATCTATGCTCCAAATACAAAGGCAGCCACATTCATTAAAGAAACTTTAGTAAAGCTCCAAGCACACATTGCACCTCACACAATAATAGTGGGAGACTTCAACACACCACTTTCACCAATGGACAGATCATGGAAACAGAAACTAAACAGGGACACAGTGAAACTAACAGAAATTATGAATCAAATAGATCTGGCAGATATCTACAGAAAATTCTATCCTAAAACAAAAGGATATACCTTCTTCTCAGCAACTCATGGTACCTTCTCCAAAATTGACCACATAATTGGTCACAAACAGGCCTCAACTGATACAAAAATATTGAAATTGTCCCATGCATCCTATCAGATCACCATGGACTAAGGCTGATCTTCAATAACAAAATAAATAATAGAAAGCCAACCTTCACGTGGAAACTGAACAACACTCTTCTCAATGATACCTTGGTCAAGGAAGGAATAAAGAAAGAAATTAAGGACTTTTTAGAGTTCAATGAAAATGAAGCCACAACATACCTGGACGAAATGGACAAATTTCTAGACAGATAAGAGGTACCAAAGTTAAATCAGGATCAAGTTAACGATCTAAACAGTCCCATATCCCCTAAAGAAATAGAAGCAGTCATTAATAGTCTCCAAGCCAAAAAAAGCCCAGGACCAGATGGGTTTAGTGCAGAGTTCTACCAGACCTTCAAAGAAGATCCAATTCCAGTTCTTCACAAATTATTCCACAAAATAGAAGTAGAAGGAACTCTACCCAACTCATTCTATGAAGCCACAATTACTCTGATACCTAAACCACAGAAAGATCCAACAAAGATAGAGAACTTCAGACCAATTTCCCTTATGAATATAGATGCAAAAATCCTCAATAAAATTCTCAGTAACCGAATCCAAGAACACATTAAAGCAATCATCCATCCTGATCAAATAGGTTTTATTCCAGGGATGCAGGGATGGTTTAATACACGGAAATCCATCAACGTAATCCATTATATATATATATATATATATATATATATATATATATATATATATATATATAAACAAACTCAAAGACAAAAACCACATGATAATCTTGTTAGATGCAGAAAAAGCATTCGACCAGATCGAACACCCATTCATGATAAAAGTCTTTAAAAGATAAGGAATTCAAGGCCCATACGTAAACATGATAAAAGCAATCTATAGCAAACCAGTAGCCAACATCAAAGTAAATGGTGAGAAGCTTGAAGCAATCCCACTAAAATCAGGGACTAGACAAGGCTGTCCACTCTCTCCATACCTATTCAACATTGTACTTGAAGTCCTAGCCAGAGCAATTCGACAACAAAAGGAGATCAAAGGGATACAAATTGGAAAAGATGAAGTCAAAATATCACTCTTTGCAGATGATATGATAGTATATATAAGCGACCCTAAAAATTCCACCAGAGAACTCCTAAGCCTGATAAACAGCTTCGGTGAAGTAGCTGAATATAAAATTAACTCAAACAAATCAATGGCCTTTCTCTAAACAAAGAATAAACAGGCTGAGAAAGAAATTAGGGAAACAACACCCTTCTCAATAGTCACAAAGAATATAAAATATCTTGGCGTGACTCTAACTAAGGAAGTGAAAGATCTGTATAATAAAAACTTCAAGTCTCTGAAGAAAGAAATTATAGAAGATCTCAGAAGATGGAAAGATCTCCCATGCTCATGGATTGGCAGGATCAACATTGTAAAAATGGCTATCTTGCCAAAAGAAATCTACAGATTCAATGCAATCCCCATCAAAATTCCAACTCAATTCTTCAACGAATTAGAAAGAGCAATCTGCAAATTCATCTGGAATAACAAAAAACCTAGGATAGCAAAAACTCTTCTCAAGGATAAAAGAACCTCTGGTGGAATCACCTTGCCTGACCTAAAGCCTTACTACAGAGCAATTGTGATAAAAACTGCATGGTACTGGTATAGTGGCAGACAAGTAGACCAATGGAATAGAATTGAAGACCCAGAAATGAACCCACACACCTACGGTCACTTGATCTTTGACAAGGGAGCTAAAACCATCCAGTGGAAGAAAGACTGCATTTTCAACAAATGGTGCTGGCAAGACTGGTGGTTATCACGTAGAAGAATGCGAATCGATCCATTCCTATCTCCTTGTACTAAGGTCAAATCTAAGTGAATCAAGGAACTTCACATAAAACCAGACACACTGAAACTTATAGAGGAGAAAGTGGAGAAAAGCCTCAAAGATATGGGCACAGGGGAAAAATTCCTGAATAGAACAGCAATGGCCTGTGCTGTAAGCTCAAGAATTGACAAATGGGACCTCATGAAACTGCAAAGCTTCTGCAAGGCAATAGACACTGTCAATAAGACAAAAATACCACCAACAGATTGGAAAAGGATCTTTACCTATCCTAAATCAGATAGGGGACTAATATCCAATATATATAAAGAACTCAAGAAGGTGTACTCCAGAAAATCAAATAACCCCATTAAAAATGGGGCTCAGAACTGAACAAAGAGTTCTCACCTGAGGAATACCGAATGGCTGAGAAACACCTGAAAAAATGTTCAACATCCTTAATCATCAGGGAAATGCAAATCAAAAAACCCTGAGATTCCACCTCACACCAGTCAGAATGGCTAAGATCAAAAATTCAGGTGACAGCAGATGCTGGCGAGGATGTGGCAAAAGAGGAACACTCCTCCATTGTTGGTGGGATTGCAAGCTTGTACAACCACTCTGGGAATCAGTCTGGTGGTTCCTTAGAAAATTGGACATAGTACTACCGGAGGATCCAGCAATCCCTCTCCTGGACATATATCCAGAAGATGTCCCAACTGGTAAGAAGGACACATGCTCCACTATGTTCATAGCAGCCTAATTTATAATAGCCAGAAGCTGGAAAGAACCCAGATGCCCCTCAACACAGGGATGGATACAGAAAATGTGGTATATTTACACAATGGAGTACTACTCAGCTATTAAAAAGAATGAATTTATGAAATTCCTAGCCAAATGGATGGACCTGGAGGGCATCATCTTGAGTGAGGTAACACAATCACAAAGGAACTCACACAATATGTACTCACTGATAAGTGGATATTAGTGCAAATCTTAGGATACACAAGTTATAAGATACAATTTGCTAAACACTTGAAACTCAAGAAGAATGAAGACTGAAGTGTGAACACTATGCCCCTCCTTAGAATTGGGAACAGAACACCCATGGAAGGAGTTACAGGGACAAAGTTTGGAGCTGTGACGAAAGGATGGACCATCTAGAGACTGCCATATCCAGGGATCCACCCCATATTCAGCTTCCAAACGCTGACACCATTGCATACACTAGCAAGATTTTGCTGAAAGGACCCAGATATAGCTGTCTCTTGTGAGACTATGCCGGGGCCTAGCAAACACAGAAGTGGATGCTCACAGTCAGCTATTGGATGGATCACAGGGCCCCCAGTGGAGGAGCTAGAGAATGTACCCAAGGAGCTAAAGGGATCTGCAACCCTATAGGTGGAACAACATTATGAACTAACCAGTACTCCGGAGCTCTTGTCTCTAGCTGCATATGTATCAAAAGATGGCCTAGTAGGCCATCTCTGGAAATAGAGGCCCATTGGACATGCAAACTTTATATGCCCCAGTACAGGGGAACGCCAGGGCTAAAAAAATGGTAATGGGTGGGTAGGGAAATGGGGGGGAGGGTATTGGGGACTTTTGGGATAGCATTGGAAATGTAATTGAGGAAAATATGTAATAAAAAATGGGAAAATTCCTGAATAGAACAGTAATGGCTTGTGCTGTAAGATCGAGAATTGACAAGTGGGACCTCATGAAACTGCAAAGCTTCTGCAAGGCTAAAGACACCATCAATAAGACAAAAAAACCACCAACAGATTGGGAAAGGATCTTCACCTATCCTAAATCAGATAAGGGACTAATATCCAATATATATAAAGAACTCAAGAAGGTGGACTCCAGAAAGTCAAATAACCCCATTATCAGAACTGAACAAAGAATTCTCACCTGAGGAATACCGAATGGCAGAGAAGCACCTGAAAAAATGTTCAACATCCTTAATCATCAGGGAAATGCAAATCAAAACAACCCTGAGATTCCACCTCACACCAGTCAGAATGGCTAAGATCAAAAATTCAGGTGACAGCAGATGCTGGTGAGAATGTGGAGAAAGAGGAACACTCCTCCATTGTTGGTGGGATTGCAAGCTTGTACAACCACTCTGGAAATCAGTTTGGCGGTTCCTCAGAAAATTGGACATAGTACTACCGGAGGATCCAGCAATACCTCTCCTGGGCATATAGCCAGAAGATGTCCCAACCGGTAAAAAGGACACATGCTCCACTATGTTCATAGCAGCCCTATTTATAATAGCCAGAAGCTGGAAAGAACCCAGATGTCCCTCAACAGAGGAATGGATACAGACATTATGGTACATTTACACAATGGAGTACTACTCAGCTATTAAAAAGAATGAATTTATGAAATTCCTAGCCAAATGGATGGACCTGGAGGGCATCATCTTGAGTGAAGTAACACAATCACAAAAGAACTCACACAATATGTATTCACTGATAAGTGGATATTAGCCCAAAACTTAGGATACCCAAGATATGAGATACAATTTGCTAAACGCATGAAACTCAAGAAGAATGAAGACCAAAGTGTGGACACTGTGCCCCTTCTTGGAATTGGGAACAAAACACCCAGGGAAGGAGTTACAGAGACAAAGTTCGTAGCTGTGATGAAAGGATGGACCATTTAGAGACTGCCGTATCCAGGGATCCATCCCATAATCAGCTTCTAAACGCTGACACCATTGCATACACTAGCAAGATTTTGCTGAAAGGACCCAAATATAGCTGTCTTTTGTGAGACGATGCCGGGGCCTAGCAAACACAGGAGTGGATGTTCACAGTCAGCTATTGGATGTATCACAGGGCTCCCAATGGAGAAGCTAGAGAAAGTACCCAAGGAGCTAAAGGGATCTGCAACCCTATTGTTGGAACAACATGATGTACTAACCAGAACCCCGGAGCTCTTGTCTCTAGCTGCATATGTATCGAAGATGGTCTAGTCGGCCATCAATGGAAAGAGTGGCCCATTGGACTTGCAAACTTTATATGCCTCAATATAGGGGAATGCCAGGGCCAAAAGAATGGGATTGGGTGGGTAGGGAAGTGGGGGGCGCTATGGGGGACTTTTGGGATAACATTGGAAATGTAATTGAGGAAAATATGTAATAAAAATGTTAAAAAAATATTAAAAAATAAAAATTCTAACTATTTTTTGTATATGTCTTTTTCCACAAATGCATATAATTATGCAGTCAATATTAAAAGTATTTCTGGCTTTCTAAGACGTCATCAATGCTTCTTTCCAGACCTGCACATTCTGACAGTTTTCTCTCCAAATGTTTTGAACTTGAAAATGTCATATAAGAAGAAGCTTTGGAGACACAGTCTCTGATGTAGCCCAACACTGGCCTTGAACTTAAGGCTCTCCTTTTCAGTCATCAAATGCTGGAATTACAGGTGTGTGCCGTTATGCCAAGTTCAGTATGTGATCTTTTTTGGCTAGATTTTATTGCTAGTATAAACCTTTTACATTTATGTATCTATTTATTTCTAACTGTTTCTCTTATTTTGGAGAGTATAATCATCACTTATAATTCATCATTTCACCCTTCTGATCCCTCACTCCAAACCTTCCCATTTACCCCAAATTGCACTCTTTCAAATTTATGGATTCTTTTTCATTGCTAGTTGTATTCCTAAATATACATGTACAACCTGCTCAGTCTACATAGTTACTTGTGTGTAAGTTTCCAGGTCTGGCCAATTGGATAACCAATTGGTATGTATTTTCCCAGGAGAGAACATTCCTCATGCTTTCAGCATTCTTTAGATGCCTATAGTTCTTTGTTTAGGGTTGGGGCATCCTGAGCTCCCACCCTCCCCATCCACACAGCTGCCTATCAAAACACACTTTGCTGATACATTTGCCTGTCAAAGGACTTTTTTTGTTTGTTTGTTTTCTTTGGTGATTGTGAATAAAATCAGTGTAACATTTGTTACCAGTTTTCTGCATATGTTTTCATTTCTTCTTGGACAAATATCTCGGGACAGGATTGCTGGGCTGTGTATTAAATGTGTTTCTCTTTCAAAGACATAGTTAAGTCATCTTTCACAGAGTCCATTCAAATTTGGGTTTTCATTAGTCCTGTGTGAGTGTTCTACTGACTTCCTCTTATCTCTAGAACTGTCAGCGAATTTTTAAAAATAAATATTAGTGACTATAACAATGTGTAATGGTATCTCATTACTTCAACTCAAATTTCCCTAATGATTAATAAAGCTTAGCATTTTTTCATGTTTTTCTTTTCCACTGGAGTATTTATTTTAGTGGTTTGTCTGGTTAGCTCTTTTTTTTGCGTTGTTTGGTTTCATACAATTGAGTTAGGAGAATTCTAAATTCAATTTCTTTATCAAATAACTTATTTGCAAGCATTTTCCTTTGATCTATGGCTTGTGTCTCTTACAAAAAATTTATAGACTTTATTATAAAAAACCTTGCAAATAAATTTTAAATTTAGTTTCTTTTTCAAAAACCAGATTTGAACGTTTTTCTTTTTTATTGATGGTTTGTCTTATTTTTTTTAACTGAGTAAAATGCATTTTGAGAGCAGTTTTGGGGTTGTAAAGCTTAATCAGACAGTAAAGAGAGTTCCCATACACCTCTACCCCACCTCATGTTCTCCCCCTAGCATTAACATATTACATTACATTAATTTGCTACCTTATTTATAACTAAACAAATATTGATATATTAATATTAGGTAAAGCTTATGGGAAATCATTAAGATTAATTCTGTGTTGTACATTGCATGTATTTGGAAAACATATAATTTCATATAGTCCCCACTATAATAGCATGCAGAATTATTTCACTGTCCTAAAAGTGTTCAGTGTTCTAACTACACATTCTTCTCCCCTATATCCCTAATTTCTAACAAGTGTCATCTTTCTAATATGCCAATAGTGTTTGCCTTTTCCAGAATATAATACAGCTAGAAACATACTGATTTGGTTTTTTAGACTGATTCTTTCACAAACCATTATGCATTTGTTTTTTGATATTTGGGGCTCGATGGCTCACTTAGTCTTATCCATGCACTATTCATTCATTAATCTTTTGAAAGATAACTTACTTGTGTCTAACTTTTAGAAATTATTAAAAAGTTGTTAGATATGCTCATATTCAGGTTTTTGTGTGGACAAAATTTTCAACTCATTTGGGAAAATTCTTCAGAGTACAATTGTATAAGAACTGCAATTTTGTAAGAGATCATCAAACCATGTTTCAAAGTCGTCACACAATTTTCCACTCCAATCAAGTGAATGCAAATTCCTGTGCTTGTGGTTTGATGTCTTCTTTCTCTCATTTATTATTATTAGTGTCTCATGTTTATATTATCATCATTCTGTTATTATTATTATTATTATTGTTGTTTCATAATACCTTTTGCCTTTTTACTACATGTAGTGCCAGCTCATTACAATTATCCAATGATGCTGGGAATCTTTTTATATTCTGACTTACATTTTGTTTATCATTTTTGATAATATGTGTTGCCTAGATTTTGTATATTTTGGACAAAAATATACTTTTAAAATATTTTCAGATTCACTTTGAATATGAATAGTTTTCTTTTGATTATATTCTTATCACATCTTTTCATTTTGTTTAACTCTTTTATTTAAATCACCCAAAATTTTATGAAAATAAATCAAAACAAAACAGATTTTGTTTGATCCTCCTGGCCTATAAACAGAACTTACATCTTAACAGGAACCCTGGGAAATGCATATCTACATTAAAATGTAAAACACAGTGGCTTAGCACTCCCATTGAGTCTATTGCTTATATGGTCAGCCTGCCAGAGCTTTTTCTGTGTGCATGGAAAATGAAGGGGAATAGTACTTCAGCTCCATTCTCAAATCAATGTCTGAGTTCTGCTATAATAAGACTCTAAACCACAGTTGCAAATTCAGCCTATAAAGGAAGGAACTTGAATCTGAGTTATTATATTGATCATTTCTCATAATATATTCTGCCATTTCGTTATAAACTGTGTTCCAGTTCATAGCTATTTTATGTAGGTTCTTGGAATCCATTGATTTACACACACAAATCATTCTGAGGTTGATTGTCATTTGGTGTATGTTCATGTAAGTCTGAAAATTTCTCATTTCAGCACATTTGACTTCTGAAGTTTATAGTCTCTTCAGGTTCCTTATTATACCCATGTTTTTTTCTTCTCTTTGTTTTTTTTTTTTTTTTTCCTCAGTAGAGTTTGGTTCTACCATAGGTCTCTAGGCTGTCCAGTCTCCAGTTTTTGGCCAACCAGACAGTTTAGAGCATAGTCTCCCTCTTGTGGTCCTCAAGTTAAACCAAACATTGGTTGGCCACTCTCACAAGCTTTGCCCTAGCACATCTTGCAGGCAGCACAGTCTGTGGGTAGAGGGTTTTGTGGCTAGACTAGTGCCCAGGTTTCTCTTTCTATATCTTTCAGAGGACCTTCTTGCACCAAAAACAATAGAAGCTAGGGTGGAAGGCCCTGCGTAGGTACCAGCTTGATCTCTCTCCATTCACTGAGATGTATAGATGTGATCCTCAGCAATGGGGCTGTGCTGTCAGTTTTCAGAGAGGGTCTTTTTGTCCTAGCATCAGCCTCGATTGTGTAGGGAACTCTGCAGGACCCTCTCAGCCACAACTCAATGAAATGCAACCCAGGCACTCTACTGAAAGCCTTGCCTGACTACAAAAGACCATCAGTTCTGACTCCACACCCTCCATTACTGGTAGTCTTCACTGGGGTCCCTCTCATAGATTCTAGGATGTTTCCACCATGCAATGTTCTCCAATTCTAGCATCTCTCCCCAACTATTTCCCTCCACTCTGCCCTACACTCACCTGATCCTTCCCACTCCTGTCACTACCTCATAAAATTTATTCTTTTTTTAAAAATTTTAATATTTTTTTATTACGTATTTTCCTCAATTACATTTCCAATGCTATCCCAAAAGTCCCCCAGACCCCCCCCCCCCCGCCACTTCCCTACCCACCCATTCCCATTCTTTTGGCCCTGGCATTCCCCTGTATTGGGGCATATAAAGTTTGCAAGTCCAATGGGCCTCTCTTATAAAATTTATTCTATTACCCCTTCCAAGGGAGGTCCATGTATCCCTCCTAGAGTCCTCTTTACCTAGCTTCTCTGGGCCTGTAGATTGCAGCTTGATTATCATTTGCTTAACAACTAATATCCACTTATTAATAAATACACACCATATTTGTCTTTCTGGCTCTGGGTTACCTTATATAGGGCGATTTATTTTCTTGTTGCATCCATTTGCCTACAAATTTCATGTGATCATTTCTTTTTAACAGTTGAGTAATAATCTATTATGCAAACATACCACCTTTTCTTTATTCATCCTTCAGTTGTATATTCTAGGTTATTTTTGGTTTCTGGCTATTATGAATAAACCTGCAATGAACATACCTGAGCACATGTCCTTATATTAGCATAGAACGTGCTTTAGGAATATGCTAAGAGCATGTTTAGCCTTCTTTTTTTTTCGGTTAAGGCAAACTGTATAATTTTAATGAAACTCAATTTGTTAATTTCCTTTATCTAATGATTTGGGTATTCAATCTTAAAACTCCTTGTCACATCTAAATTCATCTAGGGCTTTTCTGACATTGCCTCTTTTAAATGCTGTGGTTTTTATGTTTTATTCATAGGTCTGTATCTTAGGTTTTTATTTCTGTGAAGAGATACCATGACCAAAGGCAACTCTTATAACAGAAATCATTTACTTGGGGCTGGCTTATAGTTCAGAGGTTCAGTCCACTATCAGCATGGTAATTTTGCAGTCAGTCATGGTGCTGGAAAAGGATCTTAGAGTTTTACATCTGGATCAGCAGGCAGCAGGAGAGAGAGTGAGCCATTAGACTTGACTTGGCCTTCTGACACTTCAAAGCCCCCGTCCATAGTGACACACTTCCTCCAATAAGGCCATATTTCCTAATAGTTCCGCTTCCCATTTTCCTTCATTTCACCTTCAAATGGGTCATTTTCTTTCAAATCACCATAGTCTGTGATCCATTTTGACTAAATTTCAGTGAAATGTATAAAGTTGGTGTATAGATTCATTATTCTGTATGTATATATCCATGTATGTTAGTACCATTTACTGGAGAACATCATTTCCCCATTGAATTGAAGTGTGTGTGTGTGTGTGTGTGTGTGTGTGTGTGTGTGTATATGTGTGTGTGTGTGTGTCTGTGTGTGTGTGTGTGTGAGAGAGAGAGAGAGAGATATTCTGTGTAGTTGATCTCCTCGACTGGTGTTTATGTCTAGCCTTATAGCACATTTCTTGATGACTATAAAGTATAGTGAGCTTTGAAGCTTGGTGGTATGATTTCTTAGACTATGTTCTTCTTGAGTGAGTTTATGGGATATTCTGAGCCCTTTAGCTTTCCTTATAAACTTTAAAAAGATTTTGTAACTATTCACATGCTAACTTGTTAATTGGGATAGCATTAAGACTACAAGTAGAATTGGGAAGATTGATGACAATGTAGATTCTTCTGACGATGTGCTTGGACAGAGAGTATGTAGACTAACATTTCTGCTCTGTAGTTGGCTTCATCACAGTTTTGTAGTTTTGTTTATACACATCTTCAGCATATCTCTATAGGCACCTTATGAAGCACTTCACTTTGGTGCAAATAAAATGAGTGTTATGCTCATAATTTAAATTTTTGATTGCTCATGACTTAGAAATTGACATTTGTAAATTTACCTGGTATTGTAAATTTTTCTATTGATAATCTTAATTTCAGGAATGTATTTTGTCAGTTTCCTAATAAACAAACACGTATTTGTAGTTCTTGGCAATTTCCTATATAAACAGTCATGTTTTCAGTGAACAGTGGAAACACTATCAGTGACAATTCCTTCACTTATGGTATTTGAAATCCTAACATTTCTTTTGCTTAGGTTAGTTAGGGGCTTACAAATGTATTGATATTTTCAAATGTTCAAGTTATGGCTTGTTAATTGTGTCTACTATTTTAATCTCTTGAATTTTGGCTTCCTTGGATTTTTATTATTTCTTTTTTTTTTTTTGGTTTGCATTATATTTACATTACTCTCCTTCCCCAGATGAAATATGAGCATAGTGATTTTAGTTCTTTCTCCTCTTATAATGTACAACGCTAGTGTAGAATTCCCTTCAATTCTTATTTAGATGTGGTCAATAAGTTGTATTTACATTTTCTTTTCTAGTTGAAAATAAATTTTTTGAGATTTCTCTTTTGAATACATGTGACTTAGAACTTCACTGTTTAATTTCCAATATTTGGGGTCTTTCCAAATGTTCTATTATCCATTTGTAGTTTAATTATATTATGAACTGAAAAGATAGTCTATAGGATTTAACAATACCTGTTAGTATTTGTTTTATAACCAGGAATATTGTCTCTCTTCATGACTGTCCAATGTGAGCACTGGAGAATGTATAATCTGATGTCTGTGGATAGAACCTCCTATGTCATTTAGACACAGTTGGTTGATGGAGCATTTAACCTCCATTCTATGGTTACAGGTTTTATGTCTATGGTTCTGTCAATTGACGATAGAGTTTTATTCATGATTATGATTATAAGAGTAGATTTTACCCTTTTCTCCATGGAGTTCTAACTATTGTTGTCAGATGTATTTTGACTGGAGGCTTATTTCTGAGCTTGCTATTTTGATTCTTTTATAGGAATATTTGCATTTCACTGATGCCAAGTGGTCATGGTTACTATGAAATTATAATTTAGAAACTGGGGTCACTTACTGCTTTTCACTTTACAATTGACCTGCTGTCACACCGTTGTTGATATTAGAATCAGATTATTATTTCTTTACTCTTACTCTCAATACCAACCCCCAAAGCTTCTGTTGGATTTTTACTTTGACTACCTTAAATGCAGAGGACAATTTAATAAGAATTGTTATCTTAAGCTTCCAATTTTGCTCATGGTATGATTACTTTGCTTACATATTTAGCTTTTCTCATCAGTGTTTTATTTTTGCCCTATATATACTGTACTTATCTTCTTATCTTTATACCTGGCTCATATCTTGGGTTAGTTTATGTGTCATTTTAATTTCCACTCACTTATTACTTTTCTGTTGGAAAACTTCACATTACCCTTCTATCTCAAAATCTTGCTAAAGCAGCTTATACATAGTAGTTTCTTTTGCACAGTTTACTTTGGATTTTCCATCTATTTAATATTGTCTTCATCAAATGGAAAGTTCTTTATTCCCATCAGCTTATTATTAAGTTTTTTGTTTTGTTTCTGTTTTAAAGAATTAGGTACACTCATCTTGTGTGATATTAAATAGGAGAAAATGACCTCTTTGTACTTTTTGTAAATGTACTTTTTTTAAAATTAGATATTTTCTTTATTTACATTTCAAATGTTATACCCTTTCCTGGTACCCCTCCAAAAACTCCCTCCTGCTATCCCCTCCCCCCCTCCTGCTCACCAACCCACCCACTCCTGATTCATGGCCCTGGCATTCCCCTATACTAGGGCATAGAGCCTTCATAGGGCCTCTCCTCTCATTCATGAATGACAAGGCCATCTTCTCCTACATATGCAGCTGGAGCCATGAATCCTTCCATGTGTACTCTTTGGTTGGTGGTTTAGTCCCTGAGATATCTGAGGGGGTTCTGGCTAGTTCATATTGCTGTTCCTCCTGTAGGGCTGCAAACCCCTTCAGCTCCTTGAGTACTTTCTCTAGCTCCTTCATTGGGAACCTTGTGCTCATCCAATGGATGGTGTGAGCAGCCACTTCTGTATTTGTCAGGCACTGGCAGAGTCTCTCAGAAGACAGCTCTATCGGGCTCCTGTCAGCAAGCACATGTGGGCATTCACAATAGTGTCTGGGTTTGGTGATTGTAAATGGGATGTATCCCCAGGTGGGGCAGTCTCTGGATGGTCCTTCCTTCAGTCTCTGCTCCACACTTAGTCTCTCTAACTCCTCCCTTGGGTATATTGTTCCCCCTTCTAAAAAAGGATTGAAGTATCCACGCTTTGGTTTTCCTTCTTCTTGAGTTTCATGTGATTTGTGAATTGTATCTTGGGTATTCTGAGCATCTGGGCTAATATCCACTTATCAGTGAGTGCATACCATGTGTGTTCTTTTGTGATTGGGTTACCTCACTCAGGGTGATATCCTCCAGATCTACCCATTTGCCTAAGAATTTCATGAATTCATTGTTTTTAATAGTTGAGTAGTACTCCATTGTGTAAATGTATCACATTTTCTGTATCCATTCCTCTGTTGAGGGACATCTGTGTTACTTCCAGCTTCTGACTATTATAAATAAGGCTGCTATGAACATAGTCGAACATGTGCCCTTATTACATGTTGGAGCATCTTCTGGGTATATGCCTGGGTCCTCAGGTAGTACTATGTCCAATTTTCTGAGGAACTGCCAAACTGATTTCCAGAGTGGTTGTACCAGCTTGCAATACCACCAGCAATGGAAGAGTGTTTATTCCTCTTTCACCACATTCTCAACAACATCTGCTGTCACCTGAGTTTTTGATCTTAGCCATCCTGACTGGTGTGAGGTGAAATCTCAGGGTCATTTTGATTTGCATTTCCCTGATGACTAAGCATGTTGAACATTTTTTTTAACATGCTTCTCAGCCATTTGGTATTCCTCAGTTGAGAATTCTTTGTTTAGCTCTGTACCTCATTTTTAATAGGGTTATTTGATTCTCTGGAGTCTAACTTCTTGAGTTCTTTGTATATACTGGATATTAGCACTCTATCTGATGTAGGGTTGTTAAAGATCCTTTCCAAATCTGTTGGTTTTTGTTTTGTCCCATTGACTGTGTCCTTTGCCTTACAGAAGCTTTGCAATTTTATGAGGTCCCATTTGTCAATTCTTTATCTCAGAGCATAAGTCATTGATGCTCTGTTCGGGAAAATTTCCCCCTGTGCCCATGTGTTTGAGGCTTTTCCACTTTCTCATCTATTAGATTCAGTGTCTCTGGTTTTATGTGAAGGTCCTTGATCCACTTGGACTTGAGCTTTGTACAGAGAGATAAGAATGGATCAATTTGCATTCTTCTACTTGTTGACCAGCACCATTTATTGAGAATGGTCTCTCTTTTCAACTGGATAGTTTTAGCTTCTTTGTCACAGATCAAGTGACCATAGGTGTGAGGTTTCATCTCTGTGTCTTCAAATCTATCCCACTGATTTACGTGACTATCTCTGTACCAATACATGTAAGTTTTATCACTATTGCTCTGTAGTACAGCTTGAGGTCAGGGTTTGTTGAGAATAGTTTTCTCTATTCTGGGTTGTTGTTAGTCCAATTGAATTAGAAAATTGCTCTTTCTAACTCTATGAAGAATTGAGTTGGAATTTTGATGGGAATTGCATTGAATTTGTAGATTGCTTTCAGCAAGATGGCCATTTTTACAATATTAATCCTGCCAATCCATGATCATGGGAGATCTTTCCATTTTCCAAGATCTTCGATTTCTTTCTTCAGAGACTTGAAGTTCCTGTTCTACAGATCTTTCAATTATTTGGTTAGATTCACACGAAGATATTCTATATTGTTCGTGAGTATTGTGAAGGGAGTCATTTCCCTAAATTCTTTCTCAGGCAGTTTATCCTTTGAGTATATGAAGGCTACTGATTTGTTTGAGTTAATTTTATATCTCGCCACTTTCCTGTAGTTGTTTATGAGCTGTAGGAGTTCTCTGGTGGAACTTTTGGGGTCACTTAAGTGTACTATCATATCATCTTCAAGTAATAACATTTTCATCTCTTCCTTTCCAATTTGTATCCACTTGACCTCCTTTGCTTGTCTAATTGTTCTAGCTAAAACTTCAAGTACTATATTGAATAGATGGAGAGAGAGGTAGCAACCTTGTCTAGTCCCTGATTTTAGTGGGATTGCTTCAAGTTTTTCTCCATTTAGTTTGATGTAAGCTACTGACTTTCTGCTTTTACTATGTTTAGGAATGAGCTTTGAATTCCTGATCTTTCAACATTAAGGCATGTTGAATTTTGTCAAATGCTTTTTCAGCATCTAATGAGATGATCATGTGGTTTTTCTCCTTTGAGTTTGTTTACATAGTGGATTTCTATATATTGAACCATCCCTTCATCACTGGGATGAAGCTTACATGATCATGGTGAATGATCATTTTGATGTTTTCTTGGATTAAGTTTGTAAACATTTTGTTGATTATTTTTGCATAGATATTCATAAGGGAAATTGGTCTGAAGTTCTCCTTCTTTGTTGCATCTTTGTGTGGTTTTGGTATCAGCATAACTGTGGTTTGATAGAATGAATTGGGTAGTGTTCCTTTTGTTTTTATTTTCTGGAATAGTTTGAGAAGTATTGGTATTAGGTCTTTGAAGTTCTAGTAGAATTCTGCCCTTAAATCCATCTGGTCCTGGGTTCTTTTTGGTTGGGAGACTTTTAATGACTGTTTCTATTTCTGGTTATAGGACTGTTTAGACGGTTTATCTGATCCTGATTTAACTTGGGCATTTGGTATCTGTTTAGAAAATTGTCCATTTCATCCAGATTTTCCAGTTTTGTTGTAGGATCTGTTGATTTTTAGAATTTCCATGGTTTCTGTTGTTATGTCTCCCTTTTCATTATTGATTTTGTTAATTTGGATACTGTCTCTGTGCCCTCTGGTTAGTCTGACTGAGTGTTTATTTATCTTGTTAATTTTCTCAAAGAATCAGTTCCTGGTTTTGTGGATTCTTTGTATATTTCTTTTCTTCCCCTCCCCCTCCCCCTCCCCCCCCCCCCCAATACCAGGCTGCTCTTCAGTTCCTGTGTCCTGAGGGTTTTGGGTGAGTCCCTCTGAGCAGCTTTGGTTGTCTTACTTGTGCTCACAGGCATGCCCACACTCCTGGGAGACTCTCTCCCGAAGGTATTTTGGTATGGAGTACTGTGGCATAGGATCACCTCCAGGCACAGATGGAAATGCCTGCTTCCAGATTTTTGACTTGAGTCCCTGCTTTGATTTCTCTCCATGATGAAAGCTAAAATGGATCCTTTTTTACCCCCTTAAAGCTGCTTTTGGTCAAGTTGTTTATCAGAGTAATACAAAGCAAATTAGGATGAGATCTTAGTCTATCCTTTCCCTTTGATCTGAGGAAAGACATTACATTTGAATGGAGTTTTGTACAGTCAACACTTTATTTCCTTTTAAGCAGTCTGTTACGCTGTGTCTTCTAATTGATGTATCAGATGATTAACATTTAAATGATAAGTTTGGATTTAGATTTGCCATTTTGTGATTTGTTTTTACATTTTAGTGTGTGTGTCTTCACGTGTGTGTGCACATGGCATGCTGTGTTTGTGAGTTATTCTCTCTTGGTAGTATATGGCCTCTGATAATGAATTTAGGTCATGAGGCTTAGTTGTCTTAGCCCCTGAGTCATCTCACATCCTTATTATTTTTCTTTTATTTTCTTCTAGCTTTCTCTATATTTTATATTTGCTGCTAATTTTTCTGTTTTTTTGACTTTTAAACTTATCCTATATTGCTTTTCCCACACTGACTTTTTACTACAAAAACTTACAAATAATTATGACTGATTGCTTTATGAGGCTTACATGACATTATCTCAGTCTAATGAGAGCCAATATTTCATCAACTTCACATGGAATACTGAAATATTACCAGCATACCCACCCCATTATCCTCTTCTTGTATAATTGTTACATTTCATCACTGTAGGCATTGAAAACCCTGTGAGACAATGTGATAGTTTTTACTTTTGACAGGGTAAGAAATTTTAGAACCCTAAGAGCAAATAGTCTGTTATCTATATTCAGAAACTATTTTGGTGTTTTCTTTGGTTTCATATGTTGCAATTTCATTTTGGGCATTACTTTGACTTGACCTGAAAGCTTTCATTAATTGTTATTAATTGTAAAATGGTTCTAGTGGTAAAGAATTTCCTCAGGTTTCACTTGTTGTTTTTGGAGCATCTTTGTTTCTGAAGAACATTTTCGGTGTTCATGGAAGTGTAGGTTGACAGGTCTTAGCTCTATGGTTTGTGATAGGAAACTCATAGCCTCCAGTTCTTTCCCCTGGTTCATGGCTGCCATTGTCTTTAGTTCTTAGTGGTTTGATTAAGTTGTATTGCTAATTTTCTTCTTTCTGAGAACAAATACCTAACAAGCATAACTCATGGAAGGAAGGATGTCTTACTTGTGGGGTCATGGTTTTAAGGATACAGTTCATCATGGCCAGAAGCCTTCATAGCAGGATCTTGAGGCAGTGGTCCAAGTAAGGAAGTAGAGAGGATGAATGCTTCTACTTAGTTTGCTCTCTCCTTCTTACTCAGTCTGGGATTTCAGTTCAGAAAATGGTATTTCTCACATTTAGGGTGGGGCTTCCCAGCTCAACCAATGGAATCTTGATAATCTCCCACAGTCATGCTAATGGTTATTCTAAAATCCATCAGGTTGATAATCAAGATCAACCGTCATAATAATAGTCTCTGTGTAGGGGTGTTTTTAAATGTATCTTCAAGATTTTCTCATCAATTCTAATCTGGACTAGTACGGTGTCATTTCATTCTGTTATCGAGACCAGTTAATGATGTATTTATTTAACTGTAGTTATTTTAGATTTTTTTTTTGGTTTAGCATCACCATTCAGTTCTTACTGCCTTCTAGTTCTTGCTTGAATCCTTTTTGTAGCTGCTTTAAGTTCTTTGATAGATAATTTTAACATCTTTTTTATTTAACTTTTTATTGATTCTTTGTGAATTTCACCTCATGCATCTCAATCCCCCTCATCTCCCTGTGCTTTTTCTACTCTTGCAATCTCTCCCCCCAAAAAACAAACAAACAAATGAAAGACTGTGTGGAGTCTGAGGTGTGTCCCACAGTATATATACTCTTTTGTCTACACATCTTTACTTGCAAATGTTCATTCTAATGAGTCATTGGTTTGTTTTGAGGCCTCTGTCTTTTGTTACTCTATCAATATTGGGTCTTTACCAGGACTCCTCTAGGATATCCTGTTGTTACCCTCTGTCATCGAGAGCCTATAAGTTTGAATCTGCAGGATTGGCCCTTTCATACACTCCATCAGTTAATAGATGGGGTAAAAGTTAAGGTGGGTCAACTCAAACTGTATCTAGGCCTGGGTGATAGCTGTGTTGTCAGCCCACCAGCTTTCCCAAATCGCACCATCAGAGCAAGCTCTCCAGTGCTTCCAAAGTTAGCTCACCGAATGCTGAAACCAGCAAGGGACAATCCAGCTATCCTGCTCTCACGATCTTAGGACAAGCTCTCCTGCCTGCTGCAGGTGGTGAGGAGTGAGGGAAGGGGAAAATTTTAGCATCTTTTTTCTATGCATTAATTTTTGTTTTGATTCTCACATTAAGTTGTGAACTGATATCATTCTGGTGTTTCAGACAGTGATTAATTTTTTATTTTATCTGGTTATTTTGCATAATCTTTTAGGAGTTGCAGCACTTTAAACAACATGGGAAATGCTATCATTGTTTTAGCAGATAAACAATATGCATAAGTGTAGGCTGCATGTACTCCTGTCCCTCCTGTGGTTTGTCCAGCTTTCAAAGTTTTCAAGCTGCAGTTTAGAACTGCCCTGCATGTACACTACCCACGGTTAGTCTGAGCTCTAAACTGAGTCTTATTAGTCCAACTTTAAAATTATATGCTGTGCTGATTATCCACTCTCACTTAACCTTGGATTGAATTCAGAACTTTTTTTTTTAAACATAAAAAAAAAGCCATGGTATCTTTCCCTCACTGATTTCCTGCCTGCTATTTTTGAATGCCTTAGATAGAACTCCTACTTTTAACTCTTAAGCCATAAAACTGAAGGTTTAGGCTGCACTCTGTGCTATCCACTTTTGCCATGGCTTCAGTATTCACAGATAAGCTGAGAGAGGGATGAATGATCGGGTAAAGCCACAGGAGGGATTACAGTCACACTCTCTATTCTGTGGAATCTGGATTCATTTTTACCCTGCTGCTACCACCAATAATTTGCATGGAGACTGTGGTCCAAGGAAATTGGAGGTGAAGAATTAGTCCAAGGGAGGTTTCACGATCTCTCCTAGTATGATGAACTTTCATGTCTGCTTTTTGAACCACAAACAAATGGCTTCCCCTGGAGTTCCTACACATCAGTACCCAGTTCTGTTTTGACATGTTTTGCACAGTGATGTCAGGTGGAGTGAATTGCCTACCAGCTTTGGGGAATCTGAATTATACTCTTCTGTTCTAAGGTTCTTGTTATTACTTATTGTTCATTTTCCTAAAATAACTGAGCCATGCACTTTGTCCAGATATTATTCAATAGAAGAGACAGGGCAGATTGTACTTAGTTTAGTGTATCTAAAAGTTCTAACACTCTGGTCAAATATTTTATTACAGCACTTTCATACTTTACATATTTTACTGGAGAATAAAAGATTTTACTTTATGCTTCTTGAAAAAGATGTCTTTTGTTGTCAGAACTTTACTTTGTCCTTTAATATTTGTAAAATACCTTCAAGCAGGAAAAGTTTTGCTTATGTAACCAAGATATGAAAGGAAGGGCTGGGGAGTTGGCTCAGCAGGTAAGAAACTTGCTGCTAAGCCTGTTAACTTGAGCTCAACCCTCATATCACATGTGGTGGGAGAAGAGAACTAATTCCTGTTAGGTGGGCTCTTACTTTCACATGTGTGCTATACACACGCACACTACATAGATAAATATAAGAAATTAAAAGACATGAAAAATATTTTAAAATACATGAAGATAAAGTGGAAATGGCTTTGAGAAATGCAATATACATATAAACATATATATATATACATATATAGCACAAATATATATGAAATTAAAGAGTTCAAAATAATTATTATCAATACGATCAAATACCTTAAGAAAGATAAGAATAAATCCAGTAAATCTATGAAAACACAGACAGTGGAATAAAATGAAGAAAACTGTTTAAGACTTTAAAGTAGAAATAGAATTATTAAAGAAAAGTGAAACTGAGGGAATACTGAATATGAAAATCAAGAAGACGGAAAACCAACCTGTGGATACTTCATTCCTCCTTAGAATAGGGAGCAAAATACCCATGGAATGAGTTACAGAGACAAAGGTTGGAGCTAAGACGAAAGGATGGACTATCCAGAGACTGCCCCACCTGGGGGTCCATCGCACAATCAGCCACCAAATGCAGACACTATTGCATATGTCAGCAAGATTTTGCTGAAAGGGTAGGGCCACAGGCCTCATCTGGCCGCATCAGCGCCGGGGTAGCTGGAGCGCAGGGTTGCCTGACACCCGCCAGCTACCCACGACCCCCCGCCGCAGGATTTTGGGACTGCTGGTGAGTGGAACACAGCTTCTGCTCCAGTCCAATCACGCGGGACCTGAGACTGCTCTGGTTGGGGAGAGAGAAATCCAGCCTACATAGGGCCACAACCCTCTTCCGGTGAGAAAAGCACCGGGCAGCTGGGGCGCAGGGTCGGCTGACACTCGCCAGCTACCCACAACACCCGCCACAGGATCTTAAGACTTCTGGAGAGTGGAACACAGCTTCTGTCCCAATCCAATTGCTCGCGGGACCTGAGACTGCATTAGTTAGGGAAGCAGAAACCGGCCTGAGTAGGGCCACAGGCCTCATCCGGCCCGATCAGCGCAGGGGTAGCTGGAGCACAGGGTTGCCTGACACCCGCCAGCTACCCACGACCCCCTCCGCAGGATTGTGGGACTGCTGGTGAGTGGAACACAGCTTCTGCTCCAGTCCAATCACGCGGGACCTGAGACTGCTCTGGTTGGGGAGAGAGAAATCCGGCCTACATAGGGCCACAACCCTCTTCCGGTCAGAAAAGCACCAGGGCAGCTGGGGCGCAGGGTCTGCTGACACTCGCCAGCTACCCACAACACCCACCACAGGATCTTAAGACTTCTGGTGAGTGGAACACAGCTTCTGCTCCAATCCAATTGCGCGGGACCTGAGACTGCATTACTTAGGGAAGCAGAAACTGGCCTGAGTAGGGCCACAGGCCTCATCCGGCCGGATCAGCGCCAGGGTAGCTGGAGCGCAGGGTTGCCTGACACCCGCCAGCTACCCACGACCCCCGCCGCAGGATTTTGGGACTGCTGGTGAGTGGAACACAGCTTCTGCTCCAGTCCAATCACGTGGGACCTGAGACTGCTCTGGTTGGGGAGAGAGAAATCCGGCCTACATAGGGCCACAACCCTCTTCCGGTCAGAAAAGCACCGGGGCAGCTGGGGCGCAGGGTCGGCTGACACTCGCCAGCTACCCACAACACCCGCCACAGGATCTTAAGACTTCTGGAGAGTGGAACACAGCTTCTGCTCCAATCCAATTGCGCGCGGGACCTGAGACTGCATTAGTTAGGGAAGCAGAAAACCGGCCTGAGTAGGACCACAGGCCTCTTCCGGCTGGACCAGCACCGGGGTACCATCAGCTACCCACGACCCCCGCCACAGGATTTAGAGACTGCTGGTGAGTGGAACACAGCTTCTGCTCCAATCTTTAAACAGTGACAACGATAACAACTAACCCCAGAGATTACCAGATGGCGAAAGGTAAACGTAATAACCTTACTAACAGAAACCAAGACCACTCACAATCATCAGAACCCAGCACCCCCACTTCGCCCAGTCCAGGGCACCCCAACACACCGGAAAAGCTAGACACGGATTTAAAAGCATATCTCCTGATGATAGTAGAGGACTTCAAGAAGGACTTTAATAACACACTTAAAGAACTACAGGAGAACACTGCTAAACAGGCAGAAGACACTAAAGAGGAAGCACAAAAATCCCTTAAAGAATTGCAGGAGAGCCGGGCGTGGTGGCGCAGGCCTTTAATCCCAGCACTCGGGAGGCAGAGGCAGGCGGATTTCTGAGTTCGAGGCCAGCCTGGTCTACAAAGTGAGTGCCAGGACAGCCAGGGCTACACAGAGAAACCCTGTCTTGAAAAACCAAAAAAAAAAAAAAAACCAAAAAAAAAAAAAAAAAAAGAATTGCAGGAGAACACTGCTAAAGAGTTACAAATCCTTAAAGAAAAACAGGATAACATAATCAAACAGGTAGAAGTCCTTACAGAAAAACAGGAAAACACATCCAAACAGATGATGGAAATGAACAAAACCATACTAGACCTAAAAAGGGAAGTAGACACAATAAAGAAAACCCAAAATGAGGCAACACTGGAGATAGAAACCCTAGGAAAGAAATCTGGAACCATAGATATGAGCATCAGCAACAGAATACAAGAGATGGAAGAGAGAATCTCAGGTGCAGAAGATTCCATAGAGAACATCGGCACAACAATCAAGGAAAATGGAAAATGCAAAAAGATCCTAACTCAAAACATCCAAGAAATACAGGACACAATGAGAAGACCAAACCTACGGATAATAGGAGTGGATGAGAATGAAGATTTTCAACTCAAAGGACCAGCAAACATCTTCAACAAAATTATAGAAGAAAACTTCCCAAATCTAAAGAAAGAGATGCCCATGAACATACAAGAAGCCTACAGAACTCCAAATAGACTGGACCAGAAAAGAAACACCTCCCGACACATAATAATCAGAACAACAAATGCTCTAAATAAAGATAGAATACTAAAAGCAGTAAGAGAAAAAGGCCAAGTAACATATAAAGGCAAGCCTATCAGAATTACACCAGATTTTTCACCAGAGACTATGAAAGCCAGAAGATCCTGGACGGATGTTATACAGACACTAAAAGAACACAAATTCCAGCCCAGGCTACTATACCCAGCCAAACTCTCAATTAACATAGATGGAGAAACCAAAGTATTCCACGACAAAAGCAAATTCACACATTATCTCTCCACGAATCCAGCCCTTCAAAGGATAATAACAGAAAAAAACCAATACAAGGACAGGAACCACGCCCTAGAAACAACAAGAAGGTAATCCCTCAACAAACCTAAAAGAAGACAGCCACAAGAACAAAATGCCAACTTTAACAACAAAAATAACAGGAAACAACAATTACTTTTCCTTAATATCTCTTAATATCAATGGACTCAACTCCCCGATAAAAAGACATAGACTAACAAACTGGCTACACAAACAAGACCCAACATTTTGCTGCTTACAGGAAACTCATCTCAGAGAAAAGGATAGACACTACCTCAGAATGAAAGGCTGGAAAACAATTCTCCAAGCAAATGGCATGAAGAAACAAGCTGGAGTAGCCATTCTAATATCTGATAAGATTGACTTCCAACCCAAAGTCATTAAAAAAGACAGGGAGGGACACTTCATACTCATCAAAGGTAAAATCCTCCAAGAGGAACTATCAATCCTGAATATCTATGCTCCAAATACAAAGGCAGCCACATTCATTAAAGAAATTTTAGTAAAGCTCAAAGCACACATTGCACCTCATACAATAATAGTGGGAGACTTCAACACACCACTTTCACCAATGGACAGATCATGGAAACAGAAACTAAACAGGGACACAGTGAAACTAAGAGAAATTATGAATCAAATGGATCTGGAAGATATCTACAGAACATTCTATCCTAAAACAAAAGGATATACCTTCTTCTCAGCACCTCATGGTACCTTCTCCAAAATTGACCACATAATTGGTCACAAAGCAGGCCTCAACAGATACAAAAATATTGAAATTGTCCCATGCATTCTATCAGATCACCATGGACTAAGGCTGATCTTCAATAACAAAATAAATAATAGAAAGCCAACCTTCACGTGGAAACTGAACGACACTCTTCTCAATGATACCTTGGTCAAGGAAGGAATAAAGAAAGAAATTAAGGACTTTTTAGAGTTCAATGAAAATGAAGCCACAACATACCCAAACTTATGGGACGCAATGAAAGCATTTCTAAGAGGAAAACTCATAGCTCTGAGTGCCTCCAAAAGGAAACTAGAGAGAGCACACATTAGCAGCTTGACAACACACCTAAAAGCACTAGAACAAAAGGAAGCAAATTCACCCAAGAGGAGTAGACAGCAGGAAATAATCAAACTCAGGGGTGAAATCAACCAAGTGGAAACAAGAAAAACTATTCAAAGAATCAACCAATCAAGGAGCTGGTTCTTTGAGAAAATCAACAAGATAGATAAACCCTTAGCCAGACTCACTAGAGGGCACAGGGAAAGCATCCTAATTAACAAAATCAGAAATGAAAAAGGAGACATAACAACAGATCCTGAAGACATCCAAAACACCATCAGATCCTTCTACCAAAGGCTATACTCAACAAAACTGGAGAACCTGGATGAAATGGAGAAGTTCCTAGGCAGATACCAGGTACAAAAGTTGAATCAAGATCAGGTTAATGATCTAAACAGCCCTATATCCCCCAAAGAAATAGAAGCAGTCATTAATAGTCTCCCAACTAAAAAAAGCCCAGGACCAAATGGGTTTAGTGCAGAGTTCTATCAGACCTTCAAAGAAGATCTAATCCCAGTTCTTCACAAACTATTCCACAAAATAGAAACAGAAGGTACTCTACCCAACTCATTCTATGAAGCCACAATTACTCTGATACTTAAACCACAAAAAGACCCAACAAAGATAGAAAACTTCAGACCAATATCCCTTATGAATATTGATGCAAAAGTCCTCAATAAAGTTCTTGCTAACTGAATCCAAGAACACATCAAAACAATCATCCATCCTGACCAAGTAGGTTTCATCCCAGGGATGCAGGGCTGGTTCAATATATGGAAATTCATCAACGTAATCCAGTATATAAACAAATTCAAAGACAAAAACCACATGGTCATCTCGTTAGATGCGGAAAAAGCATTCGACCAGATCCAACACCCATTCATGATAAAAGTCTTGGAAAGATCAGGAATTCAAGGCCCATACCTAAACATGATAAAAGCAATCTACAGCAAACCAGTAGCCAACATCAAAGTAAATGGTGAGAAGCTTGAAGCAATCCCTCTAAAATCAGGGACTAGACAAGGCTGTCCACTTTCTCCATACCTATTCAACATTGTACTTGAAGTCCTAGCCAGAGCAATTCGACAACAAAAGGAGATCAAAGGGATACAAATTGGAAAAGATGAAGTCAAAATATCACTTTTTGCAGATGATATGATAGTATATATAAGTGACCCTAAATATTCCACCAGAGAACTCCTAAGCCTGATAAACAGCTTCGGTGAAGTAGCTGGATATAAAATTAACTCAAACAAATCAATGGCCTTTCTCTACACAAAGAATAAACAGGCTGAGAAAGAAATTAGGGAAACAACACCCTTCTCAATAGTCACAAATAATATAAAATATCTTGGATTGTCTCTAACTAAGGAAGTGAAAGATCTGTATAATAAAAACTTCAAGTCTCTGAAGAAAGAAATTATAGAAGATCTCAGAAGATGGAAAGATCTCCCATGCTCATGGATTGGCAGGATTAACATTGTAAAAATGGCTATCTTGCCAAAAGCAAATACAGATTCAATGCAATCCCCATCAAAATTCCAAATCAATTCTTCAACGAATTAGAAAGTGCAATCTGCAAATTCATCTGGAATAACAAAAAACCTAGGATAGCAAAAACTCTTCTCAAGGATAAAAGAACCTCTGGTGGAATCACCATGCCGGACCTAAAGCTCTACTACAGAGCAATTGTGATAAAAACTGCATGGTACTGGTATAGTGACAGACAAATAGACCAATGGAATAGAATTGAAGACCCAGAAAAGAACCCACACACCTATGGTCACTTGATCTTCGACAAGGGAGCTAAAAACATCCAGTGGAAGAAAGTCAGCATTTTCAACAAATGGTGCTGGCACAACTGGTTGTTAACATGTAGAAGAATGAGAATCGATCCATTCCTATCTCCTTGTACTAAGGTCAAGTCTAAGTGGATCAAGGAACTTCACATAAAACCAGAGACACTGAAACTTATAGAGGAGAAAGTGTGGAAAAGCCTCAAAGATATGGGCACAGGGGAAAAATTCCTGAATAGAACAGTAATGGCCTGTGCTGTAAGATCGAGAATTGACAAGTGGGACCTCATGAAACTACAAAGCTTCTGCAAGGCTAAAGACACCATCAATAAAACTAAAAAACCACCAACAGACTGGGAAAGGATCTTCACCTATCCTAAATCAGATAAGGGACTAATATCCAATATATATAAAGAACTCAAGAAGGTGGACTCCAGAAAGTCAAATAACCCCATTAAAAAATGGGGCTCAGAACTGAACAAAGAATTCTCACCTGAGGAATACCGAATGGCAGAGAAACACCTGAAAAAATGTTCAACATCCTTAATCATCAGGGAAATGCAAATCAAAACAACCCTGAGATTCCACCTCACACCAGTCAGAATGGCTAAGATCAAAAATTCAGGTGACAGCAGATGCTGGCGAGGATGTGGAGAAAGAGGAACACTCCTCCATTGTTGGTGGGATTGCAAGCTTGTACAACCACTCTGGAAATCAGTCTGGCGGTTCCTCAGAAAATTGGACATAGTACTACCGGAGGATCCAGCAATACCTCTCCTGGGCATATAGCCAGAAGATGTCCCAACCGGTAAAAAGGACACATGCTCCACTATGTTCATAGCAGCCCTATTTATAATAGCCAGAAGCTGGAAAGAACCCAGATGTCCCTCAACAGAGGAATGGATACAGAAATTATGGTACATTTACACAATGGAGTACTACTCAGCTATTAAAAAGAATGAATTTATGAAATTCCTAGCCAAATGGATGGACCTGGAGGGCATCATCTTGAGTGAAGTAACACAATCACAAAAGAACTCACACAATATGTATTCATTGATAAGTGGATATTAGCCCAAAACTTAGGATACCCAAGATATAAGATACATTTTGATAAACGCATGAAACTCAAGAAGAATGAAGACCAAAGTGTGGACACTGTGTACCTTCTTAGAATTGGGAACAAAACACCCAGGGAAGGAGCTACAGAGACAAAGTTCGTAGCTGTGATGAAAGAATGGACCATTTAGAGACTGCTGTATCCAGGGATCTGTCCCATAATCAGCTTCTAAACGCTGACACCATTGCATACACTAGCAAGATTTTGCTGAAAGGACCCAAATATAGCTGTCTCTTGTGAGACGATGCCGGGGCCTGGCAAACACAGGAGTGGATGTTCACAGTCAGCTATTGGATGTATCACAGGGCTCCCAATGGAGAAGCTAGAGAAAGTACCCAAGGAGCTAAAGGGATCTGCAACCCTATTGTTGGAACAACATGATGTACTAACCAGAACCCTGGAGCTCTTGTCTCTAGCTGCATATGTATCGAAAGATGGCCTAGTCGGCCATCAATGGAAAGAGAGGCCCATTGGACTTGCAAACTTTATATGCCCCAATATAGGGGAATGCCAGGGCCAAAAGAATGGGAATGGGTGTGCAGGGAAGTGCGGGGCGCTATGGGGGACTTTTGGGATAGCATTGGAAATGTAATTGAGGAAAATATGTAATAAAAATATATAAAAAAAATATTCAAATTTTCAAGAGGCAAAAAAAAAAAAAAAAAAAAAAGATTTTGCTGAAAGGACCCTGATATAGATGTCTCTTGTGAGGCCATGCCAATGCCTGCAAATACAGAAGTGGATGCCCACAGTCATTTATACGATGGAACACAGGGCCCCCAAGGAGCTAGAGAAAGTACCCAAGGAGCTGTGGGGGTCTGCAACCCTATAGGTGGAAAACATTATGAACTAATCAGTACCCCCAGAGCTCGTGTCTCTAGCTGCATATGTAGCAGAAGACGGCCTAGTCAGCCATCATTGAGAAGAGAGGCCCCTTGGTCTTGTAAACTTTATATGCCCCAGTACAGGGAAACACCAGGGACAAGAAGTAGGAGTCAGTGAGTAGGGGAGCAGGGTGGGGGAAGGGTATAGGAGACTTTTGGGATAGCATTTGAAATGTAAATGAAAAAATATCTAATAAAAAATCTTTTAAAAAGAAAATATTAGGAGCTCTTACTGGTATCTAATGGACACTTCTCAGCAACAGAATACATGAGATGGAAGAGAAATTCTTTGGCATGAAGACCGTATAGAAGAAATGAATACCTTGCTCAAAGAAAAATTTAAATCTAAAAAAAAAATCCAGGCATAAAGAATCCTGGAAATCTGGGACACCATGAGAAGATCAAATATAAGCATAATAGGATTAGAGGAAGAAGAAATCCAAGGCAAATGCATAGAAAATATGTTCAACAAAATAATAGGATAAAATGTCTCTAAACAAAAGAAGGAGGTGCATATCATGGCACATGAAGCCTGCAGAACACCAAATAGACAGGTCCACAAAGAAATTTCCCATGGCACATGAACAACTGCAAGGGAAAAAGACTAAATTAGATATAAAGACAGACCTATGAGAATAAAGCCTGACTTTTCAGTGGAGACTCTAAAAGCCATTAGGGCCAACTTTTTTTTTTTTTAACTCTAAGAGACCAGAGATATCAGCTTAGACTACTATGCCCAGCAAAATTTTCAGTCCGAATAGATGAAGAAAGAAAGACATCCCGTGATAAAACTAAGTTTAAGCAGTGTATATTTACAAGCCCTGTTTTACAGAAAACAAATAAATAAGAAAAACATAACAAAAAGAAAACAAACACCAACCATCCAACAAACAAAAAATCTACAAGGAATTAACAATCTCAGACCAGCAAATCAAAAGAAAAGAAAGACAAAACAAACAAAACACCCATATCATAACAACAAAATAACAGGAATCAACAAACTCTGCTCATTGATAATTTCAACATCAATAGTATAAATTCCTCAGTTAAAAAAGACACATACTAACAGATTGGGATAAAAAACAAGATACATCTTTCTGCTGCATACAGAAAACACATCGTAACATCAAGGGTAGACATCATCTAAGGGCAAAAAGATGGAAAAAAATATTCCAAGCAAATGGACCCAAGAGGCAAGCTGATGTAGCCATTTTAATATATAACAAAATAGACTTCAACCCTAAACTAATCAGAAGAGATAGGGAAGAATTCTACATACTCATTACAGGAAAAATTTACCAAAAGGCATTGAAATTCTTAACATCAATGCACCAAACAAAAGGCATCCAAGTTAGTAAAAGAAATACTACTACAGCTTAAATCACATATTGGCACACTGATAGTGGGAGACTATCCCTTCTCTCACCAAGAGAAAGATCATCCAGAAAAATAATTATATATATATATATATATATATATATATATATATATATATATATACATATGTATACACACACACATATATATGTATATATAAAACAAAATTTGAGGAGATCTCACACTGGTAATGTAATGACACACCTGAAAACTCTAGGATAAATGTAAGAAATTTCACCTTCCCTTCCTCTCAAATAAACAGTCTGTATTTTTTCATTTTGTTTATATATTTTAAGATTATTATTTATTTTTTTGCAAATTTTTGGATGTATTAGTGTATTTCGTAAGAATAAAACATATAATTTATTATGTTTAAAGAGTTATAAGACTCTCAGCTTTTTAATATTTAAACTAGAAATAACTCAAATCACGGAATAGGCACATTAGGGGAATTAGGCAAATTAGGGAACATTTCTGAAGCAAAATATTCATCAGTAGTAAAAAAAAAGGATAAGGATGAATTAAAGATAGGCAGAACAACAGGGGAAAATCTTAAGCAAAAGGAGGTTGCTTCAAAGGACTACTGATGTTAAGATGCCATTTACATTACATTCTTTCAAAGATAATACAATGGAGACAGAAGAGCATCTAGAAGAGACATCACTATTCTTCACACTGCTCCAGAGCTGAGTGATACTGGGTGGGGCTTCTGATTGTTATAGCTTCCATTTGTCTCATAAGGAGAAAGATATGATTAATATTACACAGAAACTTAAGGTTTAAAGTCTTTACCAAACAAGAAATTTATTATTTCTATCTTCCAAAGTATTTCTTCAAAAAAAAAGATTTATTTTTAAATTTATGTGTATGTGCATATGTGAGTGCATGTATATGTGTGCCCACTGCAGTGGGTGTCCATGGATGCTAGAAGAAGTCATTTTATTCTCTGGTGCTGGAGTTATGGGCTGTTGTAAGCTGTTTATATGTGTTGGGAACCAAATATAGTTGTCTGCACTCTTATCCACCAAGCCATCTCTCCAGCCCCTTCCAAATATTTTCCAATATGGAGCATGGGAAAAGCTACTGGTATTTGAAATGAGAGTCAACACATCCATCTTTTTGTAGAATGCTATTCTGGCATTAGCATTGTTATTGGGATACAGGTCTCTTGGCACATTTGCCCTTCAATGTCTCAGACAAAAAGATATGAACTGGCAGAGCATGGAGCTTCTTACTGGGAAAGTTCTGTGCACCTGTGTTAGGTGTGATGAGTGTCCTAGCCTCCAAATTGTGTATCTTGACCCTATGTGCCTTCTGATGCAGGATTCTGGGCTTGGGTTGGCAGCTGGTTCCAACTTAATTCTTTCTAATTTTGTAATGCAGAGCCTACTTTTTTTTGGAGAATATGAAATATATTCAAAATTCTTGTCAAGCATTTTGGGTGTTAATGTAGATTTTTTACCCTTTGACAAAAAATGTCATGGATATTTTAAGAGGGAAAAGGGAAAAGAGGCCTTATCTAAATTCTCTCTTAGTGTCTTCCTCCCAGAGTGATGATGTATTTTCATCTTCATTTCCTTACCTGTTATTTTTATCTCTATACCATGTCTGGTAGACTCTTACTTTTCAGTTATATTTTTGATGAAGTTTTCATATTTTAAAATAATAATGTCCATCATCATCTTCCATCCCATTTTAAAGTCTCATGTTTTAACCTTATAAAATTATGTAATAGTCCTAACAAAGTTCTCGCTGACTTCTCCCAATTTAGACATTGTACATAAAACCACGAGTCAGGATGTGGAATCATAGGTTAGTTCCAACTTACTCCATAATTTTTTTTATATAAGTCATTAAAGTCCTTCTTAAGTAGAAGAAAAACATTAATACATCACCACCAACTTGGCATTTTTTAGTTTTTCTTTGGGTTCCTAAAATCTCTAGATGTGTAGATGATAATGAGGGAAAAGGCATGGCCCACGTACTAGGTACACATCAAATTCTCCATTATCTATTAGACTCCTGTTTCAAAAGAGAATATCTATAGTAGCAATGCATGGTATTTTAATCTAGGTATTTTGATCACTAATTTGCCAATTTCAATAGGTTAGCATGATCACTAAAACTAGTTTTATAAGGATTGATAACATTGTTGTAGGAATCTGTAGCAATAGATTATCTCTGTATACACCTATATACTAGTATACAGAGAGATAGGTCTATCTATTCATTCATCTGTCCATCTATCTATCTATCTATCTATCTATCTATCTATCTATCTATCTATCTATCTATCTATCTATCTATCTATCTATCTATCATCCTCATCATCTTTTTATATACATATGCATAGGTATATATTCATATATATCAGTAAATTTCTGGCTGTTCTGAGAAAGCTTCTATAATTATTAAAGAGATCAGCATTGCTGAAAAGAGACCTCCTGTGCTGCACTGAGACATTAGGAATGGAGTCTGATGGTGAAAACCCACCTATCAAGAGCTTTTATCTTGTGAAGAGGCAAATTAATGAAGGAAGAAATTTTAAACTGAAATGGTTTCCTGCTTCCTGTAGACAGTTTCCTAGAAATCTCTTTCCTCAGGATCAGCACACAGAAGCAGATACAGCAGTGGCACAAGTCAGGTGAGGCTACATTGTGCACTGACAGCCAAAGTTGGTAGCATTATCAAGGTGTCATTTGTTCTGCAAGAGTGGAAACTGAAAGAGTAGGTGGTCATGTCACCTTTCTCCATCTTTTTAGAGAGCAGCTAAAGCCAGGTAATGTGTGGGAAGGTTAAGCTTACTGCAAGAAAGCTGTGAGAGGCCATTGTCTGAAAGGTGAAATCTCAGTAGGAGTGAAGACCACAGGATAGTGTAGGTAACAGGACCAAACTTGTGAAAAGGCAAATGAATTTCACTGATGAAAGCTACAGGCTTGGGTGGAGCTAGCCTAAAGGAGAGCTAAAAGAGCCTAAAAAAAGTTCAGCAAGTAGCAGAACTGGAGAGGTAAGGCTAACTGTGATACTTTTATAGGGTCAGCCCCGGGTGTGGCACTTTTAGAGTGTGTGGCCCTGTTGGAGTAGGCGTGGCCTTGTCGGAGTAGAGCTGTCACTGTGAGTGTGGGCTTTAAGACCCCCATACTAGCTGCCTGGAAGTTAGTATTCTGCTAGCCACCTTCAGATGAAGATGTAGAATCCTCAGATCCTCCTGCACCTTGCCTGTCTGGATGCTACCATGTTCCTTGATGATAATGGACTGAAGCTCTGAACCTGTAAGTCAGCCTTAATTAAACCTTGTCCTAGCTAACTAAGACACTAACCAAGACCTTTGGAGCCCAGATGATTGAATCATGAGCCCCAATTGCCAGACACAGACGTGCAAGATTAGTGTCTTCCCTGCTGAGTTTGATTATGTTCCCTTCTTCCCTTTTGCAATGAATATTTACTTTGTGGAATCTTATTTTGGGAAGATGTAACTTGTCTTGCATTGTACGATTAAAGTTAAGATGGCCGACACATGTCTCATGCAGGAGACAGAGGAATCGACCCTGAGGCTCAAAAGTTAGGGGTTTATATAGGAAAAAAGATGGGGGATAGGGGAAATTGGTGCAGTTACACACAACTGGACAGTTTAAACATCAGCAAGCAGTATGTGCGGGTCAGGATAACAGTAACTCTAGAGGGAGGGTGCTTATCTATGTCAGCAGAGCATCTGGTTAAACTCAAACTATATCAGAAGGAGACCAGACCAGGTGGCCCATTACTCAACTGGGCCTGTCCAGAGATTGTCCTTGCATGCCTCTCTTATCTTTATGGCCAGTCAGTTCCTGGAATGACTTAACAGCCTTTGTGCCGGCCTGTCTGGGACCT
The DNA here is from genome assembly GCF_978045245.1 of Mus caroli. Taxonomy (NCBI): domain Eukaryota; kingdom Metazoa; phylum Chordata; class Mammalia; order Rodentia; family Muridae; genus Mus; species Mus caroli. Next base: position 29,585,150 of record NW_028227267.1, on the reverse strand, counting down.
TGAATTTGGTTTTCTTTCTTTCAAAGACAGGAGGGTATTCAAGGTGTCTGAGCTTTAAGAAGTTTGGAGTTGGTAGATTGCCTTCAGTCTTCCATAAGGCTTGGACCATGGACTTCTAAACAGTATTAGAATTCCCAAAGACTATGAGGATGGGCTTAGAGTTTCTATTGCTGTTATGAAACACCATGACCAAAAAGCATGTTGGGGAAAAGTGAGTTTATTTAGCTTATACTTCCACAGCACTATTCATCTTTGAGGGAATTCAGGACAAGAATGCAAGGCAGGAATCTGGAGGCAGGAGCCAATGCAGAGGCCATGAAGGGGGTGTTGCTCATTGGCTTGCTTCACAAGGTTTGTTCAGCCTGCTTTTTTTTTTTTTAATGAACAAAGGTGTGTTTTATTTTAAAGATGGATCCACATGAGGCCATAACCAGGTCACTATGTATAGACACGAGGGAAGCTTTATTTCTTGGTCTCCTCCTCCTTGGACAGAGTCTTGATGATCTCTTCCTTCTTGGCCTTGAGGCGTTCCTCCCAGCGCTTTCGTGCTTCCTTGGTCTTAGACCTGCGAGCATCAGCCTGGTCAGCCAGGAGCTTCTTGTGGGCCTTGTCTGCCTTCAGCTTGTGGATGTGCTCCATGAGAATCCGCTTGTTTTTGAACACATTCCCTTTGACCTTCAGGTACAGGCTGTGATACATATGGCGGTCAGTCTTCTTAGATTCCCGGTATCTCCTGAGAAGCTGGCGCAGGATCCTCGTCCTTCTCATCCAGGTCACCTTCTCGGGCATCCGAGCATTGGCAGTACCCTTCCTCTTCCCTATGCCCATATGCCTGCCCTTCCTCTTCCCTATGCCCATATGCCTGCCCTTCCTCTTCCCTATGCCCATATGCCTGCCCTTCCTCTTCCCTATGCCCATATGCCTGCCCTTCCTCTTCCCTATGCCCATATGCCTGCCCTTCCTCTTCCCTATGCCCATATGCCTGCCCTTTTGTCGGGCCAGGGTGTTTTTCCAGCAACGAGCCGGGGAATGGACAGTCACAGGCTTGCGGATGATCAGCCCATCTTTGATCAGCTTCCTGATCTGCTGACGGGAGTTGGCATTGGCGATTTCAATTGCTCTCATTGGGATCCAACCAGACCTTCTTTTTCTCGCAGTGGAGGACAATAGAGGCAAGCCTCTTCTGTAGCCTGAGCATACTCATGGCTTCCCAGCCTGCTTTCTTATAGAACTCAGGACCACCAGCCTAGGAATGGCACTAGCCACAAAGGGCTGGACCCTCCTCCATTGATCACTAATTAAGAAAATGCCTTGCTGCTGGATCTTATGGAGGCATTTTTTTTTCCATTTGAGGCTCCCTCCTCCCTGATGATTCTAGCTAGTGGCAAGTTGACATAAAACCAGCCAAAATTGGGATTTTTTTCAAGTTGTATTGTATTTTGCATTATAAAATGAGCATGAAAATTTGGACCTATAGTTAAAATTTATCTTGTAATGTGTTTGGGTTTCAGGTTTGCAAGGGATGGAGGAGAGATGATTAATCTCACATATCAACTTAATGTAATATGATGAATCATCTATAAATGGGCCTCTGGTTGCATTTGGGGGGGGGACTGTTTTGATCAGGTTAGCATTCACTGATATGGTGTCATGAGCTGTATAGAAAGAAGAAAAGAAGCTGGGAACAAGGGTTCACTACTCTCTCCTTCCTGTTTGCAGACACAATGTGACCAGGTGCTTCCAGGTTCCACTTTCCTCACTTCCCTGTATTGTAGACCGTGATCACAAAGCATGAGCCCAGGAAAACAGTTATTTACATTGACTTTGTCTTGTTATTTTACCAGCACAACAGAAAAAGCCACAACAACAAAGAGAGACAAGAGAGAAGAAGAAAGAAACTATCCCTTAGCACCCACATCCATTAACCCATTTCTACTCCATACAACCTGAAATTTCCACAACACCTCCAAATGGTGACATCAAACAGAGACTTAGACTTTAAGACATGAGACTGTGGGTAACATTTCCTATTTAAATAATAGTGAAAGAACTCACTGACATGACCTGCCCCAGAATTTTCCTCATAGAATTTTTCTGGTTACCATATTGTCTTGGATATGGGTGTGATTTCTTTTCTGGTCTCTTCATCTTGACTTCTTCCGTGGTCTGAGATTTTTCTATTTCTCCAGAATGCCTAATGTTCATCCTCCAAAGGAAGAACCCTAAATATATAATTTGATCTCTAAAATAAACCAGAGAATCTTCATTCTTTAATTCATCTTTATACATGCCAGTTTCCCTATCTATAGAAATGTGGACAGAATTATATTTCTTGCTATTGGGAAATTAAATAAGATTATGTTTATAAAAGATGCCTAGAATGGTAGCTGACATATGGTATGCATGCAAACATTTTTGACCTATAGTCTGTCATATTCTTGTCCTGGACACTAATTTATCCTTTATCTTCAAGCATTATTCATCTTCCTGGATTCCTTCCTATATTTCTTTTTATGATGGCACACTTTCTGTGGTTTGCAGAATTCTGCTCCTTGGAGATTGGAATAGCAATTGTCCATTTCCAGTGTGTTGAGAGCCTTACATTTTATATATATATTAGATTCTCAGGAGGCATCTACAGAAACTTGTTGATTCCATCTGAAAATTCACTTTTTACTGTGATATTTTTCTATCTCTGCCAAGAGACATGAAAGCACTGGAAAGACATGGGTGTCTTTAGATTCATGTAGTGACTCCAAGTCTCTCATTCCCTCATGGTGGTTCAATTCTTTTCTTCCTAGCCCAAATACCAGGGTCTTGAAGAAGAAGCAAGTGACTATGAGAGAATTCACATAGTCTTCTTTAATCATCTGTATTCTACACCTGACGTCAATTTGGGCTTCTCCAGGCTTTCAGAGTCACTGAGAAGGCCTTTATTCAATCTTTTACGTTTTTGCACATTGCAGCTCACCCTGATCCCTGCCTATCCTATCCATTTCACCATGCATTTCCCATCTCTTGAGGGTTTAATTTTATAATTAGAAATAGACACTCTTCAGTGGGCTGATTCAATGTCCTTTTAGAAAATGCCTTACCTATCTGACAGACAAAATGATTACCTTCTTCTATACTTGTGGCTGGGAAGGTCTGAGGTAGATGTAGCTATGTTGTACTAATCAATACCCATTGCTCTGTAGTTATTTAAAATGGCAGACAATTGCTTGAGGGCAGAGACCAAGGCTCATCTTTTTATCTTCTTTACCCAGAGCAGAGTTTGGAACTAAAGGGAACAATAGCCACAATCTATTGAGGCTTTACTAGGTACCAGGCACTTTCAGTGCATTATCTTGTTCAGTAATCACTGCAATCACATGAAACAAATGGACAGCCTTAATTACAAGGGGTGAGTTAACAGGTCCAAGATCCTCCTGTAAAGGAGGGGTCTGGGGTTCAAACACCATTGACTAAACTCCAGGGCTGGGGTCTCTGATACTATACTGTCTGACTCACCCTTGTGAGCCTCAGAATGACTATTGAATTGAGCAGGAGAACAATTCTTTCTCTTAAGGATACTTTTCAAATGCAAAGTGGAATCTTTTTTTTTTTTTTTTTTGAACAATATCTTCCTTCCCAAAATATCCTGGTTCTGTGATCTGCCTTCTAAACTTTAACATTTGTATTCACCTTTGCCGAGTTATTTCCTTTTTACTGCTTCAAGCATAGCGTAACAATGTTTCTTTTCAAGATCATATAATTTCCACTATACTAATCGTGATTTTTCCTGGCGGTCAGAAGGAAGTGTAAGGTGGCTCTTCTCAATACTTCCTTCGCATTCTGTTGCCTCTCTCGAGTTCACGTCCAAAGCCTGGGCTAAAACAAATGGATTTCCTATATTGTACTGAAATTATCTTCATATGTGTGCATTTTGGTTTATTTGGATCTTAGAAACATGTTTATTACATCATTCAATGGTCTTTTGTGAGAACATAGCTGTTGTTTCTAGTTACTGTATTCTATAGGAACTTATTTCATGAGTTCAGGCACTTCTCTGATTGTTGTAAACCATCAAGTATTATGGATATGTTTCCCTATAATACATTTGGAATTTCAGCCTGAATAGTTTTCTAATTCATTCCAACAATCTATAACTTAAGTAACTGAAAGTGTGGCAGAGGGGTAGCAAATGCAGGCTGACTTCCACAATAATCACTTGCTTCCATGTCAAATGTGGAGATGGGTAGGAGTGGGCTTGTGGCCACTAGAGAATAGTCCAAAGGGTTATCAAAGTTTCTTCTTTGTTCCTAGTATTTTTTAGACACAAACATTTAAATATATGAAAAACTGTATGTCAACATAGTTCTATGTTAGAGTTTAAGACTTATAGACTTCAGAAATATTTACTTAAATATACACTGAAGCAATCAACCCTGAGTTCCCCACAGCAGTGCTGAGGCTATTTATGAGATTTGACCTGTTGTTGTTGTTGTTGTGATTGTTGTGTGGTGGTGGTGGTGGTGGTGGTGATGGTACATGTGTGCAATTATGTATGTCTTCAATGAGATTTTCTACTCACAGTAGCCAGCTCCTTTGTTTTTCAATATTCACTCCTCTTAGTTATACCGGATGGTTTCTGGATCCAGACATGAGAGTTGACTATCATCCTGATTAAGAACTTATGATTATGTTGCTTTTAGTTTTGTTGTAGAAATCTAATCCAATTTATTAGCACCGTTCTCAGGTTCTTCTCTAATTCACAGATTAAAGCCTTCACTAAGATGAGAGGTGAAATATTTCCAGGGTTTCTAGAGCATCTGCCTTCTTGCTGCAGACCTCACTGGCCTGGATCTCTTCTGTTGAGAGCTTTGTAATGATAGCTTTCTGGTAGCTTGGAGTCTCATTTACTTTAGATCTCAAATGACTGCTCATGTCCTTGCCTTTCTATTCAAGTAACTGTTGATGTTCCCAAGGTCATCCATCTGGTTACTAGGGAAGCTAGAGGATCGCCTCCTAAAGGACTCTGTCTTCTCAAGCCCGTGATTCTTTCCTGTCAGGGGTATTAGGGTTTGAATAGGGGCCATCCTCACAGGTGTATTGAGTGTTTACTCACCGGTTGGTGGCACTATTTAGGGAGGTCATGGAAATCCTGGAAGGTCTTTTAACAGAAGGAAGTAGGCTACTGAGGGCCTGCTTTTGAAAGTTCTACTGGGATTCAGGTCTGGTCTACTTCCTTCCTCTCTGCCTCTTAGAAGCCAGGATGTGAACTACTTCATTCAGCCACTCCCTCCTTATCATGCCACAGGACTAGCACTTCTGAAACCAGGAGACTTACATACTTTCCCTTAAGTTGTGGTCTCTGCAGTGATGAAAATAACTAACGTAGAGGACCACGCCACCCTCCCCCATGCTCAGAGTGCTACTGTGGATCTCTTTCTGAGGACTTCTTTGTTTCTGGAGCTCCATTGGCATAGATCTGTGGACCTCACTCTTCTGTGATATAGAGGCCAAAGCGAGGGTTATTTTGCATTGTTTAAATTTTATTTTGTATGTGTATGGATGTTTTGCCAATGGGTAAACTGTACATTATATGCATGATACCCATAGAGCCCAGAAGAGGTATCAGAACCTCTGGAGCCACCATATAGGTTCTGAGAATCAAACTCAGATCCTAGGGAAGAGCTCTTCCCCACTGAGCCACCTTCACAGGACCCTCAAAGAGATTCTTGTTAAAGTACAGGCTTGGGTCCTGAATTCCATCTCCATCCTAATCCATGGTGACTTTCTCAACACTTGTTTACACTTCATCTGAAAGAAGTGCCAACTCTGCGAAGGCCAGGAACACCTGCAGAATCAGCCATGGGACCCAGAAGACAAAGAATACCAAGATTTCTCCCAGAGCATTTGGGGAGAAAACACTTCGCTCAGTGTTAGAACTCAGACTATTTCCTGGTTTTCTCACAATGCATGTCCCAGAGGATGCAGCATTTCTGGAAAGGGGCAGGTTTAAACGGGGATGCTGATGAGAAAATATGAGAGAATGGCTATTTTCAGTTTACTATGCTTCAAAGCTTGGAAAATCAGGAACCACATAGAGGATTAACCTAATCTATTTCCTGCTGTGCCTCCACTGGGACAGTCTCCTAAGGCATCACTGCCTGACTTTCATTAAGAGAGTCACTGTCTCTGGGCTGAATCAGGGCCTGACTCTGTGAGACTGCTTTCCAAGATGTATTCTGAGCAGCTTTAGACATGGCTGAGAAGAAGAATGAGGTTTTGTTTGGTGATAAAATGAGATGGCAGCTACTGGGAGAAATAGGAAAGGAGGGAATTTCTGATGAGCATTTTTAGCATGGTGTCAGGACCCCTAAAGCTTCAGGCTAGACGTGACTGATTGGATCAAACCCAGAAGTTCAGACATGCCTGGGATAAGCTTTAAGTAAAATGTGGGGACAAGTGGCTTAGTATAGCAGCCTTGAGCTGGCTCACTGTGCTTTACCTAATGGGAAGAGGAAAGAATTCAGAATTTAAGAATTATTTACCAGAGGTGCTTGATACCTTAATTATGTTAACTTACTAACTCTTAAAAAGTCTAACTCTTAAAAAGAAGAAAAGAAAAAGAAAAGTCTAACTCTTTCAGAGCGCATGTTCTCGCTTTTACTCTCTTTGCTTTGTAAGTTAAGCGTTGAAGGCTCAAACTTAATTACTATGTCAAAAGTCAAAGTTGCTTCACTGGTGAGAAGCAGATCCCAGGTTAGACCTTTGTAGCCAATGACATGGAGTTGGCAGGTTAGCATGATGATCCATTTTCTTCCTCTTTCCCATTTCTTTCTCTTTCCCTCTGTTTAGCACTATGGATCTATACAAGAGCTTCAGGCATGCTAGGCAAGTGCCCTCTACCAGGGAGCTGTATCTCTAGTACTCATCTAACTTCATATTCTAAAACAAAGTCCCAAGATTAGGCTGCTGCTCAGATGCTTAACTTCTTGCTTCAGCCTTCCAGATATCTGAGCTTACAGACTTGTACCTCTAGGTCCCAGTCTATTTTATTTTATTGTTTATTTTGTGGGAGGTAGGGTAGGAGACAGATTCTCAAACTGCAGCCCTGGCTGACCTTGAACTTATGTTCATCCTGCTTCATCCTTCCGGGTGCTAGAATTGTAGGCTGGGCCAGGCTTTCTTTCCTTCTCTCCTTCCATTGCATATTCGTTCTTTATTATAATGATCTGGAAAAAAGATTTAGTATAGTGATGTACAAATGAGTACTGGCCTCATGTGGTAGGGCTAAGCAAGTAGCACATGACTCAGAGATCAGATGCAGTGAAAAACACATTTGGAAATGATCAAAAGGCATTTGATTTGTTGAGGCACAGTCATAAACAAAGCAGAAAAGAACGGGATTCTAAGACACACACAGGAAGAACAAGAGGCCCTTCTGCTCCTTTGAGACACAGGCTTATCTCAAACTGATGAGAGAAACACTTAATTTTCTGCTGAACACATGTTGAACTTAGCTTAAATCATTTTGGGGTTTTTTTTTCTTCTTTATGGCTAGCTAAATAACGGTGACCCTCAATCATTTCCACACACACAAGTGCATGCACAGAGAGAGAGAGAGAGAGAGAGAGAGAGAGAGAGAGAGAGAGAGAGAGAGAGACAGAGAGAGACAGAGAGAGACAGAGACAGAGAGACAGAGAGACAGAGACAGAGACAGAGACAGAGACAGAGACAGAGACAGAGGCAGAGGCAGAGACAGAGACAGAGGCAGAGACAGACAAAGAGAAGCAGAGAGAGAGACCGAGAGAATAGCTTTGGGTATCCATGGAAAGGTGTGATCACTAAGACATTGATAGGTTTCTTGGCAACAAGCTTTTTATGACTAACCTCACTCCATTTGTTAAAAGGGTTGGTGAGTGCAGCACAGTAACAGGGGTGATTTTAATGTTTCTACTTAATGCCAGGGTGTGCAACTGAGGCTGCAGGTCACTCCTTGTGTACCAAATAAAATATTGGTCTCGCCCTTGTCGCCTCCTCAAGCATTTCCTATGTCCTCACTTGTAACCCAGCTCAGGCTTACATTGCACTCTATCTATGATTTTGCTCCCATCCCCAGGGGCATGACATGACTCATGACTTACTGTTGCATTTTGCTCCTGCATGTACAACTGTCACAGAGCCGTTCAAATTTTGGAGACTCTTCCCCACACCCAGCCTCTATTGAGGCAAACATCAGTTTTAAGTCCTTTCATAAACCTGAGGGTCTAAAGCAATGTTGGGAAGGGAGTGGAAAAGATTCATCAGTTCACGGTGTCAAAAGAAAATAGCATCCCCACTCACAGCATGGCAAGGAGGCCTGCACAGCCCGTGCTGATTGAGAGAGGTGTCAAAGAAGGCTCTATCACATCTGCCTGATAAGCAGAACAAGTCTGAAGTAGGAGAAACAGCAGCTGCCTTGGCTCTCTGTCACCGTGTAACAAATCAGCCCCATATGTTCTCATTCAAAACAATACCTGTTGAGCCTCCTTAATCCAAAATCTGTAATTGGAAATGCTCTGACACTGAAAAGTTTTTTTTTTTTGAGTGTTAACATGACAACCACAAAAGGAAAAGTTCACACATGACTTCATGACAGGCACCAGTCGAAGACACATGGATTAAAAAAATTGTATACACTTACATACACTTAATTTACAGGTTACAGCTGTAAGTTGTACACAAAGCAGCATGGCCTTTGTGTTTATCTTGCATCTCATAGTCATTTATGTGCAGATATTCCTTTGCCCCTAAGCATTTCTAGTAAGAGACCTGTAATTAACCAGGTCAAGATTATACAGTGTGAGCAGTAGGGAGGCTTGCTTGCCTCCAGCTGAAGGGGCCGTAAGTAGGATCTTCCACTTCTAAGATGGGTCATTTGTGTGGCTGGCCATTTGTTGCTGACTGTGGGCTGTGTTTGGTTATGAGACCCTCCACAGTCTGCTCCCCTCACAGTGTTGTGGGCTGCCTGCAGGAGTTGGGGTCCAGAGAACTAGGCAGGGCTGCACTGCCTTAGGACTGTCCCTCAAAGAACCTCTTTTCTTCTCTGCCACGTATTGCTTGTGAAGTCTCACACGGAGTTGTGCTTCTTTACAAGGAGAGAACACAGATCTCGTTCTTGATGGGGAGTGTTTGGAATGATGCAGTCAGAAGAGCAGGTAGAATGGAAGACACTGTTGTTGTCCTTGTTAGAAACCATGATCTCTAAGACCCAGGGGGAGTAAAGTACATCTGTAGTTCCAGTGTATGGGACAAGATTTTAAGACCATGAAAGGCTGAAGAGTGAGACCCCAAGACATGGTCTCAAAGTCAAATAAGCAATGAAGAAAATCTACCATTGAGTTTAACAAGATTGAGTGCAGAGGAGAAGAGAGGTTTCAAGAAGTATCCCAGGTTTTGGCTTCAGAATCTTTAATCTAAGCTTATGGGGACTGACACTGGCAGTGAGCTCATTAAGCGATGCTAGAAAAGATCACAGAAATCGCAGAGTACTTGATCTAAGTCTATTGGAGGATTTTACGATGGAGGCAGTCCAGGTCCTGCTCACTCCATCCAGTTACTGTGTACTTTCAATGAATGGAGTTTGGTCTTCCTTCCAGTCTGGTTTCAGGGACCTGATGTCTCTTCTGATTGTAGGGGCAGCAGACGAAGTCCTGGAGGATTTGGGTAGAAGCTCATGTATGTATTTGCTTATGTGCATTCATTCCCATGCCTTACAGGGTGTACATGTTTCCTCAAGCCAACCCTGGCCTAAAGGACAAGGGCCTGCACATCCAGCCTCTGGGACTGAGTCAGCATGTGAGAAAATTCATGTATTCCCTGTTTAGGTATAGAAACTCAGGACCCTGAGCGCGCAAGTCAAATATAATGTATTAGGTGAAGTTGTGTGAAGTTCAATCTGGCTTGTGAGTCTGATAGCAGGAAGAAATCTTGGTTAATGGTGGATCCACCTTGTTTCAAAGGAAAGGTTCTCTTGTGACATGTGGACCAGATGATAAAGACCTTTAAAAGTAGTTTAATATTAGCCTTCAACATAACATTTGCTTTTACTTTTAACATAAGAGAAAAAAAAGTAATATGAAGTCTAAAATCAGGATACACAAATGCCTTACCTGGGAATGATAGATGTTCAGCAAGCCGGTTATTATACAGTCTATTTATTTGAGGAACTGGTTCCATTTACCCAGTTACTGTGGTTCAATGGGGATGGGGGGGGCAGACTTCAGCTTTCTGAGAAGTTAAGTGCACCTGAATCCTGTATGAGAAGCATCTGCCCCTGTCTGGGATGACTATGTTTGGATGCAGAATAAATTTCGTCGTAAATACATGTTCTTCTTTCTTGGGTCTTAACTACTTGAGAGCATATGTGGTTTCACTCCCTTTAAGGCTTCAATGTACCTGTCAATTGGCCAAGAAAATGAGAAAATTCATATATCACTTAAGTATAAAATAGTCTTATAAATTGTAACTTTCTTGGAATTAGGTGCTAATTCCTGTGTTTGAGGCACTGCTTTACATGCAAGCCAGATGGCAGAAGAATCACCATTCCATACCCTCAAGAAACTCTAGGTTGGTTTGATAGAAAACTAAACACATAAATAAATACAAGCAAGCACGCCTGCAATGAATCAGATTGTTTGAGGAACTGGTAGTTCCTAATATACTAATATTCCTAATAATAAAGATTATAGATTAGTAATATAATACAAACTGGCTTTGCCATCAGGAGGGTCTCTCTGAAGGTGCCATTGAGGAGGAAATGGCTATTGGTGACATCTTTACAGAGAAAGTTTTGAGTGGATGAACTTGGTAGTGAGGGAGGATAGAATTAGAAATGCAGATTTGTAGATAATGTACAGAAGAGTGAGAGGAGGGAAGGGGTTGTATAGAGAATTAGACAGAGATGGAATAGCTCAGTAGCCTTTGCCTATGATAATTTGTTTCACTCTAGTAGCAGTGAGAAGCTGTAGGTTTTAACACGAATATAGTGTTGTCTGCTAAAGAATTTATGAATATCACTCTGCATGGATGTCAAGAAAGACTTAGACGAACTGGAGGGATTGGAAGGAAGAGGCTACTCTAGTCCAGTGAACATACTGGTGGCTTAGTCTAGACTGTGACAATGGAGATGGTAGTTATGATTTCTACTAGCCTCTAGGAGTTGGAGTGATAGACTTGGCAAGTGGATTGGATGTCAGCTATATCCAAGGAACAGAAATAAGCATAGCTATGTCATCATCCTCTGACCAAGCGGATGGTCAGACTATTGTCTAAAAAAGAGTGGAGTAAAGGATCTATAGAGAGTGAACGTGAACATTAATATTTAAGTTCAGCTCAGGATTGTTTCTTTTATTTTTGAGATAATTTCATTATTTCTCTCTTCCCTTCCCTCCCTTCAAATTCTCCTTGCTCTCTTTCAAATTCATGCCCTCTTATTTTTTTAGTCATTGTTACACACACACACACACACACACATATACACATATACACATATACACATATACACATATACACACACATACACACACACATACACACACAGACACACACACACATGTTCCTAATATACAAATATAACCTTCTTAGTCTGTATAATATTACCTGTAAGTTTGTTATTTAACACATGATGCATTGACTAGAGATAGAAATCAAGACATGAGTTATAGACTTGAGTTATAGTTTAGATTAGCCACCATGAAATGTGTTAAAACCAATGACCTGGATGAGATCACCTAGAACGTTTAGAGAAAATGCTGGGAAAAGGAGAAAGAAAAGGCAAGGGCTGGAGCTCCTGAGTCTCTCATTTTGGAGATGTAACAGTGGATAAGGATATGGGAAGAGATGAGACAGTACAGGCAAGCACAGCTCTTGGGAACCAGGAAAGAAAAGCATCTCAGCAAGCAGTTCACAGAGAACAGTTATGGTATTGGTAGATACCTCTGGGTTCAGCAGCATGGATATGACCTTGAGAAAAGCCAACCCACTGGATTGGAGAGAATGATGGTGGCTGGGATCCCTCAGGGCAGTGACCCAGTAAGTTCAGTGAGTAACTTCAGTGTTGCAGTTTCATGTAAAAGTTACCAGAGCTATGAGGAGAAGCTTGATGGGGATGGATGCTTATATTCAGTTGTTAGCACTTTAATATGGGTAATAGTAATGAAGGAGAGAGAGAGAGAGAGAGAGAGAGAGAGAGAGAGAGAGAGAGAGAGAGAGAGAGAGAGAGAGAGAGGAGAGAGAGAGAGAGCATATATAGAGACAGAGGGATACACAGAGAAAAACAGAGATAGAGAGATAGAGACAGAGGCATAAAGAGACAGAGAAAGAAAAGGAGGTAGATAGACACACAGAGTGATAGAGACAAACAGAGACAGAGACTGGACACAGAAATCATGATGAACAAGTTAGGCAAATGGATAAGATGTTACAACATTAAGATTACTTTTACTTGGTTAACATATTTTTTTTGTTGTTTTCTTTAAGTGAGGTCAATGGTCATAGTTGGAACCCAGCAGAGTAGATGATATGGTAGTCATGGACATTGGGTGTTGACCTGAGTTTTGAGGGTATAAAGCAAAAGGAAGGCCAGTTGGCATGGCTGTGAATTATTTAAAGGACTTAGTGTAGAGCTTTACAAATTTATTCTGTAAGTGGACAAATTGAGTTTGTTCAGCTCTGTGGGCCATAGTTTCTGTCCCACTATTCACCATGGTCATTGTTGCATGAAAATATGGAAATGGATTAATGTTGTTAAAGCCCAGTAAAAATTTATAGTTAAAACTGTCAGAGGTCTGTGCGGGTGCCAAGATAATAGTTCAGTGGTATCTTGTTTAATTGCTTGGGTAAGCATGTGGCAGTAGAAGATATAGGACATCTGTAGTAGGTGCTCCCCAAATTATGATGCAAGGAACTTATAAAGTAGTGTAAGTATGTGTGTTTTATCACAGGTTTTATGTTGGCTGAGGATAGAAATGTGGGTAAGTGCAGAAACAGGCTAGAAAGAGGGGTTGGACCAAGGATTCTTTGTTCTAGTAGCACCATGGCTCACCACTGAGAGATCACTTTTGAGATGGCTGTAAGATGTTTTGCATGCACACCAGACAAATGAGATGTTTTTGTTAGAGCAAAGAAGTTCAGCCAAAGTCCAGAGCTCTAGGGGAATCACATGATACTGGTATATGGGGGTATATGGGTTCCCTCTGGCATAGAGGCTGTTCTTCCTAAGTTGGAATGGATGAGACTGTTGTCAGTGGATGATGGTGGCTGGGATCCCTCAGGACAGTGACCCAGTTTATCTTTTTGTAGGGGAGGTGCTTGACTTGTGACAGTCAGGAGAAGCAGGCAGTGATCACTTCTCCCTCAGTGTTTCCACTGTGGGTATGCAGATAGACTCATTCCAATCCCTCTAATGTAATACAACTTTAATAATCTTCCTCTCTTTCCCTCTTCATCTCTTGTCTCCCCCTCATTTATCCTCTCCCCTCCCTCCCAAACAAAATAAAAATGTCTTTACATTAAGGGAAGACGCATGCGTTTTAATCTGGACATCTGAGGCCATTTACTGGTGGGTCAAATTCATGTTGTTAATTCTGGTAAATTCATGCAAAGTAAGACACCATAATAGGAAGGCACTCAATGACAGGTGACAATGGCTTCATGGGAAGTATTAAATGGCCTTTGTTCCTATTCTTTCTTCGCATCTCTTTCTTGCCTTTTTCTCTATCTTCAAAGAATTCCTCACAGGGGTCTGAAGGATTCCCAGCATGCAGCTTGGTAGAGGGTCAGAACATGGAAGTTGGCAGTGAAATCTGGCCAATGTGGCAAAAGTGAAGTGGATTGTCCATGCATCACGACACTCCAACTTTCTCTACAGGATTTAGATGTCTGCACACTACTATAAATGATAGGAATATCTTTGCATTGAGAGGTATCCATGTTGGAGTCTGGACAACTGAAGACATTTATTCATGTGGTGGCAGATTAAATCTCTGATAAACCTATGCAAAACAAGATACCACAAAGTGAGGGTGTTCAGGGACAGGTGACAGACAACTCAGGGCATCATGGAAATGAGGACTTCTATTCCCTTATGAATGAAGCATCTTAACTTGGTATTTCCTTTACTAACAAAAAGTAGAAGAAAGGAGAATAATAGTGGATGATAAAACGATATGGGACAACTGGGGAATGGAAAACAGTACATATTAATAAAATTTAATTGTATAATTACATTCTTAGTTTGGATGGCTGCCTTACTTGCTCCTTGTTTGGGTAGGGAATTTTTTTATGAACAATAATTATTATGAAATTTTATGTACTCTTTTGTGGGCTATGGGCAAAGGCATAATGGAACTTAAAACTGGATAGAAAGCTTCAGGCTCTACTCAAACACCTGCTACTAGACTCTGATAGCATTTCCAGGGAACTGCTAAGCCATTTTGATTCTGTAATTTTCTTGCAGTGAGAATCTGTGTGTGTGTATGTGTTTGCTACATTTGGAAAAGATTCCAGAATTGTGCCAAACATGCCTAGAAACCAATTTAAATATTTTTAAGGGCTTGCCCAGAGGGTGTCGGGGAAGTTTCTAGAACTGCTGAGGTAAACAGGCTGTTCTGGCACCCTTCTGGACCACCATTTTAATAACACTATCTTCCTGGAAGGAAAAGTTTTCACTTAAAATTTAACCAATATCTGTAATCAGTTCTCTGCAGAGTAAAAGGGACCAATAAATGGACTGGACAAAATTTTCAGCTTTTGCAATTCAAAAGATGACTTAAATATTCTTAAACCATGTTAGGAAATTTTCTTTTTGGCACACATTAAAGAATAAGTTAGACATATCTAAGTAAGTAGCAAAACCAGTAATTTATCAACCATTCATCATTTCTCACCAATTTCTTCTTACTCTTTTTCATATGCTGGGCATTTACTCTAGGCATGGGGCAAAAAAGTGACTGAAACATTAGTCCCTTCTCTGCTAGTGAGGAGAAAAAGATGCGTTAACAAATAAGAAGAGCGGGCTGGGGATGTGGTTGGCGTGGTCCTGCTTAGTGTGCCAAACGTTCTTGCTTCAGTTAGTAATACTACAAAAAGAAAAGGAGAGAAACAAAGACTTAGGGATAAAATAGTGTTAGGAGAATGGGTAAAGCCTGCTGAGATGGGGAGTTAAAATATTTAGAATGATGGGCAAAAGAGGTATTTCTTTCAGTCACCATGTCATTTCAGCATAGGAGGGGTAAATGGGGTATAAGAATGAGCTACCCAGGCAGAGGTGATAGTGGTTACAGAAACACCATTCTATAGCTTGTCCTGTTAATCTGCAGAGCAGCAGAGAGACCCCATGACTGGGGAGGGTTAGATGAGAGAAGTAAGGGATGATGAGAAAAAGAAGTGCAGTGAGCATGCACCTCCATTCTGGATATGTTCACTCTGCCTTAGATGGGAGAGCTTAACCTGACTTTGTTTTAAGAGCTCATTGTGGATAAAAATGTCAAGATGTGACTAGACTTTAGATCAGCTTGAGTGCAAGCCAGAGACCTATTACAAGTCCATGGAATCTCTACAAGTGAGAAGCAATCTTGTTACACTATGGTGTAACTGTGGAAGATGAGCTACCAGGTTTGTCAACAGCTTAAGTGTGGGAAGTGAGGAACACAGAAGAATCAAGGATGCTCTAAGCCTTGAGGCTTGAACTACATCAAAGAAGGAGGTGCAATTCATTTTACTAGTGAAGACTCTGGGGAGTTTAAAAGTGGTTAGGAGGATCAAAACTTCAGTTTTACACTTGCTATATTTGAGCTGTCTTTTAAACATCCAAGCAGTTAGTCTGTGCCAGCTACCTTTTATGTCAACTCCACACAAGCTAGAACCATCTGAGAGGAGAGAATCTCAGTTGAGAAATTGCCTCCATAAGATCTAGGCAAGAATGTGTATTACATTTTGCCAGTGATTGATGTGGGAAGACCCTGCCCATTGTGGGTGATAACAGGTGGTCCAAGGTGCTATAAGAAAGTAGACTGAGCAAACCATGAGGAGCAAGCCTGTAAACAGCATCCCTCCATGGACTTTGCATCAGCTCCTGCCTCCAGGTTCCTGCCCTGTTTGAGTTTTGCCTTGACTGCCTTTAATGACACTCATTGATATGGAAATCTTACCAAAATAAATCCCTCTCTCCCCAGTTTCTGGGTTGCCTTTTGGTTAGTGTTTCATCACAACAATAAAAACCCTCACACAGTTGTATTAATAATTGGATATATGTGTCTGGAAATCCAAAGGAAATCTAGCCTTTACCTGCAGCCATGAGAACCATCATTATACCGATATTGTCCAAGCTCAGTACACTGGATGAGGCCTTAAGGGAATATGTGTAGAATAAAGGGGCAGGCCAAGGCAGTGAAGATGGAGAGATTGCCACCAGTCTTGTCAGCCCAGATGTTGGTAAAGAATAGTAGAGATGAAGACCTTCACCCCAGAGACAGTTAAAAAGGATTGAAGGAGAGACATTTGTGAGCATTAGCAAATGCAATTTAATTTTCTCATAAGAGGAAAAGGGAACTGGAACAACAATTGGAGCTGCAGTTAGCCAAGAGTCTTACATTTACAGCAAAATGATGTCACATTTGGTAATGAACACCCAGAAGGGGAAAGGGTGGAGGCAGGAGCATTTCCAGCTCTATTTGTGAGCAGGTGAGAAGGTCAGTAGCCTTGTGCATAGGGGAATAGGTCATCCCTAGCCAGGAGTTTATGTAGCTATTTTACACTTGAAGAAAAGACTTTAGTGCTTATGTCCTGCTTCTTCCTGAGGGATGGATGCACTGGAGTTTATCTAAGGTGCTTTCAGGTGGCTTCTGTGGATTTAGAAATTGTAGAAGTATAAAGTCAGATACATTATTCACCAATGAGCTTGAGGTAAGACTAGATCTGACATGATGCTTGGTTGACTATGAGGGTAAATAGGTGGGTGGGGATAGTGCCCTTCAATGGTATCTCCCACACTCAATACTGTTTTGTTTGCCTGCCACCCAAGATCCAGTCACTGATATAGTCCTATGCCTATCTCCCCATTAGTCTTGACTTCTACGTTTCCTGTGTTCCAAAAAGGATACAAAAGTAGATTTAATGATGATGAGGAAGGGAACTGCAGATCTAGAAAGTGCTTGTACAAAGGTTTGGCTTGTAAAGATTATAAAACATTTAGGTTGTTTCCTGAAGTTTGTAATATAGTCATTTCTATTCATCCATGGAAAGCCTCAGGATTCCCCATGCCTCAAATCTTAGGACTAAACTTTGTTACTCCATGTAATCAATGCAATAAATCAGGCACTACTGCATGACTGAACTGGCAGGTAGTTCCTCCTATATAGATGTGCTAGACAACAGAACAGTCTTGCCCTGGATGAAACTGAATGGGATGGCACAGTATTTCATCTTATCACCCAGAATGATAAACAATTTAAAGCACCTGAATTATTTATTTCCTGGGTTTTCTATGGAGTATTTTTGGACCCTAGTTAACAAAGGGGTAGTTGAAATCATGGAAACTAGACTTGAGAGTAATAGAAGACTACTGAACACATATAGTTACCATAAGTTTGCTTTGGTAGTGTTTGCCACTACACTGCTTCATTAATAATATGGCTACCTCATAGCTGAGATGTGTAAATTCTCTCCAGCTCCCTGTAATAATATTCCAGCCATTTATTTCAAGTATAGAAACTTACCATTACCGAGTATACTTGTGCTACAATTTTGAAGAACTTGTTGGCACTTAGATCAAGTAAGAAACAGAAAAATAAAAGATTTCCTTTAGTCTACATTTCTTTCCTTATGTCCTCTTTCTAGGCACATTTGAGTTTCTTATTGGTATCATGGTCTTTTTGTCCAAAGAACTTTTCTTACAAGTCAAGGCTTCTTGTGATATCAGTTTTTATTTATCTGACAAATACTCTATTTCTCCCTCACTCTGGAAGGATGCTTTCACGCCAGGGTATAGAATTCTGTGGCTCACTCACTGTGTTGTTGACCTGACGGTTGCCAAGTGAAGCCCAATGTAATTTCTGCTCTCCCTGTTCCATGACAAGTAAGATATTTTCTGTCTGTGCCTTCAAAAAAATGTTTCCATAACTGATTTTCTTTTCTTTTTCTTTCTTTAGTGATGCTGGGGATTGCATCTTGACATTGATGTCTTACAGTTTGAATACAATGTTCAAGAATAGGGTTTTGTGTATTTATTGTGCTAGGAGTTCTCTGGGATTCCTAGAACCATAATTCGGTGTCGTCCACTACTTTTGAAAATCCTCAGTCATTATATCTTAAAATATTTCTGTCTTTCTTTTTCTCTCTTTTTCCTTTTGTTAAGGTATTCTCATCATATATGTTATTGCTTTTGTTAATGAAATCATAGGCTTTACGATTTTCTCTTGACATATCTTTAAGACTTCTGTGTCATATCCTATCTCATAATGAAAGCCACACTCCTGCTTTAACTTTGCTATTGGTATTTAAAATTTTCTAGCTCTTTCCCTGAGTTGCTATTCTCTGCTTACTTTACTCTTATTTCAAATATTTTAAATTGAAAAATTAAAACTAAAGCATAATTACATCATTTGTCCTTTCCCTGTCATTCTCTAATCATCCCTGCCCCATCTCCCTCTCTTATTGTTTACTTTCTTTCACTGGAGTCCTCAGTATCTTATTCACAGTTCAAATTCTTATTACAAATTCTTATTACAAATTCAAAACATATAACTCTAAACCCTCTGCCATACCTACTCTTATTCTAATGTTTCAGTTATTTATTTAGACACCCCCCCCCCCCCACACACACAGAGGATTGTCTTCATTATCATTTGCCCCTTAGAATGACCTGAAGATTTGTTGTTTGTATGGGTATGCTATATTGGATAAATGGAACTGTATTGCACAGGCTACTACTAGGATGTTTTATGTCTGTCTGTCTAAGAGTTAAGCTGCTGGTTTGCTGTTGGTTGTATTACCAATGTCAGAGGTTCTAGTGATATTATAAGTGTCCTCTCTGATATGTATGTTTCTCTGAGGCTCTTGCATCAGTAGAGTCTGGACCTGGCAGTTTTCTCAGTTATAATCTCCTGTGGTATGGAACAACTCTTGTTGTATGGCAAGGTGTGGGCAGAAGAGAAAATCCTATCATTTTCCTTGGAACGGTGTCTATAGGCTCTGACCTTCAAAAGTATATCTCCACACCTCTCCCCTTCACCCGTTAGGTGACAAGGGAAGGCTAAAGTTGCCTGAAATGTGTGTTTTCTTTCTCAATTGTTTCTGAGATTCAGTTACAACATACATAGCTCAGTTTGGTTAAAATAGTTTCTCTTTGTTGAGTATTGAAGGTACTTGGGTGATTTCCTTGTCTATGTTAGTACGTCTATTATTTTCATCCTTATTCAATGATGTTTCAGCAGACATTGTGGTGAGACTTTATGGATGTAGTGTCTGCCATCCCTAGGAGAATTTCACAGAAACGCCTTAAATTATCTGGCTGTTACAATCTTGCTCCCTCCACTTTGACAACCATCCGTGATCCTTTGGTACAGGGGTTGCTTTGTAGATGTATCATTGGGACTGGGCTCCACAGCTTTGCATTTTGATTGCTGTGGTTTTCTGTAATGCTTTCTTTTCTGTAAAGAGAAGTGTCTTTGATGAGGGGCTAGAACTATATGAATCTGTGGGTCCACAAAAAACACCAGACAACTAAGAAATGTTGACAGTGGGAGAAACATTCCCCAAGAAAGAACATATGCAGTACCTAACAGTCATCCCCAAAATCACACATGCAGAACAGGTTGTATTTATGTACTTGGGCGTCTGTATCTGTATCTATAGAGATGTGTGTGTGTGTGTGTGTGTGTGTGTGTGTGTGTGTGTGTGTGTGTAACAACAACTAATGATAAAAGAAGCCATGAATTTGATAGAAAACAAGAAGGGCTTTATGGGAGGGTTTAGAGGCAAAGGAAAAGGGAAAAGATGTGATTATAATTTCAAAAACTAAAAGAAAAATAAAATAGGAAAGTTATTTTGAGGGTATTCCTTGGTAATGAGAAAAGAAAGCTCTAGAATCATTCTAAAATGGCCACCCCTGCTGATCCTTTATCTGAAATCTGGAGACATTTTTCTCTTATCTTGCCTCTGATAATCTGGTCAGATTCTGAGTTAAAATTCATCAAAGCATCTGTCCTTCAACCTTCCGCCAAAAGTACACCCAACTGTTTTTTTTACTTTTTACATCAGGCCATGTTAATTCTCCAGGAGTCAGTCAGTGTGCTTCAACCCAGTTTCACCATCATAAAGTCCTTGTGGCTTTTGCATCTGCAAAACTCCAGCTCTCTGAATTTGCATTTCTTTAGCCTCTTCTTGGTGTGAAGGTGGAAGTGACAGTTTCCAAGCTCCTTATGTGACACATTAAAAATCAGAGTCCCAAGGTTTATCCATGGAAAATGACTCAGAATGAGATACTCTTAGCCTAAAATTCAGCAGATCAGAGACGTTGACACCAAGGGGCCTGATAAGCAAAAGAGAAATAAATAGCCAAGAGGGCTGAGTTTAGGGAGACAGGAAGGAGAGATTCTTCTGTTTTGACAGTGGCTTCTTGCTATGATCTGATGCCTTTCCTATTATTGCCTCTTTCCTGCTCTTTATGTTTATCCTACTTTTCCTCTCTTCTTCCTCCTCCCTTTAGTCTACAGGTCAGGCTTACCAGGCCTTGATATTTTCTTCATATTCTTTTTCCATTTTCAGTGCTGTGGATTGAAAGCTAGGGCCTCACAGTTGCTAGATAAGTACTATTTGCTATGGTCCCTGACTGTTTCTCAATTTATTTTGAGAGGAGATCTCAGTTGCCTAGGGTAACCTTGAACCTGTGATCCTCCTGCTAGGTCTGGCAACCACTGGTATGGGGAAGGCAGGTTATTTCACAGTGGCTCCCCAGAGGTTCAGACGGAGGCAGCATATTGGGGTCAACTGAAGGTTTATGCTAGCAGCTCTCTCAAAGATTTTCCCTGACAATTCATGTAGATCTCAAATCTTAAAAATATTTTAAACCATTTATTTGAGATAGAATTGACACAGAAAAGCTCTAACTACTTAATGTATAAAACTTCATGAGTTTGAAGGCTAGTGAACTTTAGTAGAAACATTTTCTCAATCTTGCCCTAAACAACCATCACTTCTGAAAGGAGGTCTCTCTCATGGTCCTCACTGTCTATCTGGCTTTGGCTGACAATAAGGCAGATGGAGGAAAGCACAGGTCTCATGGAACATCTCTGGTGGCTGGTACTTGAGTCCTCTGGAGAAGGCTGATTTGCTCACTTGGCCAGTGCTGAGGATGGCTGTTTTTGGAAATGACTTGGAAGCTCTGGGCTGCCCCCACGCCTCACTGTGTTCAGAGTTTATGCTTTTTTATTGTTTTTAATATGCTTTGCTTATACTCTTGTGAACCATTTCAGACTTCCTTAATTTTCACAGGGCTCTAGCTGCAGAGTGAATTTGTAAGCTCTTCCTTTCACTGGAACAACTTTCAGGAACAACTGCAACCCACACAGTCAGCCTTTCAGCTTTTTTTGAAGTGACATTCTTTGGAGCCTACTCAGAGGCTAGCTTGATGCAGGATGATGGACAGATTCATAAGTAGTGAGGACAGTGATAAGACACACACCTCTGTGAGTTTGTAATTCTGTTAATAATCTTAATAAGGACATGCAAGTGTCATTATATTTGCAGTTGCCAGGAGAGACTGTCAGTGGGTCCTGAAACCTAAACATTACAGGGGATTGTTATACAACCATTGGTCTTCAAAAGATGCTGGGATTGAGTTACAAGACTGAGGCTGTTGTTTTGCTCAGTGTCATCCTCATGTTATTTGGTGAAGTTCCAAGCAATCTTTAAACAGAGTACAAAGTACCCAGGAACCTTTAATAAGGGAATAGTGGAGAGAGAACACACTGTATTGACCTTGGGTGGTAGGTAGAGCTATACCTAGCAAAGAGTATAAAAAGTCAAGCCTTAGAACCTTTGCAAAGAGTGTGCAAGGGTCTGTATTGGAAGAGGGAATATAGAAGCCAAAGGATGCATAGAAAAGGCAAAATGGAAGTGAATTGGACTGATGTCATCTTTGCCTAGAGGAAGGTAACATGGAAAGAAAATGTAATTAGAGGCCTTTGTCTATATCTCAGGCTTAATTAACTTTAGAGGCATACTACTCAGAATCCAGAGTTTTATAGAATGGAATCCAGTTGTTCTGTTTACTATCTATTTAAGTATGGACAAGTTACTTAGGCACTCAATTCCTTGGGACATTGTTTGAGTTCATTGAGTAACTACAAAGCTCTTTTGAGTTCTTCCTAGCATGTATAAGCCCTAATTTCTGTATACATCCTATATTATACAGGGCAACTGGCTTATCATCTGTGTGCAAATATAGAGTTTCACTCTGTCCCTGAGGAAAGATTTTGAAAGCAATATCAGGAAAACAAACAAACAAACAAACAAACAAACGAAAAAGGAGTAGAGTTTCTGAGGCCAGAAAACCTGGCTGATTGTTACTTGGTCTATAGCAACGAATTAGAGACTATTTGTATAGAATTTTGGGGGCTTTGCATGGTGTCTACCTGCAACTGTTCTATAGTAGTTATTCTTTGCTGACTTGATGAAAATATCCAGGGCACTGAAGCTATGGGTGGCTTCTAGGTCCAAGACCATGCTATTTTATTTTATTTTATTTTATTTTATTTTATTTTATTTTATTTTATTTATCTTTTTGTAATAAAATATTCTGGCAAACAGTGACTTAGAGGAAAGGGTTTACTTTACTTTATTTTTACTGAAAATAGATTTTTTCTCTCATATAATACATTCTGACCCCTCTCAGTTCTACCTACCTCGCTTCTCCTCCAGATCTACATGACCTAGGTTTTCCTTCTGAAAAGAAAAGGCCTCCAGGAGACAACAACCAAACACAACTAAACAAGATACAATAAGACAAGGCAAAAGCCCTCATACTGATGCTGGACAAGGCAACCCAACAGGAGGGAAAGTGTCCCAAGAGCAGGCAAAAGTGTCAGAGGCACACCCCTCCCACCAATAGGAGTCCTGTAAAATTATCAAGCTAAGATCCATAACATATCAACAGAGGACCTATTGTAGACCCATGCAAGGCCCTATGCTTTCCACTTTAGTCTCTGTGAGACTGTGTAAGCCTCGCTTAGTTGATTTAGCATACTATATTCTCCTGATGTCCTCCATCCCCTCTGACTCTTACAATCTTTCTTCCTCCTCTTCAATGGTGTTCCTTGAGCTCCGAGGTAAAAGATCTAATGTAGAGCTCCAATTTATGCAGTCTCTCTGCACAAGGCTTTGCTGTGGGTCTCTATATCTGCTCCTATCTGCTGCTGGAGGAAGCCTCTCTGATGGTGATTGGATAAGGCACCAGTCTATGAGTATAGCAGACTATCATTAAGAATCATCTTGTTTGTTATTTTTTAGTTATTTATTGGTCAGTAGTGATTAGATCTACTCTAGGTCTCTGGGCTGTCCACTCTTCAGTTCCTGGTCACCTAGGCAGTGTAGGACATGGCCTCCCTCTTGGGGCATGTGCCTCAAGTTGAACCAAATATTGGCAGGCAACTCCTATAAGTTCTGTGCCACCACTGTCGCAGCACATCTAGCAGGCAAGACATATTATAGGTTGAAGTTTTTGTGGCTGGGTTGGTGTCCACATTTCTCTTTTGTTAACCTATAGAGTACCTTTCTACACCAAAGAGACTAGAACATAGAGTTGAAGGCTCCATGCAGGTATCAGCTTGACCTATCAGTGAGCCATGTGGATGTTGTCTTCAGCAAAAGGGTCTCACTGTCTGTTTTCAGAGAGAAACCTTCTGTTCTGTCGCCATCCAGGGTTTTTTAGGGATTTTCATGGGACCCTCTTGGCCAACAACTCAACTTAATGCAACCCACTCCCACCACTGGAAGCCTTGCCTGGTTACAAAAGATGGCAAGTTCAGACTCTGTAGCCTCCATTATTTGTAGTCCTCACTAGGGTCATGGAATGGTGTTGCGTCCAACTCGGTCAGCAAGGAAAATGCAACCACCTGTTCTTCTTAAAGCAGTTTACTCAGGCAGCTTCTCTCTTCAAATCCCCGGAGCCTCAGAGTACAAGCGTTTTTATGCACTCAAGCCACAACCACGCCTCAACCAATCACCACAGGTCACATCAACTCACCAGGCAGGCTTGCTCAGCCAATCAGGGATTAAGGGTGAGCCATCCACCAAATATGGGCTTGTTTACTGCCTGGCACAGATTTCCATCCGGCTAGCCAGGGAGTCTGGAATGGCTTCCCACAGAATGGTTTATTTTAGCTCACAATTTCAGGACACGGTTAATAATATGAAGGAGGCCAAGGCAATAAGATCTAGAAGTGACTAGTCATATTTAGCACATTTACAGTCAAGAGCAAAGAATATTGAATTGCTTGCTTACTTACTTGCTATTGAATGCTTAATTGCTCAGCCCAATTTCTCCCCTGTTTAAAATTCAGGAACTCCTGTCTAGGAAATGGTTCCATGCACAATGAGTTGAGCTTTCCTATAAACTTTAATTTAATTTAAACAGTCTCCTATGGATATACCTATAAGCCTAAATAATATGGACAATCCACATTTGAGGAACTTCCCAGATGATTCTAGATTTTGTCAAGTTGACAAAACAAAACAAAACAAAACAAACAAGACACAATACCACAGTTGCTGCTCAGCCTAAACCTTCCTTTTCTGGTTCCACCTCATCTCTCAATACTGCTAACCTTGCTCCATTTTCATTGTCATGCTACAGTGACAGTGTACACCTATGCACTCTGTTTGTTCCATCTCCACACCCTCCTTCTTGCTCTCATTTCTTCTTTGGAATAGGCTTCCTTTTTTTTTTTTTTTTTCAAGTTTATAGTCAGTTTTTTTTTTTTTTGATTTTTATTACATATTTTCCTCAATTACATTTCCAATGCTATCCCAAAAGTCCCCCATAGCGCCCCCCACTTCCCTACCCACCCATTCCCATTCTTTTGGCCCTGGCATTCCCCTATATTGGGGCATATAAAGTTTGCAAGTCCAATGGGCCTCTCTTTCCATTGATGGCCGACTAGGCCATCTTTCGATACATATGCAGCTAGAGACAAGAGCTCCGGGGTTCTGGTTAGTACATCATGTTGTTCCAACAATAGGGTTGCAGATCCCTTTAGCTCCTTGGGTACTTTCTCTAGCTTCTCCATTGGGAGCCCTGTGATACATCCAATAGCTGACTGTGAACATCCACTCCTGTGTTTGCTAGGCCCCGGCATCGTCTCACAAGAGACAGCTATATTTGGGTCCTTTCAGCAAAATCTTGCTAGTGTATGCAATGGTGTCAGCGTTTAGAAGCTGCTTATGGGATGGATCCCTAGATACGGCAGTCTCTAAATGGTCCATCCTTTTAGAGATTCCATCCAAAGGAATAGGCTTCCTTTTATGGAGGCAGTAGACTAAAACTCTAGTACTTTACAGAACCTGGTGCTGTAAATATTTAGTTGAAGTGTCCTTCTTCATTCCTGGGAGAACATGCAGAGGAAAGTGATGTGTGAAGAGCTCAGAGCTCATCAAGCACTCAGTGTAGTCCTGAGACCCTTTGCCTTCACAAGAAGGTTGGTGTCTGGCCCAGGGTGAAATAAAGATGTACATGTTAACGGAGTCCTGTGGACATAATTGCTATCCAACGTAAAGTCAAGGTCTGCCATCAAAGCCTGGAGTTAGTCTTGGATCTCCGTGAGAAGCAAGCAGCTCATTTGGCTTCATATGCTTCTCTGGTATACTACACACACCCACATTGTCTTCATATAGTAAGAGTTTGAGTCCCATTCATTCAGAATTTCCCTTGAAGTCTCTGTTCTGTTGCTCAGGCCTGATTCTGCTCACTGGTCAGCACTTGGCTGCTCTCACCTCTTCCTTCACTGTTCTTAGTGTTGCTTATCTTCTTTGTACACGAACTCGATGCTTCTGTCTGCTGTATTTGTACTTGGAAGAGGGAGTCCTTCATTCCAATCAACATTCTTGATTATGTGCAGGTGCTAGATTCTGGGTATAAACCACTGTCCAGAGCTTTTATTTAACAAAGTGAAGCAAGTTGCAATAATACAAATATAACTGCAAGTAGCAGGGGTTATTTGGGAAAGTAAAACAGAATAGGTAAATGGGAACAGTGGAAAGGGGGTTTGCCATTTTATGTACAATGATCAATGAGCATTTATTTAATGGAATGTCATTTTGAAAAGATGTCTGAGTGTGCTAGGGAGAAATGCAAGAAAGAAAATCTAAACAAAAGACCAAGAATATTCAATGGACTCCTATGACTGGTATTATAAGTCATGTGGAGCAGAATGGACACCAGGATGACCAATAGGGAGGGAAGTGTGAGGGCTGGAAGCTCTGTCAAGTGAACAGAATGTTAGAATAGAACTAGAGAGAGCACCCAAAAAAGAAGAGCTGCTATCTCTATGTCAGTAACCATCACAGCATGTTTATTGCCTTCATATGTAGACCAATGGGCCATGTTTAAGCCTAAATCTACAAGACCTTGGTTAGGGCTTTATTTCTTCTCCAGTTATTTTCTGGGCATTACAAACAAAATTATTAACTTTGTTTAGAGTAATTAAGATGGTTTACCTTTCCACATCTCTGTGGTCTAGGATTTTACCTACCAATAGGAGTATGGTCAGGTGTACCTTGTTCATCACCCTGTGGTCTCTTAGAAGTCTTAGCAACTCTTTTTACATAATAGCTTCAAACACACCCAAGTTCTATATAATTAAAAGATAATAGGATGTGACTCTCTCTTAGAAAAGTCCACACCCACATTCTGGGGTAGGTTTTTAACATTTGTCTGCGTCTTAGTCGGTGTTTTATTGCTGTAACCACACAATTTTTATTTTAAAAAAGCAGTTAGTCTGTTCTCATGGCAGTGAACATGGTAGCATGCAGGTAGACATGGTGCCAGAGAAGTAGCAAAAATCTGGATCTGGATCTGTAGGTATCAGGGAAAGAGAGAAACTTGGCCTGGCTTGGGCTTTCTAAAACCTCAAAGCCCACCCCCAGTGACACACGTCCCACAATGAGGCCATACCTCCTAATCCTTTCAAACAGTATGAAGAACTTCTTTTCTCAAACCTCATGCTTAAACTTGTATTAAAATATCTTTCTTAATTTCCAATCCTACAAAAAGGAGAAGGAAGGAAGAAAGCAAGGAAGAGAGAATAAGAAAGAAAATGTGGAGGAGGCCAGCTCAGGGGTTATTAAAGTAACTTAGATGTCACAGGGGTTTTCTTGTAGCAGCAAAACAAATAGTTTTTAATCCATTTTTGTTTATTTGCTTGTTTTCTCTTTTTTCTCTTTGTAATCCCAGTGTAGTTTTATTGACGATCATATTAAAGAAGAAAAAGAGAACTCTAAAGAGTCCCATACACATTTGAAGTGATAGATCTGGCACTACCTGATATTGGGAGAGGCTAAAGAGGCAGTTATTTGGGGCTGGTTGGGATCAAGAAACTGGCTTTAGAATTCTTAAATCTGATAGCTAGTGTCCCAAGTTGTATCCTGGAGATGTAGGCATGGAAGTGATGTTGCAATATCCAATTTAAAAGCATGAGAAAGGATGCAGATAGAATACAGTACTGCTTGCTGCAAACATTGCAGTTTCCAGGAGTGAACAAAGTACTGAAGATTTGAAGAAAAAAAAAGAAAAACTGAATGAGGAGCTGGAGAAGAGAAAGGACAAGGTAAATATGGTTACAGGGGTCCATTGTCCCCAGTAGTTCTTAGGGGTTGGTGACCATGAATTTAAACAAAAATTCATTAGCATAATGTTAGTTCAGCAATATTCTACTGCCTGGGTTTAGATTTAAAAACAAACAAACAAACAAACAAATTTTGACCACACTGCTTGTTAAATTGGTCATGGTGTCAAACTGTGATATAAATATTTATGTTTATGGTCACAGAATTGAATATGCTTCATATTAAAATAGGTAGAACCCTAAGTGAGTCTAGAGACAGAATTCAGGTCATCAGCCTTGCTGGGAAGTGCTTCTGCCCACTTGACCAATCTCACCAACATAATAGGAATATTAAAAAAAATAAATTCAGGAAAATAATATTGCTTGGTCTTTATATTACTCAAAGGGAAATAATGTAGGCAAGGTTAGAAGGGAGTAGTTAACGCAGGGGCACATTACTGTTTGAAGTGCTGACAATAAGAGGCCTTGAATGCTCTTCCATAAAGGGGGCATGTATATGAACCTCCACAACCCCTACCCCAAGCCCAAAGTTCAGGGAACAGCACTGAGGAGGGGCAGAAAGAGCCAAAGGATTGTGGAATGGTGACCTTGGACCTGACATGGCTGTTGTACACATGAACTCACAGCAGTTGTGACTTACAGAAGACAACACAAGATCAAGCCAGTTAAAAATATCAACCTAGAGGGGAGGACGGGCTCCTGAAGGTCTACCCCTGACCCTAGAAGAAGAACTATTAGCAGTTATTGGCTGCATGGTTAGGGAGAATCACTTATTTATAGGAGCATGGCTATAGGTTGGTTCAGTGATAGGAGAGAGGGTACTGGGGAGAGTTGGACGGGAAGGGATGAAAATAGTCAAGATACATTATATGCATGTATAAAACTTTCAAAATGGTTTGATTTTTCTTTTTATCACCTTTTTATATGTTTATTAGCCACTTAATGCACATTGTTGAAGAAATACTTTTTTATAATTTTTTTTGTGCTCATCTTGAAACTTAGTTATTTACCTTTTCATTCTTGAGTTGCAAGTTGAATTCTTTATGCATTCTGGATCCTAAAGCCTTATCAGATATATTTTCAAATTCTATCACTATGTGTTGTTTCTCACTTTGTTGTTTTTCATAAAGTCTATTTTATTTTTAATTATGTATATGTGTATATGCTTGTGTGTGTGTGTGTGTGTGCATGTCTGAAGGTGTCTAGGGAGGGCAGGGGAGTTGGATTTTTCTGGAACTAGAGAGAGTAGGTCCTGTTGCTAACTAAGCTCACATATTCTGAAAGAGCACTATACACTATTAATTTCTGATGAATCTCTTCAGTCCCTCACATTCTTGAGTGTTTTTTGTTATACAAAATGTATTGATTTTTATAGAATCTAATTTATTTTTCTTTAACTAATTTCACTTTTCTGTCATAGATCAAACAAACAACTCTGCCCCAAAGTAGCTTAACTCAAGATAACAGACATACCTTTATATTCCCTTTTGAGCTTCACAGTTGTATGTCTTATATTTATTGAATTAATATAGGTTTTAAGACACTATTTTGGATATGTTTTGTGAGGTATTTATTTTTCACAAAGACTGTCGAATTGTATTCCTGTTGAATTGTCTTGGTACACAGAATGAAAATCAATTGGCTATAAATGTGAGGATTTATTACTGACCCAGTTCTGTGTCACTGAAGTCGAGGTATCAAATACGATTCAACTCTGCAGAATGTTTTGGCAATTTTGATATTCCACTTGCAAATGGCACCTTTTTCTTAACTTCCTTTTGGTTTGTTCATGCTGAATGTGTGGAAATATACTTAGCTTTTTGCTTATTTTATCCTGTAGCCTGGCTAAACACAAGCATTGTCTCCAACAGTCTCTTTCCAGATTGGTAGGATTTTTATAAATAACCTTCTGCTGTGTGGCAACAGGAGTAATTTCGTTTGTCCTTCCAGAGTGGTTGCTCTTGGTTTTCTTGTGTTCCCTTCTCAGCTGCCCTGCCTCAAACTTGTACCACTATGGTAAAAGAACATCAGGAATAAACTCAAGTGTTACTCTCTTAGCTCTTAAATTAGAAGCAAGGATTTTACATCCAGGCATGATATTAACTGTGGACTTCTCCTGTAGCCTCAGCACTTGGGAGGCAGAGCCAGGTGGCTCTCTATGAGGTTGAGGCCAGCCTGGTTTACACAGCAAGCTCCAGGCAAGCCAATGCTACATAGTGAGACCCTGTTTGAACCCCCTTAAGTAAACAAATATACAAACAAAAACCAAGCAAGCTTTGACTTTTTACATATGGCCTTATCAGGATTTTTCTGTTCCTAGGTTTGATTTTTATTTGTTGAGCACCAAAGACATTGTGTTTTTCAAATTCTCTTTCTCTATAAAGTAACATGTGAAGTGACTTGCTATTATATTAACATCATTTATTATAACTGATTTTTTTTATTAATCTTCAGTGCCAGAGATAAATTTCAAATGGCCATAATGTACACTCCTTTTAGCAGTTGCATGTGTTTGTGTGATTATATTGGAGTCATTTTGCATCTTATCCTTAAAGGATGTGCATCTGTAATTTTCTTTTTTTTTCCCCCATTTTTTTATTAGGTATTTTCTTCATTTGCATTTCAAATGGTATCCCAAAAGTCCCCTATTACCCCCCCCTGCCGCCCTGCTCCCCTACCCACTGACTCCCACTTCTTGGCGCTGGTGATTCCCCTGTAGTGGGGCATATAAACTTTGCAAGACCAAGGGGCCTTTCTTCCCAATGATGGTCGACTAGGCCATCTTTTGATACATATGCAGCTAGAGACATGAGCACTGGTGGTACTGGTTAATTCATATTGTTGTTCCACCTATAGGGTGGCAGACCCCTTCAGTTCCTTGGGTACTTTCTCTAGCTCCTACATTGGGGGCCTTGTGTTCCCATCCAATAGCTGACTGTGAGCATCCACTTCTGTGTTTGCCAGGCACTGGCTTAGCCTCACAAGAGACAGCTATATCAGGGTCCCTTAAGCAAAATCTTGCTGGCATATGCAATAATGTCTGCATATGGTGGCTGATTATGGGATGGACCCCCGGGTGGGGCAGTGTCTGGATGGTCCATCTTTTCGTCTCAGCTCCAAACTTTGTCTCTATAACTCCTTCCATGGGTGTTTTGTTCACAATTCTAAGAAGGGGCGAATTTTCCACACTTTGCTCTTCCTTCTTCTTGAGTTTCATGTGTTTTGCAAGTTCTATCTTGGGTATTCTAAGATTTTGGGCTAAAATCCACTTATCAGTGGGTGCATAGCATGCGAGTTCTTCTGTTATTGGGTTACCTCACTCAGGATGATACCATCTCGATCCATCCATTTGCCTAGGAATTTCATAAATTCATTCTTTTTAATAGCTGAGTACTACGCCATTCTATAAATGTACCACATTTTCTGTATTCATTCCTCTGTTGAGGGACATCTGGGTTCTTTCCAGCTTCTGGCTATCATGAATAAGGCTGCTATGAACATAATGGAGCATGTGTTCTTATTAACAGTTAGAACATCTTCTGGATATATGCCCAGGAGAGGTATTATGGAATCCTCTCTTAGTACTATGCCCAATTATCTGAGGAACCGCCAGACTGATTTCCAGAGTGGTTGTACAAGCTGGCAATCCCACCAACAATGGAGGAGTGTTTCTCTTTCTCCACATCCTCGCCAGCATCTGCTGTCACCTGAATTTTTGATCTTAGCCATTCTGACTGGTGTGAGGTGGAATCTCAGGGTTGTTTTGATTTGAATTTCCCTGATGATTAAGGATATTGAACATTTTTTCAGGTGCTTCTCAGCCATTCAATATTCCTCAGTTGAGAATTCTTTGTTTAGCTGTGTGCCCCATTTCTTAATGGGGTTATTTGGTTTTCTGGAGTCCATCTTCTTGAATTCTTTATATATGTATATATATATATATATATATATATATATATATATATATATATATATGATATTAGTCCCCTATCAGATTTAGGATTGGTAAAGATCCTTTCCCAATCTATTGGTGGCCAGTCTTATTGACAGTGTCTTTTGTTTTCCAGAAACTTTGCAATTTTATGAGGTCCCATTTGTCAATTCTCAATCTTACAGGACAAGCCATTGCTGTTCTGTTTAGGAATTTTCCCCCTGTTCCCCTATCTTCAAGGCTTTTCCCCACTTTCTCCTCTATAAGTTTCTCTGTCTCTGGTTTTATGTGGAGTTCCCTGATCCACTTAGACTTGACCTTAGTACAAGGAGATAAGAATGGATCAATTTGTATTCTTCTACATGATAACCACCAGTCATGCCAGCACCATTTGTTGAAAATACTGTCTTTTTTCCACTGGATGGTTTTAGCTCCCTTGTCGAAGATCAAGTGACCATAGGTGTGTGGGTTCATTTCTGGGTCTTCAATTCTATTCCATTGGTCTACTTGTCTGTCGCTATACCAGTACCATGCAGTTTTTATCACAATTGCTCTGTAGTACAACTTTAGGTCAGGCATGGTGATTCCAACAGAGATTCTTTTATCCTTGAGAAGAGTTTTTGCTATCCTAGGTTTTTTGTTATTCCAGAGGAATTTGCAAATTGCCTTTTATAACTCAGTGAAGAATTGAGTTGGAATTTTGATGGGGGATTGCATTGAATCTGTAGATTGCTTTTGGCAAGATAGACATTTTCACTATATTGATCCTGCCCATCCATGAGCATGGGAGGTATTTCCATCTTCTGAGACCTTCTGTAATTTTCTTTAATGATAATGAATTGGCTTTTAGTGTCAAGGTAATTTTCATCTCTTATAAAAAAATGGAAAGGTTGTTACATCATGTGTTTTCTGATGTTTGTGAAGGATGGTTTTTATCATCCACTATTTGAAAAGACTCACTCTGGAAGCTCCATGCTCCTAAACTTTCGTTCTTGGGTTACTTTTTCACTACAAGCTCAGTAGATTCACTAATCGTCGTCTGTGTTTACTTGTATGATTTTGCTCATTAATTGTAAAAACATTAAAAATTTTCCATTTATTGATGAATTAGTCTTTGTATTTGTTCACCATGTGAATTTACTTATTCTAGTCACCTGATTTATTGGCACATGGTTTCTCATGATAGCTCATTTTATTTCCTTTTTCAGTTCATCAAGGTTAGTAAAGATATCCTCACCCTCTTCTCCTAATTTCTAAAGCAACTTTGGTCTTTTCTTATTTTTTCTTGTTCATTCTGGCTATATTTCTCCTCAAGTTTTCAATATTTGCCATCACTGGTCTTTTCTCATGTCTTTCTATTCTAGTTTATCTGCATTTCCTCTCTGTTTTTGTCTTGGTTTTAATTTGTTTCTGGTTTTGTTTGTCTTCTGATTTCTTAAGGTAATAGCTTATTTACTTCTATCTTTTCTTTTAAAACGTGCTTAGCATTACAATTATGAAATTTCCTATGAATACCATGTTTCCTGAAAACCCTATTCTGACATTTTAGGTTTTCATTGCCATTCATGTTAAAGTTATTTTTTCATTTATGCCTTGGTCTCTTCTTTACTCATGAGCTATTTGCGCATACTTTAAATCATTTCTGTTTCTGAATCCTGCAGTTTTGCATTTATTTCCACCTTTATTCCATTGTGTTCAGATAATTCTTTTATAGTTTCAATTATTTTAAATTTATTGAGACATACTTTATTTTTCAACACATACTATATCCTTCATATGATTCCATGTGTACTTAAGAACAATGTGGGCTCTACCAATGTCCATTAGGCCTTCTTGATCTGTAGTATTGAGTGCCCCACTTTCAGTCTTGTTATTCTGTTCATTGGGAAATATGAGGGCCTTGATATCACTGTTTTTGCCCATATGTATTATTTCCTGAACTGAATAGGGAAAAGCTATGTTGAAAGACTGTACAGAATTCACAGCTGTGCAGACTTGAAACCCTAAAGGAGCCTTGCTGAAGAATCCTTTCTTGGTTTTAGTTATTGGGGATCTCTCCCTATATCATTGCTCTTGACTTGAAAGACTCAGATAAATGCTGAGTCAAAAGTCCCATTTAACATCCTCTTATTGGAGTGTCATGGTGAATCTCAGCAGAGCAGGCACAGCAGATGTCAGAGGCTGAGCCCTGGGCATGACTGAGTTAATCTCAGAAGTATGGTACAAATGCAGGTGTGGCTAGATCTCCATTTTTGCTGAGCAGAATTTCAATCATAGGTCAATAATAGAGTTGGATACTGAACTGGTTGAGGTCAGTGTGGTCAATGTAACTCACAAAAAGTTGAAAGTCTAAAACTCTGAAGGGACAAAGAAAGCAATGGATATCACTGTATTAGAGATAAAGAGAGCAGAAGCCAATCTGGAGATCAGGAAATCCTACCATGGCAAAACAAAGAATTCCCTCAAGGTGCACACTGAGTCTGGAATAATCCTGTTTTTACAATAGTTTTTTATTACTATTTAAGAATCTGAGACATTAATACAATGCCTTTTGATTAAATCTAGCCCCTGCTCTTTCCCCTCTAGCTCTTTCCATAACCCACCACCCATTTCCCTTGTTAACTCCAGACACTCTTTTTCCTTTTATTTATTTAGTTTTTTAAACTCTCTGAGTCCATTTAGTACTGATAGCTTGATCATGGTTATAGGGTTATCTACAAGGCCAAGCTATCAGGGGCTGCATCCCTGAAGAAAATGGACTCTCCATCCCTCCATTAGGTACTAATTGCCAATAGCTCCAAAACTATGGGGGTGAGGAGGAAGCTGCTGAGATCCTCTCCCATTCATGCTGGGATTTTGGCTTGATTCATCTTGTGCAGTTCTTGTGCATATAGTTATAGCTGCTGTGACTTCTTAGGTACACTGTAGCTATACTGCCTGGAAAACACTGTTCTTGGGCAAGCCTTTAATACTTCTGGTTCTTAAGTCTTTCTGATCCTCTGCTGTTGTGACACAGATGTTCCTCCTAGTTGCTTTGTTCATGCTTTTGTCCCAAGACAATGTTCCCACCTCCTTATCTTCACACAGAACTTCCAGCTGTCAGTTAGTTTCTTGTGCTCTGGCAGGAAGAAGACATTTGGGGTAAACTTGTCTCCAGACATCTAGCTGGGGTCATCATAAACTCACTCTTGATCAAGGCAGTCTTCAGTTCTGAAAGGAGTCTCAGAGTCTCAACAGAGGTCACTTCCTGTTCCGTCTGCCCAGCTTATCTGTCCTTCCTAGGTTGTGGCACTAACATGTATTCTTTATTCATTGTCTCTGCTCACTTTTTGAGAGTTTGCTCCAGAGATAGCATAGCATAATATAAAGAAGGCTTTGGAAGCCCAGACCTTGAGACTGACTAGTTCTGACAAATACTGTCATTAAGGGAGTTGTTAAACATTTGTGTATGTACATGAATACACCACACAGGAGTGTAAATATATGCATACTACTGGCACATGCACACCGGAGCAGGCAGGTGTGTTTATTATGCATGTGATATGTGAAAAACTAGCACTGTTTCTGGCAATGAAAATGGTCCTTTTGCTATTGAGTGTGGAGGCAGGGAGATTTACCTCAGTTCAAAAAGCCAGCTCAACTACACAAGAACATTTGGATTTAAGCAAGTCAGCCTATGACTCTACAGGATTTGTTTCTGAAAATGACCATTTCTTTATAGCTAAACCCACTAGATAGCACAAAGCCTTTAATATTAGGTAGAAGAACATTCCTGCAGACAGATGGTCCCTTTTCTTTGTAAAACAGATGTGAATGTTTCCTTAGCAGGATGGACATGCATACCTGACAGACAGGGGCTCTCATGGTGTCTCACTGCCTCTCCTAGCCTTTACCCTTTCTGTGCTCTCTCTATGCTTACAGAAACAGAGATGGTGGTGGGGCTGCTGCACTTGGGTTTTGTTACCTTGGTTACAGATGTAGTCCCTAGTGGAGAAAGAGGAGAGAGCTGTATTTTTATAAGGGCAAATTATACTGACATTTAAATTGGAGGCAGCACAACAGAATACAGCTTCTGTGGAATGGGAGGCTGTGTGTTCCTTTTACAACCCAGGCGATAGATGCTTGCCACTGCCACATGGTCTTCAATGTGTGTGTGTGTGTGTGTGTGTGTGTGTGTGTGCACGTGTGATAGGATGGTAGGGAGTAGAGTAGACTCATCTTAGCCTTTGAATTGTTTCATGGAGTGGGACTTTGGCTGGAAACAGTGGAGGGATCGTTTTAAGTGAGATTCTGAGGGATTGGGTCAGATGGAGAGGTTGTCAGCACAAACCAGAGATGAATCTAAATGTCAGATGTGGATAAGAAGGGAAAGCCACAAAGCCTGAAGGATATCAGTTAGCTTGCCAAATGGAAGGAGCTAGAGATGATGAGAGACAAGGGTTAGGAATAGGCATGAGAGTGAGAGGAATAGTTCAGGGGTATAGAACAGAACCTTGACTCCATAGTGTTATCTGTTACTGGGGTATAAGGTCTGGGCAGATAGAATTGACAAGAAAGGTATAGCTTAAGATTATAATATTTTCTGGAAAGTGAGAGAGAAACCAGGCTTCTGAGCCTCAGCTTCTTTCTTCTCTTGAGAGGAAAACAAGGATAATTTAATTGCAATGTCTTTTTGTGAGCAGTAGATAGTTTGAAGTCTAAAACATCTTCATCCACCATTCATCCACCAAAGCTATTAGCAATGCTGGTCATTGAGTCAATCAACAACCAAGCCTTAAGTTCTACCAATGCTAGAGTGCTAAGTGACTGAAGATGTGATGTTCAGTCAGCTGCAGAATCCTTACCTTAACTCAGCATCCCTACTCAGAAGGTCAAGCTTGTCTCCAGTGAGGAAGGGAATTAGTTTACAGGTCATTGGTAAAGCAAAAAACCCAGAACCCTGGAAAAAAATCTCAAAGTGACTATTGATCGAGTCCAGATGGTCAAGGACTCCTTGGAGCCCCATGCCAATTGCTGGCTCAGTCAGCCAGGAGCCCGGAGTGGACATATGGAGCAGCTGGTTTGCCCACTTTTAATCTACTTTTCTGGTATTCTGTCAACCAAGAAGAACCATCTACTCATATGAGTCAGTCATGAGGTAAAGAGCCGGCGTCAGCCTTGAGAGGGTCCGCACATTTGGACAGGTGTGTATGCATAAAGCTATTTGGACTTCTATGTGTTTATTTTCTGTTTACATGTGGAAGGGAGGCTAGTTTGTGAACATATGTGCAAGTGTGTGTGTAGGTATGCCCATTTAGGAGTAAAAGATTTCTTGGTGCAGGTACTTAGTAATTTGGGGTTCTGAATGTTGTCCTGAGCATTCCTTTTATTATCTCTATGTTCTTTAATAAGCAATAGTAGGTCTTTAAGGCATGTTTTCTCATCACCAAATGGAAATAATTTATCATTTTTCACTGTCATTATTGGGGGGATTATATGCAGTAATTAATATAAAACATCTGGCAGATGTCTCATGTAGAAAATATAATTAACAAAGATTTCTGCTTGCTTTAATTGCACACTTTTCTCTCTTCGTACCATGGAAAGGAGTTCTTTAAATGCTGTTCTTATTCTCAAATGATGGAAGAGCAAATGAGTCTTCAAGTAGGTACAACCACAGTTGTGGAGAGCAGGCAATGGCTAGTGCTTTGTAAAAGGCACGTGTCTACTTATTCTCACAATATACTATAGTGCCAACAGGTTGTAAATTGGTGCATTGCAGAAGGAAGAACAAGGAGGTCTAGAGTCTTCACAGGACCAAGGGCCTCTCTTGTCATTGATGACTGACTAGGCCATTCTCTGCTACATATGCAGCTAGAGCCATGAGTCCCTCCATGTGTTGGTGATTTAGTCCCTGGGTGCTCTGGGGGTACAGATTAGTTCATATTGTTGTTCCTCCTATGGGTCTGCAAATCCCTTCAGCTCCTTGGGTACTTCTCTTGCTCCTTCATTGGAGACCTTGTGCTCAGTCCAATGGATGGCTGTGAGAATTCACTTCTGTATTTGTCAAGCAGAGCCTTTTAGGAGACAACTATATCAGGCTCCTGCCAGGGGAATGCCAGGGCCAGGAAGTGGGAGTGGGTGGATTGGTGAGTAAGGGGAGGGGAGATGGGATAGGGGGTTTTGGATCGGGAATCCAGGAAAGGGGATAACATTTGAAATGCAAATAAAGAAAATATTTATTAAAAATTAAACAATATTATTCGGAAAAGTCTGAGTGTACATTGGTATATTAAACACTATACCAAACCTTCCTTTTAGTGAACTAATTTAACTTTCTTTAAATCTAGCATTCCCTAAGATTGTCTGTTCATTAAAACATGATTCTAAGCCGGGCGTGGTGGCGCATGCCTTTAATTCCAGCACTTGGGAGGCAGAGGCAGGCGGATTTCTGAGTTCGAGGTCAACCTGGTCTACAAAGTGAGTTCCAGGTCAGCCAGGGCTACACAGAGAAACCCTGTCTCGAAAAATCAAAAAAAAAAAAAAAATAAAAATAAAAATAAATAAAACATGATTCTATGGAGTATTAATAAATATTTTAATTCTATTCAACACACACACACATGCACATGCACACGTACCCAAACAAGGAGGCCTAATCAAAGGAGCCATTATCACAGATTGCAATACCCAGTTCATGGCTGTAAAACATTCTGACCCAGCCAGAGGAGGGGGTATCACATAATAGTAAGATGCAAATTAAAAACTAAAAAGAAAATAACAAAAGAAGGTTGGAATCCATTAAAGTGTTCTCCTCATCCTCAAGTCTTTGTGCTTGACTGTGATTTACAATTGATATCTGAGTTCAGAATTTTGCATATCAAATCTCCTTTCTCTGCAGACTGCTGTGATCAGTAGCTTATCGTTTCCACATAGAGTCTTGTAGTAAGTACATTGGGATCTGGCCTGCCCTTGGTTCAGAAATGAGTGTGTCTTTACCCTGTAGGCCCCATCCCTTGTAGGAGATACCTTGCTGTGAGCAAGATTCTTAAGATGTTTTTTTGTTTGTTTGTTTTCTTTTCTTTATAAAGATGGCTTAAGCTATTCTTGTGAGTCCCAAATATTGGGACTCTCCACTCTACTTTGGCAGGGATTTATGGGAATGTGTAGCATTGACACCTTCAGCAAGCAGCATGGCATAACAGTCACAGTGGGGTCTGGACCATGTAGGTCAGAGACAATCATTGCTTCATGAACCCTAGAAGCTCAAAGTTGAAAACAGCTGGAGTATAAAGAGCAAAGAGCAGAATGTAGGTAAGATGCAGGGGGAGATAATGCTGAGACATCACCAGGAAGATGTACCTGAGTGCTGTGTTATTTCTCTTTGTGGAAGTTTCTTTAGGACAGGGCTTAATACTTGACTAGTGTTAAGGTGGGCAAGGGGAGTGGCTGAAGCAAGATAGCCATGTGGCCCACAGGTACAACCAAAGTGTGAAGATGCTTGAAATAGTGGCACCACATTCATGTCTTCTAGGTTGCTACCACCTATCTGATAAGAAAAACAAGGATTCAGGGTCCTTACTAATTTTCATCCCACACTCCAGAGCCATCTTACGCATGCAGTAATCTCTGGCCCTGTCTCATCTTTGAGAACCAAAGACAAATTTTCATTTCCTCTGTGAATAATCATTGCTTTAAAACCCAAATATAAATTTTTGTTTAATTTTCTCTTTAAGCCTTAATACTTTACAATAATGAAATTTTCTGTTGTTTTGTTAGACCAATGAGCATTCTGTTCTGATTTAGCAGGCTTTCAAGACACTTACATTCTTCTAATTGGACAGAAGAAAATTGTACATATTACTGGGATTCACATAATGCCCTAATATGTGTGTACATAGGGGCAAAGTTTAAATAAGAGTAAGAATGTCTATCTTGTCAAACATTTATCCTTATTTTATAGTGAACACATTGAAATTTTTTTCTATTGTATTTTGCTCAAGGTATCCCCCTCCCCCAAATGAGTTGAGAACTATGGTGTTGAGAAGAGACCTTAGAACCAGGGTGACTGAGTATAAGACAGAAGCAGGAGAAATGACAGAAGCTTGCTCCCATGAACTGAAGGAAATTAAAACCTAAAAAGAAAATAATTAAAGAAGGTTGGAATCCATTAGTATCTTGTGCTAGTCATTCTTCCTCCCCTTCATCCTCATCCCCTTCTTCATAATATCTTCCAATCTTCCCTCCTCCTCCTCTTCCTCCTCCTCCTCCTCCCACTTCTTTTTCTTCTTCTTCATTATCATCACCATCATCTTCTGCCTCTTATTCATCATCATCCATATCAAGAACTAAATCATACTGCAGTGGATGAGGTCAAATATTGTCTTGACGACTTCGCCTAACTCAACTGCATCTGCATCAGAATGCTTAGCAAACTGGGTGAGTCAGGTCTGGTTCCGCACAGTGCCTACTCCTGCTGGTCTTATTCTGCATTAGATCTGAGCATTTTGTCAAATCCTTTCCATATTTCCATTTGATTTTAGTGGACCTTGAAGATGGGTTACCACTCTCATTCAGATAAAATTCTTTGGAGAGAACTATATTTTTCAAGTTTCATCAGTTTTCATCAAAATTAAAATTATTCCTGTAACCTGATTTTGTGTCTGCAAATTCTGTCATGTTTATGGTTAAATCCTGCAGAGCTTCTTTGTGTTCCTTCCCCACATGTGTAGACACTTGGGAATGCTTGAAAAATGTTGTTACCCCCAAAATATGGAATTTTGATGATAAATTCTGCTCTACTTTCAAAATTTCCTCATTGGTTTGTTCATTGAGTCTATTTATATTGTACTTTGTAAATTTGTTCCAGTGCTTCTTAATGTTTTTATTCTTCTCCTTTTGAAAGACCAGGAAGGGCCAATCAGCTTTGCAGCAGGAACTTGTCTGGATTTCTTAGGCTAGGACAGGAGTGCAGATTGCCAGTTCAGGGCCATTGCAGGAGGGGAGTGTCTAGAAGCTAGAAGCCAGAGCTCCCTCCTGCATGCTCACATCGGTTTGATGCATGTTCAAATGTAACTATTCTTATTGTTTAGAATACACTTTCTGTAACTTCAGAAAGTTAGACCTAGGGAATTCTTCAAATTATTTCAAGAGGAAGCAAAGTGTTAACTGAAACCCATCTCCTCTAACTTGACTAGACCTCTTTCTCAGATGGGCTCCAATGTGAAGAAGACCATTGTTGGGCTCCTACCCTTGCTCAGAGTTACTCCCGCTGCCACTCTGGCATTCAAGTCTCATCTGTCTCCTACCAACTAAATACAGATGGATGGCATAGAACCCCAAAATGACAGTCCCGTTGATCAGGTCCTTGTAATACCCTCGATGTGTGGTTGTCTGAACTACTGTCAGAGTTAAAGCTCTGTCAGCTGGGTTTCACTTTATCACTTATAACCATGAGGAAGCCCTAAAATGTGGGTAACAATTGCTTTCACAAAACTTTGTAAACTTAACTTAAAATTTTATGTATTTCTTGGTTCATCTTCTTATCACACAAGCACATGCACACAATCTGTAATACACAGGTTCTCTGGATTTTCTTTCCTCTCCTTTTTTTTTTTTAAGTTTCCATATAGATAAGGATACTTTGTGAGTGAAATAGACTCCACCTAAGCCAATTTAGGTTAAACACAACAAGTGAGTGTGGGATTTGATAGTTTTGGAGTGCAAAGTTAAAGAGTAGAATTGACTCAGGAAGGAACTGACTCAAAATTACCAAAATACCATTAGGGAAATGATCACAGCACAAAAACTATGCAGAAACCAAGTTTTCTCCTGTGTTCTATGTTGCCTGTGGATTTAAAAAAAACTCCCTCAGATGGCTTGCCTTTGGGTTTTTTCAGGCAGGTGTTTTCTACATTTAGGCAAGGTGGTTATAAAAGTTGGCCTTATAACAGACTAGCCCGATGCACAGGCAGTAGAAATTCTCTTTTCAAACCCTCCTGGGGATCCCTAAAGCTTGATCTGGAAAATGCTCAGCTGGGTTACCAGGCTTGCTCTGACCCCTGATATGAAACAGCCACATGCAGACTCATGCTTTGATCAGAGAATGTGCTTGGTCTCACTAAGACATGTTCGGTGAGAGGGAGAAAGTTTGAGGGAAAATGAGCTCCGATACTAAAAGAAACGGAAATAATTGTAGACAGAAAAACAAACAACATATCTAATGGTTCGATTTATTTGTCTTTTGCAATATTGGGGGTCATGGGTCACTAGTCTGTTTTCTGTTTGTTTGTTTTTAAGGTGTTTTTTTTTCTCCCATAATGGAAACCTTGTACCTCCTTTGAGAAATGATATACATTCAGAATGAGTAATTCTAGGCTGAAGGATTCTTCCTGCCTTTTCAGAGTTTTCCCATGGCTCTTGCCATCCACAAGGATTCTTGAAGCCAGTGGTGGGAAGAATTCCTATGTCAGAGCACTGGATCCTTTCCATTAGGTAGGGAATAGGCTTCTTTTATGCCTTACCAATGGATTTTGAGAAGACTAATTCTACTTCTGATATCTAACTATTCTGTTTAAATAATTACTGGTAGATGTTTCAATATAAAATGATTACATACTCATTAAAATATTTGGAAAATGTAGGAAGTTAGGAGGCAGAAATAGCCTTGGTAATCTTATATTCCCAAACAACTGCTGCTGATCCATGTTTCAGAGCACAACCATCCTACAATTTCATTATGAATGGCTTTTAAATATTTTTGTTTGCTTTGCATAGCAGTAATCATGCTGTATACACAATTTTGTATCCCTAAGTATAAAATTATAATGATAACATAGCAGAAGCTTTCCCCTGTGTTATTATAAGCAGCTCCTAAATATCCATTGTGAACAGTTCCATTGATTGAATCATTTCCTTCCTATTGGACATTCAGGTTATTTGCTGTGTTTGAATAATGCTGTGATGAACACTTTTATAAGTGAAACATTCCCTACATGGGAGAATATTTTCTGCTTAGTGTAGATTGGATGGAAATAGGGCATGTGTTCATGTATGTATGCTGCCCTTTCTAATAGCTGCAAGACACAGTACAAATAAGAAAGCAATATCCTTGTCCATCAGAAATTGTACTGTCTTATGCAGGAGAGTTGTTTCTCAAATGATACCTCTTTCCTGCACGATGAATTGTTCCTCTTGGAGTGCTATAAAACACGACTTCTATATCTCCAAAACGAACAATCTTTCTAAGGTTCCAAAATTTCTCCCCTGAGTTGTATGTGTATTCAATCTTTTTAATAATATTATATGAGTTATACCAATCAGCTTATTCAGAATGTAGCTTTTTTTTTAATTCGGATTTTATTAAGGAAGTGGTACTTATTTTTAATCTACTTATAGATAAGTAGATATTTAGATAACAAGTGAGGTTTTGAATTATCATTTTTATTTGTTTCTCCAAAGAACAACAATTGTCTTTGTTGACTGCAGATAGCCTTTTCAGCTTTTCCAACAGAGAATGTTAAACAGATATTAAATAAAGCTGCCATATCTGGCTTTTAGATAGGCAGAAGGTATTTTTTGGCACATCTCCAAGATTTACGCTTTCAGTTTCAGGCTGGGCACATGCAATTGGATCATTCTGTTTCCAGCGCTCCCCTTAAAAATAGATACATCTTGTTGTTGTGTTCTTCTTCTTCTTCTTCTTTTCTGTGTCGTGTTGGATGTCTGTAGGAAAGCCCTGGGGCACCACTGAAGAGTCTAGAATGGGAGGGTCCAGTATGATCTAACACATTGAAACTCCTTCCCTATTTAGATGCCCACCGGAAGCCTGGGATATTATGGCTACAAATCAAAGCCAATTCTGTACTTCTGGCCCCTGTTCTTAGCCATGATGTGCTTGTGCTTCTTTCTAGAAGCTCTGTCCCACCACAAAGCCAGCTAGACATCTTCTTGTCTACTCTAAGAGAAAAAGGTGAGGTGCTCAGGAGTGACTAAGGTGCCAAAGACTTTTGAGTGAGTGGTCAGGAAATCACTTTTAAAGAGATGGGCCTTGAGAAGAGTCTCAGATGACCTTGTAAATGATTGCATACATGATGGATGAACAGCT
Organism: Mus caroli; assembly: GCF_978045245.1. NCBI lineage: Eukaryota > Metazoa > Chordata > Mammalia > Rodentia > Muridae > Mus > Mus caroli. The sequence goes on along the minus strand of NW_028227267.1, from coordinate 29,541,268 downwards.
GACTATTCAGATATTATGAGATATTTACAGATATAATTTTATTTAGCTCACATTTCAAAGAGCAACACTGTGCCTGGTACAGAGATATGGTTTTGTGAGAAGGCCAGAGTTAAATTTGTAGCTATGTGAGTGTGAGTCTAAAGTTTGTGCTTTTTCAACCAAACCACATTATGTTCTATAAAGTTAGATGAGGTATGGGCTTCAGTCTTGGGCACTGGTGAAAGATGAAAAAATCAAGGATAGGAATCATTCACCATTTCTTGTTTTAATCTGAAACTTACCATGATTATAAGTGGAGAGTAGACCTTTGTGGGAAAGTCTGAGCGAGGGGAGAAAAAAACATGGTTTATTGGCTCAGGAAGTTTTGTATGTGACCTTCTATACCTCCAGGGACATGTGTATACTCAGGAGATAAATGACACCTTTCTCTTTATCTTAGTGTGAATATCCTATTAGTGTACTGGAGGCTTTGTCCTAGGTAGGCAATCATGCTGTATCAGGACAGGTCCCATATACTGCCCATTCTGGCAGGTCTGTGACTTCTTTTTTAAATTATTAGATATTTTCTTCATTTACATTTCAAATGCTATCCCAAAGCTTCCTATACCCTCCCCCTGTCCTATTCCCCAACCCACCCACTCCTGCTTCCTGGCCCTGACATTCCCTTGTACTGGGGCTTATGATCTTCGCAAGACCAATGGCCTCTCCTCCCATTGATGGCTGACTAGGCTGTCCTCTGCCTTCTTGCTATTAGTTTTGTTCTGCATAGCTTTCTACATCTTCTTTGGGTTTAGAATGAACCTGGAAGGAATGAGGGATTAATAGCTAGACAGACAAAACTAACAGGGGACCAGGTTTCCAAAGTAAACCGTATATTTAATAATGATCACTGACACAGAATGTAGAAAGCATGGAACCAGGGTCCCTTGACTTGGCAGGCATTATGGCCAATAGAAGAAACAGGAATCCTGAGATTTACTGTGCCCAGACCCAGCAGGGTCCGGCAGAAACTTTGACATCTTAATTGTGTTCTTACTCAGTCACCCACAGCTAATGCATCTTCCTGGCAAAGCAGGTGTCTTCCATAAGGAGCACCATGGGGCAGATTGTTATCATAAGAGCCTGCCAAAGTCTGCTCTAAATTGTCCCTGGACCAGTTATAATAAACCAAATAGCTACAAATAGACACCAATTTGCAGAAATGTGAGCTGTACAAAGTATGCCTTTGGCTTCAGGATGAGAGGAGAGTGTGCGGTGAACATCATCTTTGTAGGGAAGGAGCTTCAGGTTATCACGTGGGACTGCAGTGGACTCCACTCTGAAATGGCAAATTGCGCCAGCCTTTGTGCGTTCTTGAGTTTGTCTGTATCTTGCCCCAATCGGTGTGTACTTTTATGCTGGCTGACTTCAACCTTGGGTTACTTGGGCCTTTGAGAGATAAAGCATTTGAATTCCAATTTGAGCAGGGTACAGTGATGGGATGCAATGTGATTTTTTTTTCTTGCCTTGGATCATAGCCATGCAAAGGGAACTGAAACTCAAGATCCCCTTGAAAGGGTGGAGTGAGTATGGCTAGTATCCCTCAGTGTCACTCTGTATATGACAGTACTTACTTAGAATTAAGACTCTATTCTGGATACTGGGTGGGGGGGAGACGACAATGAAATCTATCAATCATTTAGATGTTCGAAATTTAGTAAGCTAGGTATGAGGACACTCTACCTCACTCACCAACAAGTCTCTGACAATGCATGCCATGCAACTCAGTTACTCTGGTGGACGCCTTCTGAAAGTCAAAATGAAGGGCGGGGAAATTAATTCCTTGTTCTTTTTCTCCCATAAGTTAATATGCTTTCATGTCTTCCTGTACTAAAACCAGTATTTTATGAAATTTAGAAAGAAAACAAAACAGAAGAAATATTGCCCGAAATCACACAATTGCAAAGACAAGCAATAACAACACTTCAGCAAACTCCTTTTCAGTGTTCACTGGCTCACTTGTGGGCAATTAATTTTTACCCATATTTGATTTTACATAATGTGTTATTACTATCTCTTTATAAATAACTTTAGAGACTACAAATATTGCAACAGATGGGGACAATATAAACTTTTTTTTGCAATTACTGAGCACATAATTTTAAATATTAATTTTCACAAAGAAGTTGCATTGCAACGAATGCCTGCAGATAAATATTTTCTTGGATTTATTTAGAAATATTTTCTTGATAGAGTTTTTAAAAGTACAATTACTGCATCAAAATGAATCAAATATATCTAGTATCCTTAATTTTTTCTGACTTTTTCAGAACTGTATATGCTTAAATTGTATGCCATGGTGTTTGGTTCTTGCAGCTAATCTACCTTTTCGTACATATGCTGACACATCACCAGTATCTGACAACAATGAACGAACCCTAGTCATAGCTGCTCAGCAGGTCTCTGGAGTTACAACACAACTCTGTGTGCTATCACCTCATACTTTAACTGTCAACTTCTAATTTATTTAAATAGGCTTTATAGTTTACTGTGCTCACTGTAATAGATCAAACAAAAACTGTCTCTTGGCCCATGTAAAGGGAGTAAATGGAATGACTTCTCTCTTTGTCTCTTTTTCCTTCCTTCCTTCCTTCCTTCCTTCCTTCCTTCCTTCCTTCCTTCCTTCCTTCCTTCCTTCCTTTTTAATTTTTGCCAAAGAAATCAGTAAACTTAAAAAAAGACCTTTCCTCTCATTCTCTGTGAACTTCATATCATACATCCCAATCCTCTCCTGTCCCCTGTACCCATCCTCTCCCTTGCTATTTTCCTCCCAACAGAGGAAAAAAGTCATGTGGAAGTTGTGCAGCACAATGTGTACCCTCTGTTTATACTTTGCTTATAAATGTTCACTCACTTACAGTGACTCCTTGCTCCAGTGTGAGGCCTCTGGTTTCTGCTTCTCTATGAATATTGGAACCTCACATGGACTCATGTCAGGCATACTGTTGCTGCCCTGTGTCATGGAGATCTATAGGACTGGGCCTTTCCTGCATTCCAGCAGTTCTCTGATAGAGTAGATGTTGGAGTGAGCCAATTAAGAGCCCTGAATGTGGGCCTGAGAGGCATGTGAGTTAGTCTGACTTGCAGGTATCTTTCTTATCAGCACCCCCCCCACACACACACACCATTTCCAGGTCAACTCTGCTGTGCTGTGTAGGTAAGATTCAGGTCCTGCTCTCCTGAGTGCTGCAGCAGATGAGGGTTAGGGTCAGCTCTCCTGCTTTCCTGACCCCTGGGCTAGCTCTCTAATCTGCCATTGGTGGCAAGTGGTAAGGGGAGGGGAGGGCATCTCTACCTTGCCCACGATGCTGCATGGCAGACAAGTTGAACCACCAGCTCTCCCATGCTAATACCCTCTAGACTGGCTCACCTGAAATCTCTATATTCAGGGCTAGCTCTACTAAGCTGCAAGGTGAGGTTCAGGGCCCTCTTTCCTAAGTGTTATAGTAGATGAAGAGGAGGCCAGATCTCCTGCCTGCTATAGGTGGCAAGGGGTTTAGGGGGCATCTCTTCTTCACCCATGTCACTGCATGTCAGACAAGTTGCAGGGCCAGACCTCCTACACTCATGTCCCTGGGGACAGCTCAACTGTACCTGGCCTGAAACCAGGGTCAGCTCTACTGTACTTACGAGGTGGAGTACAGGGCCTGATCTCCTGAGTGCTGTAGCTGGTGAGGGCCAGAGCCATCTCTCCTGCTCTCATGATTCCAGGCCTGGTCCTTCCCAGGCATGTTTAAATGGCTCCTTGTATCTAAGGCTCATTCCCACCCAGGCCCAAGGTCCCAGCGTGGGTTTTCTAGTCTCCAGCTTACTCCTTGTCCTGGAAGACCATCTGGGCCTGTTTGGTCCCAGAGTGGTGGTTGTCTTGGGCTCACTTATTTTCAGGGAATGTTATGTCACTAATCAAAGCATTCAGATGTTCACAGGTCAGAACACTGAGCATAACATAGGCTTTCTGCAGCCTACCGATGCAAATCTGATACCTGTAAGACCTCTAGGGACCGATGTATTCTTGATGTAACATAAAAGTGAGTGTATGTGTGTAGTGTGTGTGTGTGTGTGTGTGTGTGTGTGTGTGTGTCTGTGAGTGTATGTGTCTGTGTGTGTCTAAAATATTTTGTGAAAGTGAATCCAAACAGAAACAACTGCATTTTCCTAATTTTTTGTACTTTACATTAAATGAGCATAACCACAACCATAACAACCTTTAGTAATTGTATGAAATTTTATTTTCATGTTAGCAAATGTATGAAATATTTACCAGCCTATTCCAGAGCACAGAACAAGCACACTTGGTAGCTGAGTGTGTTTGTGAGTCAGCAGCTCTGAGTAACAGCCTTGTCTGATGGGGAACTGGTGCGGTGCAAGAGACTCTGACCGTCACTCACAGAGCATGGAGTTTGGAATGTCAAACAAATAGAGCTTGGTACTCTGCAGCTGATATTCGGAATGTACACCTCTTACCTTCAGTTATCCCAGCCTAGAAGAAGCTCACAGGAAATAGTAGTGTGAAGAATAGAACTGTGAACAGTAGTGTAAAGTGGCACACACATGGTTGAGCTTTCACATCCATCTAATCATGTGGTTGGTTGGTGTGCTGCTTAGTCTTTTGTCAACTTGACTCAAACCAGAGTCACCGGGAAGAAGGAACTGAATGTGAGGAATTGCTCCCATATGATTGGCATGTGGGGATGTCTGTGACATATTTTCTTTATTAATAAGTGGTAAGGGAGGGCCTAGATCATTGGGGGCAGGGTCACTCCTGGGCAGGTGGTCTCAGGTTGTGTAGCAAGCCATGTAAAGAGGCCAGTAAGCAGTGGTCCTCTATGGTTACTGCTTTAGTTCCAGCCTTGGCTTCCCTTGGTGATGAAGTACTACCTGAAAGTGGGAAATGAATTAAGACCTTTCTTCTCCAAGTTGCTTTTGGTAAGTTTTTTATCATACGGACAGAGAAGAAAACTTTAAAGAAATTATAAAGCCTATAAATAAGAAACTAGAATAATATATTTAGTTCTTGGACCCTAAGGGAATTCTTTTAAAATAGGGATAAACAGTGTATCTATTTACATAGTATCTATATAAGTAATTATATGTAAATATATATTTAATTTCATTGTAATTATAGGCTCATATTTGCATATGTAGAGCCAGAGGACTTCAATGGATTGTATATTTATAAGCATTTAATTATGCTATAATTACAGCTATTATATAATAAATACAAGTACATATATACATATATATATATATACATGAACATAAGCATACACACACATACAGAGAGAGAGAGAGAGAGAGAGAGAGAGAGAGAGAAGACATTTTTACCCTTTACCCCAGGCACACTAAATATTCCATTTTCTATTAAATTATGCTATTTCAGTAACTGAGAATCCATTAAGGAGCTCTTAGGAGCTTCATCTGAGTAGTCATCATGACAATGACAGAATCAAGAATGTAAAGCCTGATGTACCATGTACTGTATATTGAGAGACTGTTCCTATATATTTTCTTGTTTGACTCCATTTGGTTGATTGACATTGTCCCCAGTGTATGGATGAGTTGAGTGATATCGTGAGGTTAAGAGAGTCACTCAAGCTGCAGAGTGAGGAAATGAGACAGTCATGGAGGGCGATTCTCAATGTAAAGAGATGATGAGTAATTTTGTGGTTCCATCCTTGTGTATTCCTGCTTGGAAATTTAGAAGACTTGCCAGTATAAGCTTCACTGATTGAATAGGGCTGATTCCTGTGTGGCACTGAGCCTGCAATGCTGGCCTTTAATTTAATAGATTCAATCAATGCCCACTAGGGTTGGTGTGGCCCCATGGCTGAAGCTTAGAGAATGGAATTAGTTATCTCACAGTGAGTGTCAAAATAAAATATTGAGGATTGCGTGTAGTTGTGAAATCTTTCCCCAAAATCTAGAATTTTTTTTTTAAAAAGTAACTGTAAAGAGAAAACTTTCTTAAGTCATAGAGCAAGCAGTCACAAAACCATAAAATGAACACACTTCTTAGGAGTCATGATGGCGCATATATGCAGCATCTCAGGCTCTCACAGCAAGAGGTGGCTACCAACAAATGCATGTCAGTGAGATGAGAGGTCTCTGAGCACTAGAGTGGGGCTCAGCATTCAAATGGTGAAACTATAGAAAAAAGGGCTGAGCCTGGAGTTTGTGTTGGTAAATGACAACCCGAGTTTCAGGAAAGGGATCCATATAACCTCTGCCATGACCCTGCTGTACGGATATTTCAGTATGAAACCTGGGAGCTATGCTTCTGAATACTGCACATTCCATTGTTTGTAAACTTAATCTTGGTCTATGAGAGTTCATATGACATTTTTTTTGACCAGTAATTCACCTCAACTAATATTTCCAGATGCATTTGGAAATTTATTACAAGAAATAAGGAATCTAAGTTGAAACCATAATCAACTGTTAATCAAGGGATGGAATGGGCTAGAACTTTCCATTTCAGGCCAGAAAGCAAAGATCACATACCATGCCAAACCCTACGGTAGATTTTCTTGAAGAAATTTTATAGTCTCAAGCACCTACATTTTTAACAGTGAAGAAAAGAATAAAAGCATTATGAATCTTAAAATTTCAAAGAGAAACAGGTTGAATCCAGATGAAATGGAAGAAAACATTGAGACGCTAACAGAAATAGGACTGGAGATGTAACTTGGTGTTAGAGGGATTGCCTAGGATGTACAAGACCTGGGGTTTGATGGGAAGATGAAAAACAAAATGAAGACATGAAGACAGTAACAGAGCTGAACAAGAAATAAATAAGTTGTTTGATTCACAGAGTGCAGAAGAGAAACCTTGTGCTGTGGAATAAACCTTGGACATTCCTGGAGCGCTCTTGACTTGATCCTGCTTTCTAGAGTGTGAAGGATTGATCAGATATACTCTCTATTTCTTAACAGATACATTCCAAGATGAAATTTAGTTGATATCATGGTAGCAGCAAGATGGAAGGAATTCAATGATGTGATTATATTGTAGTCTTAAATAATTTACTAAGCCATGAGGAAAGATATATATTACTGTGGTTAGTGTAAGATTGAGTTAGTGATCTAAAAATCATATTTCTGCTACATATTTAAATAAAATTTTGAGTCCAATTCAGTTATCTGTCATACATGTACCTGCCCTCCCATCATGTAAAGGCATAGCAACAAGGCCCATGCTATTTTAGTTCACCTCCTCATTCTTGCAATACACTTGACTTCAGAATTATAAGCTAAATAAGTGTGCATTTTTAAATGTTGCCCATCCTGTGCATTCTGTTATAGCCCCAGATAACTCACCAAAACATAGGACTCCCATGAATTCCTGAGTCTGTCATTATGGTAGACTTGATAATGATGTTACCAGTACTGTTTGCAATTCCTATATTTATCAAGCACTTACTTGGTGTCAACAACCTTGCAACATTAATTTATTCATCCTAATAATATCTTGACAAGATACATTTTCTCTGTGTCAAAGGGGCATAGTTAAGTTTCATTTAGGTGACATCTATTAAGTGACTTCTTTAGGTTTCAGTCTTCTCAGTGCTAATGACATGCTACTGAAAAATATGGACAACTCCATGCCTTCATGAGTTTTCACTCTAAAAGCAGCTGTTCAAATTTGCATGGAATAAAATTTTGAGCCTGTCCCATGCTCTTTATTACTTTTAATTTTCCCCAATTAAAACTGGCAGCAAAAGTGGAATAAGAGATTTTTTAGCATTAGCATACACTATCACATGGCTCCTTGGTCGCCATATGCACCTCTTTGCTTCAGAAGGTGGTTTATTCAAGGATGCAGCACTATGTCACTATGTCTGATGTATAAAAGAGCTCTATAAACATTGGTCAGTGATGTCATTATCCACTTTTTTGTCTTCTATTCTTCACCTCTTTTACCTCCCCATATATATCTCCTACACTGACATTCTGGCACTTCTGCATGTTAGAGAATTTGATGCTACTAAGATGTCTTGCCCTTGTCCTTTAATTCTGAACTACAGGAATTTATATTAAAATTATTGAAACACAATTCCTGGCAGAAGTTGTCTGTTTTCCTGGGGATGATCAGTATGATTAAGAGTGTAATATAATGAGTGAGGGTGGAGAATGGTCATATCTGACAGTCATAGAGTTGGGAAATATCAACAATATAAGCTAGAGACTCTCAGGAACTTACAAAAGTTCTGGAGACTCATATCATCTATGTAGATCATGATATCATCATATCCACATGATGATTATTCCTCAATAAAAACTAAACTCAGGTGCACTTTGGTAGATTATTCTCCCTCTCTGTTTCATATGTGTGTGAGTATGTATGTGTATTCACATTCACATGTAATATCTGAGAGAGAGGAAGTGTCTTGGCTCCTTAGGGAGAGGCAGTTGGAACTTCTACACCTTACTTTCTCCCTGGAATCTGTCCTGGGTGCTACACTGCTTAGTTCATTCACTGTATTTGTCCTCTTGTTAAACCATAATCTTGAATATAACAGCTCCAGAGAATTTTCTCCATCTTTATGAGTATCTAAACCTAAGAGAATTTTTTGAGAATCTTTCTGCGTTGTTTGTTTTTTTTTATTGTTTTCTCTAAATAACCAAGAAGAAGCAACTTAAATGAAGATGGGTTTTTCTGAACTCAGAGTTTTATGGTTGGAAAGCATGGTGGCTGGGGCTCCATATTTTCTGTGGGAACCTGTAGCTGGTCACTTCTCAGCAGTAGATGAGAAGCAGAAAGAAACTCGGGCAGAGATCAGGGGCAGACACAAAACATAATCAGGCCCTAGTCATATTTCTGCTGGCCACTAATTGCTTCCCAAAGATCTTACAACCTCTCCAAACTGCCATGCACTGAGCAGAAACCATTCAACCACATTAGCTTGTGAGTTTCATTTCTCGGTCAAATGGGTAACATGTGCCAGTTTGTGATCAATGTCAGAAGTGAGGGCAGTATTTGAGACTGTGTACCCCCACCCCTAATTTTGCAGTTGTGAACCTTCACCACTCACAAACCTTTCCACATCTTTCTTGGGTAGATGTTAGATTGGAAAGAACCATTCATAATTTCTAGAAGATAGCTATAAAATTCAAATAATGGGAGGAAAAAAGTGAATCAAGTTTGAAATAATAAAATACTCCACGTTTAAGCAGAAGCTAAAGTAAACGCTAATGATGTGAAAAACCCCAGCAGCGGTCATAAGAAAGCTGTCTTGGGATCAGAAATAACAGGATCACCGGTCTTCAACCCATCACTTGGCAACTGGGGCTGTGTCTCTGGCAAGGGCAAAGACGCCTCTTGGGGTCTGTATCTCATTCTCACACTTTCTTTGGTAAAATCATTTTCTCCCAACCTTAAAACAGTTTTCTTAGTTGACTATTTACATCCATCATTATTCTGAAAGGGATCTGAAGTAACTTGGATATATACACATATACCATTCCCTTGTTTCCTTTAAAAAATAAGTAACCAAGAAAATGAAGTGGAAGCAGAAGTGGGGAGGTGAGACATGTATGTAAGATACAAGAAAGGAGGAGATGGGTTAAGATTAATGTTTAAAGTGCATGCTGTACAAATCCCCTGCGCCTATTCATTACACTGTGTGAAACCTTCACATCCTTATTTATTGGTTTGCTTGTTTATTTCCTTCCTTATGCATTTGTTATTGGCTTACTTGAGTTAGCTGACATTTCAGAGCTCCAAGAGCCTTCTACTGTAGCTGCTGCTGTCAGTTTGTGTCTGCATTCCTAATGGTTGTTGCTCTACACTTTGATGCTATGTAATTCATTTCCAAAGGTTCGTGATTGTTAGGTCTTCATTATAGGCTGTACTTTCTATCTGTGGGAAGTAACCTTTTCTCCACTTAATGCATTTTGCCTTGACTTCTACTTTGACATAGAAATAGCTACCCTGGAGTTATGTTTACTTGTGGACAGCCAGTATAACCTTTTAATGTTAATGTTTTGGATTCATTTGGTTTGGGTGGCGTCTTATAAAAGCAGCACAGATTTGGATTTTTGTTTTGACCTAAACTGGTGGATGCTGATTTTGAGAGGAGAGTTTTAAAAGGTCCGATTTTTAATAAATCTGATGTTAGGTTTTTTCTCATAGCCACAATAACATGTCTAAAATGGAATTCTGTTTTTTTTCCCACTTATTTACTTCCCATGGATATATATATTCATCTTCCTTACTTCATAGGCTCTATGACAGGACACTCAATTTAATGGATCTTGTTGGGTGAAAGTGAGTATGATTTTTGAACAAGAATCTCTTCACTGGTCACAGATCCTATGAGAATGGGAGAGGTATGTATATTGACTAACTTCTTTGCTGAGCCTGTGGGTGTAAAACAAGTTGCTCGACCCCTCAGTTGCCAAAACAATACCAGGGGCTTTGCTTTGTAAGTGAAGATTCCTCACTGTGTCCATTCTCTGTGTTTCCTTTAATGAATTGCATTCATTTCTCAATGTTGACTCATAAACTGAAGCATTGCTTCAATCTGTAGCGTTTCTTTCAGAGATCGCTACATTTGTGGTGGGAACAACCCTTCCTTCCCTAGAGTACTCCATGGGCCTTAGCATGAGGTCAAAAACTTTTGCTTCCAGAAGCTGTGTCTTTTGTGGAAAGGAACATTGGGAAAGAATTATTTCTACAGTTGGATAGGATTCAAGTTTTAAATCCATTCCCTGATCATACCCTAACATATTCTTTCTCTGTGTGTGTCTCTGTTTATCTGTCTGCCTGCCTGCCTGCCTGCCTGTCTGTCTGTCTGTCTCTGCATGTGTGTTATGACTTTTGTTTAATATCTTTTCAGATATAGATACTTCCAGGTTATACAAGCATAAATTTTGATTGCTTCTATTGTTTTTTGGCTATTATTAATATTGTTCTGATTTTTTCTGTCAATCCTATCTTATATATTTCTCTAGTCTTGAAAATTAATAAAACAAAAAACAAAAATCAGGTCAGTGAAGGTTATGACTTGTTTCCAAGATTTGTTTTGTTTCATGGTATTAAGGGTTGTCTTGTGAAGAAGGCCAATTCTCGTGTTTCTCTGTATGAACACTTGCTATTGTCTTACACATACCATATTTTTGGATTCTATTGAGAATACAAAAAAAAAAATTAAAAACTCCTCTTTTCTCCATAGACAATTATTTTTACAGAGCGCCTTTTTCTCTATTTGTTTTTAAATGATGCTCAGTCTGTCTTGGCTCATGTGCTAATTTCCTTGCCTTATCTGGCTCTTGTGTTTTTCAATTGCTGACCATTCACTGCAAAGCCATTCATCCATCCAAATAACTTCTAAGGAAACAGTTCCTTTTGATCTGTTTCAATTCATGAGAAGAATATCCCTTGGTAAGAAAGGTTACACATAAATTTTCTGAATTTGTGACTTTTATTGGGTAGTCATTCTGAACTGAAAGAAGTTACGCAGGGCCTTTCAGTTGCTTTTGGCAAGCTGTGATCTTCATGTGGTTGCAGGCAAGTCTAAAAGAAGCAGACAGATAGTGTCAAGTAATTTTTTTATCCACTAATAATAAATTTATGAATTATTTAAGTAAAGGACAGGTATACTTTTCTCTAAAGTAGCTTGTTTCTCAAGATTTTTCATTGAATGAAATTCGTGAGGCAAATTCTGCAGGTCATGTGGTTTGGGTGAAGAAAAATATGTACTAGAGAAGATTCAGAAATGTAGCATTTTGTCCATAACGTCTAGGAATCCTGCAGAGAGACACATTTTGCTCAGGGCCTTTGGACTCAAATTTAACTCTACCTTAGCTGAGAGATGTCAGCAGAGTCACCAGATTCTTGTTACTAACCCTGTCAGTGTGCTGTAGTAGCACCCTGCTCTGTGGGGGGATGCTTGGACTTCAGTGTTATGAAAGCTAAGGCCATGTGCTATTTGTTTACTGCAGTTTGAAATATACAATGAGATCCTGTGGGAAACTATAGGTCTTCCCACAAGAATGAGAATGTAGGTCCTAGTGAATAACTATGGTCAAGCCAAACACCTGCTCCTACAGTATTGGATAACTTTTGTTTCTGCTAGCTCGAGTCAGTGGCAGCACTAGCATTTTCTAGAAGGATTTTTAAGGAATCATTTTGCATGCAGCTCTACTATTTCTCCATCAATGAGAATTAACAAAGGTCTTTAAAATGTGATCAATAGCAGGAATAATATCAGTAGCCCACATTCAGTTTGGGGATTCTATAGATTTTTAAATTTAATGTCTTGTGTGTCCAGTACAGCCCATTGTATACCTATTGATTTATTTTAAGCTATTTTATTTTGAAAAAAAAAACATTGTATTTGCAGAAAACTCATGAAGTTAATATCAGGAGATTTTATATAACCATAGAAGAGGAATGGTATCTCTTATTTAATATGTTAATGTTCACATCTCTTGAATTTGTGAATATAGCACCTTACATAGATAAAGGATTTTATAACTGTGGTTAGATTAAAGTTTTTGAGGTGGGGGAATGATTATGTATTTTTTTCTGGTGGGTCCAGCTAAACACGTAGATTCTTACAGAAGAAAGCTGATTCAGTGTTATCCTATTTATTGTCTCTGAAGTTGGAAGTGAATCATGAGTCAAGACTGTGGGCAGCTTATAGAGGCTGGGAACAGGAAGGAACATCTGCTTTAATGAGTACAGATCTTCAGAATCAGAACCCAAAAGGTTTCTGAAGATAGGTGGTGCTAATGGTTGTAAAATAATGTACACTTACAACAGACAGTACTATAGACCTAAAAATGTCCAAATGTTAAATTTGATATTACTTTTATTTTTATCACAATTTTAAAAGTACTTAAGAAATTTTTCTCTCTGAGTTTGGATAAGGAAGGCAGTCCTTATGATTTTATCCATCTTGATTTTAACTCTTTCTGATCTTCCAAACTAAGAGATAGTAAAGCTCTGATCATGAATCAATGTTTATTGGTTTCCATACTAGTAAGTGGGGTTTAGTAGACACAGAGTTTGCCTAGAATGACCAAAGCCCTGGTTTTGATTCCCTGAACTACATAAACTGGGCATGGTGGCTCATTGTCACAATCCAATCATAGGGACATGAAGATTAGGAAGGCCATGTACATTGCACAGTGCATTCTAGGACAGCTTGAACTCTGGCTCAAAGCAAGCAGCAAAACTAGAAACAAACTCAAGATTCTTTAATCTGTTTTCTCACATGCCAAAATTTTTAGCATAGTACAATTATTAAAACTAACATTGGCACAATGCTCTTGACTAAACTTTCAGCTTTATTTTGATAATCCAGAGTTTTGAATTAATGCCAATTCTCTCTTTCATAATCCAGTTTAGCACACTGCTTTGTAGTTAGCTGTTACGTTTTTGTTTTTAATGACCTTAACTTTCGAGTAGTACTGGTCATTTTATAGACATTCACTAATGAAGGTGTGATTGATGTTTTCTCTTGATTTCCTTCCCAATTTTTTTTTGTCATGGTGTTCTATTAATAGCTAGAATAACCCTGACTAAGACATAGACACATATACAAGCCATGCCATGCCTGCTGTTTTATGTTGATGATGTCATTGGAATGAAGGTTCTCATGTTTGAATAGCAAGTGCTTTTCTTCTCTAAGCCATCTATCTCTCCAGGTCCCAGGCAGGAACTTGAAGAGTCAACGAAATTAACTGTCACTGCCAGATATGACACTTCCCAGCTGCAAAAGCTACAACTTCTTCCACCCCCAATATCTCCATATTTTTCTGGCCCTCATCCATAAAACAGAGTGATCTCTCTTATCATTGTCCTGTGGATTAAATGAGATAGATGATCTATTTATCTAGCAAGCACTCCAGGAAGCACCCATAAGCTGGTAGGAGGCACTTTTAGTGAAGGAGATGCTTGTGGTAACTCTCAGCAGTGAACAAATGATGATACAGATTTTACTTGTGAGCGTTTACAGCATGACAGGAGAGATGAATTATTGAATGAAGGCTTACATGTGTTACAGCCAGGGAAGTACAGAGTACCTGGCACATGCATAATATGAGGATCATTTGTAGATATCAGGAAAGTCACTTAGCATAATGCCTGGTAGATATGTTCCCTTGAAGGGGATGGGTGTTCTATGTGTGTCATGTCCCTGTTTCTTCTCCCTGCCAGGATCTCTCAAACTAACAGGGTCAGATAACAAGGTGATTTCCCTTTGTCCCTGTAGGATGGAGCAGAGCCTTTAAAGTGCTAATGTGCAGGAAGAGGAGCTGAGCAGACACCCAGTGGGGAGCTGCTTAAGTGCACATGCCAGTGGAACCCATTTCTTGCTTGTCACTTGTCACTAGCCTGCTGTCTTGTGTCAAAGTGTTAGAAAATGCCACTTTAGTGCATTGGTCTCTGGAGATGGCCAAGATGAAGGCCACATCACAACCCCTGAGTTCTCAGCATACTCAGATGTTTGCAAACATTTCCCAAGGACACTTTATCCATGCACAGTCTAGACCCCATCACTGGATCTAGGGCAACTAGAACTTTCCAACTATTATGGAGAAGCTGGAGGCAAATTTTCTCTTAACTTTTACTTATAAACTAGAAGATAGCTAAAAATGTAAATGAGCGCTTACATCTTATTGAGCAAATTTTAACAATATTTGAAGTTTTCTCATGTTTGCTTCACATATTATTTTTCTTTTAAAAATTTCTTTGGTGGCTAAAATATTTTGAAGTCCATTTGGTCATATCACTCTGGTTTATTTGTTTATCCTCAAACCAGGCATACCTGTTACTATGTAATGACCACCTATTTTCAAGTCTAGCAAAATCTAACTGAATACTTAGTGCCCATCAGCAACCATGAGATGAATTGAGGAAGATTGAAGGTATACATTGTTAAGTTCATACAGAAGTTAAGTGTTTGAAAACACAAGAGTTATTTTTATATGTAAAATGGACAAAAGACTCTGAGGATAACACAGGGATCATTATTATTCCCACAGGTTCCTATTTTTCTTCAAGAGAAGACCCAAAGCACAATTAACCGAAATAGCAGCAGAGCGAGTCAGTAACAAAAGAATAAGCTTCTCACATTAGGGTTGGACATAAACTATCTAATGAATGATCTTTTACTCCAAAACAACTCTCTGGAACCTGAGCGATAGCTCAGTGACTAAGATGCCTTGCTGCCTTTACAGAGGACAAAGATTCGCTTCTCAACACCCATTTAGTGGCTCAAAACCATCTGAAACTCCAGTTCCAGGGCATCTGATGCCCTCTTTTGACCTTCATAGGCACCAAACATCCATAAACATAAAGTGAAAATAAATGAATTTAAAAATAAATTACCATTCTAGAAAGAGGGCTAGCCAAACAAAATAGGAAAAATGTGAAATTCTCTTCCTTTTTGTTCTTCTTAACCTGATTATTAGGCTAAATGTGTTGTTTGTACTGTGTTAAATCTGTTGTTTTAATATTGTTGTTGTTATAGTCCTAGGCTTGAGCCATCCAAATGTGGTTGACATTTTGGGTGACACATAGGAGAGCTGTAAGACTGACTTAACTATACAGATCCTTCTCAGTCCATAGTGTTAGCATTCCTTCTAGGCTCTGCCCCACAGTTACAGTCAGGCAACAACCAGGTATATCTGATTCACTATGAAAGGGGCTGCTTGCCCCCTTCTCACTCTCTTACCCTCTTAAATTCTTTCCTCCATGTCCCTTCTCTCACCATTCCCCTCCCCCTCTCTCTGCATGTGTTCATGTCTGGCCTCTACTCCTCTTCTCTATGTCTCTCTGTCTCTGTCTCAGTCTCTCTGTCTCCGTCTCTCTGTTTTTCTCCCTTTCCACCTTCCCTTCCCATGCCCCAAATAAACTATTATACACTATACCTGTATGGCTGGTACCTCTGGGGAGAGGATGCCTCGGTGTGGACCTACAGAAGCATCCCCTCCCCAGCATCATACTGTACCTCTACAAACACATCCCTGCTTCCTTTTCTTTTTATGAAATACAACAAAAAGAATTTGCCTATGGGTGTTTTGCCCTTTCTTTTATCATCCCATAGTATGTTTTGAGTCCATGGATGAAATTTGTTAGAAAACAACTAGTCTGGTCAAAAGGGCTGGGCATCAAAATAGAGAAAGCTGGGGAAATTCTCAATTGCTTTTCCTCACAGAAGAGCTGAGGGATGAGACTGTATATCCTTTTCTACGTAGTTTGGGCTGACCCAGCATGCTATAGGGTCTTGGCAATCAGAACAATTTTCTGCTACCTAGCATCATCCTGAAACCATCATATGGTTGGATTCTAGAGTTCAAGAAGGAGTTTACCCCCTGCTATTCATTTCTCAATGGAAGAATGTGAGAGTGAATGCTGCCCAGATGTGGGCTTCTCACTGGAACAGGACCCCCTGACCAGGCATCCTATTTAGCTGATGGCTGAATAAGCCAGGCGAACAATGCCCCACATTCTTACTGTCTGGGACAAAGAGGAAAATTATGGCCTTCATGTGTATACACTGGTAACTTCTGTTATTTACCTTAACAAAGCAACTCAACACAATTAGTGTAAATGACCAGAGGCTCCTGGTTATATTTAGCTAACGGATTCCATTTAAGGAGCAAGTAGCTAATGAGCTGAAGCACAGCCTGCTATCACAGCAGCCCTAATAAGCTGGAAATCACAAGAAGAAGAAGGACATTTGTCTGAAGAGGGAGTGATTGGACCTGGAAAGGTACCAACAGATTCCAGCCAGTGTCCTCAACCATTTCATACAGACATGCCTGGAATCTGATGGCACATGAGAATGGATTTAAAACAGCCATAGTAATTCTGGGATCAATGGCACAAAGAGAATGGCCCCTATATGATGCTCAGAGGTTAGGGAAGAAGTTCTAGGGAGATCAGAGACTCTTGAAGGAGGACTTGAAAGGTGCCCTACCACATGGGCAAGGGTGGAGTGGGTGGGGGTGGGTTGGGTTCAGCTGTTGTGGATTATTGACAGCAGGAATGTTTGAACAATAAGAGCAGGTGGCATGGGCTTGTCTAACATTCCAGGGCCCAAAGTTTTTGTATTGGAGAAAGATCAGGGATATGGGGTCAGTCAGAGTAAAGTATGACTCAAACTCTAATTAGGGGCAGAAGTGGAATATTAGCAGGCTCACTTTAATTTTTAGAAGAGGTCCATTAATCTGGTCCATCATATCCACATTCAAAGATTAAACTAACCTGAGAAAATATTCAGAAAAAAATGTTTCTTCTGTTCCTGGTCTGTAGAGACATTTCTTTTTGTCTTCAGACCTAAACAATATAGTCTAACTATTGATATTACTTTCACCACATATTTGGTATCCAAGGTGCATGAGAGGATGTACATATGCTAGAAGTTTAGTAAACGGTACATGCAAATATAGTGCCATTTTCTCCAAGAGACGTAATCATTCATGGACTTGAGTAAGGGTTCTGGTACCTGAGTCCAAAGCACAAAGGTGACACTCACTTCCTATAATTGCTATCTCAAGAAATGCTGTAATGTTGAGAAAAGAAAAGGTGACCTGACAATGCTTGGCACACAGACATCCCTCAGGTCTCTGCTTTGTCAATATTGCTGTAATGCCTGGCCCGGTGTTTTGACCCAGATATTAGTCAACAATAGAGTGTTGTTTTTTGTACAGTGTGGTTTTCCTCTTTGACTTTTTTGGGGAGTTATTTAAATTTTTTCCACTTTTTATTAGATATTTTCTTTACATTTCAAATGTTATCCCCTTTCCTAGTTTCCCCTCCGAAAATCCCCTATCCTCTCCCCACTCCCCCAGCTCAGTGCCTCTTTGACTTTTAAAAGAAAATGGGTGTTGGGACATGCCTTGAGGATCAAGCTTCTTGCTTTGCAAACATAAGTATCTGAGTTCTTATGTAAACAAGAATTACTAACATACATATAAAAAGCCAAAAGTGGTTGTGAGAGACAATAACTCCAGAAATGGGGCATGGGTAGAGAGACAAGAGGTTGGTGAGTGCTTCTGGCCAGGTAGGCCTAGAAAATCAGCAAGGTTCACATTGAGAGAGAGGCCCTGTCTCAAAGCAATACAAGGGAGAGGCATAGAGGAAGACACACACAAAACCCCTGCATACCCACATGTATGAAGACAGACAGACAGACAGACAGACAGACTGACAGACAGACAGACAGACACACACACACACACACACACACACACACACACACTAAACAAAGGAGTGTGGCTTTAAACTATTCTGGGAATCTTAGGTCACTGGCTAAGTATTTTGATATGCTAGTCCAGACCTATTGCAGATATTGTAGGTAATTTTTGGTCTTTCACAAGATGCTATATCAAGCTAGATTTTCTAATTCAGTGCTATTGTGATGGGGGCATCTTCAGCATGAACCAACAATGGTCTTAGCTATATAATTAGGCACATGTCGATATACTTGTCTCTGCAGCACATTTACATTTAATTCCTACAAGAAGTTATGACTGTATATTCTATTTTATAGCAGACTTCCTCTCACCTTCAGCAATTGTTAGTTATGTGCCGTGCCCTAAATCTTTTCTGTCCATTTGCTGTGACAATTACCTTTTTTGTAAACCCTTTCTCTCCAACAATAATATGTGACTCTTCATCCTCATTACATCCTTTTGTGAAGGTGTAGACACCTGCCTTGGATTCTGCCTGATCAAGGTGAGCCAATGGCACACTAATAAGGATCTAGAGTGCCCGCTTTGTGATGTAGTAGCAATGTAGTAGGAGCTGGTGGATGTATGAATGAGAGCTCAGCCTGAGAACTAGCACCTTAGTCTTTGCAATGAGTACATGAGTTTTCTAAAATCATTGAAAATATTTCCACTGCCTACAACTTAGGACTTGAGCAGAGATTCTGACTTAAGTGTTTGCTTTTGTTTCATATTGTCACTGCAGCTTAGGAAGAGTTCTTGCCTGCTGTCCATACCCCCTGTTGCTCTTCATGGCCCCCTTCAAACAGAGCTACATTGGGTGCTGTCCAGCCATCTCTTCTTTGTCATCTCCATCCATGGTGAATGTCAGAGTTTGTGTTGAGAATCCTAGGCATTTCCTGGTGTCTGTCTTTCCCCGGATAGACACTTAGATGCCTGCATTACTTAAGTCCTAAAGAGTCATTGGGATTCCAAGATTTAGCAATATAGCAGATTGTACCTAACTGTAGTCCTTTACCTAGAGAACACTGAGTCAAATCAACTACTATAAACTTTTTCTACAAGGTTGAAAGAGGTAAAATAGGCCCCCTTCTATTTCCTGGGGATACATTTCAGCCATACTAGTAGATGTCTAAAGTGACACGCAGAACTAAGTCTGGTATTCTACATGATTAAGGGGAGGTAGCATATATAGTGTGGAGCATTTGGGAGAAAGGACCATTAATGTCCCAGGTAGGACAACATGAGTTCCATGACAATACTCATATTCTTAAACTGGCTTGTAATTTAATATTTATGACATTTTTTTCCCTGAGATTTCCCTTACCACTTTTGAATCATGGTTGATCTTGGATGACCGAGATTGCTAATATGGAGGAAGAAACACTATTTGTTCATTTGTAATTTACTGACTGCTCTGTTCACAGCCTCCTCATCTGGACTGGACCAACCATAACTGTTAAAGCCAAGGTGAAACATTTGCAGCCAAGTATTGAATGATGACTGTCCTTTTTGGGTGGCTGCATCCTGTAGTGTTGTGCTAACGGTTTTGGGTATCTAGCTTGCTGAATAGAATTCTTATTGAGAAGAGGAAATCTGCAGCCTTATAAGGCATGTAGGTGGCCAGCTTTGTGTTTACTCCCCTGAAGTCACTGTCTATGCCTCCTTCCACTAGACTGGGACCTGCGACAGAACTAAAAGCCATAGCAACACATAAAGCAGACGAGCTCAAGGCTCATTTGGAGCATCTCTCAAAGCCACTCATCTATTATTTTAAGTCTGCTAAGTTTTCTACTTATTGTGTCAATTTTTATGTTTTTCCCCCACTCTGGGAAATATCCATGGAGTATTTTGCTGGCACTATTTCCCAGGTAATCAGAATATTCACTTATAGCTAAAAAACCAAATTGTTTATAGAGCTGATAGCATTTCGGTTCCTCTAATTTTTTCCTCATTTATTCCTTTTGCCTTTGGTCTTGATTAGTTTCAACAAAACTTTTTTTTTTCTTTTATCCCTATTTCCATAGAACTAACGTGAAGACTACTTCTGCCATTTTCTACTCTTTCCTGTCTATTTTTGTTTGTGTTATTTCTCCTTTCCTACAAGCTTTAGAGCAAAACTTGCTGCTGTTATTTTTGCTTTTACATTTTTATGCTGTAGAGCCATATATATTGCTCTAATTTAACAAATAAAGTTTGTTGTGCCAGTAGCCTATAAGTGTTACTAGTAAAAACATTTTATTCATCTTTCCACTTGCTGTTTCTATTTATTTACTTTCCATGACTGTAGCACAGCATCACAGGATAGGCCTTTCACAAAGGATAGAGATCAATGTAGCTCAGTTTGGGCAAGTCAGGAGTACACTGACAACATTCTCTCCATCATAAGATTCTGGAGGGCATCACATAGCAAGACAGAGCAAATGTGCCAGCTCAACTCTCTTCCTCTCTTTATAGATCCACAGGTGTGAAAACAGGGTCCCCACTGCCTAGTTCTCATCTATCCCTGACCCCCAAATACAATCAATATGCGAATTAGGGTTAATTTTCTAACATGGGAACTTTTGATTATATAACAGTATGCAATCAAACCATATTTCAATTTTGCACATCCTTTTCTTCACTTTTGCTATGCAGTGCACCACGAAAGTCTCTGATATGACTTCCCCATAAGGCTAGGCTTGCATTAGAATTCCAATTTCTGAGCAAACTACTATGTAGCCTTTAGGAAAAGTGTGGTGGAGACAGGGAGATGACCACATGACAAGGGTTTTCTCAATATCAGTCTCCCTGAACTCAAAGTAAAGTTTATTGTTATATACTCAAGAGCTTCTAAATATCTGGGGTAGTGGTGCACAATTTAAAATGCAGGAGGCCCCACAGATATGTGACATGTTCAACTTTGCTTAGATATATGATCCCTTTCCCATGGCTCCTGCTGTTGGGGTTTCCTTTGTATTTTGTATCTGTTCAAATATTTTCCTTTGAAAAATTGATATCCTTACCTAAGCAATGTCTTCCTTCTTTCCATAAACCACAACATATCTTCATCTTTCTCTCTTTTTTTTTGCTATCTTTTGTTGCACATACTAACATTTTCATATTTGTTTACCTTCTATTCTTGTTTTAAACAAGGTGATTGAAGCCATTAATGAGTACTCTGATGTAGCCACTCAGATTGGGGCTACTGATACCTTTCTGATAAGGAATGTGTTTTCATAGAGAAGGTAGAGGCTCTGTATGTAATATCTGGAATTACCACACACAAATTTTGAGTTTTCTTTCCATTGCTTTTTACCAGGGCTGATCATTGAATGCTGTAACTCATGAGACTGCCTTAAGAATCTGTGGTTCTCTGACCTTGATTGCTGTCTGTCTCACTTAGGAAATTCACTGAACCATGTGATCCAGGCTCTCTCTTGTATTTCTGTGCCTGTTTTGTCATTTCCTCAGCTATTGTGACACATGTCCAGAACCACTGTCTTCCTCATGGGGTGATCCATGCTCTTTTTATCAGCTCCCTGATGCGCTGCACTTTTGCTGAGCACTGTGATCTACTGTCTGTAGTCTCTGGAAGACTGTCAAAGACATTCTGGTCCTCTGGATTTTTCTTGCCTCCCAACAATGCTAAGGAATTTGTTTGAATTTGATTCATCCTTATCAAAGGGCTTCCCTGTTTTTATGTTGTTGCCATATCTGAATGGTGGAGCCTTGATCCTGTGTCCTCTTTGTCTAGACAGTCTGCTTTGTGGTTTCCCTTCCCATATTTCTAAGTTCTCCACAACACCTTGGCACTCTGTGCCAACCTCACTGCCCTCATTGAAAATTGTATTTTCTTTCTCTTTTGCAAGTTTGGTTTCCTTTAAGTTTAGAACAAATGATGTAATTTTTAACCTTCCAACTATACTCTCTCTATCAGCAGACTCTTCTGAAAGCAACAGCTAGAACAATCCTTTGAAGCTACAGTTGTCTCTAGGCACTCACAGGGGCTTAGTTCCAGATCTTTCCACGAATACCAAAATCTGTAATGGTTTTGTTTCCTATATAAAATGCATTATGGATTTGTATATGTATACATACACATGTTGTGTATATAGCTTACATATACCTTCCTGACCACTTTTAAGTCACTATTACGTTAATAAAACACTGTAAGGAAATGTTGCATAAATTGTTATTTTTCATTGTTTAGGGAATAGGGAAAGAAAAAAGGTCTTGTTTATATTTAGTAGAGATTACCTGCCTTTGATATTTTAAACTGTAGCTGATTGAATAAATTGCTGAGGAACTCATGAATGAAGAAGGCTGGTCACATCTTTCTTCATAGTACAGTAGATACAGTGGTGTCATCCAAATTTACCCTCCACACTGAAAGGTTTGTTTCCTGAAGTTGTCAATCCTGTGGAAATTGCCCATCGCTGGGGAATGTTATTTCTCTGAAGAACATGCTTCCTTCCTGGGACAGCTTGCATCTTACTACTGGTAGATATACAAGGACAGCAGCTGGCATCCTTCCTAGCACAGGATGATGCTGAAAAACCATCTGAACTTACATCTTTGATATCATTGTACAACTTCTCCATTTATTAAATCTGTTCTTTTCTCCCCTCTCTCTGAGTCTGACATAGCCAAAGCTAGCCTCACCTTTGCTATGTGGCCAAAGATAGCCTTGAATTCCTGATTCTCCTTCTAATTCCTCTGAATTTTAGAATTATAGTAATAAGCAAGCCACCATGCCCAGATCCATTTGCTTTTCTAGGTATCAGTCCTAAGAACATGTCTGATGTAAACGTCCTCCATGATAGTTTCCCCTCCAGAGTCTGACTCATTAGCATCTCAGTGACCACTGAGTCACGTTGCTTGTCTGTCACAGTGTCAGGCCTGAAGACACCCCAGGGCCTTTACCTGAACTCCATTTGTTGCCTTCCTTTTTCTTCAAATATCTGTTCAAATATTCTCTCATCAAGCAGGGCTTCAGGATCTCTCTATTAGAATAAACCCATTATTTCTTATTTCCCTGATTTATTTTCTACCTCCATCTATGGCCTTTGGACACATATTTTCAGTCGATTGTGCCTTCTTCTAAGAGTGCGTATGCTCCATGGGAATATTTTGTTTATTGCTCTTTCCCCAGTGTCTGGCCCACAGTAAAACCTGAATAAATGTTTGCAGAAACAATGAATAATGAGTGAATTCAATTTTTCTTGTTTTATATCTGCAAGTAAATTCGCTTTCCAGGCTCCCTGTTTTTGGGTGCAGTGGGATGGCTGAGATTTGAGTAGAAAGTATACCCTGTGTTTTATCCCTGACTAATTTAGCTGGACTGCTCCTGTGGGTAGGATTCCTGGAAGGTTGCCTGGACAAAACCACCTTCCTTCCCTCCCTCCCGCCCTCCCTCCCTCCTTTGTCCCTCCCTCCCTCTCTCCCTCCCTCCTTCCTTCCGTTTCTGCCTCCCTCCTCCCCTCCATCCCTCCTTCCTTCTTCCCTTCCCTTCCCTTCCCCTCCCCTCCCCTCCCCTCCCCTCCCCTCCCCTCCCCTCCCCTCCCTTCCCCTACTATTCCTTCCCTCTTTCCTTCCTGTCTTGTTTCCTTCTCTCCTTCCTTCCTTCTCCTTTCTTTTTTTTTTGAATAAAATTGTTTATTTTGAAAATAAACTGTTCTGTACTATATTTGAGCTGTTTTATATTTTAGAGGATTGGATAGTGGTTCCTGCCTCAAACATTTTTTTTTTTTTACCTTGACCTTTATCACTGACTGTTGTGTGGTGGGATTATAAGGGGAGGTGCTGAGCTGTCACTCACAATGGGTGATCAGGAGCCATTGCCTTGGCTTTAACCCTAGACACTCTTCTTCTGGAGAACTAGTTATTTGTTGGTGAGTTGAGCTGATTTGCATGATTCTTGAGTTCATTGTCACTGTAGTTTTTCAATGTTATAAAATCCTTCTTTGTTAGAAAAATAAACACAGGGTTGGGATACAGATAACTCAGTAAAGAGTTTGCCTCATACGTACGATAACCAGAGTTCCATCCCCAGTCCCCATATATAAGACTGAGTATGATAATGTCCTTGTCCTAGTGTTGGGGAGGGAGAGACAAGTAGACCCTTAGAGTTTGGGGGCCAACCACTGTACTCAGTTGAGTCCTAGATTCCTAGGAAAGACAAGATGGGTAGCTCCTGAGGGACAACATCTGGGGTTAACTTCTGCCCTCAGTGTCCACATGCACATACTTGCACATGCATCCACATATGCACACGCAAACACATGCACACACAAACACAATATAAACACAAAGCTTGTAACTCAGCATTTCAATTAAAAACAAGAGAAATGAATAAGCACGTCTTAATGCTTGGCAGGTTTTCCTTTTGTTCTGGTTCTCTGTTCATTTTCCCACTTGGGAATATGAGTCTCTGAACATCCCTTCCCACTGTGGATGGATCTAATATCTGAAAGATTGTTATTGAGTAGTGTTATTTGGAGACCTGATCAGAGGTGAGCAGGTAAATGAACAGTAACTGATTCAATTAACTGATAAACATTGAACAGCATATGTCCAAGCCACCTTCTCTGAACAAAGAGCCTCCTGTTCAATCAAGCAACCACCAGGGTAGTAGCTGTTTCTTAAGAGGAAGGATGCAGAGTCAGTGCCTTCCACGGTCCAGAAGATGGCGACATACACATTTAAGGGACAGTTAATGGGCAGGTCGTCCTTTGTAAGAAACAATCTTAATTGAATGGTTTTGCAGCAGAAGCCACCCTTTTGCTGACCCCCACGCTGTCCCTTCTCGAAGGTCAGGTCATTCACAGTATGCCTCTTTCTTTTTACTGCCCAGTACAGTAGGAAGAACACTGTATGGAAGTTTGAAATCCTGCCCTTGTCATTTGTAAGCTCTGTGGCCCTGAGGATAGCACTTAACCTTGGTTTTGTTCAATATAACTTTGGATGAATAAGAACTCTGTCATTGGAATCCGTGGAGTCAATGAAATAATGAACCTTAAGTATTTTATGTATTGTTGCATTGGCACAGCTCTCTGCATTAGAAAAGGGTTCTAAGGTTCTGGGTGAGGCAGCCCCTCAGAAAGATGTGGTGAGTTTAGAGGGGACTGGGGCTCAGCCTCCAGTCGCTCAGAGCCAACTGAGCCATGCATGGCAGCTTCTGCTCTCTGCCCTATCCTGGAATCCTGTGAGCCTGGAGTTTGTTGATGACTAATGTATAAGTATGGCTTTTATCTCTCAAAGGAGAAGGCAGGTTTGGGTGCCATGTCAGTCCTATAGAAGGAGTTGAAAGAGAGGTGACTGTGACAATTTAAGCCTTACCAAAAAAAAAAAAAAAAAAAAAAAGCATAAATTGAAAAAAAAAATGACTTCTTGAATATCTGAAGTAGAAGCTTAGCCTTCAAAGCATGAAAATTTACCTGCCTGGAAAATTGGATTTCTTACCCTCTAGGTTGGCAAAATTTCTGGATAACTTTGGGTGGTCTAAACTGTGGGTTCCTGTGAATGATGGCTATGAACAGCAGAGCTCCAACAGTGGGGACATGTTGCTATGGCAACCTGAAGCTAGAAGTTCCTCCAAGCCTTAGAAAGGCTGTCAATTAGATCCATGCACTTGGGGAGTTTAATGAAAACAGACACTTGTCATTTTTCTAACAGCCTTCCAACATTCTATACGTTTAAAATATTTCTATGGAAGGAAAAGCCTGCGGTTAAGTTTAGCTGTTTATTTTAAGAGATTTCCCCTGTGTGGCTTTGACAGGGCAGATATTTTTCCCCTCTCCACACTAAAGGAGAAAAGCAAGGCCCTCCAGTGTTGCACAAAAATGCGATTAGGAGAGTCACTTATGTGGTTCAGGTGAAGCGATGTGAGGGGAGAGCGCCTCCACCCTACATCCTTGTACTCATTGGGGTGGGCAGGCAATCTCCCTTCATCTTCATACATCTTCAGCTGATCTCCTCTAGCTCTATGGCATGGCGCACCCATGCTGACTAATAGGTACCTTTCGTTAATGGGGCAGCTCAGAAAAGAAAACTTTATTAGACATCACTCTTTCCAAATGTCAGACACCAAAGAGAATGGAATCAGAATCTTTTGCTCACACTGGCTTGCCCTATGAGGCTGGCTGCTGGGATCTATCTCTCACTGAGAACACAAATCAATAGTCAGTGTGGAAACCACAGTTGGTAACAGAAGCTTATTCTAAGATTGGCTAGAATATTTGTTTCCAGTGGAATATGTGCATGCGTGTGTGTGTGTGTGTGTGTAAGCAAGTGTGCGTCTATCTATCTATTTGTTTATGTTCACCCAAATCTGCCACTTTTGTACTGCAGTTCGCAAAGGAAACATACCTCTTATCTTGGATATGACAGTCCACCAGACAGAAACAGTTTTCAAAGGGGGCTGAAAACTGATAATGTCAGGCACATTCAAACAGGTGAAGGCTCCTATTTAAATAGAGTCTTTCTTTGCTTAACATATTACCCAGTAAAACGACAATCGAAAACTCAGCCCCCCACACTGAGAACCCATGCCTGATGCCTCCTTGATGTCTGGGTACGAGACGTGCTGCTCCTTTTACTTCCCTTTTAAATGTCAATTTGTAAGTAGGTCAACAGAAAGTCGAATGTTGTTAGGTCTCCAGTTAAGTTTAGTTCATAAAAATGTAGCCAACTTAGCTCCCTGGTTCTCAGCAATATTTGAAAATTGCATCTTATAAGTTGGGTCTGATTGCATCTGCTAATTATCACATCTCTGCTCATGGCACAGAAGCTAAGGATATTGGTAGGCAAAGACACAGATATTGCCTGCCCTTACTGATTGAATGGGTGTAGAGCAAGAATAAAACAGCTCCCCAAAGTATGTATATTATGTGGCCCCAGATGAAGATTATTCTGAGAAATCTCTTCTTGGTCTTTTTTTTTACAGTATTTGTGAGTATTAGCATACTGAAAACCAGAAGTAGAAGGCTGGAGTCATATCTCTTCATACTCTGCTCTTTCCTCTGATACTGAAAACTACAAACAAGTGGTTGCTAGAGTGATCCCCCAATCAATTGCATTAAGATAGGCAATGTGGGCCTGTGCATGATCAGAACATAAGGCAACGTATCAGAGCTCTGCCACTAATTGACTGTTGAATCTTGGGACAGTCTCTCTGCCTGGCGATTGAGTTCATTATCTGTATTATTATAAGAGGGTTGAGCTAATTGAGTACAAGGTTTCTTCTTGTTTTTCTAAGGTCAAAACCTGCCATGTGACCTGGAAACAGTTCCTTCCATAGTTGGGATAAAACTCCCATTGCTGTTTAGGCAATGTCTGGGCAGAGCTTCCCAGACTGGCTGTGAGAATTTGAAGGACTAGAATTCATGTTTTGCTGCCCCCAGCATGCTCAAGATTTTAATCACCCTGATATCTCAAACCAACATCAAGTTATGTAGAGCAAGGAGTATAACACACTCACCTAAATGTTCTTGCATAATAGAGATGGCTTTTCTTCAATGGGTCTTCTGGTTGTTGCTTATAGGACCACAGCTGATAAGTGGTAGAAGCTGAAATGTTCTCACATTTTGTGCTGTAAGTTTGATATTTAGTTCAAAATCAGAACTTTGAACAGAACAAAGGCTTGGTCACCTTTCCTAAAAGCTTTATTAATGACAATAATTTACTGAGAAAATTACTCCTCTCCGGGTAATGCCTCATCTGATGTAATGTTCTCTGCAGAAGACGAAATTACAACAATTATGAACTTGATCTTGGCTGTGACCCCAGAATTGACCTTTTGAAAAAACCTGGGTTATGTCTCTTATCTCTACAAGAAGAATGGCTGTCTCCAGAATTGCTCTGGGATCCCATCCTGTCAACATAAAATTGCAGTTAGTAATCTTACCACGTTTTCCAGATTGGGTGCACATAAGTTTGAGCACATCTGACTCCCGGGTTTCCAGTGTTATTTAGAGAACTGGATACTCCAAGCACTTATTTTCTTCAGCTCAATTCTCATTATAATCCATCAACATCACAGTGTTTTTATTCCCCATTTATTTTTATATGATCCTATTAGCTGGGAGAAAACCAAGTCATATTTATCTTTACTCTGGCCTTGTTTCATCATTGCTTTTGGTTGAAACCAAGCATTATATACTCTTTGCTTGATAAGAATCCATCCATCCTGTAGCCAACAATTTCCATACCCTGGTGTTCTCCATTGAGTTTCTTTAGGGATGGAACAAAGGCAGCTCTTTCTGCTCCATATACATGGCTTTTGTAATCTGTCCCTAGATTAGAAGCTGGGAATGTGGTTCTTAAATTACAGCAAATACCTTTCATGTTAACTGCCATTCATGCAGTGTCCCCGATGTCTGATGTCTCTGTTTTCTCTCCATGAAGATGCAAATGATATTTTTGAACAGAGTGATGCTTCCAAACTCTCAGGAATATGGCCTTGTCATGGCTCATATGTGATGAATTAGCTGAGCTGTATTATTGATTGTGTGAGACCATCAAACCTTGGAGGTTGTTGCTCTACATCTGCAAATGAAATTAACCCACCCAGTTGTTAGGGATCCAGTACAGCTCCGTGAGCTTTGCAGACTTGGGATACTGGTCTACTTCAGGGACATTTGCACTCCTTAGGTGTGAGTTCCCTTTGTTTGGAAACCTTACTCACTGAGCATAGGGCAGCAAAGTAGTGCATGCATGCTGTCTGTTTAGGTCATATACAGAGTGATAATTTCTTCTGTACAACTTTTCCCTCTGCCACAGCAGCAGAGAGAAATGTGATAAAGTACCAGTCTTTCAGTTTAATTTGACAAAACAGTCTTTGAGAGTCTGCTGCACTGGGGCTGGTGAGCTGAATAAGAGATGTGACAGTGACTGTGCATGCAATCCCACAATGCATACGAATCTCCCTCCTCCTCTCCCTCCCTCCCTCCCTCCCTCCCTCCCTCCCTCCCTCCCTCCCTCCCTCCCTCCCTCCCTCCCTCCCTCCCTCCCTTCCTCCCTCCCTCTCTTGCCCTTTTGTCCTTTTTTATTTTCTGGGCAATGCTGAGACTTAGAGACCTAGCAAGTAGGGAAGGGCAGAGATCCGGAATGGAACTGAGGAGGTCCACCAAGTAAAGCACCATGGATTTTCCTCTTTCAGTATCTTGCCAGCATCGCACTGTGTAGCAGAAGGTGCCTTGGTGATGTGTGTGGAGTGTCTGAAGGAGTAAAAGTACAGCTATAGCTAGAAGTACCTTAAGCTTTGTGATATCCATACAGATAGGGTCCTGCTCCTGGTTAGGGCAACTGAGTTAAGACCTTGTTTCCACAAGTAAAAACCAATGAGTACAATCAGTAGCCTGCTCAAAGAAGTAAGAGCTGGGCATTATCCTGGTCATCCCCACCTTCCTTCATACCTTTATTTCACTTGGCTTTAAAAAATAGGATGACTCAGATTCTCTTCTCTTCTCTTCTCTTCTCTTCTCTTCTCTTCTCTTCTCTTCTCTTCTCTTCTCTTCTCTTCTCTTCTCTTCTCTTCTCCTCTCCTCTCCTCTCCTCTCCCTCTCCCTCTCCCTCTCCCTCTCCCTCTCCCTCTCCCTCTCCCTCTCCCTCTCCCTCTCCCTCTCCCTCTCCCTCTCCCTCTCCCTCTCCCTCTCCCTCTCCCTCTCCCTCTCCCTCTCCCTCTCCCTCTCCCTCTCCCTCTCCCTCTCCCTCTCCCTCTCCCTCTCCCTCTCCCTCTCCCTCTCCCTCTCCCTCTTCCTCTTCCTCTCCTCTCCTCTGTCCTCTTTTTTCTTCTCTTTGTTGAAACATAGCCTCACTATGCAGCACTGGCTTATAGAACTCAGAGATCTGCCTGTCCCTGACACTGTCTCACTGTGCTAGGATTAAAGTGATGTGCCCTTGGATTTTGCTGGCTTACTATTTCAGTTTTGGGTTTTGTTTTTCCTACCCTTTACAGTCCCTAGTTTTTTTTTTTTTTTTCCTGATTTCTGTTCCCCTCTTGACCTCTTAATATTATAATGGCCCAGCCTCAGGGTAGGATTCATTCCCTACTGTCACATTCACTGTTTAATTGAGTCTCTTGCATTGGATGGCATTCTCAGCCTGACAACCCACCCATGCTCATTTCTGCCCATGCCTCTTTCCGGAATTGCAGACTCACACATTCAGCAATCTGCTCAGCATCTGCACTTGGACTTCTCACACTCAATGGGGTCCAAACCAGAAGGATCCTTCCCACCTGCTCCTTCTGTAATTTTCTACCTCCCAATGGATAGCCAATCTGCTCTTCTAGTTGCTCAAAGGAAGAGGCCTCGATATCCACTTTTCTGTCTTTCTCTCACATTCACCGTCCATTCTGCCAGGAAATATTGATTATTCTCCCTTCAGAACACTGCTGAAATCTAATACTTCCTACCACTTCTTGTTAGCACTGGTGAACTATTCTCATATGCAACCTGGATCATCCCCACAATGTTCTAACTGCTCTTGGCTCTGACCATTTTATAAAATTTTCAACACTATGGTTGAAGTGATTATAAACACTTAAGTCAGATTACTCTGCGACAGAACAATTTCATTCGCAGCAAAAAGCCAGTGTCTCAAACCACTTGGATTCAAAGTCTCCACTCTGTTCCTTTGTCCCCTCTGGCCTCGACACTGATTCCTACTGAGGCTGGATAAAAAGAGAGAGAGAAAATTACAGGGAAATGGTAAGGTAAATGGGCCCCCTCACACTGGAGCCTGTTTGAAGCCTCTTGCCAGCTGAGAATCAGAGTCCATCACAATTAACATTTACCATGGAGGTTGATGGCATAGCAGTGGTGTTCTTTTTATATATAAACATCTTATGTTAAAATAGCAGTGTATCAGGCTTAAGGCCTAAGCCTGCAGAACATTCGAGAATGTCTCAGGATCACAAATGAGACTTACATTGAGGATGTCCAACCTTCCCACATCCCTGCTGCCAGAGCTGTACTTTAACAATTGTAATCCTGTCAAGTGGACCCCAGGAAATACCCTGTTATCTCTTCCAAATTCTTTAGCAACACTCTGAAGTTGGTAACTTCAAAAGCACCAAAATCTAGTGTCTGATACGGAAAAAACAGTACACTGTGGCTCCTTAAGCACCTTGCCCTCTTCTTCCACTTCTGAGAAGCCTATACCGACATGCCAAGACCTTGGGTGTGCCTTACTCTCTCTTCCTCTCCTCCCTTTACCTCTCAACCTTAGTTTAAAATATGAGGGTGACTCTAATGGAGACTCTTAGCAGTGGAGGACATGGAGCCTGGAGTAGCCACGTCCTGTAGTCAGACAGGACTCCCAGTGGAGGGATAAGGATGCCAACCTAACCACAAAACCTTCTACCTCAATTTTGTCCTGGCTACAAGAAATGAAAAAATGGAGTAGAGATTGAGGGAATGGCCAAGCAATGACTGGGCTGACTTGAGACCCACTTCATGGGAGATAGCCAACCCCTGAAAGTATTCATTGATACTTTGTTATGCTTGCAGATGGGAGCCTTGCATAACTGTCCTTTGAGAGGCTCCATCCAGCAGCTGACTGAAACAAATGCAGATACCCACAGACAAACTTTAAACTGAGCTCAGAAAGACTTCTGGAAGAGTTGAAAAAAAGAGTAAGTGATATGGAGGGTATAGTGACTCTACAAGAAGACCAACAGTCAACTAACCTGGGCCCTTGGGTGCTCCCAGAGATTAAACCACCAATCAAAGAACATATGGACCTAGTCCCCCAGCACATATATAGTAGATGTGTAGATTGATCTTCATGGGGTCCCACAATAACTGGAGTGGGGTGTATCCATGACTGTACTGCAGGCCTGTGGATCCCTTTTCTCCTAACTGGGCTACTTTGTCTGGTCTCAGTGGGAGAAGATGTTCTTAGTCCTGTAGAGATGAGGTGCCAAGGTGAGTTTGATACCCAGGATAGACCTCCCCTACTCAGAGAGGCTGGGAGGAGGGGTGGGCTGGGAGGAGGGGGCAGATATTGGGTTGTAAAGTAAATAAAGAAATAAATTGATGAAAAAATACAACTTAAAATATATGTTGAAATCTCTTTTGAAAAAATTATTTTGATTTTTATTGAAAATTGATTTTTTTTCTCATATGGTGTATATGACCACAGCTTTCCCTCTCTCCATACCTCTCAGGTCCCCGATTTCCCATGTCCCCCAAATACACTCCCCTTCACAGAGACTGAAGCACCAAGCACTGGGCCTGTATGGATCTGTCCATGTTATGGCTTTTAGCTTGGTGACTCTCTTGCCTGCTCTTAGGACTCTTTTATTCCTTATGGGTTCTCCAGACTCAGTAGGAGGCCTTTTCCTTGTCCCATTGTATCTTGATTTGTCGTCTTTGCTAGTTGACTCTTGGAGACCAGAGACCAGCTCTTTTCTGAATTCTCTTTTTAATAAATTCCAACTCTGCTTCATACTGCCTCACCCTGAAATGATGTTCTGTGTTGAAGCCACTTAGTTTTAACTGGGTCACTAAAAGCACTGAGGTAAATCTTGGGGGGGGGGGAGCTGTAGGTGGCAGTGTGCATCTGTGCCCCCATCTTTTCCACAACCAACACTAAGTATATCTGGACTGTTATCTTTCTACTCTGCTCCAGTTGTCTGAAAGCCTACTTCCATTGCTTCCCTCTGGTCTGTATTCTCTGGTTATATTCTTTTGTAAAGATTTATTTTTATTTTTGTTTTTGAAAAATCTCATACATAAATACTATACTTACATTACATTTTAGCTTTTTTCATTACCTTCCAACTTCTCTTGTATGCCTGCTTCTAAATTTCATGACCTCTTCTCCTTTATTTATTATTTATTACTGTTTTACACATACACACACACACACACACACACACACACACACACACTCACATACCTATCGAGTCTACATTGTGTTGCCCATATACACATATGTCTAAGGGACTACTTGGGACTGGATAGCCTATTAGAGGCTCATCTTGAGATCTCAGGGTGCTTCCTCTGGTGCACCTGAGAGTTATAGTTGCTAAAGTAAAGCCTAGAGCTGGGTGTGGTGGTGCACCCCTTTAATCCCAGCACTTGGGAGGCAGAGGCAGGCGGATTTCTGAGTTCAAGGCCAGCCTGGTCTACAAAGTGAGTTCCAGGACAGCCAGGACTATATAGAGAAACCATGTCTCAAACAAGCAAACAAACAAACAAAAAAGTAAAGCTTAAGCCACCTGGATGTGGAAAGGCAGGGCATCTTCACTATAAATAGTCTCATTTGTAAATCTCAGGGGAAGGAGTAAAGCCATTCTTGAATGTCACACAGGTTTAGGCCTTAAGCCCTTTCCATTGCTATTCTAATATAGAAATAGGAGAAACCTAATTCTTTCTTAATAGTTATTGATTGTCTATAGTTCTTCAGCTAGGGGTAGAGCCTTGTGAATTTCTCTCACCCATATTGGTGTGTTGGCTGCTGTTGTCTTTATGAAGGTTTTGTGTAGGCAACCATGCTGTTGAGATTTCATGAGTGTAACAGTCCTGTTATGTCTAGAAGAAACTATCTTTCAGCCAGCATTGTGGGTCCCATGGCTTTCATAGTCTCAGACCCCTTTTCTGTTATTTTCCCTAAATCCTTTTTTTAAATGATTTTTTATTAGATATTTTCTTCACTTACATTTCAAATGCCATCCCGAGAGTCCCCTATACCTTCTCCCCATCCTGCTCCCCAACCCACCCACTCCCGCTTCCTGGCCCTGGCATTCCCCCGTACTGGGGGCATATAATCTTTGCAAGACCAAGGGACTCTCCTCCCATTGATGGCCTAGTAGGACATCCTCTGCTACATATGCACCTAGAGACACAAGCTCTGGGGGTACTGGTCTCTAAATCCTATGTCTTGAATTTGCATTATAGATGTGGCAATTGGTATTGGACACCCTATAGTGACTTGGTTTCTGCGTTTTGGCCAGTTGGCTGTGCCTTTTTCTTTTGCTCTCTACCTGCTACTAAAAGAAGATTCAGTGATGAGGGGTAAACGTTGTTCTCATCTGTGAGTAAGAGGATAAATATTTAGAATGCAATTAGAACGTAAATTCACTAAGTTTTCTTCTAGGAACTGGAACTTTTTCAGACAGCAATAGTAGGCTAGATTTGTAGTCTCACTCATGAATACACTCTTACTGAATGGGCCGTAAGTCCAACTGGACAACTTTTGGTTATCCACAAGATAAAAAAATCACTATCATTGCACACTTGGGGTGTCTTGCTGTACAGAACATTGCAGAGCTTTGTGAGTTTTATACGTAGGTGAGAATGTTGAGTCCTTTTTTCCCTTGGGAGTTTGCAGAGGGCCTTCTAATACTATCAGAATTAGTCGTCAGTGAGCTAGATTCACGCCAGTTCTGCTCAGTTTTCAGAACTACTAGGTCCAAAGTTTGTGTTCAACAAAAAGGTCTTACCTTCAAATTCTGGGAGGCAACCAAGGGCAACAGAGGTCAGCATCCTGTATTGGCTCTTGAAGATGTATGGATCCCTTCTCTACAACCTGAAAGAATGTTTTCCATGGCTGGCACTGATTTTTGTTTATTTGTTTTGCTTTGTTTGTTTTGTGTTTCTTTCTTTTTTGTTTTTGCTTTTGTTTTTCTGTTTTGTTCTGTATTGTCTGAGGCTATTAGGGGAACACTCTTTTTGTGGAGTGATACAAGGATTTATTTTACATTACAGTTCCACATCATAATCCATCACATGAGGTAAAACTTCAGCTTTGGGGGAGTTGGTTCTTTCCTTTCACCTTGTGGGTCTTGAGGATTAACTCTGGTTCTCAGGCTCAGCAGCAGGTGACCTTACTAGCAGACTCAATATGGAAGTCTGCTTTGGAATTTCCTGCTCTTCTTTGTCCTCTTCCTCCTCCTTTAACATTTTATTGATTTGTTGTGAGTTTTACATCTTTACATTATGCATCCCACTCTTGATCGTCTTCCCATCTCCTCCAAATAAAACACAAAGAATCAAACAAACAAGCAACAACAATAACAACAAAACAAACCATAGCAAATATCTCATCATGGGAAGCTGTAGTATGTCACAGTGTGTCCCACAGTATATCCCTCTGTCCACATATCTTCACTTGCAAATGCTCATTGAAATGAGCATTTGGTCTGGTTTGAGGGCTCTGGCTCCATTGTGGTGCCCAGTCAAAGTGCAGGGGCCCACTCCTTGTGGGAAAATTCTTAATGTGTCCTGCATAATTTGTCTATTTAATGAACATCTGACACCTAACACCATCTTCCTCAGAATGCATTCATGATAATTTATATCTTGCTCAACCTTTCCTTTATAACCACAAAAATTGCCTCTATCCAATTTGCCATGCTCTTAACTCATCTAATAGCTTGTTGTTTATCTTCCTTCCACACTCTTATATCTACCAGAGCATAAAAGTCATTGTGAGAGTTTTACTTGCATTGTCCATTATTACATTTGTTGACTGAATGTGTGTGTGTGTGTGTGTGTGTGTGTGTGTGTGTGTGTGTGTGTGTGTGCGTATACTCACACACTATACAATTCAACATTTCAATCTGGAAGAGAGTGGAAATGGAGTCTTAATATTCCTTTCTCTTTCCTCAGCTAAGGTATGTATATTTTGCATACTTTAGGTACAGTTTTAGAAAGGACATTAGTTAATTGTGTCCCCAAACCAAAGGCTCCAGAGGAAAAGACCAGTCCTCTAGTACATTTTCAGAAAAGCAAGATTCCTGGTGAATATCAAACTTTGGCCCACTTAGAAATTCCTGGGCCTTTCATTCTCTACATAAACTATAGGCTATTTCAGCCCTGACAAGCTAGGTTCAGTCTATTTAAGATAAGTGTCTCTATCACTAACATGCACCATTTGAGTAAGCCACCTGAAGTCACAGCAATTGTCTTTGCTGGCATTATCAGTGTTGTGAAAAATCTGCCTTTATCACATCCTTCATGGCAGAGACTGGTGAGCATCTTTCATCTTTGAGTATAGCTTCCCATATCTGGTCCATTTCTTCATGTAAAACACTAATAAGGTGTGCACTTAAGGGTTGATGTGATCAGATCAGAATCATATTTTCTGTAATAATGAGTCAAGTTCATGAAATAGTGTTTGCCCTAGCCTTTCTCTATAAATAAGGTGCGTGTTGCTGTTAATGTAAATTCTTATACCTGAGAGCTGTCCTTAACAGGAGAAATCTCCTCTACCTCCTCCTACACATTGGGAGAAAAGAGAGACAGAAAAATGTGCTGGTAATGGCTCTGCAAAACGGAGGAAGAGAGAGGAAACAGCAGGTTCTTTCTGCATTTGTACTCTGGGTTCCCTGTGAAAATGGTTCTGTGATTCCTGGTGATTCTTTCAAGACTGGAAGATTAAAGATTTGTAATAGATATAGCAGCCTCAATTAGTAAAATTGACAAGAAAATAATTATCTCTTTATATGGAATGACAGCAAAACAGAACCGAGGGGATGTGTCACTTTGAATGGCACAGGATCTTATTTTAGTTTTTCTTACTGGACTCAACCTGATTAGTTCAGGGGCAGGTTTCTATTTATCATCCTAAATCATGAATATTCTGAATTCTTAGTTTTTCTTGTTTTTTTTTTTTTTTTGGTTTGGTTTGGCTTTTCAAGAAAAGCAGCTTACAACAGAGGACCCGGGCAAGCATAGCACTTTAGATTCCAGAAGCCGATTCTGTTTTGAAAGAAAATTCTCTATTTTCACCCATGTATTTCTGATCAAAGAGAGACACTTTCATTATTCTAGTTCTTAATTTTCTTAAGAACGAAGATATACACACTTCACTTCCATAATGCTAAGTCCCAAATACCCCTTCTAGCTATAATTGCCTTTCATAAAAGAATCATTTACTAAAACAAGCAGTGTTTCTGAAAAACACGGGTATCTGCCAAGTGCTTTTCTCTTAAAAATGTCCTTTGAATGGCAGAGCCAGCTCCTCCCCTGCAAGTCAGCTCTGCCATCCTCCAATGGAGAGGTACTTCCACCATGCCCGTGGGCACTTGATTCTGTGCTCTAGACAACTTGCTAACACCCTCGCTTGTTTTCTTTGACTGTATTTGACATTCATTCTGTGTTAATTTCTAGAATCTTATCAATCAAAGGAGTAGCTAATGGTCTTTTGCCTCACACAGACTGGAACTCTGAAAAAGACTTCCTTTTTATCTCTTAAAAGCCAGAAGGAAGTTGGAGATGCTATACCTTCCTGAGCAGACATTGTATCTTCTCTGAAAATGTACCCAATCACAGATGACTTTATGCCCCTCTATAGGCTAGTCTTTCTAATAGTTTCAGGAATTTTGTTATTGTTGATTTTAGTCCTTGGGGACCTGGAGGAAGATGAAGTTCCTAATGATTAATGAAATTTTCTTCCCATCCACAGTAAGGAAAAGCTCGTGTAAGTACAAGTCTTGAATAACTGGGTTCAAGAACTATATAAACCCATGAAAAATGAGTGTCATATTTGTAGTTATTTTCTGTAAAGACAGAAACAGTTCTCATAGCATGCTTCCTTAGACTAGTAAGGTAAATTCAAGTGAATAAGTCAATAAACCAATAAGTCAATGAAACAAGAATTGGCTTCTTTGTTCTGGTTGGGCTGGAAGGCTAGGTAGGTCTCAAGAGGACAAGGAGAGCCCACCATAATGAGCAGTGTCTGTTTCTGTACAAATAATAAAGTTAGGACTGTACATAGCATTGGGGCAGGAGAATAGGCTGAGTCAGGTCCAGATGGCCTTACACAAAGACTATATATTTGGCCTATGAAAATAATTTAGCAAGGAAGAAGGCAGAAACCCTCTCCAGAGACTGCTAAATCTAGTCGTCTGCCTAAAGACACTCTAGAGTGTCTAAAGTTGAACTATGAGTCATGATAATATTGGGAAACACCACTAGGTAGGGATTTAAGACATTAATGAGCTTTTTGTGTTGCATGAATTTGTATATAGAATTATGTATAACCGATTGAGCACCTGAAAGAAAGAGAGCATGCCCATTGCAAATAACCCCAAAGACCTGTGTTATGTGACAGAAACTTCCAAGTATTTGTACAGTAGGGCTTTGGAGCTGGTAAATGATCTCTGCGCTCCAACTCTTTAAAAATACAGATGCATTATTTACTTTTGTGTGGTCATGTGTATGCCTGTGGGTGAGTTCCTGTGTGTGTATACCATGGCATGTTTATGCATGTCAGAAGACCTCTTGCCTGGCATAGTTCTCATCTTCTGCCATATAGAGCCCAGGAATCAAACAGAGGTCTTCAGGCTTGCTGGCAAACACCATTGCCAGCCAAGCCATTGCTATGGTCCTTGCACATGCTGCAATTGTATGTCCCTTCTTATTTCCCTTTTCAGGAATGCAAGAATATAGGACCTCGTCTGAGATCCTCTGATGTCTGTGGCATCAGGACTATGGGAATATTATGTACCCTCTTTGCCCATAAATCCAAAATCTCTTTCCAGAGCTGGGGTAATAGGCAAAGTACTAGGAATTAAAGGAATGCTGGGTTGAACCACTCCAAATTCTAAACATTTATTATTATAGCTGAAGTCCTAATTTATGTTTAGGTAGTTTTGCTCAGTCAATACATATAGATATTCATTTAGCCCAGTATATTAATTATATTCCCATGAAACTGATGATATATATATATATATATATCCATTATAAGTAGATATTCACTTAGCCTAGCACATTAATTATATTTCTCTGAAAGTGACTTTTATTATACTTACCATATCATTTTAGTGACATCATATTTTCAAACATTTTTCATTTTATTTGTTATATTTTAATATATATTTTAAGTTTAAAACTGAACTCATTTTTATGTGTAGGTGCAGTGGGTGTGGAAGGGTTTACATGTGCTTGCTTGTTCATTTAGCACCTGGTGTCAGAGGTCAATGTCATTTCTTTTCTTCAATTGCTTTCTACCTTATTATTTTGAGGCAGGGTCTTTCGAAATAATTTTGAGTAAGTATCTTGAAGTAGAATAATGATATGTGTTTAATCTGTTATATAACTGTTAAATGGTCTCACACACTGCTTGACCATTTTATTTGGCGACCAGCAGTGGGTGAGTATGCTGCTGGTCATTGGCTCTTGAAATTAGTTGTGGTAATAGTCCTTTAGCTTTCCAATCTCTCCAATGGGTGTTTAGTGGTTTCTTACTGGGCTTGGATTGAATATCCATGTTGAGCTGATGACTAATGATTGACATATGTGAACTTGTCATTGTGCTTCATGTATTGGTTAAATAGCTATTCATATACTTGTTGCATTTCAAAAATGTTTTAACTTGCTTTTCTTTGATTTTGATATGCTTTGGTTACACGTCCTTTGTCAGAAACAGTGTAAAAATAAGTCTCACCCTCTGTGGTTTGCCTTTCTATTATTTTAAGAGTTTTTTAATAAGAAGGAACTTTTCATTTTGATGAAGCCTAATTTACCTTTCAATTTTGAATATTATCTAAAGTAAGTTCACAACTTTTTCCTTTATATTTTCACTTAGAATTTTCTTTTTTTAAAATTGAAAATAGTTTTTCCCCAATACAATATATTCTGATTATGTGTTTTCTTCCTCCAACTATCCCTTCATCCCATCTCCTCAGCAGAGGCTCATAAAGAAAAGAAAATAGTGTTCTCCAATGCAGTCTCACTGGGTACACAAACAATTCTTAAGGACAGGCCTCAATAACCAGCAGGAGGTGGCCAATACAAATTAAAGCATTTCTAGAAGTTCCTGGGTATATACCCAGAAGATGTTGAAACCGGTAAGAAGGACACATGCTCCACTATGTTCATAGCAGTCTTATTTATAATAGCCAGAAGCTGGAAACAACTCAAGATGCCCCTCAACAGAGGAATGGATACAGAAAATGTGGTACATTTACACAATGTAGTACTACTCAGCTATTAAAAACAATGAATTTATGAAATTCCTAGGCAAATGGATGGACCTGGAGGGCATCATCCTGAGTGAGGAAACCCAATCACAAAAGAACTCACATTATATATACTCACTGATAAGTGGATTTTAGCCCAGAAACTTAGAACACCCAAGATACAAGATACAATCTGCAAAACACATGAAACTCAAGAAGAACAAAGACCAAAATGTGAACACTTTGCCCCTTAGAATTGGGAACAAAACACCCATGGAAGAAGTTACAGAGACAATGTTGGGAGCTGAGACGAAAGGATGGATCATCTAGAGACTGCCATACCCAGGGATCCATCCCATAATCAGCCTCCAAACGCTGACACCATTGAATACACTAGCAAGATTTTGCTGAAAGGACCCTGATATAGCTGTCTCTTGTGAGACTATGCTGGTGCCTAGCAAACACAGAAGTGGATGCTCACAGTCATCTATTGGATGGATCACAGGGCCCCCAATGGAGGAGCTATAGAAAGTACCCAAGGAGCTAAAGGGGTCTGTAACCCTATAGGTAGAACAACAATATGAACTAACCAGTACCCGCCCAGAGCTCGTGTTTCTAGCTGCATATGTATCAGAAGATGGCCTAGTCAGCCATCATTGGAAAGAGAGGCCAATCGGTCTTGCAAACTTTATATGCCTCAGTACAGGGGCCAAGAAGTGTGAGTGGGGGGCTATGGGGGGAGGGTTGGGGGGACTTTTGGGATAGCATTGGAAATGTAAATGAAGAAAATACCTAATTAAAAAAAAGAAGAAGTTTTGTAGTTTTGGACACAGATTTGTGAAAATTTGCAAGTTAGTTTTCATGCACAGTGAGAGCAATGGGTTACCCTCTTACCTCCTGTCTATCTTGTGCACACACAGTCATCTGGGCACTCTGCTTGTTCCTTGTACACAGGGTCATCCAGACCGCCATTGTTCCCTGTGCACATGGTCATCTAGACACTCCATTTGTTCCTTGTCATCTTTGTCAAAAAGTGTATGAGTATATGTTTCTACTATCTTGTTTTTGTTTGTTTTGGGGTTTTTTTTTGAGTCATGTTCTTGATGTATAGCCCAGGCTAGTCCCAAATTCACACCAATCCCCTTGTTTTCTGGAGTGTCGGGGTTATGGGCGTGTACAACTTCACCCAGGTTGGTTATATTTCTAAACCTACTTGTATAGTGGTAGTCTTTGCCCAAATTGGTTCTCTCTCTCTGTTTTTTTTTTTAATAGATTTTTGGATAGTTTATGTCTACTGAATTTTCACATGGATTTTTTAAAAGCAACTTATCAATTTAAATTCCTTAACAGTTTGCTATGATTTTGAGGGAAGCATATGGAATTGATGAACTAATTTGGGACAAATTGGCATCTTAGGAATTATTGAATGTTCCACTTAAGATGTACTATATAACACACTACTATTTAGATTTTTATTTTTACTTGGCCATATATCATAACTTTCCATGCATATGCTTTAATGATATTTTAAAAATTTGTTCCTGATAACTTCAAATTTATGATTTCTAAAATAATTTATATTTTAATTCCTACTTTTTTGTTGCTGATGCAT
Source organism: Mus caroli (assembly GCF_978045245.1). Taxonomy (NCBI): domain Eukaryota; kingdom Metazoa; phylum Chordata; class Mammalia; order Rodentia; family Muridae; genus Mus; species Mus caroli. Next base: position 29,499,537 of record NW_028227267.1, on the reverse strand, counting down.
AAAATACCAGGGACTTTTAGAAAATAATTTTTTTTCTTGAAATGTTTGACTCATTAGTTTTAGGCACTTTGTTATAGATGACATAGAACAGAAACAATATTACTCATAAATAAAGACAATTTTATCTTGCATTTTCTATTCAACATGTTTATTTTTCTTAAGATATTGCTCTATCTACAGACTCCTAACACTGATTAATAGAAGTGATTTTCAAACAGAGGCAATTTCGGTCCTTTCTGATTCACATGCCTTTACTCATTTTTAGTGCTTTGTTTCATTGGCAAAAATATCACAGCACTGTGTTAAGAAGTCATGAGTAGGGGTTTGAGTACAGGCTCTTGCTCTTTTGGTGGGATTAATTTCTTTTCTGGTCCAGCTGTAAATATCTTGGTGCTGTTTTGTCTTCCCTTTTACTTTTTAGGGACAGATGTTAATTATTTTCTAACATCTTTTCTGCAATTACTAGGATGATTTTTAAAATTTTATTATGCTCCTGAGTGACATTGACTGCCATGAAATCTAGGCAGGTCTTGCATCGTGAGGACAAATGTCGCATGGCTACTAAAGTATTTTCTGTTTCTGCATCATTGTGTAGGCTTTGCTTAAGGTTTGGTAAATAACATAACTGGGTGTATTGGATCAAAACATGTGTTTTCATTATAGTGTCTGTAATTCTGATGACCATACAGAAGGGTGATGTTGTTGAATATGCTGAGAAGTCTTCCCTTTTCTTTAAGTTTCAGTAAAAGCCTGTGCAGAACTAGTCATTTATTGAAGGTCTGATAAAGTTAGCGAAGTCTTCCGTGTGTGCCATTTTCTTTGTATGAAAGTTTCTAAATTTTAATTCTTTATAAGTTCAACTTCTTAATACAGTCAATCGAATTGTTGGGTTTTTTTTCCTCCATGAGTTTTGGTGATTTACATCACTCTAGAAATGTTTCTTGGCCTGGCATGGGGATAAATGCCTTCAATCCTAGCATTTGGAAGGCAGAGGCAGGTAGATCTCTGTGACTTCAAGGCCAGCCAGGGCTGTATAGTAAGCTTCTCTAAAACTGTCTATCTTTTGTCTAAGTCACTGGACTCATAGGCTTTGACCTGTCAATATTTATTTACTACTCATTTATTCCAGGTACAAGCTGAAGGATGTCTTTCCTCTGCTTTCTGAAAATGGTAATTGGTGATGTCCCCTGGTTCCTCTCTACAAAGGCACCTCACTCGTGGATGTCAGGTCTACTGACATCACTAGGAAGTTTTAAGATGTTTTTGTTTGTTGTTCTTAAATTACTTCAATTTTCACATCCTAATACATTTTTTCCCTTCTTTCTTTTGTTTACTTTGACTTTTATTTGCTTGGGTTTTTATACATTTTAAGATAGCAGTTGTACTCATTCAATCAGAATTTTCTCATTTAAATGTCAGCATTTGATGGGATAGAACACATCAAGGCATTGATTTCAATTGTGCCATGCTTGCTTCATATAACACTTTTAAAAACCTGAAATATATTGTGCATACCTAAAATATATACCTTGATGTTCTGGGAAGCATGTAGATTGTTAAAAGGTTACCAGAGTGAAATAAATCAAAGTATTCAACATATCTAAATTATCCTCTTTTGTGGGCCAGAACAGGTAAAATCCATTCATTTAACCCAATTTCCAAACTTAATTGGATATTATCATCTACAAATCTCTTACTGTACCTTAGATCACTAGAAAACTTTCTTCTCTATGGTTCCACTTTGTATTCTTTCATCTCTAGTTATTGACTTGCTTCCCATAATTACCACTATAACAATTACTTCTACCTTTGTATATCTAAAAATTTTATAAAGTCCTCATACAAGCAATATTCAAGGAATATTTTTGTTTCTGTGCTGACTTGTTTCCCATGGCATAATGTCCTCCAGTCATATCTATGTTGTGACAAATAGTATCTTATTTTAGGGCTGGATAATATTCTACTGCATATAAAAATGTATATATCATATATTTAGTTATTATATAACACAGTTTCTTTAATCGTGTATTTTTCAGTAGATATGAAGTCGATTCCATATCTTTGGGTATTGTTAGGAACACCACAATGATCCTGCTATTGCAGATATCATTATAAGAGTGATTTTAGTTGTTTCATTGAATGCCAAGAATAGGTATAACTAGGCTATATGATGTAGAAGTTCTATTTTTATCTTCTGTAGATGTTGGTTTGATAAGTTTTCTAGAAAGACAGTTTCACCATAAAGTAAGAAAAAAATATAGAATTAGGTGAGGACCTTCCTAAGTTAGAGCACTGGTTACTAAACCATACAGAACCACAGAGGAGGAGAAGGGAAAGGTGACTGATAAGAGATGGACATCTCTGGGTGACAAATGGGGAAGGAACCAGGTGGAAGAGTGAAACAGTACTATAGAAAGAAGACTGGAGAATATGAAGACCTTTGAACTTATTCACTAGTGAGCCTGTCTTCAAAGAAATTCTACTCTCTACTAAAACAGAAACAAGTATTTAGACTAAGAAACTGGATAGCTTTACTATAAAGAAGTGTGCCAAATGCTGACTTAAAATATTAGTGCAGAGATTTTTAAAGAAGGCAAAAAGAAGGCAGAATTCATAGGAAGAACATGACCACAGAAAGTGAGAATCAATACAATACATACATACCATGAATATATTTACTTTACATTCTGATCATAGCCACCTATGATCCTTCCTCTCCTCCTAGTTTCATCCTTACAAATTCCTCCTCTCATTACCCTCTCTCCTTCTCCTCAGAAAAGGGAAACCCTCTTGGCTACCCCCCTGCCCTCAGACATTTTGTCCCAGCAGGACTAGACAATCCTCTCCTGCTGAGGCCCGATCAGGCAATCCAGGAGGAAGAAGGCGATCCAATGATAGGCAACACGGTTAGAGAGAGCACCCCTGCTCCAATTGTTAGGGGACCCACATGAAGACCAAGCTGCATATCTGATACAAATATGTAGGGGGCATAGGTCCAGTCCCTACATATTCTTTGGTTGCTAGTTCAGTCTCTGTCAGCCCCCCTCAGCAAGTCCAGGTTTTTGACTCTCTAGGTCTTCTTTTGGTGACTTGACCCCTCTGGCTAGCTCAATTCTACCTCCACTCTTCTACAAGATTCTGCCTGATGTTTGGCTGTGCCACTCTGCTTCTATTTCTATCCACTGCTGTATGAACCTTCTCAGGAGACAGTTATGGTAGGATCCTGTTTGTGACCATTGCAGAATATCATTAATAGTGTTAGGAGCTGCCTCTCTCACATGGGGTGGGTCTCAAGTTGGGCCAGTCATTGGTTGGCTGTTCTCTCAGTCTCTGCTCCATCTTTACTCCTGCTCATCTTGTAGGCAGACAAATTTTGTTTGAAATTTTGTTTGTTTGTTTTGTAGGTGGGTTGATGTCCCCTTCTCTCACTTAGAAGTCCTGTCTGTCTACAGGAAATAGCCACTTCAGTCTCTATGTGCCCCTTTGGTAGAAATCTCTGCTAGGGTCACCCCCATAGACTCCTCATAGTTTCTCCGATCCAATATTGTTAATTGAACAAAGACATCTCAAAACATGAAACTAAAGAAAACTGAACACAGCCCTCTACCAAAATGCTAAATTCAATTAAACAAGCATTTGGTTATAAATTAAAATTTTAAAGTAAAAATAAAAAAAAACTGAGAAAAACAGTAACATTAAAATATTATAAGAAGGCCACCATACCTGGCAACCTGAATGAAACCCTACAACACACATGGTGAATGGGGAGAACTGACTTCTGCAAGTTCACTGCTGACCTCCACCCATGTCCCGTAATACGTGTACATCACCCCGATGCCCCTGCCTCATACAGAAAAATCAATAAAATTGAATTAAAATTTACAAAAATTAAAATAATTAGTGAAATGACAACTGATTTTATTCTGAGAAAGACAAACAGTCTAAGGAAGGAAGAGTAAATAACACGTGTTAAAGGTCAAGAGACCAAAATAATAATACAGAAGACAGTGAATGTTAAAAAGGGGATTACAGAAATGATCAAGACAGTATAAGGAAAACAAGCAACAAAGAGTACAAAATGTATAATAATAGGATTTTTAAAGAATACAAAATAAGAAATTAAATAATTAAAACTATAATGATCAGGAATGACCAACCAACGATACACAAAGCTATCTTCTCTTTTCATAAGTTGAGCAAATATTATCATCAGTTCCCTTTCTTGAAGGCTCTATGAGAGACTCACCCTGCAGAGTGACACATCCCAGGTTATAGTGCTTTGTCCAGCTTGCATCCCAAGTTGACATTTAGGTATGTGACCACAGGACAAATTAAGGACCAACCAGGCAAAGCCCTTTCTTTGGTAGAGGTTGGCTATGAGAACTGCTTGATCTTCAAAGACAAATTAAAAATATGTTGCTCATTTCAATAGCAAAGTTTGTTTCCCATCAATTCCTTCCACAGTGGTGCATGCTCAGGATGGCAGTCAACCCAGTGACAACTCAGACCGTTCATAAAGCACAGGAAGTGGAAGGCTATGAAAGTTACAGTAGAATGTGGGAACATGACTCACATGGGCAGGAACAGACTCTATAGAAAGGTGTGATCAAGGATGGTTTGATGTTCCAACTGTTCCAACCTCTTCACTTGGGAATCCAAATGTCTGTTATTTGCCACGTACAATGTTCCAGACCCTTCCATATCATGTTAGATTTATGAGCAGAAGTGTTCTTTGAGACCAGAGTGAGCTGACCTGGCACTGACATATGAGTTACTGATGGGAAGTAATTGGAAACAGGCATGCAAATCAGTTTCATGGCCTTTGATGTAAATTCTAGCTACACAAAGCTGTCCTTGTGTCAGCAGTATCAGCGTCATTGGGGAGGTTGTTAGAAACCAGAATGTGCCTGTATTTCTAAAGTGAACTTCGACTCACTTGTGTATACTTATACACTATCTGTTAGAGAGGTAGATTGGGGTTCAGAGGCCTGGGGCAGCACCTGAGATTCTGCATTTCTAACAAGCTCTGCAGGGGTTTCAGAGTGACTGCTCTTATACTGTACCAGATTCCTTTTTGTTGAGAAATTCTTCCTGCTATGCACTGGGAAACTTGTGTTTTATATTTTTCTCTGAAAATTTAAAACAAGGCCAATAAGGCTTCAGTATTGTAAGGGATGCACAGTGAAACCACCAAATGAGACCACTTCATTGGCAGAAATGTAGTTTATTGGGTAACAAACTGCTCTGGTGTCTCAGAGAATAGAGAACTCAATGGGCAAAGACCTGTCATTTTACTGGGGGTAGGTAGCAGGTTTCTGGATTAGAACACCTAAGAGTTGGTGTTAGTGATTTGAGATGATGCAGGTTTTTTGGTTAATCAGGAACCAGACATACTCCACTGAAGGTAGTTGATTGCTGAAGGTGGTATAGGAAGCAATGGCTTTTCCAACAAACAGAAAGCAATCTTCCTGAATTTTCAGGAAATGTGTAGTATATGTTCCTATTTACTAGATAAGAACCCTGTTTACCCAGTAAGAATTTGGTCAGGTTCAGGTTCAGACCATCATCTTAGAATATTGTCGGCAGTACTGCTCATATTTGGGTCCTGCTTTGTGGCCTGACAGTCACTAGAGAGAATCTATTGTTAATCTTCTAAGCACCCAGGACTAGGTATTGTCTGTCATGA